>NC_057800.1:204823765-205423765 GCF_018294505.1 Triticum aestivum | reverse complement strand
AAGCTCCGGGGCAGGAGGAGGTGGTCCTAGAGGAGCCGCAAGGCGACCTCCCGGACCCCAGGAGTAAAGGGGACAAGACCCCCCAGGGCTCCAAGTCCGGCTTTATGCCGGACACCGCGCCAGAATCTTCAACAGTTCCGGACCGCGGTAGGCGAACTCCTTCCAAGAGGAGCAAGCCTTCTGAGCCGGCAGCCTCCGTCCAACCGGAGGTGCCGGACAATCTGCTGGAGGAGCTTAAGGGCGCCTCCATCGACGAGGAGCACCGTGCCATCATGAGTACGGTGGTCCAGAAGGTTCGGTCCGCCAAAAGCGGACTGACTGAAGCTTGTGCTAGCCTTCTAACAGGCTTCGAGGTAAGTAAAAATATGTAAAAATATTACCGTATAGACAGTAGCCCCTGATGCTCTGTTTGGTGTTCGGAAAGAAAAGCTGAATAGAGGATCTATTAAATATCGCAGGAGTCTAACTAAAAAGGAGTCAATATACGTATGCAGGCTTCGCTGCTGGCCACCGCTGCACTGACTGCGGAGGTGGGTGCCCTAAAGCAGGGCCTCGAGCGGACCGAGCAAGAGCTCGGCCTTGCCAAACGACAGCTCGAGGAGAAAGAAGGTAAGAGATACCTTATAGAAAAATGCCTATAGGAAGGCGCAATTGCAAAAAATAGCAGGATTGTACTGCTTATTGTAGGGGCCATGACTGAGGTGGCGACCCTCAAGCAGGCGCTGTCCGAGGCCGAAAAGAAAACGGCCGCGGAGCGCACCGAGCGAGAGAAACTTAGGGCTCAGGTCGGCGAGGTGCAGCAAGAGCTTCAGGCTCTCATGAAAAAACATGAGAGTTTGGAGCTTGAGTCAAAGACCCAAGCGTCTGAGCTCGCGGCGGCCCTTGAGACTGCCAAGTCTGCCAAGGCCGAAGCCCAAAAGGCCCTCCAAGAGTTGGAGGAGGTGAAGAAGATAGCAGCGGGTAAGGCATTCTTTATGCAAAGCAGAAATATAAAAGTAAACTACTTGTTACTTACCCGAATCCGGAGTTCTCCAGGGGCATTCGCATATCTTCCCCGCAGCATATCCGACGCCGCCGCATTCTACCGAGCTGAAGAGGGCAGCTCGATGGAGAAGGTGTTCTGGTCTCAGTATGCTGAGGCCGGACACCCTGTGCCCTTGAGCGACCAGCTGAAACAGCTGGTCGAACTCCACAAGGCGGCCGAACAGGCCATGAAGGGCTTCCTAGTTCGGCTGTGGCCCAGAGAGGCCCTGCCCGGGAGCTACTTCGGGCTGGTGCGGCGGCTGGTGGAGGCCTGTCCAAGGCTTGAGGTCATCAAGCGCTCCGTCTGCATCGAAGGTGCCCATAGGGCCCTTGCCCGTGCAAAGGTGCACTGGGGTAAGCTAGACGGTGAAAAGCTTGTGAGGGACGGGCCGCCGCCGGGGAAGGAGCATCGCAAGCCCGAGAACTACTATAAGGATGTTCTTGTGGGTGCCCGCCTTGTGGCAGATGAATGTACCAAGGATGTAATTTTTGAATGAACTCGCTCGTGTTTATCCTGTGCGCTGAAAACTTGTTCATATGCGCTAAGCAATGCTTTGAATTTAAAATATTATTTTCTGTGTGGCTGTTTATCAAAAATTGAGAGATGGCCATTCATCGTCTTCTACCCCCATGCCACTAGTGCTGGGGTGTTCGGGATAAACCTGAGTGCTCTTTTTTCCATGGTTGGGTCCTTCGAGGGAGGCGCTCAGCACAACGAACCAGGCAATCGGACTATAATGCTTGAACACTCTCACTTAGCCATAGAACTTTATAATTTTAAATTTCAGCGAAGCCCCTAGTTCGGAAGACCGAGTTCGGGGCGCTATCCATGCCTTGGCCGGACAAAATCCGGATCGTCGCTCGAAGCGGCATAAGTCTTTAGGGACTCGAAAACCTCTCGAACAGCGAACGGTCTCTCACCTCATCATGACAGTCAGTTTTAGCTTTCTCCACTGAGGTGCTTAACCCAGCTCAACCGGGGCACAATCGTAGTGGTTCTCCTAGTGCTACCTTAGCCGATATAGCGGAACATAAGGCACCAAAACATAGGAGCCGGGCAAACCCAACTATTGACCCAAATCATGATTCGGAGCCGATGCATATAGTGCTATAAGTTCCGGGTGCCATACTTGTGAAAGTGTACGGACTTCTCACACCATATTAAAGGGTACTGAAGCCCCTGGCATACTTGCCGTACCACAGTGTATGGGTGCAACATGTCATTAATGAACATATAGAAAAGAGAGTAATGCAAAAAATAGACAAAAGCTATGCATTGTTTATAGAGAGGCTATTTATCAAAGCCGAACGATACAAATAGTGCGGTACGCAAAAGATATTGGACTATTCAGTATGTCCTGACCAGGGGCAGGCCGCGGAACTTTATTTAAAACAGGTATACCGCTCGTAACAGAGACCACCTGGGAATTCCATAGTGCGGCATGGCTTGTCTGCCTCCCTGGATCTTGCATCATTTGTGTGGCAGTCGGATTGCCGAGCAGGTCGTCCGAAGTATGGAGTCCTGAAAGTAAAGAAAAAATTAAAAAAAAGGAATCCGGCAACCCCTAGTACATTTTAAGCCGTATTTTGGGCGTGACGTTATTGTGCCCCTTCCCCTGTGCCCATGGTATTTTAAGGGCGTAGTTATGTACGCGAGGTACTGGTTTCGCTATGTCGCGAAAGTTGGGGTTGGGGCCGCATTGCTACGCTTATTTGGAGTGTGCCAGGCAGTCCTGCTGTGGGTTACTCCGGGCGCGCTTGGCAGTGTCTGGCTTCTTAATGGCCGGACTGGAGAATTGCCTGAGAAGGCTACTTTGTACCTCCGCTGCGAGAGCCGCCGTATGCTCCTCCGTACGGAGGGAGTGCTCGGTGTTTCCGTTGACTGTAATTACTCCTCGAGGGCCTGGCATCTTGAGTTTGAGATATGCGTAGTGCGGCACCGCATTGAACTTTGCGAATGCGGTTCGTCCGAGCAGGGCATGATAGCCACTGCGAAACGGGACTATATCGAAGATTAACTCTTCGCTTCAGAAATTGTCCGGGGATCCGAAGACCACGTCAAGCGTTACTGAGCCTGTACAGTTGGCTTCTACACCTGGTATAACGCCTTTAAAGGTCGTTCTTGTGGGTTTAATCCTTGAGGGATCTATGCCCATTTTCCGCACTGTATCCTGATAAAGCAGGTTCGGGCTACTGCCGCCGTCCATGAGGACTCTTGTGAGATGAAATGCGTCAATGATTGGGTCGAGAACCAATGCGGCGAAGCCGCCATGACGGATGCTAGTGGGATGGTCCCTTCGATCAAAAGTGATCGGGCAGGAGGACCATGGGTTGAACTTTGGGGCGACTGGCTCTATCGCGTATACGTCCCGTAGCGCACGGTTCCGCTCCCGCTTGGGAATGTGGGTTCCGTATATCATGTTCACCGTCCGCACTTGTGGGGGAAAGCCCTTCTATCCATTGTTGTTCGGCGGCTTGGGCTCCTCGTCGTCGCTGTGCAGCCCCTTGTCTCCGTTTTCGGCCCTTAACTTGCCTGCCTGCTTGAACACCCAACAATCCCTGTTAGTGTGATTGGCTGGCCTTTCGGGGGTGCCATGTATCTAGCACAAGCGATCGAGTATTCGGTCCAAACTGGACGGGCCCTGAGTATTCTTTTTGAATGGCTTTTTCCGCTGACCGGATTTATAGCCTTTGAATCCGGCATTGACTGTCGTGTCTTCATTGTTGTCGCTGTTAACGCGGCGTTTTTGCTTATTCCGACGTGTCCTGCCACTTTTTTTCTTGGTATCCGAATTACCAGGGTTCTTTGATAAGTTGTTACTGCGAGCTAGCTAGCTGTCTTCTCCCGCGCAAAAGCGAGTCATGAGTGCCGTGAGGGCTGCCATGGATTTTGGCTTTTCCTGTCCCAGGTGCTGGGCAAGCCACTCATCGCGGATGTTATGCTTGAAGGCTGCTAGGGCCTCTGCGTCCGGACAGTCGACTATCTGGTTTTTCTTTGTTAGGAACCGTGTCTAGAATTGTCTGGCCGATTCTTCTGGCTGCTGAATTATGTGGCTTAAGTCGTCGGCATCCGGCGGTCGCACATAAGTACCCTGGAAGTTGTCGAGGAATGCGGCTTCCAGGTCCTCCCAAGAACCGATTGAGTCTGCTGGTAAGCTGTTAAGCCAATGCCGGGCTGGTCCTTTGAGTTTGAGCGGGAGGTATTTGATGCGTGTAGATCATCGCCGCGTGCCATGTGGATGTGAAGGAGATAATCCTCGATCCATACTGTCGGATCTGTGGTGCCATCGTATGATTCGATGTTTACGGGTTTAAAGCCCTCTGGGATTTTATGATCCATTACTTCATTCGTGAAGCATAGCGGGTGTGCGGCGCCTCTGTACTGGGCTATATCATGACGCAGCTCGGAAGAGCTATGTCTGTGGTGTTCGGCCCGGCCGGATTTGTTGTATCCGGCGTGAAGATCATTGTCACATGCCGTGGGGCGCCTGCGCGATCCGTAGATCGATCTTGTTTGTCTTGCCTTATCCTCCAGTATGTCTCGTAGGTCAGGCGCATTTTCCCGTGCCTTAGTTGAGCGGTGTCGGGGCATGGCTTGGGTGGAGAGATGAGAGGCCTCTCTGTCCCGGCCGCGAGGTGGCCAGTTTGCCATGTCATGCGCTGGTGATGTAGGTGCTTCCTCCTCTGATCCGGGTAGCGGCCTGCGCTTCGGGTAACTCTTGGAGGGGCGTCCGATTTCATATTCTTCGGCCGCAAGGACTTCAGTCCATCTGTCAGCTAGCAAATCTTGGGCGGTTCTAAGCTGTTGTTGCTTTTTCTTGAGGCTGCTTGCCGTGGCTAAAAGCCTGCGTTTAAAACGCTCTTGTTCGGCGGGGTCTGATGGTACGACGAATTCGTCGTCGTCGAGGCTTGCCTCGTCTTCGAAGGGAGGCGTATAGTTATCATCCTCGACCTCTTGGTCTGCCGCTCTCTCATGAGGGCTGGCTATTCCATCTTCCTGTGCCGAATCTTGCCGAGGTGGGTGTTCTTCGGCGCTGTCCGGGGTAGTATTATTTCCCGTGCCGGAATCACTGTTTTTGCTTTGGCGGGATTTAGAGCGGCGCCGCTGACGCCGGCGCTTTGGCTGTTTCTTGGGGGCGTCATCCCCCACTCTTCCATCGCCATCTCCATCTTTTGGAGTGTCCACCATATATATGTCATATGACGAGGTGGCCTTCCAGCGCCCAACAGGTGCTGGTTCCTGTTCGTCTCCTACATCGTCGTCCATGCCGTCGATGTCTTCGGAGCCGAAGTCAAGCATGTCGGTTAGATCGTCGACAGTGGCTACAAAGTGGGTGGTGGGTGGGCTTTGAATTTCTTCATCGTCCGTATCCCAACCTTGCTGACCGTAGTCCGGCCAGGGCTCTCTTGATAAAGAGAGAGACTTTAGAGAATTCAGGATGTCGCCGAAGGGCGAGTGCTAAAAGATGTCAGCGGCGGTGAACTCCATTATCGGCGCCCAATCGGATTCGATCGGCAGGGGCGCGGGGGGCTTGGAGTTCGGAGAGGAATCCGGCCCCTCGGAGTCACGGGCCATGTGGAGCGCGGGGCTGGAGTTCGGCTCGATCGCCTTTGAGATCGCAGCCCCCGAGGTGTCGTCCAACCGCTCATCCTCGATTGGCGCAATAGGCTCCGAATTAAGGGTCGGAACCGGTGCGCGTGCAGCCTCCAGGATACTATTCGGAGGCAGAGCTAAATCGTGCCCCTCGAGACAGTGCGGCGCTCTTGTCAGTGGCTCGAATCCGTCGAAGATCAAGTCCCCGCGGATGTCAGCCGTGTAGTTTAGGCTTCCAAACCTGACTTGATGGCCATGGGGTAGCTTTCGATCTGCTCCAGGTGGCCGAGCGAATTGGCCCGCAGAGCAAAGCCGTCGAAGACGAAGATCTGTCTGGGGAGAAAAGTCTCACCCTGGACCGCATCGTTGTTGATGGTCAAAGGATCCATCGGACCTAAAGGCGACGACACAGAGGAACTCTCAATGAAAGCACCAATGTCGGTGTCAAAACCAGCAGATCTCGGGTAGGGGGTCCCGAACTGTGCGTCAAGGCCGGATGGTAACAGGAGACAAGGGAGCACGATGTTTACCCAGGTTCGGGCCCTCTCGATGGAGGTAATACCCTACTCCTGCTTGATTAATATTGATGATATGGGTAGTACAAGAGTAGATCTACCATGAGATCAAGGAGGCTAAACCCTAGAAGCTAGCCTATGGTATGATTGTTGTGTATTGAGTTGACTGCCTACGGATGTCAGGACCCCGACTCAATGCCACATCGATCTAGCATGTAACACCCCATATCACTTTGCGGCCTCACGCACGGTATTCCCACGGGTGTCGCCTTACCTTTGCCCGGGACCGTTTGCGTCATTTGGCACACGTATATGATAGTGTCGCTAGCATCCATATGGTAAGGAGCCCGGGCTGACATGGCTAGTCGTAAACCCAAAGTGGCACAAACTTACAGGGACAGGCATCCATGACCCAACATCGAACGTGTCGGTCATCAGCGAGTGAATCCAGGCTGTAGCACTGGGCTAGCAGGACTCCGGTATTCATCGCGTGACATTTCCCCGAAGGGACAGACACAGGAACGAAGAAGGACACATGCCGGCCAGCCTAAGTGTTCCGGAGCAATAGCAAGCTACCATGGCTCAGTGGAAACACTAGGAGACATTTCCCGGTAAGAGAGGCTACTAAGGATAAACAACTAGATAGTCAGATCCCACACATACCAAGCATTTCAACAACATACACACAATATGCTCGATATGTGCAGATACAACATGACATCACAACATGACTCTACAACTCAAGTAATTATTCAATAGGCTCCGAGGAGCGAGATATTACAAACATGGGTCTCATGACCCAACAATCAGAGCATACAAGTCAAAGCACATGCGGAAGCTTAACATGTCTGAGTACAGACAACTATAAATGAAAAAGGCTGAGAAGCCTGACTATCTACCAGATCCTGCCGAGGGCACAAGATCGTAGCTGAGGTAACAAGCTAAACGTCGAAGACCACGCGGAATTACTAGTGAGACTGAAGTCTCTCTGCAAAAACATAAAATAGGCAAACGTGAGTACAAATGTACCCAGCAAGACTTACATCAGAACTATCTACATATGCATCATTATCAACAAAGGGGATGGTGGGGTTTAACTGCAGCAAGCCAGCTTTGACTCTGTGGCTATCCTGAACTACGACTGCAAGTAACTCTTTGAGGTGGCGCACACGAGTCCACATATTCACCATATCAATACACCACTATGGATCCGCTCCCGTCTCCCTACGAGAACGCCATCCATAGCACTCATGCTTATCTTGCGTATTTTAGAGTATCCACTTACACTTGTCTATGAACTATGCAAGGGTCCAAGTTTCCATATCCGAGGAATCCGGCTATTCGAATAGATGATGTTAACCCTGCAGGGGTGTACTTCTTCACACACGCTCCCGCCACTTACCGCCCTGTACACGTCATGTACCTCGGCAACCTTCAAGCGGAAGCCGGGCGAGGGAGTCGGCCACGACCTGACTAACCGAACAAGTCTCTAGTCCAGGTTTATCGCCTATTCGGGTTCCATCCGCAAGGAGATCCGGCCGGGGTGTCGCTTACGGCCCCAAACGATGTGAGCAGGGTTCCCAAGCCCACCATCCGGGTGCCACTTGGTACACCGGGCCACTGTGCCTAGTCTGTCCCAAGCCCACCTGTACCGGGTGCCACTTGGTAGACTACTAACACTACCTACAAACACCAGAAACTAGTTGCAACTCCTGGACAGAGATCATGTTGATTAATAAGTCGAGAGGGGTCGAGTTACCGGAACCCAATGTGTGGTAGTAGCTGTTCATGGATCACAAACACAGAACTCAGTTCCTGAGGACGGCTGCAATGAGACAACCCACCATGTACTCCTACATGGCCTCTCACCGCTACCTTTACCAAATCGTGTTCACACACTTAGCTCACACACAGTAGGACATGTTCACACGCCTCTGATTCATCCCCGATGAATCAGACCTGACTCAACTCTAAGCAGTAGCAGGCATGACAATCAAGCATGAATGAGTAGGCACATCAGGGCTCAAACAACTCCTACTCATGCTAGTGGGTTTCATCTATTTACTGTGGCAATGACAGGTCATGCAAAGGATAAAGGGGTTCAGCTACCGCAGCAGGTAACAAATATGTCGTTGTTGTCCTAATGCAGTAAAAGAGAGCAGGGGCGAGAGAGTGGGATTTTATCGGAATGAACAAGGGGGTTTTGCTTGCCTGGCACTTCTGAAGATAACATTGAGTCTTCATCAGTGTCAACGATCACATCATCGGTATCACGTCTATCGAGAGGGGACAAATACCGGCAACACAGAAAGGAACATAATCAATGCAATGCACAATATGATGCATGCTCATGACATGGCAATATGAATGTGTTTTGAGCTAATGCAACTAGCAACAGATTAAATGAAGTTGGTTTGAATACAAGATTCAAATTCAAACTCCATATGTGATTATTTAAATGCCCTTTAATTGATTTGTGCTAAACAGCAGCTATAAGTTGTTCTAACATGCATGAAAATGGTACAGATGGATTCCTTGAATTTTTCTGATAATTTTCATATATAATTTATTTAATTTGGAGTTACGGTTGAATTTCTATGATTTTTAGAAGTTTTAGGCATTTTCTGGAATTTCCTGAATATTAATAAATCCAGAAAATACTTATTGCGTCAGCATTGCGTCACTATGACGTCAGCAGGTCAACAGACGCTGCTGCTGGTCAAACCTGACCAGTGGGGTCCACTGGTCAGTGACTGGGGGTGCTTAGTGTCAATGGCAGGTGGGGCCGGTCAACAGACACGTCAGCAGGTCAATACTGACGTGTGGGGTCGGTCAATGTCCATGTCAGCGTGGTCAAAGCTGACGGGTGGGGCCCATGTGGTTAGTTAAACTAAACAGAAAATAAACTAGGATTAATTAAGGCGTGGGGTCCAGTGTCAGTGACACAGTGCGGTGATTAGTGGCTAACTAAGCCAGCCACGTCAGCAAGTGACGCCGGCGACCACGGCGACGGCGAGACCTCGCCAGAGTTGCTCGGGACGGCGCTACGGCCCGCGGCTGGTCGCGCTGAGGGCACCAAGAGTGAGCCCGTGCTCCCGCGCATCTAGGGGGACCCACGAGAGGGCGTGGGGTGGCCGGAGTTGAGCGCGGCATCGACCCCGGCGGCGGCCGGAGCTCGGGGGTTCGCGGGACCGGCGCTGCGGTGTGCAAACAAGACGGTTGTCGCGCTAGTTTTACTCTACGGGACGCAACGAGTGCAACGGACGCATGCGTGGGACCAAAAGGTCACCGGAGCTTCACCGGCGATGAGCCCGTGCGGCGGAGCGTCTCGGCTCCGGTGGAGGGAGCGGCTGGAGCTCGAAATCGGACATGGGGTTAGGGGGAAACGAAGCGGGGGCTCACGGAGATCACGATGAGATGGTCGGCGTGCTCGGGGAAGGCCTGGGGCGACGGGACAGCGACGGTGATCTCCGGCGACCAGAGCTTGAAGACGAGTCGATGCGGTCGAATTGGGGCGTCCGAGCGCTCGGGGCTTGCTCGAGGCGACGTAACAGGCGGTGGCGGAGTTTGCAGACTACACGGGGAGGCGAGAGGAGCATGGTGGGCGTGGTGGCAGCGAACGACGGCGGCGGCTCTCTGTTCGGGCGAAGAACGAAGAGGGAGAGGGGAAAGAGAGCAGCGAGTGAGGGAGAGGAGAGAGGTGCAGGGGGGGCGAGGGGGAGTGCGTGGCTCCCTCGGGTGCCTCCAGCGGCGAGCAGGTAAGCAGGAGGTGGCCGAGGCAGCGTCGGCGCGCGCCACGCCTCGCCTCTGTTTGTCCTCCTGGCAGAGGAGGAAGAGGACAAGGGGGGGAGGTGGGCTGGGCCGCTGCTGGCTGCACAGTGTTGGGCCAGGTAAGTGGCGCCAGGTAAGTCCTTCTGCTCTCTCTCTCTTTTACTTTTTTTCTATTATCTGTAGTTTGTTTTGATTTAGTTTAGCAACTAAATCATTTAAATAAATTCTGTAGATTTTTATGTGGCTTGCTAAAATATATACAAAGCCACTCACAAACTTCCAGAATTATTGGAGTCATATTTAATATATATTAAATATAAATCCAAAGCAAATAGTTATTGGATTAATTCAAATGGCCAAAATAATTATCTCTGTGACTCCAAAAATATTGGTTTAAATTTACCTCTTACCAATATTTCCATTAAATAACAGGAACATTTTCTTGGACACATTTGAGAAGATTTAAATGTTGGTTATTTTTAGAGGTTTCCTGAGGCTTTTGAAAATTCCTCAATTCAAATTTCATTTGAATTTAAACATGATGCACACACCAGACAGCACCAGAAGCTAGGGATGTGACAACTCACCCCCACTAAACAAGAATCTCGTCTCGAGATTCAAGCGTAGGGTAAGGTGAAAGGGAAACGCAACTAGCATAATCTTCACGATCCAGGTTGCACTTCGAATGAACGTTGATTCGTTCACCATCATTGCCTTGATGTCTTGCTTCGAGAACTTCAGCTAATCATGACAAGAAGGGGAAAGGGAAACTCTAGAAGGATCGAACTTCTTGAAGGTCGAACAACTCACGGAATGAGACATAGAACCATCTCTCGGGTTGAGACACGAGATACACATCAAGAGGGGTGGAAGAAACGGATGACGAAGGTTCACTAGGTAGACAACAATTCCACACCTAAGAAGGTGGTAAACGATTGTCAACGTAGCGAGGAGTTGAGTTGCCATGATACCACGACGAAACATCCTGGAGGAGGGTGATTCGTAGATTATCCCCTTAAGTGGCAAAAAGAATTACCTTTGATATAGAGATCATTTAGACTCTCTATATCAACCTAAGGCAAATCACAGCAATCGATTGGCGGGGGTCGGTAGAATGGCATATTCGGACTTGGATGATGTGGATTACCTTGTTGAAGACAACGTAATGGATGAATTTGCTTATCACCGGAGATGGAAGAGACCCATGGTAGAATGGCACATTGGCGGTGCAAGCTAGGAACAAAATGCAAATGCTGGGAATGATTCTGGTAACTGGGGAAGAACCCAACAACAGAGAGTGAATTCACTGTTTGAATAGGTCATAGCATTGCCGAGGAAACTGAGAGCAAACTCAGTTAGTGCCGATGATAACACGTAGCGCTTGTGCGTGCTCTCAAGAACTTGAGCATTTCCATATTCATCAAGGTTTACCAACATCCGTGTCAAGGATCCTGGCAACACAACATACTACCATGATGAATGATGATGGATGATGCGGATGCAAAAGAAGATAACACCTTCTCAGATTTCACCCTTCGCAGGGCCAAGGAAATAAAATCTGGATGATCGACCGAGAGACATTTAGCACTCCGCTTCTAATGTTTTCCTTGATGTGCTAGTGTAACCCATTCATAGAAATGGTCTGGTATCTAGGACATCAAGTAGAAGGTCGGACTTCGGGATCTCAAAATCCATAGGGGCAACTAGGGAGTAAATCCTACGAAATCCCTATGGGGAGGTGGCCAACTTCCTCGAACAAGATACTACAATAATAGGTCTTCCGGCTGGGTGTGTTGGCCACGACATCCACTTTACCGGTTATCAAGGGACCAATATTATAGTTCTTGGGAAATGTTCCAACCATCATATCTGCCTGAGATTCAGATCTGGTTGGTGTCAGGATATTCCAGACTCATCGAGTCTAGGAAGAAAAATGAAAGTTTGCAACACAAATCGACGAGATGACGTTGCGAGATTCTCGGGAAATGAACTACGATAGCAAGCTCCAAAACATGAGCTGGTTCTGCTACAAACATGTGAACATGTTGTCCCAGACAAGCACGACCACATGGTAGTCTTATAATAAACACTACCGAGTTCTGGTTGGGAACCATCATCGAGGATATCAAAGTTCTTGATTAAGCCCGGGTTAGCTCTTAAAAAGAACCCCTTCTCCTAGAACAAATCAGTCAGTGGCTTGGTGTGCTCGGGACACATATGGAATGAAGATGATCAGTCTAACAGACCACAGAATTCTTCGCACGTGCATGACCGACTTGGGATGATTCCAAAGGAGCAAAAACAAACTTTCTCGAATTCACGACGGCAACTTACATCAAAATGCACGTGAATCAAAGGAAGTCACTCCTTTCATCAAACAAGTACTTCATGAGCTAGCATGAAGAAAATGCTTTCAAAAGTTTCCAACACTAACTTAATGTTCAACGACATCATGGAGGAGATAAGGATGTTGTCAATGGGCTCAACAACAACTCATCCGGGTTCCCTTTTTAAAAGGAATTCCATAGTTAAGTGAACAAGTGATAGCATTGGTCAGAACCAAAAGATATAATGGTGTATGCTCGAGGGATCAACCACGAGTAAGACAGCATTACGAACATCGTTGGTTCTGATTTGATTTGACGATAGCCCATACTTAAATCAAAGGTTTGGGTAAGATAATAGATCCAACAATTGTTCACAAGGACCAATTGATGAAGATATCATCTTTCTTCAACACACACTACACAAGAATATCCCTTTGGAACGAACTAAGTCAGGCAAGCTTTTATCTTCCAACTCTCCAAGTTGTTGTCTAGCTTAACCAAATAGCTCCGGGATATCCATCACAGATTCTTGGAGAAAGGGTGGTTCACAAGAAACCAACTTGATCACGAGCTCAACATAACAGTCAGGTGACAACCTGGTAATACTTCCGAGAAGATATTCGGAAAATCACGAACCACCGATATGTTACTAAGATCGAGAACAATCTCGCTTTTGAGGGCAAGACAATATGATCAAATGAGTGAGGACTTGACAAGATCCTAACTCATCAATCGAAGGGTGCACCGAAATAAGGACTAGGTAGCACGATCAGTCTTAGAAGGATGATTCAAAAATCAACATACTAAGAATGAAATTATTATCCTTTAACTACCAAGCAACGAGGTTGCTGGGAGTATTGATTTCACACGCCATGATTCATTTGTCGGCATTCCGGTTACAATAACACGGAAACCGAGAAATTATCAATGATGATCAGAAGTATTACTGCGTCAAGAATTCATAAGATGGTGTACAATTCCCATGATATTCCTGATATAAAGAAGGTAATACTTCAGGGTAGAGCAGAACAAAAGTTGGGTTAGCAACTTGATCTGCAGAGTACAACTACTTTGACCCAATCCTAGATATGGATGAGGTACTGGAGTTTGTTTCTCATAGTCATTCCGCGATAGAATGGCTTGACGGACCACAAGAGTAATAGGCATCGATAAACGAACGCACGCATACTCTTGACTATCAATTGATAGACGAAGGTCAGTAGACAACTAAAGAGGGACAACTCAAAGGAACATATAACTTTCTGGGGTGTGGATACATGGGTTGGTATGCCGAACAAAGTTCAACATAATTCTTCCGGATAACCCATGCAGAAAGGTTGAGCTGGCAGAGTCACAATATAGCATGGAGAACTCATAGAGGGCCTGTTGTGATCTTTTGATCCAACAAACTTCTGCCATAATGGTTCATGGTATTTGGAAGAACGATATACCACGGACCTCGAGGACTATCGCAAAGGTTACTAATATACTAAAGGAACTAGCAACACTATCAACATGATGTAAGTAGGGTGAATATCGGGTTTAAGAACCCAGGAATAGAATACCTACTACTAAGTAGCATCACGGGATGCTTTCGAGAATGATGGCCAGAATCATCACACTGGGAACACAAATCATGGCTAAATTACTAGATGATCCCCTAAGACACCTAGGGTCATAATAATATCTCCAACATATATGTCAAGGTAACGGAGTACCTCAACTCACTGATTAGTGTGGTTAATCTGGCCCATGGGAACATTGAAACGGGAAGAAAGGATTTGCAATTGCATCAGACTACTTAGAAACCCGGGATGACTCGGACAGCATAACGGCTGTAAATGCTCAGAAAAGATTTGAGACATTCACAAAAATGGTGGCATAACCACTCAGAAGCACAATATCAAGGTTTCGAGATCAACAATTAACATACGGAAGTAGTAGGAACTGAACTGAGACTTAAATCCAACAATCTTATAAGTGCACTGCTTAGTAACACGTGATCCTAATAGAAAGAAGAGATAGCCTAGTTCTTAATCCCCGTAGAAGAGAAGATGATGACTCAGATCAGAAGGCCATGAGGTATAAGGAGTAAAAAGAGCCTTACGTTCCATCCCACAATCAATTCCCTTATATAACTAAAGCATTTCTAGACTCAACTTCGACCAGTTTGGCTTGGTAATCCTACAGGCAGTCAAGCTCTGATACCAACGCTGTCAGGACCCCGACTCAATGCCACATCGATCTAGCATGTAACACCCCATATCACTTTGCGGCCTCACGCACGGTATTCCCACGGGTGTCGCCTTACCTTTGCCCGGGACCGTTTGCGTCTTTTGGCACACGTATATGATAGTGTCGCTAGCATCCATATGGTAAGGAGCCCGGGCTGACATGGCTAGTCGTAAACCCAAAGTGGCACAAACTTACAGGGACAGGCATCCATGACCCAACATCGAACGTGTCGGTCATCAGCGAGTGAATCCAGGCTGTAGCACTGGGCTAGCAGGACTCCGGTATTCATCGCGTGACATTTCCCCGAAGGGACAGACACAGGAACGAAGAAGGACACATGCCGGCCAGCCTAAGTGTTCCGGAGCAATAGCAAGCTACCATGGCTCAGTGGAAACACTAGGAGACATTTCCCGGTAAGAGAGGCTACTAAGGATAAACAACTAGATAGTCAGATCCCACACATACCAAGCATTTCAACAACATACACACAATATGCTCGATATGTGCAGATACAACATGACATCACAACATGACTCTACAACTCAAGTAATTATTCAATAGGCTCCGAGGAGCGAGATATTACAAACATGGGTCTCATGACCCAACAATCAGAGCATACAAGTCAAAGCACATGCGGAAGCTTAACATGTCTGAGTACAGACAACTATAAATGAAAAAGGCTGAGAAGCCTGACTATCTACCAGATCCTGCCGAGGGCACAAGATCGTAGCTGAGGTAACAAGCTAAACGTCGAAGACCACGCGGAATTACTAGTGAGACTGAAGTCTCTCTGCAAAAACATAAAATAGGCAAACGTGAGTACAAATGTACCCAGCAAGACTTACATCAGAACTATCTACATATGCATCATTATCAACAAAGGGGATGGTGGGGTTTAACTGCAGCAAGCCAGCTTTGACTCTGTGGCTATCCTGAACTACGACTGCAAGTAACTCTTTGAGGTGGCGCACACGAGTCCACATATTCACCATATCAATACACCACTATGGATCCGCTCCCGTCTCCCTACGAGAACGCCATCCATAGCACTCATGCTTATCTTGCGTATTTTAGAGTATCCACTTACACTTGTCTATGAACTATGCAAGGGGTCCAAGTTTCCATATCCGAGGAATCCGGCTATTCGAATAGATGATGTTAACCCTGCAGGGGTGTACTTCTTCACACACGCTCCCGCCACTTACCGCCCTGTACACGTCATGTACCTCGGCAACCTTCAAGCGGAAGCCGGGCGAGGGAGTCGGCCACGACCTGACTAACCGAACAAGTCTCTAGTCCAGGTTTATCGCCTATTCGGGTTCCATCCGCAAGGAGATCCGGCCGGGGTGTCGCTTACGGCCCCAAACGATGTGAGCAGGGTTCCCAAGCCCACCATCCGGGTGCCACTTGGTACACCGGGCCACTGTGCCTAGTCTGTCCCAAGCCCACCTGTACCGGGTGCCACTTGGTAGACTACTAACACTACCTACAAACACCAGAAACTAGTTGCAACTCCTGGACAGAGATCATGTTGATTAATAAGTCGAGAGGGGTCGAGTTACCGGAACCCAATGTGTGGTAGTAGCTGTTCATGGATCACAAACACAGAACTCAGTTCCTGAGGACGGCTGCAATGAGACAACCCACCATGTACTCCTACATGGCCTCTCACCGCTACCTTTACCAAATCGTGTTCACACACTTAGCTCACACACAGTAGGACATGTTCACACGCCTCTGATTCATCCCCGATGAATCAGACCTGACTCAACTCTAAGCAGTAGCAGGCATGACAATCAAGCATGAATGAGTAGGCACATCAGGGCTCAAACAACTCCTACTCATGCTAGTGGGTTTCATCTATTTACTGTGGCAATGACAGGTCATGCAAAGGATAAAGGGGTTCAGCTACCGCAGCAGGTAACAAATATGTCGTTGTTGTCCTAATGCAGTAAAAGAGAGCAGGGGCGAGAGAGTGGGATTTTATCGGAATGAACAAGGGGGTTTTGCTTGCCTGGCACTTCTGAAGATAACATTGAGTCTTCATCAGTGTCAACGATCACATCATCGGTATCACGTCTATCGAGAGGGGACAAATACCGGCAACACAGAAAGGAACATAATCAATGCAATGCACAATATGATGCATGCTCATGACATGGCAATATGAATGTGTTTTGAGCTAATGCAACTAGCAACAGATTAAATGAAGTTGGTTTGAATACAAGATTCAAATTCAAACTCCATATGTGATTATTTAAATGCCCTTTAATTGATTTGTGCTAAACAGCAGCTATAAGTTGTTCTAACATGCATGAAAATGGTACAGATGGATTCCTTGAATTTTTCTGATAATTTTTCATATATAATTTATTTAATTTGGAGTTACGGTTGAATTTCTATGATTTTTAGAAGTTTTAGGCATTTTCTGGAATTTCCTGAATATTAATAAATCCAGAAAATACTTATTGCGTCAGCATTGCGTCACTATGACGTCAGCAGGTCAACAGACGCTGCTGCTGGTCAAACCTGACCAGTGGGGTCCACTGGTCAGTGACTGGGGGTGCTTAGTGTCAATGGCAGGTGGGGCCGGTCAACAGACACGTCAGCAGGTCAATACTGACGTGTGGGGTCGGTCAATGTCCATGTCAGCGTGGTCAAAGCTGACGGGTGGGGCCCATGTGGTTAGTTAAACTAAACAGAAAATAAACTAGGATTAATTAAGGCGTGGGGTCCAGTGTCAGTGACACGGTGCGGTGATTAGTGGCTAACTAAGCCAGCCACGTCAGCAAGTGACGCCGGCGACCACGGCGACGGCGAGACCTCGCCGGAGTTGCTCGGGACGGCGCTACGGCCCGCGGCTGGTCGCGCTGAGGGCACCAGGAGTGAGCCCGTGCTCCCGCGCATCTAGGGGGACCCACGAGAGGGCGTGGGGTGGCCGGAGTTGAGCGCGGCATCGACCCCGGCGGCGGCCGGAGCTCGGGGGTTCGCGGGACCGGCGCTGCGGTGTGCAAACAAGACGGTTGTCGCGCTAGTTTTACTCTACGGGACGCAACGAGTGCAACGGACGCATGCGTGGGACCAAAAGGTCACCGGAGCTTCACCGGCGACGAGCCCGTGCGGCAGAGCGTCTCGGCTCCGGTGGAGGGAGCGGCTGGAGCTCGAAATCGGACATGGGGTTAGGGGGAAACGAAGCGGGGGCTCACGGAGATCACGATGAGACGGTCGGCGTGCTCGGGGAAGGCCTGGGGCGACGGGACAGCGACGGCGATCTCCGGCGACTGGAGCTTGAAGATGAGTCGATGCGGTCGAATTGGGGCGTCCGAGCGCTCGGGGCTTGCTCGAGGCGACGTAACAGGCGGTGGCGGAGTTTGCAGACTACACGGGGAGGCGAGAGGAGCATGGTGGGCGTGGTGGCAGCGAACGACGGCGGCGGCTCTCTGTTCGGGCGAAGAACGAAGAGGGAGAGGGGAAAGAGAGCAGCGAGTGAGGGAGAGGAGAGAGGTGCAGGGGGGGCGAGGGGGAGTGCGTGGCTCCCTCGGGTGCCTCCAGTGGCGAGCAGGTAAGCAGGAGGTGGCCGAGGCAGCGTCGGCGCGCGCCACGCCTCGCCTCTGTTCGTCCTCCTGGCAGAGGAGGAAGAGGACAAGGGGGGAGGTGGGCTGGGCCGCTGCTGGCTGCACAGTGTTGGGCCAGGTAAGTGGCGCCAGGTAAGTCCTTCTGCTCTCTCTCTCTTTTACTTTTTTTCTATTATCTGTAGTTTGTTTTGATTTAGTTTAGCAACTAAATCATTTAAATAAATTCTGTAGATTTTTATGTGGCTTGCTAAAATATATACAAAGCCACTCACAAACTTCCAGAATTATTGGAGTCATATTTAATATATATTAAATATAAATCCAAAGCAAATAGTTATTGGATTAATTCAAATGGCCAAAATAATTATCTCTGTGACTCCAAAAATATTGGTTTAAATTTTACCTCTTACCAATATTTCCATGGAATAACAGGAACATTTTCTTGGACACATTTGAGAAGATTTAAATGTTGGTTATTTTTAGAGGTTTCCTGAGGCTTTTGAAAATTCCTCAATTCAAATTTCATTTGAATTTAAACATGATGCACACACCAGACAGCACCAGAAGCTAGGGATGTGACAACGGACTACAACCATTTGGTTTATATAGACACCGGATAGGGTTAAGGTTACATGGAGTCGGTTACAATGGTAGGAGATCTTGAATATCCGCATCGCCAAGCTTGCCTTCCACGCCAAGGAAAGTCCCATCCGGACACGGGATGAAGTCTTCAATCTTGTATCTTCATAGTCCAGGAGTCTGGCTGAAGGTATAGTCTGGCTACCCGAACACCCCCTAATCCAGGACTCCCTCACTTGCGAGGGGCCAAGCCTCGCGGGGCGGACGACGCGGAGCTTCCTCGGGTGCGGCCTCGTCAGGCTGGCTCACGAGGAGGCGGAGAGACCAAGGCGGGGTACCTCACGAGGTGCCCATGACGCAAGCCATGACGACCAAGGGCGCCAGGCAGGTGCTAGCCCGCGTAGTGTCCTCCTTTCCTCTTTGGTGCAAAGGGGGCAAGCGCAGCCGTGGAGTACCGAGGCATCAGGCAAAGGTTGCCATTTCGGTGCAACGAGACCAAGACCAGGAGGACTACGAGACGAAGGTCACCGTGGAGCCCAAGACGGCGTCATCACTAGAGCTTTGCGCAGGCGAAGACTACTTTTGTCAGGATAGCTAGTACTAGTTGTCCCCTTTCAAATTAGCCCGCCATTGTTGGCTCCCTTCCCGCTCGATATTTGGGAAGAGGACTAGGGCCTCTATAAATAGGACCAGCCACCCACAGAGCAAGGGGGGAAGGTGAAAGGGAAGAGAAAAAAGGAGAAGGAGAGAGCTAAGAGGTTAGAAGCAAAGAGAGGGATCAGGCAGAGAGAAAGAGAAGGGTGACTGAGCTCCTCCCAGCAGTTCAGCGCCCCAGCCAAGAACAGACCCTCGCGAGGCTGTTCTTCCTTGTATTGTTCATCATCATCAGCCCAAGAGGCAATCCACCACACCACACACTGGAGTAGGGTATTACACCACAACGGTGGCCTGGACTAGTATAAACCCTGTGTCTCTTGCATTGTTCTTTCCTTAGTTTAGATCTTACCAAGGCGGAGGGGTGCAGGTAGGTAGGAGGCGAAATCTCCGCACGCACCCCAGTGTTCGAACCTCAAGGGTCTGCCGGAACCCGAAATCCGACAAAGCCCATCATTGGAATATACAAGCCATGTTCTATAATGAAAAATTCCCACTAGTATATGAATGTGATAACATGAGAGACTCTCTACTATGAAGATCATGGTGCTACTTTGAAGCACAAGTGTGGTAAATGGATAGTAACATTGTCCCTTCTCTCTTTTTCTCTCATTTTTTAATTTGGGCCTTCTCTTTTTTTATGACCTCTTTTTTTCGTCCGGAGTCTCATCCCGACTTGTGGGGGAATCATAGTCCCCATCAACCTTTCCTCACTTGGGACAATGCTCTAAAATGATGATCATCACACTTTTTATTTTTCTTACAACTCAACAATTACAACTCGATACTTAGAACAAAATATGACTCTATATGAATGCCTCCAGCGATGTACCAGGATATGCAATGAATCAAGAGTGACATGTATGAAAGAATTATGAACGGTGGCTTTCCCACAAATACGATGTCAACTACATGATCATGCTAGCAATATGACAATGATGGAGTGTGTCATAATGAACAAAACGGTGGAAAGATGCATGGCAATATATCTTGGAATGGCTATGGAAATGCCATGATAGGTAGGTATGGTGGCTGTTTTGAGGAAGGTATTTGGTGGGTGTATGATACCGGCGAAAAGTTTGCGGTATTAGAGAGGCTAGCAATGGTGGAAGGAAGGAAAGTGCGTATAATCCATGGACTCAACATTGGTCATAAAGAACTCATATACTTATTGCAAAAATCTAGAAGTTATCAAAGCAAAGTATTACGTGCATGCTCCTAGGGGGATAGATTGGTAGGAAAAGACCATCGCTCGTCCCCGACCACCACTCATAAGGAAGACAATCAATAAATAAATCATGCTCCGACTTCATCACATAACGGTTCACCATACATGCATGCTACGGGAATCACAAACTTTAACACAAGCATTTCTCAAATTCACAACTACTCAACTAGCATGACTCTAATATCACCATCCTCATATCTCAAAACAATTATCAAGCATCATTTTTTTCTTAGTATTCAACGCACTCAAAAGAAAGTTTTAAAAATCTTGAATACCAAGCATATTATTATTAAGCAAATTACCATGCTATTAAGACTCTCAAAATAATCTAAGTGAAGCATGAGAGATCAATAGTTTCTATAAAACAAATCCACCACCATGCTCTAAAATATATAAGTGAAGCACTAGAGCAAAATTATATAACTCAAAGGATATAAGTGAAGCACTAGAGTAAAACTATAGAGCTCAAAAGATATAAGTGAAGCACATAGAGTATTCTATCAAATTACAAATTATGTATGGCTCTCTCAAAAGGTGTGTACAGCCAAGATGATTGTGGTAGACTAACAAGCAAAGACTCAAATTATAAAAGACACTCCAAGCAAAACACATATCACATGGTGAATAAAAATATAGCTCCAAGTAAAGTTACCGATAGAAGTAGACGAAAGAGGGGATGCCTTCCGGGGCATCCCCAAGCTTGAGGGAATATTTGTTCTACCTTTAGCTCCTCGTTGGGTTCAACACTCTTACTTATCGAAAACTGTTGCGATCCCCTATACTTGTGGGTTATCAAGACCTTTTTTTGGCGCCGTTGCCGGGGAGCAATAGCGTGGGGTGAATATTCTCGTGTGTGCTTGTTTGCTTTATCACTAAGTAATTTTATTTGCTGTTCTTAGTTGTTCTTTATCTTTAGTTATGGATATGGAACACGAAATACCAAAAAAATTAGGTGTACTTTCTGCTCATGGAGATGGGGAACCTCCTAAAACCCTCGATGCTGGTTATGTGAAAGATATTATGTACTACTTTAATAATCCTGAGAAAACCCCATTCAATTATGTAATGGGAGTAATGTTGGATCAACGTGAATACTTTAGGGATTACAGCTTGACACAAAAAGGGAGACTATTATGGGATCAAATTCATATATTGAATTGGTATGCTAGGCAACTATGCTTGAGATATGATTATACTTGTTGCTCTAGGATGAAGGCTCGACACCTTCCCTTTTCATGCATATTTAATGATAATAAAACCTTAGCTTCTTATTCTAATGGTATATATGATTACTATGATGTGGAACAAATAGAAGAATTTGTTGCTTTTATGGGTGCCTATGAAATTGAATCTATGTTTAAAGAGTTTGAAGATTTTGATGATGCTGTTTATAGACCTGAAAATTAAGCTATCCTAAAATATTGTTATGAGAATTATGAATACAATTACGAAATTAATGTGCTTACTGAGAAAGTCTCCGCTATCCAAGAAGAGACTAATATTTTGCAGGAATCTATGGAAGAAGAAGTTGATGAAACTGTGATCTCATTGGATGAAAAAGATGAGGAGGAGAGCGAAGAACAAAAGGAAGAAGAGCGGATTAGCTACCCGTGCCCACCTTCTAATGAGAGTAACTCTTCAACTCATACATTATTTAATTTCCCTTCGTTCTTACCGAAGGATGATTTCTATGATGACTATTATGATCCCATTGATTCTTTTGAAATATCCCTTTTTGATGATGCTTGCTATGCTTGTGGCCAAGATGCCAATATGAATTATGCTTATGGAGATGAACTTGCTATAGTTCCTTATGTTAAACATGAAATTGTTGCTATTGCACCCACGCATGATAGTCCTATTATCTTTTTTAATTCTCCCGACTACACTATATCGGAGAAGTTTGCACTTATTAAGGATTATATTGATGGGTTGCCTTTTACCGTTGCACATGATGATTTTGATGAATATAATATGCATGTGCTTGCTGCTCCTACTTGCAATTATTATGATAGAGGAACTATATCTCCACCGCTCTATGTTTCCAATATGATAAAATTGCAAGAAACTGTTTATACTATGCATTGGCCTTTACTTTGTGTGCATGAATTGTTCTTTTATGACATGCTGATGCATAGGAAGAGAGTTAGACTTCATTATTGCATGATATATGTTACTTTGTGCTCGCTACTAAATTATAAATCATTGTTAATTAAAATTGGCTTTGATATACCTTGGGATCCGAATGGATTCATTACTTGAGCACTATATGCCTATCTTAATGGCTTTAAAGAAAGCGCTGCCAGGGAGACAACCCGGAAGTTTTAGGGAGTCATTTATTTCTGTTGAGTGCTTTCATATATATAGTTTAAAAACAACAAAAATAAAGAGGTGAACCCAAAACTTTTTCAAAAAGGAAAGCGAAAGTGAGAAAGACAAGCATTGTTGAAGTGGGAGCTAGCCTTGAACTTTGTTCATGCTCATGGAAAATTTGTGAATCTTGATTACAGAAAATTTTCAATAAAAATAATTATCCCCTTGTACAATTCCATTGTATTATAAAAATAATGTGCCAAGGTTTGCCTTTAGGATGTTTACATTTGCTTGATGGTTTGTACGGTGCAGGACAGAAACTTTGGCTGTAGTGCGAGATTTTACATTTTTAGCTGGAACGTCAAATGGTTCCGATTCTTTTTGCACTGTCTTCCTATACAAATTTTTTATTTTTCCTAATTTTGGAAGAATTTTTCAAGTATCATAAGTATGGTGAATGTTCAGATTATTACAGACTGTTTTGTTTTAGACAGATTCTGTTTTTTATGCATAGTTTGCTTGTATTGATGAAACTATCGATTCATATCAGTGGATTAAGCCATGAAAAAGTTATATTACAGTAGACACAATGCAAAAACAAAATATGAATTGGTTTGCAACAGTACTTAGAGTAGTGATTTGCTTTATTATACTAACGGATCTTACCGAGTTTTCTGTTGAAGTTTTGTGTGGATGAAGTGTTCGATGATCGAGAAGGTCTCGATGTGAGAAGAACGAAGAGAGCCAAGAGCTCAAGCTTGGGGATGCCCGAGGCACCCCATGTAAATATTCAAGGAGACTCAAGCGTCTAAGCTTGGGGATGCCCCGGAAGGCATCCCCTCTTTCTTCAACAAGTATCGGTATGTTTTCGGATTCGTTTCGTTCATGCGATATGTGCAATCTTGGAGCGTCTTTTGCTTTTAGTTTTCATTTTTATTTTATGCACCATGCTGGTATGAGATAGCCCTTGGTTGATTTATAGAATGCTCTATGCACTTCACATATATCTTTTGAGTATGGCTTTATAGAATGCTTCATGTGCTTCACTTATATCATTTGAAGTTTGGATTGCCTGATTCTCTTTACATAGACAACCACCATTTGTAGAATGCTCTTTTGCTTCACTTATATTTGTTAGAGTGTGGGAATATCTTTTGTACAAAGAATTAAACTCTCTTGCTTCACTTATATCTATTTGGAGAGATGACAAGAACTGGTCATTCACATGGTTAGTCATAAAATCCTACATAAAACTTGTAGATCACTGAATATGATATGTTTGATTCCTTGCAATAGTTTTGCGATATAAAGATGGTGATATTAGAGTCATGCTAGTGGGTAGTTGTGGATTAGTAGAAATACTTGTGTTGAGGTTTGTGATTCCTGTAGCATGCACGCATGGTGAACCGTTATATAATGAAGTCGGAGCATAAGGTATTTATTGATTGTCTTCCTTATGAGTGGCGGTCGGGGACGAGTGATGGTCTTTTCCTACCAATCTATCCCCCTAGGAGCATGCGCGTAGTACTTTGTTTCGATGACTAATAGATTTTTGCAATAAGTATGTGAGTTCTTTATGACTAATGTTGAGTCCATGGATTATATGCACTCTCACCCTTCCATCATTGCTAGCCTCTCCAGTACCGCGCAACTTTCGCCAGTACCATAAACCCACCATATACCTTCCTCAAAACAGCCACCATACCTACCTATCATGGCATTTCCATAGCCATTCTGAGATATATTGCCATGCAACTTCCATCATCATCATATACATGACTTGAGCATTTATTGTCATATTGCTTTGCATGATCGTCAGATAGCTAGCATGATGTTTTCATGGCTTGCCCGTTTTTTATGTCATTGCTACGCTAGATCATTGCACATCCCGGTACACCGCCAGAAGCATTCATATAGAGTCATATCTTTGTTCTAGATATCGAGTTGTAATATTGAGTTGTAAGTAAATAAAAGTGTGATGATCATCATTATTAGAGCATTGCCCCAGTGAGGAAAGGATGATGGAGACTATGATTCCCCCATAAGTCGGGATGAGACTCAGGACTTTACAAAAAAAATAAAAGAGGCCAAAGAAGCCCAAATAAAAAAAGAGGCCAAAGAAGCCCACCAAAAAATAAAAAAAATGAGAGAAAAAGAGAGAAGGGGCAGTGCTACTATCTTTTTTTCCACACTTGTGCTTCAAAGCACCATGTTCTTCATATAGAGAGTCTCTTGAGTTATCACTTTCATATACTACTGGGAATTTTCATTATAGAACTTGACTTGTATATTCCGATGATGGGCTTCCTCAAATGCCGGAGGTCTTCATGAGCAAGCAAGTTGGATGCACACCCACTTAGTTTCAGTTGGAGATTTCATACACTTATAGCTTTAGTGCATCCGTTGCATGGCAATCCCTAATCACTCACATTGATATCCATTGATGGGCATCTCCATAGCACATTGATATGCCTAGTTGATGTGAGACTATCTTCTCCTTTTTGTAATCTCCACCATCATATTCTATTCCACCTATAGTGCTATGTCCATGGCTCACGCTCATGTATTGTGTGAAAGTTGAAAAGGTTTGAGAATGTCAAAAGTATGAAACAATTGCTTGGCTTGTCATCAGGGTTGTGCATGATGTGAATGCTTTGTGTGGTGAAGATGGAGCATAGCCAGACTATATGATTTTGTAGGGATGAGCTTTCTTTGGCTATGTTATTTCAATAAGACATAATTGCTTGGTTGGTATGCTTGAAATATTATTGTCTTTATGTCAAAGGATAGATTATTGCTTTGAATCACTCGTGTCTTAATATTCATGCCATGATTAGACATATGATCAAGATTATGCTAGGTAGCATTCCACATCAAAAATTATCTTTTTTATCATTTACCTACTCGAGGACGAGCAGGAATTAAGCTTGGGGATGCTGATACGTCTTCGTCGTATCTAAATTATTACCTTCTGTGCGGCCGTTTATAAAATCTGAGAGTTGGCCAGTCGTCGGCTTCTGCCCTAATGTAGCTAGTACTGAGGTGTTCGGGATAAATCTGATCACTCTTTATCCCAGTTTTGGGTCCTTCGAAGAGGTTTTCAGCACAACGAACCAGGCAATTGGACTATAAGGCTTTATCACTCTCACTTAGCCATAAAAGTCTATGATACGTCTCCGTCGTATCTATAATTTTTTATTGTTCCATGCCAATATTATTCAACTTTCATATACTTTTTGGCAAGTTTTTATATTATTTTTGGGACTAACATATTGATCCAGTGCCCAGTGCCAGTTCCTGTCTGTTGCATGTTTTTGGTTTCGCAGAATATCCATATCAAACGGAGTCCAAACGGGATAAAAACGGATGGAGCTTATTTTTGGAAAATATGGAAAATTTGGAAGGAAAATCAACGTGAACCAGTGCCCGAGGTGGTCACTAGGCAGGGGGGTGCCCCCCCCTTAGGGCGCGCCCCTACCCTCGTGAGCCCACCGTAAGGCGGTTAACGCTCTTCTTTTGCCGCAAGAAAGCTAATATTCAGAAAAAAAATCACGGCGAAGGTTTCAGGCCAATCGGAGTTACGGATCTCCATATATATACGAAACGGTGAAACAGGGCCAGAGGGGAACACAGAACCAGAGAGAGACAGAGAGACAGATCCAATCTCAGAGGGGCTCTCGCCCCTCCCGTGCCATGGAGGCCATGGACCAGAGGGCGAACCCTTCTCCCATCTAGGGAGGAGGTCAAGGAAGAAGGAGGAGGGGGGCTCTCTCCCCCTTGCTTCCGGTGGCACCGGAGTGCCACCGGGGGCCATCATCATCACCGCGATCTACACCAACACCTCCGCCATATTCACCAACATCTCCATCACCTTCCCCCCCTCTATCTACAGCGGTCCACTCTCCCGCAACCCGCTGTACCCTCTACTTGAACATGGTGCTTTATGCTTCATATTATTATCCAATGATGTGTTGCCATCCTATGATGTCTGAGTAGATTTTCGTTGTCCTATCAGTGGTTGATGAATTGCTATGATTGATTTAATTTGCTTGTGGTTATGTTGCTGTCCTTTGGTGCCCATCATATGATTGCGCGCGTGGATCACACCCTAGGGTTAGTTGTATGTTGATAAGACTATGTATTGGAGGGCAAGAGTGACAGAAGCTTCAACCTAGCATAGAAATTGATGCATACGGGATTGAAGGGGGGCCAATATATCTTAATGCTATGGTTGGGTTTTACCTTAGTGAACATTAGTAGTTGCGGATGCTTGCTAATATTTCCAATCATAAGTGCATAGAATTCCAAGTCAGGGGTGACATGCTAGTAGTGGCCTCTCCCACATAATACTTGCTATCGGTCTAGTAAAGTAGTCAATTGCTTAAGGGGCAATTTCGCAACTCCTACCACCACTTTTCCACACTCGCTATATTTACTTTATTGTTTCTTTATCTAAACAGCCCCTACTTTTTATTTACGTACTCTTTATTATCTTGCAAACCTATCCAACAACACCTACAAAGTACTTCTAGTTTCATACTTGTTCTAGGTAAAGCGAACGTCAAGCATGCGTAGAGTTGTATCGGTGGTCGATAGAACTTGAGGGAAAAATTTTCTACCTTTAGCTCCTTGTTGGGTTCGACACTCTTACTTATCGAAAACTATTGCGATCCCCTATACTTGTGGGTTATCAGTCTACAATTTTAAATTTTGGCAAAGCCCCTAGTATTCGGAAGGCCGAACTTGGGGCGCTATGAACGCCTAAATCGGACAAGGCCGACTCCTCGCCTGAAGCGAAAAAATCTTTAGGGATTTGGGACCTCTCAAACAGCGACCAGCTCTCGCTGCATCATGACAGTCATTTTTTGGCTTTCTCTACTGAGGTGCTCGTCCGGAAGAACCAGGACACAATCGCAGTAGTTCTCCTAGTGCTACCTTAGCCGATATAGAAAAATGTTAGGCACCAAAACATGGGAGCCGGGCAAACCCAACTATTGACCCAAGACATGATTCGGAGCTGATGCATATAATGCTATAAGTTCGGGGTGCCGCACTGTCGAAAGTGTTCGGACTTTTCTTGTCGTGTTATGGGGTACACTAAAGCCCCTGGCGTACTGAATGTACCAGAATGTATGGGAGCAACTTGTCATGAATAGACAAACAAGGAAAAAAAGAAGATGAAGAAATGTAATAATAAGCTGACGCTGTGCATTGTTATTTATAGGATACGTCAAAGCGTATGTGTATAAGTAGTACAATAAGCAAAAATAGGACTATCTGACATGTCCGATCCAAGGGCGAGCTGCGTACGGGTATGTAAAACAGGTATAACAATCGGTATGAGAGACCACCTGGGTATTCCCTTGTACGTCAAAGCTTCTTGCTCCCTTGGTGCTTCCCTCCCGTGATGGGTCCGATGATCTAGCTATCGGAGAGGGCCTCCAGAGAATAGGGTCCTGAAAGGAAGAAAATGATAAAGATATATTGGTCCTGAGGCGGTTGAACCGCATTGTGGGACGTGCCATAGTCGTGCCTCTGCCTATACCCATGGTATCTTTAGTGCGTAGTTATGTACGAGCAGCGTAAATTTCGTCGCTTGACTGGGACTAGGGCGGAGGCTGTGACGCCCCGATTCAATCGTACACTAATCATACACGCAAACGTGTACGATCGAGATCAGGGACTCACGGGAAGATATCACAACACAACTCTACAAATAAAATAAGTCATACAAGCATCATATTACAAGCCAGGGGCCTCGAAGGCTCGAATACAAGAGCTCGATCATAGACGGGTCAGCAGAAGCAACAATATCTGAGTACAGACATAAGTTAAACAAGTTTGCCTTAAGAAGGCTAGCACAAACTGGGATACAGATCGAAAGAGGCGCAGGCCTCCTGCCTGGGATCCTCCTAAACTACTCCTTGTCATCGTCAGCGGGCTGCACGTAGTAGTAGGCACCTCCCGAGTAGTAGTAGTTGTCGTCGACGGTGGCCTCTGGCTCCTGGGCTCCAACGTCTGGTCGCAGCAATCGAGTATAGAAAGGGGGAAAAAGCGGGAGCAAAGCAACCGTGAGTACTCATCCAAAGTACTCGCAAGCAAGGAGCTACACTACATATGTATGCATTGGTATCAAATGGAAAAGGCTATCATACGTGGACTGAACTGCAGAATGCCGGAATAAGAGGGGGATAGCTAGTCTTATCAAAGACTACGCTTTTGGCCACCTCCATCTTGCAGAATGTAGAAGAGAGTAGATGGTAAGTTCACCAAGTAGCATCGCATAGCATAATCCTAACCGATGATTCTCTCCTCGTCGCCCTGTGAGAGAGCGATCACCGGTTGTATCTAGCACTTGGAAGGGTGTGTTTTATTAAGTATCCGGTTCTAGTTATCATAAGGTCAAGGTACAACTCCAGGTCGTCCTTTTACCGAGGGACACGGCTATTCGAATAGATCAACTTCCCTGCAGGGGTGCACCACATTTCCCAACACGCTCGATCCCCTTTGTCCGGACACACTTTTCTGGGTCATGACCGGCCTCGGAAGATCAACACGTCGCAGCCCTACCTAGGCACAACAGAGAGGTCAGCACGCCGGTCTAAATCCTATGGCACAGGGGTCTGGGCCCATCGCCCATTGCACACCTGCATGTTGCGTACGCGGCTGGTGAGCAGACCTAGCCTCCCTTATACAAGAGCAGGCGTTCCAGTCCAACCCGGCGCGCGCCGCTCAGTCGCTGGCGTCACAAAGGCTTCGGCTGATACCATGACGTCGAGTGCCCATAACTGTCCCCGCGTAGATGGTTAGTGCGTATAGGCCAGTAGCCAGACTCAGATCAAATACCAAGATCTCGTTAAACGTGTTATCTAGAAATAACCACGAACGCCGACCAGGGCCAGGCCCACCTCTCTCCTAGGTGGTCTGAACCTGCCCTATCGCTCCGCCACAAGGCAACAGTCGGGGGTCGTCGGGAACCCAGGCCCACCTCTACCGGGATGGAGCCACCGGACCCTTCGGCCCCCATCTCCGAATAGTATCATAAGTAATGTAACAGTATAAGTATATATCATATGTCCGTGATCACCTCCCGAAGTGATCACGACCCAGTACTATAGCATGGCAGACGGACAAGAGTGTAGGGCCACTGATGGAACACTAGCATCCTATACTAAGCATTAGGATAGCAGGTAAAGGTAACAACAGTAGTAGCAAGGACAGGCTATGCATCAGAATAGGATTAACGGAAAGCAGTAACATGCTACACTACTCTAATGCAAGCAGTAGAGAGAAGAATAGGCGATATTTGGTGATCAAGGGGGGCTTGCCTGGTTGCTCTGGCAAGAGAGAGGGGTCGTCAACTCTATAGTCGTACTGGGTAGCAGCGGCATCGGTCTCGGTGTCTAGCGGAAGAAGAGGGGGGAAGAAACAGTGAATACAATGCAAACAGACGCATAACGAAGCATGACAAGGCAAGGCGTGATGCTAGGCGTGCCCTAACCCGGTAAGAGGTGATACCGGTGAAGGGGGGAAACATCCGGGAAAGTATCCCCGGTGTTCCGCATTTTCGGGCAGAGGAGCCGAAGGGGGAAAGTTGCGAGTTCGATAGGTTAGGGATGCATGGCGGACGAACGGGCTGCGTATCCGAGTTTGTCTCGTCGTTCTGAGCAACTTTCATGTACAAAGTTTTTTCATCCGAGCTACGGTTTATTTTATATTGATTTTAAAAGATTTAAATCATTTTTAGCATTTAATTAATTATTTTAATAGAACATTATCCAGAACAGTGAAAGGTGATGTCAGCATGACATCACCATGACGTCAGCAGGTCAAACCCAGCTGACCAGAGTCAAACCTGGCCTGTGGGTCCAGTAGGACCCACATGTCATAGACTCGGGCTAACTAAACAGGTTTGATTAGTTTAGTTAATTGATTAGGTTAATTAAACAAGATTAATTAAGTTAATTAATCATTTATTTAATTAATTAATAATTTAATAATTTAATTTACTGTTTATTTTTACTTCTTTTTTATTTATTTTCGTTTTGGAGGTAGGGCCCCACTTGTCATTGGCCCTAGGGGCCTATCGGGCGAAACGGGCAGCGGGCGCCCGGGCGTTTGCGCCCGAAGGGCGAACCCGGGGCGCCGCGAGGTGCTAGTGTGTGGGCGAGGCCGCCGGGCGCGACCAAGGAGGCCGGCGCGCGTGCGGGCGCCGGGAACCGGCGGCGAGGGGCGGCGTCCAGGCGAAGGCCTCGCCGCAGATGGGCGGAGGGCGGCGGGTAGTGGTGGGCGCAACGGCGATAGGCAGTGGGCAGCGAAGGCGCGGTGAGGAAGGGGACGACCATGGGCAGCAGCCGGCAGCGGCACGGCACCGGTGGCAAGAGGTAGCAGCAGTAACACAACAGGGGAGCAGTCGAAGCGGATGCGAACGATGACGGGCGCGGTGCAGGCGCAGTCATGTACAGGCGGCAGTGCGTAGGCTCATCGTGGGAGGGTGTGTACGGGCGCTGGGCACGGCGGTTGCGGGCTACGGCGAGCGGGGCGAACAGGGGGCGCAGGCGGAGCACGCGCAAGTGGACGGGGATGGATGGATGGATGGGGTGCTCACGGGGGGCTGTAGGGCATGGGGCAACGGTGCTCGAGGTGGGTGACGAGGACGCGGTCGACGACGAAGAGGAAGGCGAGGCGGCTCCGGCGAGCGACTTGAGGAGGAGACGAGGAGGCGAGATCCGGCGTCGGGGAGGCGAAACGAGGCGGTGACGGTGAGCGCCGGCGACGGGGTTGGTGCTGGCAGCGGCGCACAGCGACAGAGGCGAAGGGATCGGGGTTCGCTGCCCCGATCTAGAACGTGGAGGGGAGTGGGCGTCGTGGGGTGGCGGCGGGTGAGGGAGACGAGGGGAGAGGTGGGGATTGTGCAGGGGAGTCGGGTGGCCGGGCTAGGGTTCGGTCGCCCTAGGGGGTGTTGTAGGCGCCAGCTGGGCCGTCCTGGTTGGCTCCGAGGCCATCTGGGTCGTGGCCCAGCGGGGGTGTGTGTTCTCTTTTATGTTTTTATTTGTTGTTTTTTTTCTAAATCTTTCTATTACTGTTTTAATTTTATTTTATTTTTTGTTTCACTTTATCTTAGTTTTATAAACTATAAAAGTAGTACCTACTTTAGTGTTAACAAATAGGCTACTCCCACATAAGTTGGGCAACTAATTAACATAGTTTAATATTTTATTTATTGTAAAAGGCATTCCACTAATTGTTTTTGCTACTTTTAAAACATTTTAGAGTATTTTACACTTTTATAAAAGTATGGTTTCTCCACCATAAATGATTATGATTTATTTGCTACCATTTGAACATTTTTGATTTGACAATTGAAAACTTTTATTGTTTGACTTTAATTGAAATTTGAATTTGGCTCGGATCTGAACTAACACGAGATTAGCAACAATAATCGTGATGACGTGGCATCATTACCAGAGGGTTACTGTAGCTTGATTATCCGGGCGTCACAATTCTCCTCCACTACAAGAAATCTCGTCCCGAGATTTAAGAGGGGAGTAAGGGAAAGATGTGGCTACGAAATTCTATCGAGTCTTCTCGGTCATAGTTGCTCTTCTCGAAGAGGTCGATCCATTACATTGACGTCTTTATTTCTCTGCTTCAGGTCATCATGGTGAAGTCGCCCTTTCCTTCGGGAACTCCAACGTACTTACGAATAGGTAAGGGGCAGCTCGGCTATGACAGAATGCTTAGGAGGGAAACAATCTGGGGTTAACCCATGAATGAGCATAAGATTATCTCTCGAGTTGAACATATAAAATACATCGAGAGTAAGGTACGTAGGTACAATAAGAGGTTCCAAGCGGATAGATAGTTGCTCGAAGTCTGAACCAGAGTGAGAAAGGGGTTCAGAGCAGCGAGAGTAAGTATTGCGTCTGATACCAGAATAGAGCACTAGGAAGGTGGCCCATGGATTAAATACGAAGCCAGGCATGGGGAATAACCATTAGAAACAGGGTTGTACAGGAGAGTCAGGTTTCGATCCTGTGGAACTGTGGGTTATGGGCCCACCATGTGGGATAAAAGTAGGAGTGGTGACATCGTGCATGGTCACGATAGCAAGGCATGTCAGAGACTAGCCTGTCAGTTATGTCGACAACTACATCGATACCAAGGGCGAGGGACGAAGAGAACCATTTTCCTGCTTGTTGAACGAGGCGGACCAATAGGCAAAGTTCTCGTCCATTGGTGGTTACCGGGATGCTATCAATAATGGTAACAGGGTCTTACTGACAGAGTTGTACAACAAGGTGCTTACTAAGCAGGGAATTACCACTGCTCAGTTAAGTCAGATTACAAGAAAGCTCAAACAAGTCAATGGAAAGGAAAATGCGATTATCAGGTTTAAACCGAACAATGGAAATGAAAATGTGTATACACACATATTTCGGGGGTATATCCTTCCCAAGGACAAGTGGAGCATGATATCCATGACAGAATAGAAAGTAGAAAACCATTAAGGTAAGGGGAAGGGATTTCATGATATTACCCATACAATAGTGTTTGGATAATTGAGCAAGAAAACATTTGGCATTGGGCTTCAAATGTTCTTATCGAAAATCGGAATACCACAGACATGCTTCGAGATAGCATTGACATGATCTTCAAGCAAAGGTCAAACTTTGGATACACAAAGGATCCATCAAGAACAACTCATAGAATAAGTCTTGCAATAGGTCCTCCAACCAGGTGTGCTAGGCATGACATCACCTTATTGGGTTATAGAAAGACCAATGCTATGACTCTTGGAAAATGTTCCAACCATCATATCCGGCCGAGTTTCATATGTGGTTGGTGTCAAGATAACTCAGACACGGAATTCCTGAGAGAAAAAGGTGTAATACAAATTGACGAGATGACATTGTAAGATCCTCGGGAAAGGAACTATGGAAGCGAGTTCCGATACAAGAGTTCATCAATAAATCTAGGAGAGGGTGGGGAGGTGGCTGATGAAATCAGCGATAACGAATCAAGATTTCCAAAAGATGGATTCCCACCAATATTCGAACAAGGCGATAAAATTTGTCAAATCAAATGATATAATGAGGTATGCTCGAGGAAAACATACACAACTAATCATTGATTGAAAGGTGAACCCGAAATATGGGCTTAGGTAGCATGATCTCAAGGTATAACACAAAACACGAACAAGTTTGTGTTGAGCGGAAGGCAATAAAGTGGTTGATGATAACACGAATCATCTAGGGGCAAGGATGGTATTGCCCACCAAGAATTCTATATATATCTTGGAAGATCTTAGGATGTTGATGATGATCACGACACAGTTCTCGAGAGATTTCATGAAGATGTAATCGGTCGGCGATGCCATCAAGTCAAATGATGATGAAACGAAAAGTTATGGGAACCAAGGGTACGACATAAACTCGAGATCAAGTTTGATGTTCAAGGAGAAATGATATGACGAGGAAGTTCAACGTAAGATTAGCTCATCTTCGAAAATTGTGCTCCGAGAAGAAGGACCAGGTAGCACAATTAAAATTTAGCATGATAATGATATAGCCGATCGGGCTAGGAATGATTTGAAGGATTATTAAACTCATAAGCAACGAAAATTACTTAGAGTTAATGAATCAGATTATGGACTCGATTCACTATCGGTGTCCCTGAGTGTCTAACAACTCAGAACCCGAGGAAAAATTGGGATCGGTGAGAAATAATACTTGAAGAAGAATTCATAAGAAGTAATATGGTTCTGTGATTTTATCGAGATACCATGGGGTAATACTCGAAGGTAGAACATAATAGAGGTTGCAGAGGTGTATTGATCTACAGAAGACAAGTGCTTTAACTAGTCCGAGAATTAAAATCAAGGAGAAAATACGACCGGAACCACGATTGCAAAGGATCAATTCACAGATACCAAATGATATTATATCAAGGGAGTAATTATTATTACAAGAAGCTTCCATGATAGGATCTACATCGTGTCCATGGGTATGAACACAAGTTCAAGGTCGACTCCCACTTCTTCAATGTATAACCTTCCATTCACTTCTCATTTTCGAAGAAGTTGTAATATTAAAATTTTATCTGGCATAACACCAGTAGAGTATGACCCGTAGCAGTTCCTGGGTTCACACATATTAAGGAAGGCATAGGTTCAATCCATCAGGGTATGGTGGAAACATATACCACAAGCTTCAATGGTAAATACCACTAGCTCAAAAATAGAGCATGGTTGGCCAAATCAGAGAGTAGGAGTTTTCAATGGTATTATGTATCAGGGAAGAGAACTCCTCAAGGTTTTGTATACGAAGGACACTGTCGTATGACAATTCAACAAAGGATCCGGTGGTCCTCAAGGGATCTGGTGTGAGCATCGCTACTCAACCGGAGGGAGAAAGAATGCAAGGAGATCTGGTTATAGAAACAACTGACTAACTCAAAGCTCAAATACAAAGGAATTATGAATTCCAAGACAAGGAATCAAAAGCAATGCTCTGATCAGGGATGGATAAGTTGAATAGCCTTAGGGGTACAATCGATGGCAATTTGATTGGTTGAAATCCAGCTCATGCTTAAAATGACGTCTGAGTTGAAAGGATGAATTCTAGGATCTGACTAAGGATTGCGAGCATTCGCAACATATTGAATCAATGGACTCAAAATGCTAGTGACAAATGATGCCAATAGGATTACTATACTTATGGGGTTAACCATAATGCAAGCAAGCAAGAATTTCAAGAGCAATAAGCTGCTAAGGATTTTCGGAAGATCGAATAGTATTTTGAAGACCTTAGTGAAACACATAATCAACTAGGGATGATTGTATGAATGGCAAGTGTGCATCGCTATCCATAGGGGTTTATCGATGGAAGGGAATTGCAAAAGCGATGACACAAAGTCGCAAGAGAACATCGTAGAGTATCTTCGGAACCTTCTGGTGTAGCAGGCGATCATCTGTAATAAGGGGCTCTCCAAGTGGTTGTGATCACGAGATACTAATGTTAGAGTTAGTAAAACCATTTTAACCCAAGTAGAAGAGTGTTCAGAGTCCCAGAGTAAGGATCGAGGAGTAAAAGATCCTAATACCACCCAAATGGCGATGTGGGCCCGTAAGGCACACAACCATGTTAGTAAAACTTTTGCAATATCTAGACTCGACTTTGGCCAAGGAGTGTGGAAGGGGGATTCCTACAGGTAGTCGGCTCTGATACCAACTTGTGACGCCCCCGATTCAATCGTACACTAATCATACATGCAAACGTCTATGATCGAGATTAGGGACTCACGGGAAGATATCACAACACAACTCTACAAATAAAATAAGTCATACAAGCATCATATTACAAGACAGGCGCCTCGAAGGCTCGAATACAAGACCTCGATCATAGATGAGTCAGCGGAAGCAACAATATCTGAGTACAGACATAAGTTAAACAAGTTTGCCTTAAGAAGGCTAGCACAAACTGGGATACAGATCGAAAGAGGTGCAGGCCTCCTGCCTGGGATCCTCCTAAACTACTCATGGTCGTCGTCAGCGGGCTGCACGTAGTAGTAGGCACCTCCCGAGTAGTAGTAGTCATCGTCGACGGTGGCGTCTGGCTCCTGGGCTCCAACATCTGGTCGCAGCAATCGAGTATAGAAAGGGGGAAAAAGCGGGAGCAAAGCAACCGTGAGTACTCATCCAAAGTACTCGCAAGCAAGGAGCTACACTACATATGTATGCATTGGTATCAAATGGAAAAGGCTATCATATGTGGACTGAAATGCAGAATGCCGGAATAAGAGGGGGATAGCTAGTCTTATCAAAGACTACGCTTCTGGCCACCTCCATCTTGCAGAATGTAGAAGAGAGTAGATGGTAAGTTCACCAAGTAGCATCGCATAGCATAATCCTAACCGATGATTCTCTCCTCGTCGCCCTGTGAGAGAGCGATCACCGGTTGTATCTAGCACTTGGAAGGGTGTGTTTTATTAAGTATCCGGTTCTAGTTATCATAAGGTCAAGGTACAACTCCAGGTCGTCCTTTTACCGAGGGACACGGCTATTCGAATAGATCAACTTCCCTGCAGGGGTGCACCACATTTCCCAACACGCTCGATCCCCTTTGTCCGGACACACTTTTCTGGGTCATGACCGGCCTCGAAAGATCAACATGTCGCAGCCCTACCTAGGCACAACAGAGAGGTCAGCACGCCGGTCTAAATCCTATGGCACAGGGGTCTGGGCCCATCACCCATTGCACACCTGCATGTTGCGTACGCGGCTGGTGAGCAGACCTAGCCTCCCTTATACAAGAGCAGGCGTTCCAGTCCAACCCGGCGCGCGCCGCTCAGTCGCTGGTGTCACAAAGGCTTCGGCTGATACCATGACGTCGAGTGCCCATAACTGTCCCCGCGTAGATGGTTAGTGCGTATAGGCCAGTAGCCAGACTCAGATCAAATACCAAGATCTCGTTAAACGTGTTATCTTGAAATAACCACGAACGCCGACCAGGGCCAGGCCCACCTGTCTCCTAGGTGATCTCAACCTGCCCTGTCGCTCCGCCACAAAGCAACAGTCGGGGCCGTCGGGAACCCAGGCCCACCTCTATCAGGATGGAGCCACCTGCCCCTTCAGCCCCCATCTCCGAACAGTATCATAAGTAATATAACAGTATAAGTATATATCATATGCCCGTGATCACCTCCCAAAGTGATCACGGCCCAATAGTATAGCATGGCAGATGGACAAGAGTGTAGGGCCACTGATGGAACACTAGCATCCTATACTAAGCATTAGGATAACAGGTAAAGGTAACAATAGTAGTAGCAAGGACGGACTATGCATCATAATAGGATTAACGAAAGCAGTAACATGCTACACTACTCTAATGCAAGCAGTAGAGAGAAGAATAGGCGATATCTGGTGATCAAGGGGAGGGCTTGTCTGGTTGCTCTAGCAAGAGAGAGGGGTCGTCAACTCCGTAGTCGTACTGGGTAGCAGCGGCGTCGGTCTCGGTGTCGAGCGAAAGAAGAGGGGGGAAGAAACAATGAATACAATGCAAACAAACGCATAACGAAGCATGACAAGGCAAGGTGTGATGCTAGGCGTGCCCTAACGCGGTAAGAGGTGATACCAGTGAAGGGGGGAAACATCCAGGAAAGTATCCCCGGTGTTCCTCGTTTTCGGGCAGAGGAGCCGAAGGGGGAAGTTGCGAGTTCGATAGGTTAGGGATGCGTGGCGGATGAACGAGCTGTGTATCCGAGTTCGTCTCGTCGTTCTGAGCAACTTTCATGTACAAAGTTTTTTCATTCGAGCTACGGTTTATTTTATATTGATTTTAAAAGATTTAAATCATTTTTAGCATTTAATTAGTTATTTTAATAGAACATTATCCAGAACAGTGAAAGGTGATGTCAGCATGACATCACCATGACGTCAGCAGGTCAAACCTAGCTAACCAGAGTCAAACCTGGCCTATTGGTCCAATGGGACCCACCTGTCATAGACTCAGGCTAACTAAACAGGTTTGATTAGTTTAGTTAATTGATTAGGTTAATTAAACAAGATTAATTAAGTTAATTAATCCTTTAATTAATTTAATTTAATTTATTATTTATTTTTAATTCTTTTTTATTTATTTTCGTTCTGGGGGTAGGGCCCCACATGTCATTGGCCCTAAGGGCCTATCGGGCGAAACGGGCAGCGGGCGCCCGGGTGTTTGCGCCCGAAGGGCGGACCCGGGGCGTCGCGGGGTGCTAGTGTGTGGGCGAGGCCGTCGGGCGCGACCAGGGCGGCCAGCGCGCGTGCGGGCGCCGGGAACCGGCGGCGAGGGGCGGTGTTGAGGCGAAGGCCTCGCTGCAGAGGGGCGGAGGGCGGCGGCTAGCGGTGGGCGCAGCGGCGATAGGCAATGGGCGGTGAAGGTGCGGTGAGGAAGGGGATGACCACGGGCAGCAGCAGCCGGCGGCACGGCACCGGTGGCAAGAGGCAGCAGCAGTAACACAGCAGGGGAGCAACCGAAGCGGATGCGAATGACGATGGGCACGGTATAGGCTTAGTCATGTACAGGCGGCAGTGCGCAGGCTCGTCGCGGGAGGGTGTGGACGGGCGCCGGGCACGGCGGTTGCGGGCTGCGGCGAGCGGGGCGAACAGGGGGCGCAGGCGGAGCACGCGCAAGGGGACGGGGATGGATGGATGGACGGGGTGCTCACGGGGGGCTGTAGGGCATGGGGCAGCGATGCTCGAGGTGGGTGATGAGGACGCGGTCGACGACGAAGAGGAAGGCGAGGCGGCTCCGGCGAGCGGCTTGAGGAGGAGGCGAGATCCGACGTCGGGGAGGCAGAACAAGGCGGCGACGGTGAGCGCCGGTGACGGGGTTGGCACTGGCAGCGGCGCATGGCGACAGAGGCGAAGGGATCGGGGTTCGCTGCCCCGATCCAGAACATGGAGGCGTGTGGGGAACGAGGAGGGGAGTGGGCGTTGTGGGGTGGCGGCGGGTGAGGGAGACGAGGGGAGAGGTGGGGATTGTGCGGGGGAGTGGGGTGCCCGAGCTAGGGTTCGGTCGCCCCAGGGGGTGTTGTAGGCGCCAGCTGGGCCGGCCTGGTTGGCTCCGAGGCCATCTGGGCCGTGGCCCAGCGGGGGGTGTGTGTGTTCTCTTTTGTGTTTTTATTTGTTGTTTTTTTCTAAATCTTTCTATTACTGTTTTAATTTTATTTTTTTGTTTCACTTTATCTTAGTTTTATAAACTATAAAAGTAGTACCTACTTTAGTGTTAACAAATAGGCTACTCCCACATAAGTTGGGCAACTAATTAACATAGTTTAATATTTTATTTATTGTAAAAGGCATTCCACTATTTGTTTTTGCTGCTTTTAAAACATTTTAGAGTATTTTACACTTTTATAAAAGTATGGTTTCTCCACCATAAATGATTATGATTTATTTGCTACCATTTGAACATTTTTTTATTTGATAATTGAAAACTTTTATTCTTTGACTTTAATTGAAATTTTAATTTGGCTCGGATCTGAACTAACACGAGATTAGCAACAGTAATCGTGATGACGTGGCATCATTACCAGAGGGTTACTGTAGCTTGATTATCCGGGCGTCACAGAGGCCGAATTGCTAGGCGAGCTCTAAACTCGCCTGGTGATTCTGTTGCAGGTTATTCTGGACTCGCTTGAATGTGCCTGTGGACCTTGTCGCCGAATTGGCGGTTTGCCTCAAAAGGCTGCTTTGCATTTCTGCTGCAAGGGCCGCAGTGTGCTCCTCCGTGTGGAGCGATCGTTCTGTGTTTCCGTTAACTGTTATAACTTCGCGAGGTCCTGTAATTTTGAGCTTGAGGTATGCATAATGTGGTACCGCATTGAATCTAGCGAATGTGGTTTGTCTGAGTAGTACGTGATACTCTTCGCTTCGAAAGTTATCCGGAGATCCGAAGACCACTTCCAGTGTGATCGAGCTCGTGCAACATGCCTCTACACCTGGTATGACACCTTTGAAGGTGGTTTTTGTGGGTTTGATCCTCAAGGGGTCTATACCCATTTTGCGCATCGTATCCTGATAAAGCAGGTTCAGGCTGCTTCCACCATCCATAAGGACTCGGGTGAGGTGGAATCCTTCAATGATAGGATCAAGGACCAATGCGGCAGAACCGCCATGACGGATACTAGTGGGGTGGTCCCTGCGATCAAAAGTGATTGGACAAGAAGACCATGGGTTGAACTTTGGGGCGACTGGCTCCATCGCGTACACGTCCCTGAGTACACGCTTCCGTTCCCGCTTGGGGATATGGGTTGCATATATCATGTTCACCGTTTTCACTTGGGGAGGAAATTTCTTCTGTCCTCTTGTGTTCGGCGGCCGAGGCTCCTCCTCGTCGTCGCTATGCAGCCCCTTTTCCTTGCTTTCGGCATTCAACTTGTCGGCCTGTTTGAACACCCAGCATTCTCTGTTGGTGTGGTTGGCTGGCTTATCGGGGGTGCCGTGAATTTGACACGAGCGGTCGAGTATGCGGTCCAAACTAGACGGGCCCGGGTTGTTTCTTTTGAACGGATTTTTCCGCTGACCGGATTTAGAGCCACTGAATCTGGAATTGACTGTCGTGTCTTCGGCGTTATCGCCGTTGTTGCGGCGCTTGTATCTGTTGCGACGTGGCTTGCCGTTGCTGTCTCTGGCCTCCGATGTGCCAGGGTTGCTTGCTCTGTTGTTGCTACGGGCCAACCAGCTATCTTCGCCCATGCAGAAGTGGGTCATGAGTGTTGTGAGGGCTGCCATGGACTTTGGCTTCTCTTGGCCGAGATGTCTGGCGAGTCACTCATCACGGATGTTATGTTTAAAGTCCGCTAGAGCTTCGGCATCCATACAGTCCACAATTTGGTTCTTTTTGGTTAGGAACCGAGTCCAAAATTTCCTGGCTGACTCTCCGGGCTGTTGTGTTATGTGACTTTAATCATCAGCATCCGGTGGTTGCACATAAGTGCCCTAGAAGTTGTCCAAGAATGCGTCTGCCAGGTTCTCCCAACTTCTGATGGAGTTTGCTGGCAAGCAATTTAGCCAATGCCGAGCTGGTCCTTTGAGTTTAACGGGAGGTACTTGATGGCATGTGGATCATCCCCGCGGGCCATGTGAATGTGGAGGAAGAAATCCTCTATCCATACCGCGGGGTCAGTAGTACCATCGTATGATTCAATGTTCATGGGTTTAAACCCTTCTAGGAATTCATGATCCATTACTTCATCAGTGAAGCATAGGGGGTGTGCGGCGCCTCTGTGCCGAGCTATGTCACGACGCAGTTCGTACGAGTCTTGTCTGCTGTGTTCGGCCCGGCCGGATTTTCTTTTGGTATATTCGTCATGACGGTCGTCGTCATGTGTTGGGGCGCGCCCTCGTGATCCGAAGATCGATCTTTTGTGTCCTTCTTTGTTTTCCAATACGTCTCGCAGGTCCTGTGTGTTACCCCGGGCCTTGTTGTTTTTGTTTGACTGGCGACGGGGTGCGGGCTGGACTTCGGGCTTATATGCCACTTTGTCGCGGCCACGAGGTGGCCGGTCTGTCGCATCATACGCTGGAAGCGCAGGCTTTAATGATTCCTCTTCAAGTTGGGGTAGCAACTTGTATTGGGGAACGTAGTAATTTCAAAAAATTTCCTACGCACACGCAAGATCATGGTGATGCATAGCAACGAGAGGGGAGAGTGTGATCTACGTACCCTTGTAGACCGACAGCGGAAGCATTAGCACAACGCGGTTGATGTAGTCGTATGTCTTCACAGCCCGACCGATCAAGCATCGAAACTACGGCACCTCCGAGTTTTAGCACACGTTCAGCTCGATGACGATCCCCGGACTCCGATCCAGCAAAGTGTCGGGGAAGAGTTCCGTCAGCACGACGGCGTGGTGACGATCTTGATGTACTACCGTCGCAGGGCTTCGCCTAAGCACCGCTACAATATTATCGAGGATTATGGTGGAACGGGGCACCGCACACGGCTAAAAATATGATCACGTGGATCAACTTGTGTGTCTAGGGGTGCCGCCTGCCCCCGTATATAAAGGAGCAAGGGGAGGAGGCCGGCCGGCCCTATAGGTGCGCCAAGGAGGAGGAGTCCTCCTAGTAGGAGTAGGACTACTACTAGGAGGGGGAAGGAAGTGGGGAAGGAGAAGGAAAGGGGGCGCCGCCCCCCCTCTCCTAGTCCAATTCGGACCAGGGGGAGGAGGCGCGCGGCCCACCCTTGCTGCCCCTCTCTCTCTCTCCACTAAGGCCCATATGGCCCATTACTTCTCCCGGTAGGGTTCCGGTAACCCTCCGGCTCTCCGGTTTTCTCCGAAATCACCCGGAACACTTCCGGTGTCCGAATATAGCCATTCAATATATCAATCTTTATGTCTCGACCATTTCGACATTCCTCATTATGTCCGTGATCACATTCGGGACACCGAACTAACTTCGGTACATCAAAACTCATAAACTTATAATATAACTGTCATCGAAACCTTAAGCGTGCGGACCCTATGGGTTCGAGAACAATGTAGACATGACCGAGACACGTCTCCGGTCAATAACCAATAGCGGAACCTGGATGCTCATATTGGCTCCTACATATTCTACGAAGATCTTTATCGGTCAGACCGCATAACAACATACGTTGTTCCCTTTGTCATCGGTATGTTACTTGCCCGAGATTCGATCGTCGGTATCTCAATACCTAGTTCAATCTCGTTACCGGCAAGTCTCTTTACTTGTTTCGTAATACATCATCTCGCAACTAACTCATTAGTTGCAATGCTTGCAAGGCTTATGTGATGTGCATTACTGAGAGGGCCCAGAGATACCTCTCCGACAATCGGAGTGACAAATCCTAATCTCGAAATACACCAAACCAACATGTACCTTTGGAGACACCTATAGAGCTCCTTTATAATCACCCAGTTACGTTGTGACGTTTGGTAGCACACAAAGTGTTCCTCCGGCAAACGGGAGTTGCATAATCTCATAGTCATAGGAACATGTATAAGTCATGAAGAAAGCAATAGCAACATACTAAACGATCGGGTGCTAAGCTAATGGAATGGGTCATGTCAATCACATCATTCTCCTAATAATGTGACCCTGTTAATCAAATGACAACACATGTCTATGGTTAGGAAACATAACCATCTTTGATTAATGAGCTAGTCAAGTAGAGGCATACTAGTGACGTTTGGTTTGTCTATGTATTCACACAAGTATTATGTTTCCGGATAATACAATTCTAGCATGAATAATAAACATTTATCATGATATAAGGAAATAAAATAATAACATTATTATTGCCTCTAGGGCATATTTCCTTCGACTTGTGCTTTGGGAAACTTTTGATTGGGTGCTCGAGTTCGTGTTCCTCGGCTGCCAGGACCTCACTCCATCTATCTGCTAGCAGAACTTGCTCAGCTTGTAGCTGTTGTTGCTTTTTCTTCAGGCTTTTTGCTGTGGCAATAAGCCGATGCTTGAAGCACTCCTGTTCGACGGGATCCTCAGGCATGATAAATTCTTCATCGCCGAGGCTCACCTCGTCTGCGGAGAGAGGCATGTAATTGTCATCCTCTGATTCTCCATCTGCTGCCTGTTCCTTGGGGATGGCTTGCCCATCCTCCTGCTCAAAGCCTGGCTAGAGGGGATTGTCTTCGTCTTCGGCACTATTTGCAGCGTTATTGTCTCCTGTGCCGGTATCACTGTTTTTGCTATGGCGGGGCTTAGAGCGGCGCCGATGACGCTGGTTCTTGGATTGCTTCTCGGGGGGGGGGGGGGTTATCCTCTGTTGCCTTATTGCCATCGCTTTCTTTGGGGGTGTCCACCATGTATATATCATACGATGAGGTGGCAGTCCAGCGCCCTGTGGGCGGTGGTTCCTGTTCGTCTCCCGCATCGTCGTCCATACCGTCGATGTCTTCGGAGTCGAAGTCAAGCATGTCGGTTAGGTCGTCGACAGTGGCTACCAAGTGGGTGGTGGGTGGGGAACGAATTTCTTCGCCGTCCGCTTCCCACTTGAGCCGGACATAGTTCAGCCAAGGGTCTCTTGACAAGGAGAGAGACTGTAATGAGTTTAGCACGTCGCCTAGGGGCGAGTGCTAAAAGATATCCGCGGACGTGAACTCCATGATCGGTACCAATCAGATTGGATGGGCACGGACGCGAGCGGTTCGGGGTCTGTGGCCGGGGACGAATCTGAGTGTCCGGCAACACAGGTCTCATAGGAGGTGAAGTCAGTATTTGGCTCTATCGCCGCTGACTGTGCGGCCTCCGTGGCGGGTCCATCAACCCGTCCTCGGATGGCGCGATCTGTTCCGTATTGAGGGCCGGAGTAGTTACAGGTGTGATCTCCCGAACACTGTTCGATGGTAGAGCTAAATCATGCTCATCGTGACTGTGCGGCGTACCTGACATAGGTTTGAATCCGTCAAAGATCAAGTCTCCGCGGATGTCGGTGGTATAGTTCAAGCTTCCAAACCTGACCTGATGGCCAGGGGTGTAGCTCTCAATCTGCTCCAGATGGCCGAGCGAGTTGGCCCGCAGTACGAAGCCGCCGAATATGAACATCTGTCTGGGGAGGAAAACCTCACATTGGAATTGTGAAGATGTGCCAAAGAGTGGCTCACCCATAGTGGAGTATGGGGGAGCAATCAACTAGTCTTCATCAAGCCAACACAATCAACAAAGGTGGTCCAACTTGAGGAAGTCAACATCATCATCATCTAGCTCAAGTGGACTATGTGCAAGGCAAAGGTTTGCCCTTGATAGGTTTTCTATTTTACCGGTCTCATAGTGGTAGTTGGGAGACCGGGTTGTAGGATCGATTGTCGTACTATCAAGTGGGGCTCTCTAGGGAGTAGCTTGATCGTATCATTAGTCGAGAGCTCAAACCATTACATCCTTGCATCATCTTTCTTGGTTCTTGTTTGGTTCCATTTGTGAGTCTTATATCTTATGTTCATCTTGATTACAAGCTTGAGTTCATCGAAAACGGAATTCGCATGCATCTTCTATGATGTTTTCGGTGTTGGAGGTTTTACCGGTCTTATCCGAGGAAGGGTTCTCACCATTTTATTATGGTCCTTTTATCATTTGCTTCTTATTGATATTTCTCTCAAGATTGTGTTAGCCCTTGTCTTTATCTTTCTAACAAACTTGGTTTCGTTGAATTCGGAGCTCGTATGCGAAAGTTGTGGCTATTTTGATATTGCCTGTTTTACACAGAGAGGTTGTACCGCCCCATGGAGAGGTTGTACCGCTTGACCGGTACAACCGGTGTTTGGAGCGGTTGTACCGCTCCAGAATTGGTCCGGAGGTTGTACCGGTCATGTACCGCTCTACCACCGGACTGGTCTCTATTGTGGTGCGATTGTTGGGCGGTTGTGGGCTGGTTGTACCGCTTATTGCCTGTTACCGGTTGTACCGGTGCTTATAGAGGTTGTACCGCTCCTATGTTATTCTGTACATAACGGGCAGATTCGTGGGGACCTATTTAAGGGGGTCTTCTTCCCCAATGGTTCCCTATCTCTTGAATTTGTTTTTCCCCCATTGTTGACCTTCTTTGAGCTTGCTAACTCTCAATCCCTCCATGGATTCTTGCTAGTTTTTGAGGGAAAAGAGAGGGGAGATCTAGATCCACATTTACACCAATCACTTTCTCCTCTATGTGAGGGGAACCCCTTGGATCTAGATCTTGGAGTTCTTGGTGTTCTCCTTCTTGTTCTTCCTCTCATTTTTCTCCCTAGCATTAGTTGCTCCGGTGGGATTTGAGAGAGAAGGACTTGGGCACTCCGTGTGGCCTTGCCATTGCATTTGGTGCATCGGTTTGAGTTCTCCATGGTGATACGTGGAAGTGAAGTTTGAGAAGCTTATTACTCTTGGGTGTTTGGGCACCCTAGAGCTTGTTCCTCTTGGGTGCCTTGGCGCCCTAGACGGTTGGTGTTGTTCGGAGCTCAATCATTGTGGTGTAAAGCTCCGGGCAAGCGTCGGGGTCTCCAATTAGGTTGTGGAGATCGCCCCGAGCAATTTGACGGGTACCGATGACCGCCCCCAAGGGTTGCCAAAGTGTACGGGTTCAGTGGCCGTCCCCAAGGGTTGCCATTTGTACGGGTTCGGTGACCGCCCTCAAGGGTCCCTTAGTGGAATCACGGCATCTTGCATTGTGCGAGGGCGTGAGGAGATTACGGTGGCCCTGGTGGCTTCTTGGGGAGCATTGTGCCTCCACACCACTCCAAACGGAGATTAGCATCTGCAAGGGTGTGAACTTCGGGATACATCGTCGTCTTTGCATGCCTCGGTTATCTCTTACCCGAGCTCTTTACTTATGCACTTTACTTTGTGATAGCCATATTGTTTCTTTTCATATATCTTGCTATCACGTAGTTGCTTATCTTGCTTAGCATAAGTTGTTGGTGCACATAGGTGAGCCTAGTTGTTTTAGGTTTTGTGCTTGACAAATTAACTGATGGGTTTATTCCGCATTTGTTCTAGCCTAAATCATAATTATTTTAAAACGCCTATTCACCCCCCCTCTAGGCAACACCCACGATCTTTCAACTCCCTGATGAGTTTGAGTAATCACGTCTTGGTTTGGTGCCAATAGAAGGAAGAGAGACAGTACAATTGGAAGGATTTAAGAATGCCAGGAAGCTGGATGTTTGGAAAATAATCAGTTGCCCCTAGGATGAGCTCAAGGATTGCAAGTAATGAGATGGGCCATAACCCACAGGCCCCAGGACCTGCCAAGGAGCAAGCACACTCTTGCTGAAGGAAAAACCCTGGAAGAAGTTACGTTTATCGGCAGACGATCTTATAGAGTAACGCAAAACATGAGAGTTGTGAAGAACGATAGATGTGTGTTTGGCTTGCAGAATCAATGGATTTATCCGAACTTAGTTCGTTGATAAGAGAAATTCTGCAATGCTTGTGAGGATGACCGAAAGTTAGAACGCGAGATTCGCTAAACTGTATACATGGTAATAATTTGGGTGCGGGATGGATTGATCACCATACCGACTTACTCTTATTATTCGCCTTGCTATATGGGATGGTAAATCTGAGTGACTTACCCATAGTAGAGTGACGATGATCGAAACCTTGTTTGAACCTTAGAATGGTATAAGTATTTTCCCTTGTACAAGGCAGCTTTGCCAACCATAGGTTATACGGTGAGGTTCAACCCAGACTCATTTCCTGCAGGAGAAACCATAAATTGTTGACCACCATCAGATATCGATAGTTGTTTAGTATTGACGCCAGACCCGTCAGCTAAGAAGACCCAGTCACAGAAGAACCTTACCTAGATGAAAGACAGAAGAATTGAGGAAAAGGTTATGCCACTACCGAAAGAGCCCAGATAAGGAATTATCCTGAAGATCTGAGAAGACCGACACTGCTAACAATATGGATGAAGTCTATGAGTTTTGATGGAACCATAACCGTACTTCTAAGGGTGGTAGCACCCCAAACCCCCTCCTGCGACAATTGATGGATTTTGAGGAGACCCCAAACCCTAACCTTTTTCTTGCTAGCCTCTCCGAATCTCGAGGACGAGATTCATTTTAAGGGTGGTAGGTTCCTAACATCCCAAAATTCTAAATTTTGGAATGTTATAATAAATAGATAGATCGATTGTTTGTTTGATTGTTGTGTGATTGATTGAGTGAAATTCGAAATTTTTTTAAAGTTAAATGAGAGGGAATAAAAGGACTTTCCCAAACTTTCACCTTTTTGCATTTTGATCTCTGTGAATTCAAATTATTTTCAAATACAAAACCCTCAAGAGAAGATGATATGACTTCTTTCATTTAACTAAATGAAAAGGGTTTTTTTGAAAAGATTTGAATTTTATTTGGAAATATTTCAAATTCAGAAACTTTAAGCAACTCAATGATTTTCATGAAAGAAGATAAAATGACTTCTTCAAAATATATGAAATACGAGTTAGAAGTTTAAAAGGATCAAATTTAAAGTCCGTTTGAAATTATTTTCAATTTGGAGTTATTTGGTTTTTATTCAAATTATTTTTCTCCAAAAATAAAATAACTGGAAAATAGGGTAAAATGATTTCCCTACAACAGAAAATTGGATATAAATAATTTTGAAATCATTTTGGTATTTCTAAAATGATTTTTATTGGGTTTTATTGTAGAAGTAGCACTATTTGAATTATTTGGATTTTTGTGAATTTTATTTGGCACTAGAGAAATGTTCATGTTGTGGAAAATCTTTTTTTGACAATTTTGATATATAATATGCCTATATAAAATTTTACTTTATTATCGTTATCCAGTTTTCTTTTTTTGTTTCTATATAAAAAGGAAAAAATATACGCGTGCGCCTGGAACTAACCGCTGCCCAAATGCGTAGCATAGCAGCAAGCCGGCCCGTTTTTATTTTGTTTTATTTTTATTTTTTTATTTTTTTTAATGTTTAGTTTTTTAAACAAATTTTAGAAAAAAAAATACTTCAGAAAAAATGCAACCCGTGTACGGCGCGCGGTCGGCCGAGGCCTTTAGGCCCGTGCGAGGCGTTAGCCTTTTTCTTCTCCGTTTCGTATACGTTTAGTCCCACATTGTCTAGCCTTTAACCTTTAAACCACTTTTCCATCTATAAATATAGACCCACAGAGTCTTCAAAAATCATTCGATTCGGATTAAATTAATATTTTCGTTTGACTAGATTCATTTAAGAAAAATATATTTCTCCTCTCCGGCACGACTTCTGCAAATTGTCTCTTCTCTCTAAAGTTGTTTTTTCTCTGCCTTATAAATGTATCTTTCTGTGTTTTTTTATACTTCCGTAGTTTATTATTTCTAGACTAATATGATAGAATAATTAGATTATCAATTAGTCTACGTATTTATACATTAGACCTTAGCCGTACCTATTTTTCTTCCGTAAAACAGCTTGACCCTGATTTTTTAAATAGTCATAACTTTTTACTCGTTCATCCAAATTAGATGAAACCAACGCCCACTTATTCGTTACGATCTCCTCTATCCAGTAAAACAACTTAAACATGTTTTTGAAAGTTTTAAAATTTGAATTCAAACAGATTTGTATTCAAACTTCTTTTGTTCATAACTTCAGTTTTATAACTCCGATTTAGTTGATTCTTTTTGCAAATCGAAGCTCTTGACTTCAACTTTTTGATAAGGCCAAATTCACATAATTTTGGTACTGTTAGAAATTGTTTTGTGTTGCAAGAGTTATTTGTTGGTTTTGATGTTTTTCGAACTGTCTTCTTCGTTCTTCCCGATCTTTTGAGTGATTGCTTATGTGTGGTTACTATTGCTTGCTCACGATAGATTGAACGGAGTGTGACGAGTAGAACTATCAGGAGTTATGAGTGCGAATCATCTTCATCAACAGTACAAGGCAAGTTCACACTTTGATCATATCCCTTTCATACCCAGTTTTTATGCATTAGTTTCAACCCTTAAACATTGCATGGTTAGGATTTGACAACATGTGGGTATCGGGAAGTAGTTGATAGGGTAGGAACCTATTGCCCTGCATTCAAACCCTGGGAGTTACTTTTACGTTATGCTCATATTGTTATGCTATGCTCGTAGACGTGGATTGGTTTGAGAGAATTCATGACAGATGTGAGAGTTATTATTTAATGGTTAACTTAAGGTGGCTACTTTAATACACATATGGGTGGATTGGTTGGGGGACCCTGGAGCACCCAGTGGTTTGCCCGGGCACCTGGAGAATCCAGTGTTTACCCAAGGGGATCCCGGAGGACCCGTGTGATCACCCTATGGAATGCCACCCAGGCTCAAAGGGATCATAAGATTATTCATGCTAGAAACTTCCGTGTGCAGCCACAAGCTATTATGGGCTCTAGCATAGTTGAGTAAGTTGCGTGAAGCTCTTGAAGAGATAGACTAGCAGGTAGTGGGTTGTAGGTGGTATAGTCTATCCGGAGAAGAGAGTTAATGCTTCTGAAAGACTGTGTCTCGGTCATCCGTTTCTCAAACACCCGGCAGTGTGAGAAATCCAACGAAGGAGATGGGGTCTTGTGGGGAAAAGTGCGCAAACCTCTGCAGAGTGTACAAGCTAATCATGGTTAGCCGTGTCCCCGGTTATGGACATCTTGAGTATCTGGTTCTTAGATTATCATATTGATCTCATCACGTTACTTAAATAATTTGTTGGGTTATTGATGTTAATTTGGGATTGAGTTGGAGGAACCTTCTCAATATTTTCAACCAACTTTGTAGTTAAATAAATTATATTCCTTTGCAGTAGGGAAAATTGGCTTTTCGCAAAAACTTTATAACCATAGAGCTTTTCCATCAGCCAAATATGCATGTAGTGATAGCCATTATTCATCTTTATCCTATGGTATGAAATTGCCAGTGCATTCAATGTACTGACCCTTTGTGGTTGCAACGTCTCATGTTGTAGGATTCTTACGACGAGTAAGTGATACGTTAGGGTTACAATTTCTACACTCAACTTTGTCGTTAGTGTTGATGGGAATCCACAACCTTGTCGTTACTTCCGCTATTTTGGATTGAGGTAATAGTATACTTTATACATGTGATTTACCTCTGTTATAAATCCTCGAGTACTGTGTGTGTCAGCATACCGATCCAGGGATGACACTTAAGCACAAAGACTTGACCGTCTGAGGTTGAGTCGCTACAAGCGCATGAAGAAACTCCATGCTGATGGGCTTTTGGAATCACTTGATTATGAATCACTTGATGCTTGCGAACCATGCGTCATGGGCAAGATTACTAAGACTCCATTCTCCGGAACAATGGAGCGAGCCACTGACTTATTGGAAATAATACATACTAATGTATATAGTCCAATCAGTGTTGAGGCTTGCAGCGGGTATCGTTATTTTTTGACCTTCACAGATGATTTGAGCAGATGTGAGTAGATTTACTTAATGAAACACAAAGTCTGAAACGTTTGAAAAGTTCAAAGAATTTTAGAGTGAAGTGGAGAATCATCATAACAACAAAATAAAGTTTCTACAATCTGATCGCAGAGGTGAATATTTGAGTTATGAGTTTGGCCTTCATTTAAAACAATGTGGAATAGTTTCACAACTCACGCCACCTGGAACACCATAGCGTGATGGTGTGTCCGAACGTCGTAACCGTACTTTATTGGATATAGTGCGATCTATGATGTCTCTCACCGATTTACCACTATCGTTTTGGGGTTATGCATTAGAGATAGCTGCATTCATGTTAAATAGGGCACCATCTAAATCCATTGATACGACATAATATGAACTGTGGTTTGGCAAGAAACCTAAGTTGTCGTTTCTTAAAGTTTGGGGTTGCGATGCTTATGTGAAAAAGCTTCAACCTGATAAGCTCGAACCCAAATCGGATAAATGTGTCTTCATAGGATACCTAATAGAAACTTTTGGGTACACCTTCTATCACAGATCCGAAGGCAAGATATTCGTTGCTAAGAATGGATCCTTTCTAGAGAAGGAGTTTCTCTCGAAAGAAGTGAGTGGGAGGAAAGTAGAACTTGATGAGGTAATTGTACCTTCTCCCGAATTGGAAAGTAGTTCATCACAGAAATCAGTTCCAGTGATTCCTACACCAATTAGTGAGGAAGCTAATGATGATGATCATGAGACTTCAGATCAAGTTACTACCGAACCTCGTAGGTCAACCAGAGTACAGTCTGCACCAGAGTGGTAAGATAATGTTGTTCTGGAGGTCATGTTACTTTACCATGACGAACCTATGAACTATGAGGAAGCGATGATGAACCCAGATTCCATGAAATGGCTTAAGGCCATGAAATCTGAGATGGGATCCATGTATGAGAACAAATTATGGACTTTGATTGACTTGCCCAATGATCGGCGAGCCATTGAGATTAAATGGATCTTTAAGAGGAAGATGAACGCTGATAGTAGTGTTACTATCTACAAAGCTCGAATTGCCGTAAAAAGGTTTTTCGACAAGTTCAAGGTGTTGACTACGATGAGATTTTCTCACTCATAGCTATGCTTAAGTCTGTTCGAATCATGTTAGCAATTGCCACATTTTATGAAATCCGGAAAGTGGATGTCAAAATTGCATTCCTTAATGGATTTCTTAAAGAAGAGTTGTATATGATACAACCAGAAGGTTTTGTCAACCCTAAAGATGCCAACAAAATGTGCAAGATCCAGTGATCCATCTATGGACTGGTGCAAGCATCTCGGAGTTGGAATATACGCTTTGATGAGTTAATCAAAGCATATAGTTTTATACAGACTTTTGGAGAAGCCTGTATTTACAAGAAAGTGAGTGGGAGCTTTGTAGAATTTCTAATATTATATGTGGATGACATATTGTTGATCGGAAATGATACTGAATTTTTGGATAGCATAAAAGAATCAACTCAAAAGCACCCTTCTGTTAAAAATGAGAATTATTTTTGTGAGCGCAAAAGTTTTTGTTTTTCAGCAAGATCAAATCAACTGTCACCCAACATGATCCCAAAGGCTTTACTTGGCACTTTATTGAAACAAAAGCAATAAAACATGATTACTACAGTAGCATAATCATGTGAAAACACAAAAACAGTAGGTAAAAGTGTTGGGTTGACTCCCAACAAGCGTTTTTCTTTTATGCCTTTTAAGCTAGGCATGATGATTTCAATGATGCTCGCATAAAAGATAAGAATTGAAACACAGAGAGCATCATGAAGCATATGAATAGCAAATTTAGGTCTAAACCTCTTCCTATGCATATGGATTTTGTGAGCAAACAACTTATGGGAACAAGAATCAACTAGCATAGGAAGGCAAAACAGGTGTAACTTCAAAACAATCAACACATAGATAAGAAACTTGATATTATTGAGATATGTAAGAGCATAAGTTCCTTCCTCATAATAATTTTCAGAGGCATCATGAATGGATTCAACAATGTAACTATCACATACAACACTCTTTTCATGATGCACAAGCATAGACGATTTATCACTCTTTATGGCATACATGTCATCATAGTAATCATCATAGATAGCAACTTCATTGTCATAATCAATTGAAAACTCTTCCAAAATAGTGGATGTATCACTAAATAAAGTCATGACCTCTTCAAATCCACTTTCATCAATATTGTAATAAGATTCAACACCCTCCAAAATAGTGGGATCACTACTACCTAGAGTTGACACTCTTCCAAACCCACTTTCATCAATGTAATCATCATAATAAATTTTCTTATCGGAAGTAGAAGGAATCAAAGGATCATATTCATTAAGCAAAGCATCCCCAAGCTTAGGACAAGCATTATTTCTAGCAAATAAATCGTCAAACATATCATACTCATCAAACATAGCATCCACAAGCTTGTGGTTTTGCAAATCATCATAATCATTCTTATCAATAGCATGAATGGCACCAATAGTATAGCAAACATTATTATCATATTCTTCCAAGCAAGTGCTAAAAAGATTTTCAAGATCATAAGGGACATCATTGTCTTCCCAATCATAATCATTACAATAAGTAGTAGGTATCACAAAATCATACTCAATATCATCATCTTCCATCAAAATATTTGATTCACTTTCATGAGGCACAATGGTGATAGGAGCAACATTATTTGGGAGAGATACCTCTTTACCTCTATTCTTTTTTCTTTTCTTCTTCTTCACCACATCATGTGTGGGTTTAATTAGTTTTTTTCAAGCTTCTCACTAAAGAGATTGATTGGATAGGAAGTTCCTCCTCGATACCTGATTCATCATAATAAACACTAGGAGGGTATTGGGAAATATTTTCCCGTTCATTAGTACTCTCTTCATTTTCTATTTGTTTTGTTGTCTTTAGATAGTTGGCAATATAGGATTCTCAATGCAATTTACCGCACAAAACATATAAATTTCTTCTAGATCAAAACCAAGAAATCTCTCGGGATTTGGAAAACCCTTAGTTATATGTTTCATTTCTTCATACACAAAAGAAGGCTAAGCTCTTTATGATGCTCAAGGGTAATCAAGTTATCACAATTTTTGGACACAATTTGATAATGCAATAAATTGCATTGGAGATTTAAATGACCACGTTCATTGCAAAAGTTCACAAGGATGGCAAAAAAGTTACATCTTTCAGCACAATCATCTAGCCTCTCTTGAAACTTTTTCGTTTCTAAATACTTATGCTCTAACAAAATCTATCTTCCCTTTTCGGTGTGCAAAGGCACTCCAATTCACTCCGCAAAAAGTGACATGCTTATAAGAAACATTTCTATCATGACTTGTGCAATCATCATTAGCATTTTGGATATTCAAAGAATTCACACTAACAACATTGCAATCATGCTCATCATTCAAATATTTTGTGCCAAGCATTTATTGACTTCTTCTTCTAACAACTGAGCACAATTTTCCGAACCATAATTTTCAAGAAAGATACTATAAAGATGATCAATAGTAGAATGCAACCTAAATTCCATTTTTTATGTAGTTTTCTTTTATAAACCAAACAAGTGATAAAACAAGAAACTAAAAGATTCAATTGCAAGATCTAAAGATATACCTTCAAGCACTCACCTCCCCGGCAACGGCGCCAGAAAAGAGCTTGATGTCTACTACGCAACTTTATTCTTGTAGACACGTGTTGGGCCTCCAAGCGCAGAGTTTTGTAGGACAGTAGCAATTTTCCCTCAAGTGGATGACCTAAGGTTTATCAATCCGTGAGAGGTGTAGGATGAAGATGGTCTCTCTCAAACGACCCTGCAACCAAATACAAGAAATCTCTTGTGTACCTAACACACCTAATACAATGGAAAATTGTATAGGTGCACTAGTTCGGCGAAGAGATGGTGATAAAAGTGTAATATGGATGGTAAAAATATTTTTTTATAATCTGAATAAATAAAAACAGCAAGGTAGCAAATAGTAAACAGACACAAAAACGGTGCTGCAATGCTTGAAAATGAGGCCTAGGGTTCGTACTTTCAATAGTGCAACCTCTCAACAATGCTAACATAGTTGGATCATATGATTATCCCTCAAAGTGCAATAAAGAATCACTCCCGAGTTCCTATTAGCGGAGAACAAAAGATAGAAATTGTTTTGTAGGGTATGAAACCACCTCAAAGCTATTCTCTCCGATCAATCGTCTATCCTAGAGTTCATACTAAAATAACACAAGCTATTCTTTCCGATCAATCTAATCAAGAGTTCGTACTAAAATAACACGAAAGCAAATTCATATTCATAATACTCAATCCACACAAAGAACTACAAGGGGACCCCAAAGTTTCTATCAAAGAAAAGATAATAAAAACATGTATCAACCCCTATGAAAAGATTACCCCAATATCACCGCAGGAATCCGCAAGTTGAATGACATAACATATATATATATCAAGTGAATCAATAAGATACCCCAATGCCACCTCAAGTATTCATACTGCAAGACATACATCATGTGTTCTCATCTCTGAATATTCAATCCGACATGACAAAACTTCAAAGGGTAAAGATTCAATTCATCACAACAAGAGTATATATAGAGGGGAGAAACATCATATGATCCTACTATATTAACAAAGCCCATGATATAGATCACGAGAGAGAGAGAGAGAGAGAAAGAGAGAGAGATTAAATACATAGCTACTGGTACAAACCCTCAACCCCGAGGGTGGACTACTCCCTCCTCGTCGTGGTGGCTGCCGGGGTGATGAAGATGGCCACATGAGATGATTCCCCCCCCCTCCGGCAGGGTGCCAGAACGGGTCTAGATTGGTTTCGATGGCTACGGAGCCCTGCGGCGGCGGAACTTCTGTTCTAGGTTAACCCCAAAGGGCTTCGGAATATTTGGGAATTTATAGCGCAGAGAGGGCATGCGGGAGGCCACCGAGGTGGGCACAACCTCGGGGCACCCCCTTGGTGCTGATCTGGCCCATCGGAGTCTTCTAGCCCATAAAAATCCACAAAAAGTTTCGCGGTGTTTGGACTCCGTTTGATATTGATTTCCTCCGATGTAAAAAACATGCAGAAAACAGCAACTGGCACTTGGCACTATGTCAATAGGTTAGTACCAAAATGATATAAATTTGCTATAAAATGATTGTAAAACATCTAAGAATGATAAAATAACAACATGAATACTTCATAAATTATAGATACGTTGGAGATGTATCAGGGCACACTTCTTTCGCGTGAAGGATGCACTCACGCACACTTCACCACTGCGCGGCGGCATGCATAGAAGGACACACTCGCGCACACCCAGCACACAACACACACCAGCACACGTGTACACCAGCGTCGCCGCCAGCTGAGATGGACGGCGAGCAGCCAACAAGCGGAGGCGGCTTGAGCCAAAACTGCATCCGGCGAGCCTGGACTTCATCAGCAGCCTCCCCGATGACATTTGCTCGTCATCATCGGCCTCCTCCCCACCAAATCTGCCGTGCGGACCACCCTACTCTCCCAGCGGTGGCGCCCCCTCTGGCGCCGTGTCCCACTCAACCTCACCATCGACAGCTGCCTCTGTGACGGGGATTGCAAGCGCATGGCCGCAGTCTCCAAGATCCTTTCATCACACCCTGGGCTAGCCAGACTCCTTGACATCCACATGTTCAGTACCAACTGCAAGGTCCAAGCCAAGTTCGACGAGTGGTTCTTATCCCCCGCCCTAGATCAGCTCGAGTTGCTCAGCTTTGAAGTTGGATGATGTCGCTCTCTGCCGTCGTTCGCGCTCCGCCCCACGCGCCGCGCCAGCTTCAGCTCCTGCTATCTCCCCCAGATTAATGCTGCGCCCGCCCTTCTTCTCCCTCAACTCAAGCAGCTCGACCTCTTCGACAGTGGCATCTCGAAGAAGGCTATGGAGCATCTGCTCCGCAGCTGTACTGCGCTCGAGTACCTTCGTCTTCAGCAGATCCACGGGTTCATTAGCCTCCACATCGCGCCAACGAATCTCTGATGGATGTATGTGTCTTGCTGGCCCTGCAACAAGACATCAATTGGGAAGAGATCACTCCGGCTGTTCCACGTTATGGTCATTAAGAATGCGCCTTTCCTTGATAGATTGCTTGTATCTGATCTAGAAGGTCCAACAAAAATTAGGGTAATTGACGCGCCAAAATTGACAACGTTGGTGTACTCCTCTGCCAAATTCTCCAAACTCTTTATTGGATCCGTAATCGTTCAGGTACAACACTCATCTTCTTCTCCGTCTTCTTGAAATTCACATTTTTAAATTTCTTCTTGATGTATTTACGACTATTATCCAGAAAATGATTCCCACAATCTTGACCCAGTCTATGCGCACAGTGAAGATCTTAGCAATAAAATCTATCGGCCCCAATCTAGATCAAGTTGTTGGATTACTTACATGCTTTCCGTGCATGGAGAAGCTACTCATCGAGGTGAAACTTCTTTCCTATTAGTAAACGTAAATCACAACGTAGCTCAATTTGTCCGTAATTTTCCCAAATTACGATGACAAACGTAGTGTTCAAAACTGCATCTACGCACTGCATTGAAAGAAATACTTTTAGTATTTTTTCTCGCGTGATTGTTGGGGAACGTAGCATGCAATTTCAAAAAAAATCCTACGATCACGCAAGATCTATCTAGGAGATGCATAGCAACGAGAGGGAGAGTGTGTCCATGTACCCTCGTAGACCAAAAGCGGAAGCGTTAGGTTAACGCGGTTGATGTAGTCGAACATCTTCACGATCCAACCGATCTAGTACCGAACGTACGGCACCTCCGAGTTCAGCACACGTTCAACTCGATGAAGTCCCTTGAACTCTTGATCCGGCAAAGGGTCGAGGGAGAGTTGCGTCGGCACGACGGCGTGGTGATGGTGATGGTGATGTGATCCGTGCAGGGCTTCGCTTAAGCACTACGTGAATATGACCGGAGGGGTAAATTGTGGAGAGAGACGCCGCACATGGCTTGGAACAATTGGTGTGTCTCCAAGGGGTGCCCTGCCCACGTATATAAAGGAGGGAGAGGAGGCCAGCCACCAGGGGCGCGCCATAGGGGGGAAACCGACTAGGACTCCCAATCCTAGTCGGCCCCCCTTTCCTATCTATCGGAGGGGAAAAAGGGAAGGAGAGGGAGAGGGAGAGGAAAAGAGGAAAGGGGGCCGCACCCCCTCCCCCCTTGTCCAATTCAGACTCCCTTGGGGGGGGGGCCACCCTGCGGGCTCCCCTCTCTTTCTCCCCAATGGCCCATGAAGGCCCATTACTTCCTCGGGGGGTTCCGGTAACCACAATACTCCAAAATATACCCGAACCATTCTGAAACCATTTTGGTGTCCGAATATCATCGTCCAATATATCAATCTTTATCTCTCGACCATTTCAAGACTCCTCGTCATGTCCGTGATCTCATCCGAGACTCCAAACAATCTTTGGTCACCAAAACACATAACTCATAATACAAATCGTCATTGAACGTTAAGCGTGCGGACCCTACGGGTTCGAGAACTATGTAGACATGACCGAGACACATCTCCAATCAATAACCAACAACGGAACCTGGATTCTCATATTGGTTCCTACATATTCTACGAAGATCTTTATCAGTCAAACCGCAATAACAACATATGTTATTCCCTTTGTCATCGGTATGTTACTTGCCCGAGATTCGATCGTGGTATCCTCATACCTAGTTCAATCTCGTTACTGGCAAGTCTCTTTACTCGTTCCGTAATGCATCATCCCGTAACTAACTCATTACTCACATTGCTTGCAAGGCTTATAGTGATGTGCATTACTGAGAGGGCCTAGAGATACCTCTCCGATACTCGAAGTGACAAATCCTAATCTTGATCTATGTCAACCCAACAAACACCTTCGGAGACACCTGTAGAGCATCTTTATAGTCACCCAGTTACGTTGTGACGTTTGATAGCACACAAGGTGTTCCTCCGGTATTTGGGAGTTGCATAATCTCATAGTCAGAGGAATATGTACAAGTCATGAAGAAAGCAATAGCAATAAAACTTAACGATCATTATGCTAAGCTAACAGATGGCTCGTGTCCATCACATCATTCCCTAATAATGTGATCTCGTTCATCTAATGACAACACATGTCTATGGTCAAGAAACTTAACCATCTTTGATTAAGGAGCTAGTCAAGTAGAGGCATACTAGGGACACTCTGTTTTGTCTATGTATTCACACATGTACCAAGTTTCCGGTTAATACAATTCTAGCATGAATAATAAACATTTATCATGATATAAGGACATATAAATAACAACTTTATTATTGCCTCTAGGGCATATCTCCTTCAGTGATCACCTACATCATTTTTTTGTTGTACTACAATAGTAGCCTAGGCTAGTCATAGTGGCAAGTAACTTAGACTAGTAACTCTATGGTTACCCTAAGAGCAAGTACTACCTCCGTCCTGGTTTACTCTTCCTATTTTGAGTATCAAAATTTGACCATAGATTTAACTAATAAAATGTTAATGCATGTCACTAAAAATTATATCGTTGGATTCGTATTTGAACATAGTTTCAAATGGTATAGTTTTTGGTGACATGCATTGACATTTTCTTAGGTAAATCTATGGTCAAAATTTTACACTAAATACGAGGTAGTACAAAAGTGGGCTATAACGGCCCTCCACTATGTAGGCCAAAACACGTGCCAAATTGACTTGTGATGCATTTGACATTGATGCCCCTCCATTGCTCACCTGGTGCCCCAATCTAAATCACCTACTTTACTCCGATGCCAAATTAACTCATGCAATGAAAAAACACTTGTGTGGGAGAGGGAGAGGACTGAGGCAATAAAAAACACTTTGTTTGGGAGAGTGAGAGGCTGGTGTAGTTGGTTTGATTGATTTGTTTATACATGTGGGTCTATGTGCATAGCGGTGCCAACTCTCTCACATCGCTAGAGCGGTGCCAAAATCTTTTGATTCAACATCGATGCGTATTATGTGGCATTCTTTTGAGAAATATGGCATCGGCCACATAGTAGAAGGCAACAAATTCCCAAGCTCTTCACGTGCTCCTAGGTAAATGAGAGGAAAGAGAGAGAGTGAAAAAATATCACTAGCCAGCCAACCCTATCGTATGAGTGAATGATATTGGTACCTCTTGATGACACAACAATCTTATACAGCCAGCTACTCTAATATATTCTCTTCTTTTGCAGATAAAAAAAGACCAGAAAGTGAAAAATGTACTGCACTATAATAATCTCATCGAATGCCTTGATCTCCATCTTACAGAAATTGATTTGATCGACTACCGAGGCAGCACATCTGAGATTAAATTGGCCAGGTTCTTTGTTTTGGAGGCAAGTGTGCTCAAAGTAATAAGGTTTGGTGTTCTCTGGCGCAACAATGAATGGCATGTTGGTCACCGCAAGCGTCTAAGCCTAAATGACAAAGTCTCCGCAGAAGTTGAATTTGTTTTTGAAACATCAAGTTGCCAGAGACTAAAAAATTTATTTGCCCATTAGTGACTTGTCAGGGCGATGGATTTTAGTTTCTACGACAATGTTGCATCCACCTTAAGTAACGAAAATTCTTACATAAAGTTCCTAGTAATTCCCTCTTCTTAGGTGCAACATTACTCCTAACATGTGTAATATCAGTTTGAAACTTTTAATATTGCCGTGTCATATTCCTGCGTTTTTAAAATCCTGCTAATCAAAGAGTTCCTGAGTTGGTGATGATGGTGTGCCTGCTATCTTTCACCAATGGCCGTCGGATCTTGATCTGACGCATACAAAGCAAACTTCTGCAGTTTTGCAAAAAGATGCCCGCACTTGTTCCCTATTTACAAACAACTCCTTGTCTCTCACAATCGGCCTTATCTCCTCCCCAGCACATCTAGAAGGCCATGGAAAAAATCTAGATCGATGGCCACTGCCGGCGCCGTCCACCCCCAATCTTGGCGTTCCGTGCAATGCACGGGCATCTTACTTGTACTCCGTATAAGAAAAGAGTAGAGATACTCGTGGCAACACATGGGAAATTATGTCGAACACGGCTAGTTGTAAGCAGGCTAGCTCTACAGCCATGATGATAGGGACTGCATACGGTGAGGCCGACTTTGGTATGCCGAACATGGCGCCTACACTCAGGTGTCATCTCCGGCGTAGGGTCTTGTCACTTCACTGTGAGGAGCAGCACGTAATAATTTGACCAACGGGTAGTACAATACTACTATATTGGTAGTACTACTACTAGTACTAGCACCACCGTCTGGATTTAACAGTAGTACCACATCCGTCTGGATATAGTATTTGACAAGCAGTATCTAGTAATGCATGTCACAAAAAATATACTACTCCCTCTGTAAATAAATAGGGGGGCCTGGGGGTCGAATCCACCATCCAATATGTGGACGTGTGGCGGCGCCTTTGTGGCATCTCTCTTCAAAGCTCACCGGACACCATCCGCTGGAGGTGGACTGAGAGTGGCACCTACTCCGCCAAGTCATGCTACCTCGCGCTCTTCCATGGATCCATAGCTTCCCCAACCTGGAACCTCACTTGGAAGCCTTGGGCACCAGAGGGGATCAAGATCTTCCTCTGGCTTGCCGGCCTTGATCGTTGCTGGACCTCTGCACGCCTTGCCCGCCACAGCCTATCGCACACCGCCACTTGTGCCCTCTGTGACTAGGAAGAGGACACCATGCACCACCTACTTGTGGGATGCGTCGTGACCCGCACTGTGAGGTACGATATCCTATCCTGGTGCCGCCTCACTATGCCTCCACCGGATGACACCATGGACTTCTACGACTGGTAGGCTACGGCCCTCCACTACTCCTCGGCGGGCCAGCACAAAGGCCTTGCTTCTCTCGTTGCGTTGACTACATGGACCATATGGAGGCATCGCAGCGCTTGTATCTTCGACGGCGCAACTCCTTCCACAACCCTCCTGATTCATGACATCAAGGAGGAAGCTCGCACGTGGGCCAATGCCGGTGCTCAAGGGCTTAGTTCGATCATTGGTGTAACCTGACTTTGTTGTACGCGGGCTGAGCCCCCTTCCTCTGTTCAAAGCGACCTCATAAGCGCCTACCAGTGTACGCTTCATGAGGTCCACCACTGTTTGTTCTCCCCTTCTATCAAAGGAATGGTACGCTCCGCGCGTATTCGTGAAAAAAAGGTGGCCTAGGCTTTCGAGATATGCGCGCCTTCAACCGAGCGTTATTGGTAAAATAGGCTTGGCGTTTGTTGGATAATCCAGGGAGCTTATGTGAAGGCGAAATATTTCCCAAATGGAACCTGTTGGATTCAGTTTTCTCGGGTAGCGGTGTGGAAGGGTATTGAGTATGGGCTGGGACTAGTCAAGAAGGGGATGATATGGAGAGTAGGTGATGGTTCGTACTTGGCGAGATCCATGGATTCTCTGTGGCTCATCTTTTAGCCCTATAACCCGAGAAGGAATTGTAGACTGAAACGGGTTTCAGATTTTATGGATGAGCATGGAGCTTGGTTAAAGGAGAAAGTGGAGGAGTTTCTTTGGCCTGTGGATGTGATACATATTTTAAAGATTAGAACATCGCCTCGCCTTCGGGAGGATTTCTTGGCTTGGCAGCCGGAGTGTTCGGGCAGGTTTACTGTTCGTAGTGCGTATTAGTTAGCTACTCTACAACACGATGTTGATTTTGTTGGGGGCGCGAGCAGCTGTCATCCAGACGGGGAGCGTCCATTGTGGAGGAATATATGGCAGACCATAGTGCCTCAGAAGATGAAAATATTAGCCTGGAATGTTGTGTCAGGAGCTTTGGCAACTACAGAAAACAAACAATACCGGCACTTGTCCATGAGAGCAACCTGTCCTATCTGCGAGAGGGAAGCTGAAGGATTGTTTCACGCCTTGGTTGCATGCCCACATGCGCGCGAACCGTGGGACGCAATGAGCACTGTATGGCCAATTCCGTACAAGGAGCAGGTGTTTGACTCGGGCAGGGACTGGCTGCTATTGCTGCTAGCGGGTTGCTCGGACATAGCCCATAGTATGGTTTCATGCTGGTATGGCGTATTTGGCAGATACGAGTTGATATTACTCATGGCAAAGAGTGTGCACCTACGCATGTCTTCATTGATTTCCTAGAAAGCTACTTGAAGTCGATTCTTGATGCTCAAAAGTATACAATGGAAGAAATGCTAAAAGGAAAGATAGTGGTGGAAGACATAGGGGAAAGACCAAAGCTGTACCGGGAGTCCAAAGTGCTGCGTTGGTCGGCGCCGCCGGGCAACATGACGGCTTTGTTCTGTGGATGGGTCGTTCCTAGCGGAGGACGACACGGTGGCGGTCGGAATGATTCAACACAAACATGACGGCTCGGTCATTTGCTCGTCTATCGGTATTTGTTCAACAGTAGTGAGGCTCTAGAGACTGAGATTCATGCGCTGATGATTGATATTGATACGGCGCTCGCCTCGAGAACATATAGAGCTTCCGGTGATAGTTCAGTCTGATTCTTCAACTGCTTTATTTTGTATTTCAAATTCTAGTTTAGATCGATCATTGTTTGGTCACTTATAGTAGCTGAAATTAAGCCCCTTATGGTTGATAGGGTGTCTATTCCGCAGAGATTTCATAGGTCTTAAAATAGTGTTGCAGATTGCTTGGCAAGGTATAGTCGCTTTGAGCGAGCTACGAATGTGTGGCTAGGCGGAGGACCTCATGTATTTAGGATCTTTTACCAAAAGATCCCTACCATAAGACTAGCCACGGTGGGAGTAACTTCAGCAGTAACATCGAGTCCAACTCAGCAAATTTGTTTATGTGGCAATAAGTTAATGATGAGAGATGTAGTTGTAGTAACTTAGCTAGTTATTGTAACATCACATGTCCCAATGCAATATGAGTCTATAACCTAATAAATGAATCTTTGCATGTTAACACCCTTAAGTTACTATGAAGGTAGTAACATAGTCTAGGGATATGTGTATGTTACTAGTGTATGTTACTATCCATTGTGGCTAGTCTAATGGAATAAAACCCTTTTGATCTCAAAAAAACATAATCGCCCTTTTTTTGAAAAACATATGGATGACGTGGTGGTATGGAATTTTTGCAAATCGGCCCTCCTTCTTTTATTACTATTCGGCATCCTTATTTTCTCCCAGTTGTCATATCAGCGAACACCTGCCGTGCGCGCTGGGTATCTCGGCAACGGCGGCCAAGCCAGAAGCTCCAGGCGTGTTGCGGCCGAGACCTCGGTGTCCAGATCCATGGCGCCATCCACCTTTTCCTTCCACCCCTCCACCCTGATGGGCTCAAGCACCGCCAGATCCGAGTTTCCCGACTGGGTCCTGCTCTGCGAGGAGCCGCGTTTCTCGGAACTCCGGAACGAGACCACCGTCGAGTGCGAGACCAGCGAGGGCCAAGCCGTGGAGGTCTCCTTCTGGCTCGTCGACCCGCCGGGCGCCTCCTACTTCTCCTTCAACTGCCCCGGCCTCGACGCCTCCGCCTTCGACGACTACGCACCGCCCTCCCTCGTCTGCGTCGGGGCCGCCTTCGTCCTCTTCAGCCTCACAATCAGGGGCTCCACCCACCACTTCGTCTACAAAGCTGCCCCTGCAGGGAAACAATCGCTTGAAGCGCTCCCCGATCCTCCGGTCTACAGAAGACGGCGGTTTGGCCTCCTGCCCCGCGGCGACGGCGGCGAACACTACGCCGTGGCCTACCTCGACCGCCAGTGGATCTCCCAAGGCGATTATTGGCGGTTTGATGCGCACGTCTGTTCCTCTGAAACGCAGGCATGGAGCAGCCACATGTTGTCGTTGCTGCACTTATCCGAGTCTGACAAGCTGCTCTGTTGTAAGCATAGCTTGTACTATAGGCATGTCGCCGTTGCAGGCTCACTAGGCTGGGTTGATCTCCTGCGTGGTGTCCTCCTCCTTCACAACCTCTTCGACGGTGGTGATCCTGTCTTCGAATTCATCCCATTCCCTAAATCAAGGGTGAACTTTCTCAACGAGGATGGCCGCCCTCACCGCGCTTTGAGTATTATTGCAACGTGGCCTGCTGTGATGATCTCCTCAAGTTCATCGAGATAGAATTTGACGACCCTCTTGTCAGGACCAGCCGTAAAGGTTGGAGAGCCACTGTGTGGAACAGGAAGATCTCTTGGAACAAGTGGGAGATCCGATCCACGGTTGATGTTGCTAAAATCTCAGTGGACCAAAGTTATTCTGCTTTGTTGCTTGAGCTGCGGGGTGACGAGAGCCAAAAACTGGACTTGCAGAAACTGGTTTTCTATGCCCCGGTGCTGAGCACCAGCGATGACGATCTCTTTTACATGATGGCCAAGGTGAATGCTGAAGACGAGACTGCCTGGGCCATCGCAGTTGACATGGAAAGGGCAGCTGTCGAAGCAATGGCCCCGTTTTCGCTCGGATGGCACCACTACCACATTGCAAGGTTCTGCCCATGCGACTTCCCCAAGTACCTCAATATGAACCCAGGCGATTCTTCCATCTTTATCCACATGTGATTTAACTAGCAGTGTTATCTTTTGAATTCTTTCTTGTTTGTTGGTTATATGTGCTTAGGACAATGTTTCAGTATTGACACTGGACTGTTTATATTGATATAATTCGTAAAAAATGGTTCATCATCTGCTGAGTGGGCAACAAAATTGCTCAATTGACAACTTGTGTGTACTTTTGCCGTCCTTTTTATTAAACTGTTTCTTTGACCAAATTTTTGCAGGAGCAGACATGCATAATCCAGTGGACAAGTGCTTTGAGTGGTAATTCAAACATCGCTAATTTTACATGTTCAAGTATTTGATTCTTTTGCATGATATCTTTTTCATTTATGATGTTGCTTCTGTTGGATGCCTATTGCAGGTTGAGTGTAAAGCACTGTGTGGTACAAGTGTTGTGGGCTCTGGATTGGCTTCGAGAACTTGGTAACTAATAGAAGTTTGACTTCTAGATGTATTCTATTTATTTCTCTTGGTTATAATACACTAGATGTGCAGCCAACATTCAACCACTAGTAAAAAAACAGGGCTTTGGTCACAGGGCAATATTCACATTAGTCCTGGTTCAGTCACGAACCGGGACTAATGTGAGCATTGGTCCCGGTTCGTGCGACTAAGGCATTAGTCCCGGTTCACCTGAGCCCTTTAGTCCCGGTTTAAGACACGAACCGAGACTAAAGGGTGCGATGCCCTTTAGTCCCGGTTTGTGTCTCAAACCGGGACTAAAGGTCCCATTTTCAAACTCTACAACCCCCCGGATCGCCTTTTTTGTTTTGAAAAAATCAAAAGAAAATGATAGAAACTTCAAAAAAATAAAATCCTTCGAGAGGTAGTTATATTACTACATCTACTAGTTAGGAAAATTTAAAAACTTAAATTTGGACATGTTTTGCAAAAAGTGCAGGGAAAACGTAAAACGGCTATAACTTTTGCATACGATGTCGGAAAAAAACGTATAATATATCAAAATGTTCAGCACGAAAATCCGCATCCGTTTTTGACAGCCTACGGCTTGTTTGCAAATTTTTAGAATCCTTAAATTCTAAAAGGAAAAAAGTTATGCTCAAATTTCAGTTTTTTTGTATTTTCGTTAAATCTGGTCAAACTATGGTCAAACTACTTATTCAAGAAGTATTAGTGTTACTAAATAATTATTCAAGAATATTAGTGTTACTAAATAATTATTTTAGTTTTTTTGAATTTTGGTCAAATCTGGTCAAACTGTGGTCAAACTACTTATTCAAGAAATATTAGTGTTACTAAGTAATTATTTCAGTTTTTTTAAATTTTGGTCAAATCTGGTCAAACATTGGTCAAACTATGGTCAAACTATGGCCAAACTATGGCCAAACTGTGGTCAAACTATGGTCAAACTGTGGTCAAACTAGTTATTCAAGAAATATTAGTGTTACTAAATAATTATTGTTTTTAACGTTAGTTTCAAACTCAAACAGTGAAATGTGTGACTTCATGCTCAAGCTAAATTCCTGAGGGTTAATAGGATTGACATCTTACTATTGTCAGGAAAACAACAAGTGCAGACTTGGAAACAAGGGAAAATAGAACCCGAAAGTTAAGCGTGCTCAGGCTGGAGTAGTGAGAGGATGGGTCACCGTCCGGGAAGTTAGATGATTTGGAATGATGAGGGGTAATTAGAGGTTAAAATATTTCAGAAATTTGAAAATAAAAAATTCAAAAAAATCATAAAATTTCCTTTAGTACCGCTTGGTGTTACCAACCAGGACTAAAGGTGGACCTCCAGGCAGCGGCCACGTGGAGGGCCTTTAGTCCCGGTTCCAGAACCGGGACTAAAGGCCCTTATGAACCGGGACTAAAGGCCCTTTATCTACTAGTGAACAAGTGGATGATTAGACTGTTGATCAACAATTAATTTCCTTAACACCATCTGTGAATATCTTCTGAATGTAATTTGTAGCATTACTCTAAATGCTTGTCCATGTCAATTATAATATTCTTTTAAATTTCTCGGCGGAAAAGTTTAGCAAGTGCAGCCTGTGAACTACCATGATAGTATATATGTTCTTGCAAATTGGCTGTCATGACCCGGAGATTCACATCTGTATGGTCCTTTGCACATCAATGCTTGGAAATTGAGAGGTCAACTTATAAGACATGTAGATTATTACTTCAGTTTTCTCTGGTATCATCTCTGCGTTCCAGTAACAGATCAGTAAGTTATGTTATTCTGTCTCACAAATTATATAGTCCAAGGCTTCATGTTACGAGTGCATCTTTTTCTCTTTGCTAACCCTTTTTGGTTAAGGTTTTTTTTTCTTGGAACTGCGCAAGCGTCTTTCCTTTGACAAGCTTGAGACTCTTCATTTTTTTGGGTCCAAACTATGGAGACAGCCATTGCTAACGTGTTTACAAAGCAGTTGCTTAATTTCAATACTATGGTCTCTCAACTTTCATGAGCAATTGCTTGAATTAATATTATGAATCCTAAAGAAAATCTTGATGCAGATGGTAAAACATTCTGGTCAAGGTGAAGCTGCATCGGAGACTGTCGAATTTTGCTTACGGTATATGGATGCGGAAACCAGAAACTTGTTTGTGATAACTTAGCTTTATATCTGACCAAGTGTCAGGTGTTCCCTAGAGCTCTGGAAGATTTTGACTTGGCACTACATGAATCACCAAGCAATGGGTCAGCATCTATTGAAGCCATGAGGAGCAAAATCATTGACATCATTGAAGCTTTGGACAAGTACAATAAAACGAGTCATTTCTCTTCTTTAGTATTAAAAGGAACCATCTAGCCATCCTAATTTTATAATTTTTCAATCCTTTTAGTATCTTGCAAATTGTGCCATTAAAGCTGATGCCGAAAGGAAGGATGCTCGGAGATGCCAGGGACCAAAAAAGAGGAAAAACAATATATGAAACTTGTGAGAAACTGAGCTGTGAAGGAGCTGTGGTCTTGGGTTGTCGCTGGTTCCTGTCTCTCATTTGCTGGTTACTCATATCGATAGTGTTCTTATGTAACCTCCCGTGGGAAATCTTCATTGGAGTTGTTATCTTAATCCCATCATACTTATATGGGATCTTTGTAGTTTGTAGATAACGGTGCATGATCCGATCAGTACCCTCGGTAGGGTTGCTAATGTGGCTGGAAGTCTCAGATCGGGGATCACACAAGGGTTTTACCTAGGTTAGGAGTAATACCCTATGTCCTGCTTGTTACTATTATTTATGGTGGGTGTACCTTGTGTGAGGGATTGCAATGAAGATTATGGTATGCTATCGTGAGTTATTTCTAAGCGAGCTGATGGTAAATGAGAGCCCTGCAACCTCCACCTTATATGCTTGGTGGGGGCTAGGATTTTACAATAGAGAGATCCGATCTTGTGTCTATCCAGTCCTCGGGGCTCCGGACTCCTAGCTGCCGCCAAGGGTATGGTGGGCCCTTTGGTAGGTCTGCTGCCGAGCTCCCATGGAGAAGCCATCCCCGTTGTATTGCACCGTCAGTAGTCCCCGAGCGTGTCGAAGGTCGAGTTTCCCAACTTGCTCTGGCCCTGGGTTCTCCCGCATCTCTTCCTCGGTAAGCAGACCGAGATCTTTGGCGGGCTCTGTGTTGGTCTTCATCCTAAACGGTGTTAGTCAAAACGGTGTTATGTTTTCTTCATCCTAAACCAATGTACGGTAACTGGTTGAAGCTGCAGAAAAAAATATATGGAACTGATCGATCCCCGTCATACGCCACTATGCCATATGCATAGGCTGTGGCTTATGTATAGGGGCATGTAAAAATTTGTCTGGTAGATATGTACATGAAAGCAATTTTAACATGCTCCCACTTACCCCCTTTTTTCATGTAAAGAGGGGATAAGAAGGTAAGACTTAATCAAATCCAATGTAGAACTTAAACAAAGTGCAGCGTACATGGGCGATGAGTGAAGTAGCAAGTAGGTTATGTACACGTTTACGGACATTGGCAACAATACACCCTCAGCGCAGTACAGGAAGGAAAACGTTTCGCGTCGACACACTGGCTGAAAACAGCGCCGGTCGACTCCCTTGCTCGCGTACTGCCTATTGGCCCCAGGCACCGAATTATCACACCTAGCCTTATCCCTTTTCCCTTCCGCATCTTCTTCCACACACACATCTCTCTCTCTCAGCGCCCACGGCAGCTCCCAATCCTCTACCTCGCCCTGCGCTAGAACACCTCTGCTCCTCCCTGCCCCTTGCTTCACACACCATGCGGCCACCGGCTCGATAGCGGCCGTCGCTGCGGTGAATAGGTAAAAAAAAGCTGCAAGCTGTGATGTGTCGTTGCCGCCATTGGCCGGAGCGGAAGCACCGACAGGAAGGATTACCCGTCGTGCGTGCTACAATGGCGGCAGCAACCTGTGCTACATGGGCCATGGAAAAGCTGCAATCGGCCGGCGAAAAAGCCACAACCGGCTCACATAAGCTACAATGGGGTGTGTTGTAATGTTGGAACCGACGTCAAGATTTGTTGGAATCGGCTTCTCGATTTGCTGGAACCGGCAATCACACTTGCTGGAATCTATGTCACGAGCGTATCATTTTGCTGCAACCAGCCGCAGAGATTGCTGGAACCGGCATCTAGAATTGCTGGAACGGGCTTCTTCTTCTTCAACGACGCCTATGGTGACCACGGTAACCATGATGTTTTTTTGCTTCTTTTTTTGTTGCAACCGGTATATGTTTTTCCTGCGACCGGTGATTTGTTTTGTTACAACCGTTTTATTTTTTTGGTACATTCATTCACGGCCGAGCTGAGTCTCGTGACGGCGGCGAATTTCTTGCTGCAACCATTGTAGTTTTTGCTACATCCGTCGAGGATTTTTGTTACATCCTTTTTTCATGATGGAGTTGCAGGCTCGACGGCGGCGACGATGTCTTCTTGTTGCAACCATTGCTTCTTTTTGCTGAGACCTATGAAATTTTTTGCTACATACATTCATTTTTTTTGCTGAAATCGCGTGCTACATCTGGCGACAGAAGACGGCGAGTGCGGGAAGCCAACGCGAGCGCGGGCGGTGCTTCAATCTCCGACGAAGGGATTACGACGAGGGTCGCGGGCGTTCGCCGCAGCCTCTCTCTCTCTCCGGCGCGCGGCGGCTGCTCCCGATGCGGGAGAAGAAAGAATCAAGGAGGAAGAAGGAGGGAACGACGCGCTTGAGGGGCTGAATCATGAGGGGCGGAATGCACGCATCGTGTGGCTGCCGTGCGTCTGGTCCAAATTTGGGCCAGCGCGCCGGCGCCTATCAGTGTTCGTACCGGAAGGTCAATGGAGATGCTCGGTATATGTTCAAAGCGCCTGTGTGGAGGAGGTGCACACTGCCATGGGGCATTTTGATTTCACTGTCACCGTTTCAGTCCATGTAGTTCCTCCCCATTCCCCAGTGCCTCCTTTTCCTAAAGACATATACGATGTGGTAATGCTTGGCCTACGTCAAGTATAAATGATTGTATACTTGTGTAAATTCTGTTTCTCTTTCATTTTGTTGCCATCATAGCTAACTTGTGAGCTTTATGTGTAGACTATATATAGTCACACATTGCAGGAGTATGGTAGGAGAGCTCCAATTGATGTATTTATTTACTAGTGTGGTATACGTGGATTTGAATATAACTTTATTAATGAATTCGTCAGTGAAACCAATGCAATTATAAATCATTTAAATTACCATTGAAACTGAAATGCTAGTTGAGCAGTGCTACAGGGACGACACATCTCCAGCCAAAAGCTGGACGATGGATCAAATTATTGTTGGATGGCATCTTTCAGCAAATCAGCACCGTTTAAGATGGACATCGTCCGGATCTCGTCCATGCACTGTCGTGTGCAGAGTACTTCCGATGCTAGTTACTCCCTTCGTATACTAATATAAGAGCGTTTAGAATACTATAGTGATCTAAACATTCTTATATTAGTTTAAAAGGAAGTATAAAATAATATTAAAATATAGAAGAGAAAATATAAACTTTATGTACATAGACATTCTGCTGCAAAACTATACATATATATCAGAGAATCTTTATAAACCATTGTCAATACGAATATATATACATCATAATTTACACATGCTGTTGGAGATGCTCTAACGAAAGCGACACCATATCTTGTGCAATCCAGATGAAGAGTTGATTTGCCACGTGCATACATACATTATGCTGACTAAATGTAGTTTTTTATTCAGATTTTTGCATGGAACTTCGCACTCCATCTCCTCTTTGCACCACACCAGCCATGGCATCCGGCTCCAAAGCCTTGTGGGACGACCTTTCCGATGAACAGAAGAAAGATCTTTTTGATATTGCAGTCGACTGAGTGGCCCGACGAGCCAGCCGGATATAGGCTGGCTTGCCAACAAGCTCTTTGGAGTCGGCGCCATCGCCACCTCGCCCGTTCATGCATGCCAAACATTCAAACAACCTAAAACAACATCCATGAAATCTAATTAAGGTATATGCAGGCTACCAAACGTCTGAATGAATTATATTGTAAAACTGCAAAGTGAACCGGCGTCGCTGCCCCTGAGATCAATTGTATTCCGATTGATCCTATATAAAAAAAAACTGTATTCTGATTTGATCCTAAAAAAGAATTGTATTCCGATTAACTGTGTGTGTTATTGATTGTTTTTGATTTATAATAGGAGTAGAGCGGAGCGTGTTTAGCCTCAAAAGAAAAGAAAATAAAATCTGTGTGAGACGAGACGGATCCCCTTTGTCCTCTCAGCGCCCGCATCGGCGGCGCCGGCGATCCGCCCCTGCCTCTTCTTCCCCGCCGACTCGCTGCTGCCAATCCCCCCACCCCACCAGTAGTCCGACTCCGAGTCGCGCCACCACCATCCTCCTCTTCCCCGACTCGACCGATCCCGTGTTCAAAAGGCAAGGCAATCTAATCCCCAAATCCTGCCCTAGCCTGTTGCGGCGAGCTCAACACCTCCAGATCCATGGCGCTCCCCACCTTGCCCTTCAATCCCTCCACCCCGATGGGCCCCGGGTTTCCCGACTCGGCCATCCTCTGCAGGGTGGCGCGTGTGTCGGCGGACTGGAACGCGACCACCGCCGAGTGCCGCACCGAGGACGGCCAAGCCGTGGAGGTGTCCTTCTGGCTCGTCGACCCGCCGGGCATCTCCTACTTCTCCGTCAACTGCCCCGGCATCAAGCACGAGTACCACGCCTGGCTCATCTGCGCCGAGGACGCCTTCGTCCTCTTCAGCCTCAAGTTCTGGGGCCCCGCCCGCTTCTTCGTCTACACGGCCGGGAAGCAGTCCCTGCGGCTGCTCCCAAACCCCAACCATGCCTACTTCGGCGGGCAGCAGTTTGGCCTCTTGCCTTGTGGTGACGCCGACGGCGAGCACTTTGCCGTGGCCTTCCTCGACCTCAAGTGGAATATCCAAAACGATGTTTGCCGATTTGATGCCTATGTCTTCTCGTCTCAAACGCAGGCATGGACGACCAGGAAGGCCCACTTATCAGACCCTGCTGACAAGCCATTGTGTTGTCGACATGCCTTGTTCGAGCAGATCAGGGTTGGAGCAAGCGCGCTGGGCTGGGTTGATACCCGCTATGGCATTCTCCTTCTGGACGACCTGTTTGGCAGGCATCCTGTCGTCAAGATAATCCCATTACCAGTGACAACCGTTGGCTTGCCCGAGCCAACCAAGCCGTATGACTATTACTGTGCCCCTGAGTACTTTTACAATGTTGCCTGCTGCGATGATCTCATCAAATTCGTCCACATCAAATACGATGACCCTGATGCCATGACCAGAGGTTCAGGTTGGAAAGCCACAATGTGGAATATGAAGGTCTCTGAGCAAAATTGGTGCGAGCGCTACACAGTTGATGTTGCCAAAATCTCGGTTGACAAAAGCTTTCCTGCTAAATTGCCTGAGCTGTGGGATGATGAGACTCAACAACTGCAGTTGAAGAACCTGATGTTCCAAGGCCCGATTCTGAGCATGCTCAATGACGATTTGCTTTACATGATGGCCAAGGTGAATGATGAAGACGACACAGCCTGGGCCATCACTATTGACATGAAACATGCAGCTCTCAAGGCACTGGCAAAGTTTTCTGTCAAACCGAAGCAACAACTCCTCACTACACTCTGCTTCTCATGCGTCTTCCCCAAGTACCTCAACATTCCCCCAGGTGCTTCTTCCTTCTTTCTCCCCATGTCATTTAACCAGCAATGCTATCTTTGAATTCTTGGTCTGTATGCTAGTACGCTAGTCATATACGTAACTTGTAAGTGTTCATGTGAACGTCTCAGTTTTGACACTATTTGGGCTCTTCGGGTTAATTAGTTTAGCTGTTCGTTAACATTAGAAATAGACTAGGGTTTCCCATGCATTGATTCATACTATGCTATCACTTGGATTCTTGATTTTCTGTTTGTTCTGAATGTACGTTTCAGTACCGAGTATTGACGCTGTTGCCATTGGACTTTTTAGCTGTTTGTTAACCCTCATCATACATGTTTACGCGATAGAAACTGGCATGAGGCAGCAGACGGCACACACAAAATGTTCTGCCAGTATGGACCCTTTATCTATAAAGACCTCAGTCATATAGGTAGACCTACTGCATGTTAAAGTATGCAAGGTGATACAGCTGCTGTCGTCAGCAGGGCTAATTAACTTGTTCTACTAGCATAATGTTATGTTAATTGAGGCTGTAATTAACCGGCCTCATTCCATTCCTTCTATAAACAGAAAGGAATTGTTGATGCCAATTCAAATCCATTCCCTGGAATAAAATTAATTAAAGTATCAAATGAGAGACAAGTTTATCCTCAAGTGTCGTTTGCACTACACAATACCGAAGCACAAGTAGCTCTTGTGCAAATTGCACAGTGCCTCATCTATCATGAAAATGCCACCACGTTGTCATCCAAGCCTCGTGTGTTACAGCAGTCGGCTAGATCCAGTGTCCTTTCATCATTACGTTGTCGGTCCTTCATGCCATTTCTGGTCGACCAACTTCTGCACATCCCAAACCCCATTTTACCACTGTGGATGGCCTTGACTGTTGTGCTGTGTCGCTCTCTGGTACCAATGCATAGCTCACTGCTGTGACTGTGGCTATGCTAGCAACTTCTGTAGCCCCAGGGCTTTATCTCAAAAGCGTTCATGTTGTCTTCATGATTAGATTACGATCCTATGGTTCTGGGGGCACTAAGGTTGATGCCTTCTTCCATTAAAATTGCTCCCTTGAGAAGTTAATTGCAGTTCTCCCCAATCTTGTGTATGTAACTATTTATTTGTCCAATTTTTCAGGGACAGAAATGTATGATCCCATGGAAATGCACTTTAAGAGGTAATTCATGTATTGCTATGCTACCATTACTTGTTCCAGTTCTCTATTTTTATTTGCATGACATCTTGTTGAATTCTGATGCTGATGTTGCATGACTGTTGCCAGGATGAGTTTGGCGCAGTTTGTTATGCAAGTGCAGCAGACTCGAGAATGGTTCAGGGAACTTGGTATTAGTCCGCTCTTGATATATTTAGCCTTTTATACTGACTTCTGTTCTAATATATCACATGTGCAAGTGAATGTTTGCCAACTTCAACCAAGTGGATGTTTAGGGTCTTGATCTTAAATGATTTCCTTTCCTTGTGGCAATATGCAAATGTGTTAGTTTAATATGCAATATCACTCTGATCGGGTCAAGTATAATATCTTTGAATATCTTTTGATTTCCCCCTTCATTTGTGTCCGATAGAAATGTTAAGCAAGTACTGCCCTTGAAGCATTATTTCCTGCTGCTGCACATATACGTTCTTACAAAGTTGTGACTGTCATGACTAGAAGATTCACATCTATGTGGTGCTTTGCAGATCTATTCTTAGATTGTGACTTGCCAACTTACAAGGAATCCAAAGCACTGCTTACCGAGTGTTGCCCAGTATCCTCTTTGTGTGTACATATTCATGCGGTAAGCTCTGTTCTGGTGACTCATAGATGTACTCCTTAAACGTATATTTATGTTTGCTCCCACAAGCTTCAAATTATTTATCATCTCTTTGAACTACGCACACAATTGCTAGCAAATTTATATTCCTCTAATATGCTCTTGGTTTAATTATGATATCTCAATTTTTCCTGAATCCTATAACATTTTGATGCAGCTACTGAAATATGCTACATGCACTGATGAAGCCTCCAATAATATGCAACATCTCTTACGGTATATAAACGTAGAAACCTGTTCATGCACTTGTTTACTGCAATTATATTCTGACTAATGTCTATGTTTCCTAGTGCATTTGAGGGTTTTGATATGCTGCTAACCGAGTCATTTAATGAGGAGGCAAGTGATGAGACCCTGAGGAGCAAAATCATTGTGGCCCTTCCAATTTTAGACAAGTAAGTGAAAACCATACACATGTGTCTTCTTTATCACCAAAAATAATTATTTGTTCATCTTTCTATATCTTCCCCTCTTTGCAGTCTTCTGCAAAGTATGCTACCATCAGTGACTCCTGAAGAAAGGTACCAAGGAGTAGGAATATTTGAACAATATGAGAAGTCAGGCTATACGAAGAAGGGCCACCAGTCGTTTGGCTCTAATGCTGAGAAGGTTCGCCACAGCAAGAAGCGAAACCGTGCTAAGAAAAGGACTCACAAGCAGCAGCAACATATTTTCAAGCGCAATAACTTTGGGGGGAATGTGGCTTTGAACCGCTGGTGGTACTTGGACGGCTGCATGCTGATGTCTGTTGGTATGTTGTCACTTTGCTGGATGGCATGGAAGATCTTGCAGTAGATACTAGCTTAGGGCTGCTTTCAGGCTGCTTTCGTCCTGCTCTTTTGCCTTTCATAATTGTCCTGTCCTGAAACCACCCTACGGAATCATGTACATGTTGTAGCCAGGTTTCGGGGTGAGCAAGTTGGCTGCAGCTTGCTGCTGAACTAAACAGTATATTACCATAGTCACCTGCTCTTTCGGTGCATCGTATCTTGAACGATAGTTCTGGCAGTAGTTAGTCACCTGCTCTTTCGGTGCATCGTATCTTGAATGATAGTTCCGGCTGTGGTTAATGTATGAACATGATGCGGTCTTTTTTCTTGATAATCATCTCCTTTATTCATTCATAAGGATGTTAGCATCATTTATAACTGCGTCAGGGGTGGATCCCATCCCGAGACGGGCAGGGGATCTAGTTATCCTAGCCAGTTTCATGAGCTAGCTGCCTGATTACTCTCTATTACAATGATCATATATAACAGTAAGATCTAGCGGATGGCACTAGCTACTGAAGAAGAATTAGCATTGATTAGGGCTGTGGGCGGAGTTGTATGATGGGCAGGGTTGGAGATGAATATATTGACATACCTCTCGGGTCTTCTTTGTGGTTCCGCTTCTATCAATACCTACTACTAAAGGGAGAGATGTGGTATACTTAATCCGTCATGCATCTTTAACAAAAAAGCTCCTAACTTTTTTTGAATCAACCCACAATCTTGACCCCATAAATCCCGAACATTCGGATTTTAAACATGTTATCTTGAACGTTTTATCATAAAGCTCCTAATTTTTTTGGAATCAACCACAATGTTGACCCCAATAAATCCCGAACATTTGGATTTTAAACATGTCATCTTGAACGTTTCTTCATGGCAAGTTGACGCGAGGTTTCAATTTTAGTTGTTACAACATGGCAATGTTGTCCCAATTCATTTTTTTGTTTGAAAATTGCCATGATTGTCAACCTCGCGTGAACTGAAGCTTAAAATCCAAATGTTTGGTATTTATCATTTTCGATCTCTAAAAGCGGTTCCCTCTCGGTCTCCCGTGTGGCACGCAGCTATGGGCCATGAAAACGGTTTTCACATAGGTTCCTCACCTCGCGTACGTGTTTGTAGGAGCTGTTGCTGCGTGTGCAGGAATTCACAGGGAAATTATATCAGAGCCTCGACGATCACCTTTTTGGGAATTTCGGATCCAACCACACTTGAAGCCCCTCGCAGTCCAAGAAGCACTATCTTTAGCGGATGATTTCTATGAATGGGAAATCTATATGCCATGAAAAACGTTCGGGCTGTCATGCTTAAAATCCGAACGTTCGGGCTGTCATGCTTAAAATCCGAACGTTCGGTATTTATCAGTTTTGATCTCGAAAAGAGGTTCCTTCTTGGTTTCCCTATTGGAATCTACGATAGGATGCATCGACTACAAATAAAAATTCCTACGTGCAGAACAACCAAGAACATGCTACGAAAATGGATCACAGATCGTTACTACTAGACGCGTAATACCTTGCAACGGAAGAAGAGTTGGGGCAGCGCATCCGTGTGGATCGTCTCCTCCTCGTCTGTCTCCCTCGAACAACCGGTCGTCGGATCCCACGTACAGATTCGCCGGAGCGGCGCAAGTGCACCGCCTCTAACAGTATCCGCATGTAGGAGGAACATCGTGCAGCGGACTGCTAGGTCCGATCACACAGTCGGCGGCGAGTGGAGGTAGCTATTCGTAACACATGCAAACCCTAGTGACAGCGCTGAAGCGATCAACCGCATGAGTGTGCCGCACCCCACTTTATATAGGCATCTGTCGCGGGCTCAACACTTTGGGCCTCGCACGGATCCTAAAGCCCAAAGTCTGTTCAGCCTGAATCCGAGTCCGAGTAGGACCACTTCTGACTTGTGGAGTCGGACCGGTCCTCACGGGTTCCTTCCCTTAAGCGCGCGACCGCATAGGTTCAAGTCGGCTTGGTCGCAGTTCGGATCACCTCCGACCTGCACGGTTGGTAGCGGCCTCTAGCAAGGCGTGCCAACCACAAAGTAGATTATGAAGCTGATTAGGCGAACCTGTACAACATGTCACACTTCTGTTCCCTTTGCCACACGATATATGTTGTCGGGCTCAAGGCGAGTGTGTCATCCTTGTGCTAGCCCGACCTCTTTCTCATTCCAGTGATGCCGACCAAAAATCGGATTATCTCATAATCCTTGTCGCATGGCCATGCTTATCCTGGTCGGATCACACGAGGGCCCGAGAGTATATCTCTCCTGATTGGAGGGGCAAATCCCATCTTGCTCGACCATGTCTCGCAGCATGGGTCTGGACAAGCCCGAAAGCTACCTTTATAACTACCCAGTCACGGAGTAGCGTTTGGTTGGCCAAAAGCAGGTCTGTCACCATCCCGAGTAGATGCGTCATCTCAGGTCTTAGGACATAGAACATATGTTATACTAGAGACTCACAGATGACATATCGTCGCATCTCATAGTTGGGCCTGTCCGACTCGGACCTTATCTCGACTCGGATCCGACTACATCGAATCCAACAAGATCCTTCCGAGTCTATATTATTCGGTTAGCATCCAATGCTCCATGGCTAGTGAGACCAAACCATCGACCGTGTCATATGCTAGTCTAGTCGGCTGCGCGTCCACACAACCCTTTCGACTAGGGACCTTTTAGGGCAGTCATCATACAATGCATAGTCCCACAAACAAGTCACATACTTGCTGATACACATCATCGATAATGTCCAAGAACTATCTTTATTCATAAACACATAGGAAATATCATCATACATGATTACCTCTAGGGCATATCTCCAACAGTCTCCCACTTGCACTAAAGTCAATCAAATAGGCATCAAATGCCCATAGCTCTAACGAGCCCCTCATGCTTGCATTGTGGAAGCGGCTTAGTCAACGGATCTGCAACATTTGCATCCGTGTGAATTTTGCATAACTCAACATCACTCTTCTTTACGATCTTTCGTACCTGGTGATATTTCCGACCTATGTGTCTGGTCTTGTGGTGATTCCTCGGCTCCTTGGCTTGTGCGATGGCACTAGAATTATCACAATAAAGGTCTAACAGTTTTACCGAGGCTGGGAGAATACCAAGATCATCCAGAAAGTTCCGGATCCAAACACCTTCCTTTGAAGCTTCACAAGCTGCAATATATTCGACTTCTGTGGTAGAATCGGCCACCGTATCTTGCTTGGAACTCATCCAGCTCACTGCTCCTCCATTCACGACGTACACGAATCCGGACTATGATCGACAATCATCTTTGTCGGTTTGGAAACTAGCATCGGTGTAACCCCTTACGACGAGCTCTCCCTCACCTCCATAAACTAGGAACATCTCTTTAGTCCTTTTCAGGTACTTCAAAATAGTCTTTACTGCTACCAAGTGACTCTCACCTGGGTTGGCCTGGTATCTACTTGTTAGGCTTATTGCAAAAGCAACATCAGGCCGTGTACATATCATGGCATACATGATGGATCCAATTGCCGAGGCATACAGAATCCGACTCATCCTGCTTCACTCATCAGATGTTGAAGGACTCTGAGTCTCGCTCAGCCTTATACCATGTGAGACAGGCAAGAACCCTTTCTTGGCCTCACTCATGTTGAACCGCTTCAACACTTTATCTATGTACGTGCTCTGGCTTAAGCCGAGCAGCCTCCTCGATATATCTCTATAGATCTTGATGCCTACAATGTAAAATGCCTCACCAAGGTCCTTCATTGAAAACTTGCCATTCAATGATTCCTTGACCGAGATCAGCATCGAAACATCATTTCCGATCAGTAGTATGTCATCCACATACAAGATCAAAAACACTATCGAGCTCCCACTTAACTGCTTGTATAAACAAGCGTCCTCATTGCTTTTGATGAAACCGAGACCAATGAAAACCTCATCAAAACGAATGTTCCAACTCCGAGATGCTTGCCTCAACCCATAAATGGATCTCTTGAGCTTGCATACCTTACTAGTGCTAGTCGGATCGACAAAACCCTCGGGCTGTATCATATACACGTCCTCGGTTAAATTTCCATGAAGGAAAGCCGTTTTGACATCCATCTGCCATATCTCGTAATCAAAATATGCAACTATAGCTAGTACGACCCATACCAACTTTAGCATCGCTACCAGCGAGTAAGTCTCGTCGTAGTCAATTCCCTGAACTTGTCTATAACCTTTTACGACAAGCCGAGCTTTGTGGATCTGAACATTTCCATCGACATTGGTTTTTTTCTTAAAGACCCATTTGCAGCCAATGGCCTTTACGCCAGGTGGCAGATCAATCAAGTCCCAGACTTGATTCTCATCCATGGACTTCAGCTCGGATCTCTTGGCCTCTAGCCATGCCTCGGAATCGGGGCTCACCATCACTTCCGCAAATGTGCCCGACTCGTCGCTTTCTAGCAACAATACATCACACACTCTGCGCAACCTTTCCGACCTCCATGATTCCGATGCCGCTTCCACTACGGGTTCCCTGACTGACTCCGGTATGATCTCATCACCCGTCGAGCCGTCCCCGAGTGGTACTCAAATTTCTTAGAGTCGGACCGTCCTCCCACTGGCCTCTCGACCGAGAAACTCTTTCTCAAGGAAAACCCCGTTCCGAGCAACAAACACTTTGTTCTATTCGCGGTTGTAGAAGTTGTATCCCAAGGTTTCCCTCGGATATCCCACGAATATGCATTTATCCGACTTGGGCGTAAGCTTGTCTGACATAAGTCGCTTGACAAATGCTTCACAACCCCAAATCTTTAGAAAAGACAAACTGGGACTCTTCCGGTACACATCTCATGTGGCGTCTTATCTACGAATTTTGATGGTACCATGTTAAGTGTGAAAGCTGCAGTTTCTAGAGCGTATCCCCAGAATGACAAGGGTAAATCCGATTCACTCATCATTGACCGTACCATGTCCAACAAGGTCCTATTCATCCGTTCTGACATGCCGTTTCTCTGTGGCATACCCGGAGGTGTGAGCTGAGGTACTATACCTTGTCTTTTCAGATGATCATCAGACTCCTGGCTCATGTACTCACCTCCATGATCTGATCATACAAGTTTTATAGTCTTTCCGAGCTGATTTTCAACCTCGTTCTAAAACTCTTTGAACTTTTCCAAAGTTTCGAACTTGAGCCTCATCAAATATACATACCCATATCTACTCAAGTCATCGGTAAAAGTCACGAAGTACTGATAGCCGCCTCTGGCAGTTGTGCTCATTGGACCACACACATCACTGTGTATAAGCTCCAATAGCTCGGACGCCCTCTCGCAACTCTTTGCAAAAGGAGACTTAGTCATCTCGCCGAGCAAGCATGATTCGCATGTCTCGAACGACCCAAAGTCGGACAAAGTTAGGAGTCCATCATCATTAAGGTTCTTCATGCGTTTCAGACTAATGTGCCCAAGCCAGCAATGCCAGAAGTATGTCAGATTTATGTCATTTGGCTTATGCCTCTTGACATTCACGTTATAGACTGATTCCATTTCTAGATTCAATATAAATAGCCCATCAACAATGGGTGCATAGCCGTGGAACATACCATTCAAAAAAAACTAACAACCATTATCCTTTAAATTGAATTCATAACCCCGACTCATCAAGCATGAGGCATAAATAATGTTCCGACTAAGTGCAGGGATGTAATAACAATTATTTAATTCCAAAATAAATCCAGAAGGAAGCTGGAGCTGCATCATGCCGACCTCCAACGCAACAACTCTTGCTTTGTTGCCGACCTTGATGTCAATCTCCCCTTGTGCCGCATGCCTAGTTCTTACCAACCCCTGCATCGAGTTGCAAATGTGAACAACCGATCCGGTATCAAATACCCAAGAGCTACTAGATATGTCAGCAAGGTAAATGTCTATAACATATGCAACAAGTGTACCTTTGCCTGAAGAAGCATTTCCGACCTTCTTGCCATGCTCTACAAGCCACTTGCTACAGTTCCTCTTCCAGCGACCGGTCCCCTTGCAATGATAGCAAATGGTCTTCGAGTTCGGTCCAGACTTCGGCGCAACGGCGAAGGTTACCATCTTTGTGCCCTTTGCCTTAGCCTTTTTATTGGACCAACTCTTCTTGAACTTAGCCGATTTCTGCACCATCAACACTTGATGTGTGCCTTTCTTAATATCCTGCTCTGCCACTTTGAGAATCCCATGCAATTCAGTGAGCTTCTTATCCATGCCATGCATATGATAGTTTGAGATGAACGTCCGATAGCTGGGCAAAAGAGAACCCAGAACTGCATCAGTAGCCAGCTCATCCAAGAGCAGGAAGCCCAGTCGATCCAAAGCTTTCACATATCTGATCATCTTGATCACATGTGGGCTCAGTGGATCACCTTCCTTCAGCTTGCAATCCATGAAGGATCATCAGACGTTGAACCTTTCGGTCCTAGCCTGTGTCTGAAACATGCTCTTGAAACTCTCGATCATATCATAAGCCTCAACATTTTCAAAATGCTGTTGCAAATCGGGCTCCATAGAAGCCAGCATCAGACATCTGATCTCCGTTGATTCATAAACGAGTTTCTGGTAGGCATTCTTATTTGTGGCATTAGCATTATCGACAGGTTCCTCTGGAAGTGGATTCTCTAGAACATGTTCCTTTTTATCGTTCTTGAGAACAATTCTCAAATTTCTATACCAGGTGGTAAAGTTTGTTCCATTCGGTTTATCATTTTCCAGAATTGATTTCAATGCAAAGTTGGGTTGAGCAGGTGGTGCCATTGATCTACAATAGAAAATATGCAATCACTAAGCAATGTGTTTATGTAGAGTAATTCAAGCCTTAAATATAAATACTCCCACTGAAGTTAGCATCCCTCCGCAAACTCTTAGTGATTCAGGATCCGACTAGCACATGAGACTAGTAAGATTTAGCATCACTGCTAGACAACATGCCTATCCGGTAAGCAACTCCTTGCTAATCGTATCTCTATACGACTCCTGTCGGTCGAGAAGGTATCTCATACCCTGCCCCCCCCCCAACCTTCTTTGCCACAAGGCCCAAAACCATTTTGATAGCCTTGTCAAGTTAACCTGATGCAGTGCATGTCTGTGTCCGACACGAACCCTTCAGTTCAAGGACACCTAGCAGCACCCCAGTTTTATGAGCCCACTACTAGACGTACTTGACGTGCGAAGGTGCAACATCGGGAATGGCAAATTTCTTGATATTAATGAGGGATCTTTCTACCATTCTAACATGCATAGAAAACAAGAAGCATAACAATCACAAATAAACATATATTGTGAAATAGTATGGCTCCCTTCTAGGTTGGCTCCGACTCCGATGACCATCTAGGAACTCCATCTTATTTGTCACACTGGGACGCCAAGCCACCAACCCGATCTCTATTATCCAATTACTACAACTAGTAATGAATTTTACATAGAGTCACAAGTCAACACGCACGTCGTTATACAACATAATGACAACACTTTGGCTCTCGCCGACTGACAAACATGACACACAGGTCATGTATAATTTACACACATGCATTACATACACATGAGCCATACTATTCACATCAAACCCTGCAAAATAGAATCGCATTCTACTGGTTTGACTGATCATGTACGAAATACAAGGCGCTACGCACACGACGGTCCCAGAAGTCCTCACAGTCCAAGAAGCGCTATCATTAGCGGATGATCTCTATGAATGGGAAATCTATATGCCATGAAAAACGTTCGGGCTGCCATGCTTAAAATCCAAATGTTTGGAATTTATCGGTTTTGATCTCGAAAAGTGGTTCCCTCTCGGTCTCCCTGTTGAAATCTACGATAGGGTGCGTCGACTACAAATAAAAATTCCTACGCATAGAACAACCAAGAACATGCTACGAGAATGGATCACAGATCGTTACCACTAGATGCGCAGTGCCGTGTAGCGGAAGAAGAGTTGGGACAGTTGATAACCCACAAGTATAGGGGATCGCAACAGTTTTTGAGGGTAGAGTATTCAACCCAAATTTATTGATTCGACACAAGGGGAGCCAAAGAATATTCTCAAGTATTAGCAGCTGAGTTGTCAATTCAACCACACCTGGAAACTTAATATCTGCAGCAAAGTGTTTAGTAGCAAAGTAATATGATAGTAGTGATAATGGTAGCAAAAGGTAACAGTAGTAAAAGTAATGTTTTTGGTATTTTGTAGTGATGATAGCAATAGCAACGGAAAAGTAAATAAGCGAAGAACAATATATGGAAAGCTCATAGGCAATGGATCGGTGATAGAGAATTATGCCGGATGCGGTTCATCATGTAACAATCATAACCTAGGGTGACACAGAACTAGCTCCATTTCATTGATATAATGTAGGCATGTATTCCGAATATAGTCATACGTGTTTATGGAAAAGAACTTGCATGCCATCTTTTATCCTACCCTCCCGTGGCAGCGGGGTCCTTACGGAAACTAAGGGATATTAAGGCCTCCTTTTAATAGAGAACCGGAACAAAGCATTAACACATAGTGAATACATGAACTCCTAAAACTACGGTAATCACCGGTATGTATCCCGATTATTGTCAATTCGGGGTTAACGGATCATAACATATCATAGGTGACTATAGACTTGCAAGATAGGATCAAGAACACTCATATATTGATGAAAACATAATAGGTTCAGATCTGAAATCATGGCACTCGGGCCCTAGTGACAAGCATTAAGCATAGCAAAGTCATAGCAACATCAATCTCAGAACATAGTGGACACTAGGGATCAAACCCTAACAAAACTAACTCGATTACATGATAGATCCCATCCAACCCATCACCGTCCAGCAAGCCTACGATGGAATTACTCACGCACGGCGGTGAGCATCATGAAATTGGTGATGGAGGATGGTTGATGATGACGATGGCGACGGATTCCCCTCTCCGGAGCCCCGAACGGACTCCAGATCATCCCTCCCGAGAGGTTTTAGGGCTTGGCGGCGGCTCCGTATCGTAAAACGCGATGATTTCTTCTCCCTGATTTTTTCTCCCCGAAACTCAATATATGGAGTTGGAGTTGGAGTCGGAGAGGCAACAGGGGGCCCACGAAGTAGGGGGGCGCGCCCTAGGGGGGCAGGCGCGCCCCCACCCTCGTGTAGAGGTGGTGGGCCCCCTGGCCTTCATCTTTTGCAGGTATTTTTCTTATTTTCTAAAAAGTGGCTCCGTGAAGTTTCAGGTCATTCTAAGAGCGTTTTTTTCTGCACATAAATGACACCATGGTAATTCTGCTGAAAACAACGTCAGTCCGAGTTAGTTCCATTCAATCATGCAAGTTAGAGTCCAAAACAAGGGCAAAAGTGTTTGGAAAAGTAGATACGACGGAGACGTATCAACTCCCCCAAGCTTAAACCTTTGCTTGTCCTCAAGCAATTCAGTTGATAAACTGAAAGTGATAAAGAAAAACTTTTACAAACTCTGTTTGCTCTTGTTGTTGTAAATATGTAAAGCCAGCATTCAAGTTTTCAGCAAAGATTATAACTAACCACATTCACAATAACGCTTAGGTCTCAAGTTTTACTCATATCAATGGCATAATCAACTAGCGAGCAATAATAATAAATCTCGGATGACAACACTTTCTCAAAACAATCATAATATGATATAACAAGATGGTATCTCGCTAGCCCTTTCTGAGACCGCAAAACATAAATGCAGAGCACCTTTAAAGACCAAGGATTGACTAGACATTGTAATTCATGGTAAAAGAGATCCAGTCAAGTCATACTCAATGTAAACTAACAGTAATGAATGCAAATGACAGCGGTGCTCTCCAACTGGTGCTTTTTAATAAGAGGATGATGACTTGGCATAAAAGTAAATAGATAGGCCCTTCGCAGAGGGAAGCAAGGATTTGTAGAGGTGACAGAGCTCAGTTTTGAAACAGAGGTGAATAATATTTTGAGCGGTATACTTTCATTGTCAACATAACAACCAAGAGATGGCGATATCTTCCATGCTACACACGTTATAGGCGGTTCCCAAATAGAATGGTAAAGTTTATACTCCCCCTTCCACCAACATGCATCAATCCATGGCTTGCTCGAAACAACAAGTGCCTCCAACTAACAAGAGTCCCAGGGGGAGTTTCGTTTGCAATTATTTTGATTTAGTTTGCATAAAGCATGGGACTGGGCATCCTGATGACCAGCCATTTATCTCGTGAGTGAGGAGCAGAGTCCACTCCTCTGGAGAATAACCCGCCTAACATGGAAGATACAGGCAGACCTAGTTGATACATGAGCTATTCGAGCATACAAAACTGGATATTTATTTGAAGGTTTAGAGTTTGGCACATACAAATTTACTTGGAACGGCAGGTAGATACCGTATATAGGTAGGTATAGTGGACTCATGTGGAATAACTTTGGGGTTTAAGGAGTTTGGATGCACAAGCAGTATTCCCGCTTAGTACAAGTGAAGGCTAGCAAAAGACGGGGAAGCGACCAGCTAGAGAGCGACAACAGTCATGAACATGCATTAAAATTAATCAACACCGAATGTAGGCATGAGTAGGATATAATCCACCATGAACGTAAATATCGTGAAGGCTATGTTGATTTTGTTTCAACTACATGCGTGAACATGCGCCAAGTCAAGTCACTTAAATCGTTCAGAGGAGGATACCACCCTATCATACCACATCATAACCATTTTAATAGCATGTTGGCACACAAGGTAAACCATTATAACTCATAGCTAATCAAGCATGGCATAAGAAACTATGATCTCTAGTTGTCATTGCAAACATGTTTATTCATAATAGGCTGAATCAGGAACGATGAACTAATCATATTTACAAAAACAAAAGAGGTCGAGTTCATACCAGCTTTTCTCATCTCAGCTAGTCCATCATATATCATCATAATTGCCTTTCACTTGCACGATCGAATGATGTGAATAATAATAATAGTGCACATGCATTGGACTAAGCTGGAATCTGCAAGCATTCAATAAACAGGGGAAGACAAGGCAATATGGGCTCCTTTGTCAGATAAACAATAATGCATATAAGAGCCACTTCAAAAATTTAATTTTGGTCTTCTCCTATCGACCCCCAAAGAAAAGAAAAGAAATAAACTATTTACACGGGAAAGCTCCCAACAAGCAAAAGAAGAACATGAAATCTTTTTGGGTTTTCTTTTTAATTACTACTACAAGCATGGAAAGTAAACTAATTAAAAGCTACAACTAATTTTTTTGGTTTTTCTTAAGGTTTATTAAACACACAAGAAGAAAGCATAAAAAGGAAAATAAACTAGCATGGATGAACAATGAAAAAGTATGAGCACCGACATCTAGCAATGAGTGTGTGAACATAAATGTAATGTCGGTGGGAAATACATACTCCCCCAAGCTTAGGCTTTTGGCCTAAGTTGGTCTATGGCCATGGCTGGCCTGGCGGATATCCATAATAATAGTTGGGGTCGTACTGAGAAGAAGAAGAGGAAGACTCCGATTGCCACTGGCTGACAATCATCTCCGGATCCCACTGGTAATTAGACTGTCGTGAAGGATCAATTTGTGGTTCCGGCTCTGGCTCCTCAGCTGGTGCAGGGTTCCGGTAGGCGTGAATAGCCTTCAACGGAACAAGGTACGTGCCTACAGATAAATCAAACAAAGAAGGAGCAGGCAGGGTAATAGTCTCAGGATGGTGTTTATTAAAGAACAATTGATATTTAAGCTCTCCTTCCCTATTCTTAACAATAAAATCATGTGCCACCATACTTTTATAATCTAGATAAACACGAGGCAGCACTTTTTCTTTCTTCTCATAATGCCTAACAGGTATGTTAAAATGTGCAGCTAGGTGTGAAGCATAGATGCCTCCAAAGATGGGGCCCTTTGTACGGTTCAGACTTAACCGTTTGGCAATAATGCCGCCCATACTAACAGAGTTATCACCATATAAACCGTGGAGAAAAATAATAATATCAGGGATACTAAGGTTTCCACAGTTTCCGCGACCAATTAAGCAACGACTAGCAAATAATGCAAAATAACATAAAACAGGAAAATGTATGCTAGTGATTCGTGCATCGAGAACCTTCCTTGTTTCCCCTACAGTGATAGTATCAATAAACCCCTCCACATCATCGCGATGTGGTTCTTCTGTCTTGCCCTCAAAAGGGACTAAACAAACCCACAAAAAATCATAAAGTGAGATCTCCTTATGCTCATCATATAAATAAAACTCCACCGTAGGTGGTGAGCTCCTAGAATGGAAATGAATGTTTTGCACAAAGATATTTGTGAGTAAGAGATACTGATCGCATTGGTCGTGGAGGAAAGCGGTAAGGCCTGCATTCTTAGCCAATTCATGAAAATCTTCACAAATCCCGGCTGCTCTCAAGAAATCCTCGGAAGGCCATTCACACGCCCGAACCTCCACATTGCGAGGCAGATTATACTTAGGCTTCGGTGCCTTTTCCTTCGAGCTTTGGCTCGATGAGCCCCTCAAAAGTCTCCTCATCATTTTCTGAAAAATTCTGAAATTTTTAGTACAAAATAAAAGTAAACCAAAATCAATAATATTGATAGCAACTACTCCTACAAGTGCCTAGGGCCTATATCATGCATCAAAACTACTCTTGACCATATAAATTTGACATGCAAGCTCAAGAACAGGGTCACCTAAGCAGCAAAAATTTGCAATGAATAAAGCACTAGAACAAAAACTAATTGGACCAATGGAGGAGTCACATACCAAGGAACAATCTCCCCAAGCAGTTTTGTGAGAGGTGCTTTGAGTAAGGAGATCGAAAATGGCAGCAAAGTGAGCTAGAACTCGTGCTTGAGCTAGATATTCGTGTTTGTGGGAGGAAGATGAAGTGTGTGGGCGCAGGAATAAGTGGAGGAGGGCCACCGTGGGCCCACGAGGCAGGGGCGCGCGCCCAGGGGGTACGGCGCGCCCTCCACCCTCGTGGGCAGGTGGTTGACCCCCCTGCCGTGTTCTCAGTGCCAAATATTCTCAAATATTCTAGAAAAAATCATATTTAAATTTCAGGGCATTTGGAGAACTTTTATTTTCAAGGTATTTTTATATTGCACGGATAATCAGATAACAGACAGAAAAATATTTGTTTTTATTTTATTTAATATAAATAACAGAAAGTAAAAGTGGGGTACATAAGGTTGTGCCTTCTAGTTTCATCCATCTCATGATCATCAAAAGGAATCCACTAACAAGGTTGATCAAGTCTTGTTAATGAACTCATTTCGAATAACATGGAACCGGAGAAATTTCGAATAACACTATGTTACCTCAACGGGGATATGCACATCCCCAATAATAAGAATATCATATTTCTTCTTGACAGTAGGAAGAGGAAATTCAAAACCTCCAAATATAATCGATGGAATTTTTCCAATAGAGTTGATACTATGAACTTGAGGTTGTTTACTCGGAAAATGTACCATATGCTCATTACCATTAACATGAAAAGTGACATTGCCTTTAGTGCAATCAATAACAGCCCCTGCAGTATTCAAAAAGGGTCTTCCAAGAATAATAGACATACTATCGTCCTCGGGAATATCAAGAATAACAAAGTCCGTTAAAATAGTAAAGTTTGCAACTACAACAGGCACATCCTCACAAATACCGATAGGTATATCAGTTGATTTATCAGCCATTTGCAAAGATATTTCAGTAGGTGTCAACTTATTCAAATCAAGTCTACGATATAAATAGAGAGGCATAACACTAACACCGACTCCAAGATCACATAAAGCAGTTTTAACATAGTTTCTTTTAATGGAGCATGGTATAGTGGGTACTCCTGGATCTCCAAGTTTCTTGGGTATATTCCACCCTTAAAAGTATAATTATCAAGCATGGTGGAAATTTCAGCTTCCGGTATCTTTCTTTTATTTGTAATAATATCTCTCATGTACTTAGCATAAGGATTGGTTTTGAGCATATCAGTTAATCGCATACGCAAAAAGATAGGTCTAATCATTTCAGCAAAGCGCTCAAAATCCTCATCATCCTTTTTCTTGGATGGTTTGGGAGGAAAAGGCATGGGTTTCTGAACCCAAGGCTCTCTTTCTTTACCATGTTTCCTAGCAACAAAGTCTTTCTTATCATAACGTTGATTCTTTGATTGTGGGTTATCAAGATCAACAGCAGGTTCAATTTCTATATCATTATCATTAGTAGGTTGAGCATCATCATGAACATTATTATTAGCATTATCACTAGTTTCAGGTTCATTACCAGATTGAGTTTCAGAATCAGAAATAGAAATATCATTTGGATTCTCAGGTGTTTCAACAATAGGATCACTAGAAGCATGCAAAGTCCTATCATTTTTCTTTTTCTTCTTTTTAGAAGAACTAGGTACATCTATGTTATTTCTCTAAGAATCTTGCTCAATTCTCTTAGGGTGGCCTTCAGGATACAAAGGTTCCTGAGTAATTCTACCAGTTCTAGTAGCCACTCTAACATCATTATCATTATCTTTACTATTCAATTCATTGAGCAAATCATTTTGAGCTTTAAGTACTTGTTCTACTTGAGTGGTAACCATAGAAGCATGTTTACTAATAAGTTTAAGTTCACCTTTAACATTATCCATATAATCATCCAAGTGTTCAAGCATATTTGAATTGTATTTCAATTGTCTACCAAAATAAGCATTAAAGTCTTCTTGCTTAGCCATAAATTTATCAAACTCATCTAAGCATGGGCTAGCAAATTTAGTAAATGTGATTTCAGCTTTATCATATCTATAGAGAAAATTTACCTTTACTACCTGTGTCGGGTTATCAAGACCATGAGTTTCTTTAATAGGTAAAGGATTAAGATTATATGTTTCTTCAACAGGCGGTAAATTAAGACCATGTATTTCTTCAATAGGAGGTAAATTCTTAACATCTTCAGCTTTAATACCTTTTTCTTTCATAGATTTCTTTGCCTCTTGCATATCTTCAGGACTGAGAAATAGAATACCCCTCTTCTTCAGATTTGGTTTAGGAATAGGCTCCAAAGGTGTCCAATTATTTTCATTTGTCAACATATTATTCAATAGAATTACAGCTTCATCCGGTGTTCTTTCCCTGAAAACAGAACCAACACAACTATCCAGGTAATCTCTGGAGGCATCGGTTAGTCCATTATAAAAGATATCAAGTATTTCATTTTTCTTAAGAGGATGATCAGGCAAAGCATTAAGTAATTGGAGAAGCCTCCCCCAAGCTTGTGGGAGACTCTCTTCTTCAATTTGCACAAAATTATATATATCCCTTAAAGCAGCTTGTTTCTTATGAGTAGGGAAATATTTAGTAGAGAAGTAATAAATCATATCTTGGGGACTAAGCACACAACCAGGATCAAGAGAATTAAACCATATCTTAGCATCACCTTTTAATGAGAACAAAAATATTTTAAGGATATAAAAGTAACGAGTTCTCTCATCTTTAGTGAACATGGTGGCTATATCATTCAATTTTGTAAGATGTGCCACAACAGTTTCAGATTCATAACCATGAAAAGGATCAGATTCAACTAAAGTAATTATATCAGGATCAACAGAGAATTCATAATCCTCATCAGTAACAAAGATAGGTGAAGTAGCAAAAGCAGGGTCAGGTTTCATTCTAGCATTTAGAGATTGCTTACTCCATTTAGCTAATAACCTTTTGAGTTCATTTCTATTTTTGCAAGCTAAAATAGCTAAAGAAGCTTCTTGATCAAAAACATAACCCTTAGGAATAACAAGTGATTCTTCATCATCACTTTCATCAGTATCATCAGATTCAGTATTTTCAATCTCTCTAGCCCTAGCAAGTTGTTCATCAAGAAAATCACTAAGTGGCACAGTAGTATCAGACATAGAGGTAGTTTCATCATAAGTATCATGCTTATCAGAAGTGGCATCATCAATAACATGCGACATATCAGAACGAATAGCAGAAGCAGGTGTAGGTGTCGCAAGCTTACTCATAACAGAAGGTGAATCAAGTGCAGAGCTAGATGGCAGTTCCTTACCTCCCCTCGTAGTTGAGGGATAGATCTTGGTTTTTGGATCTCTCAAGTTCTTCGTAATGATAAGCAGATATATATCCCAAGTGACTCAAAGAATAGAGCTATGCTCCCCAGCAACGGCGCCAGAAAATAGTCTTGATAACCCATGAGTATAGGGGATCGCAACAGTTTTCGAGGGTAGAGTATTCAACCCAAATGTATTGATTCGACACAAGGGGAGCCGAAGAATATTCTCAAGTATTAGCAGTTGAGTTGTCAATTCAACCACACCTGGAAACTTAATATCTTCAGCAAAGTGTTTAGTGGCAAAGTAATATGATAGTAGTGATAACGGTAGCAAAAGGTAACAATACTAAAAGTAATGTTTTTGGTATTTTGTAGTGATGATAGCAATAGCAACGAAAAAGTAAATAAGCGAAGAACAATATATGGAAAGCTCATAGGCAATGGACCGGTGATAGAGAATTATGCCGGATGCGGTTCATCATGTAACAGTCATAACCTAGGGTGACACAGAACTAGCTCTAGTTCATTGATATAATGTAGGCATGTATTCCGAATATAGTCATACATGCTTATGGAAAAGAACTCGCATGGCATATTTTGTCCTACCCTCCCGGGGCAGCGGGGTCCTTATGGAAACTAAGGGATATTAAGGCCTCCTTTTAATAGAGAACTAGAACAAAGCATTAACACATAGTGAATACATGAACTCCTCAAACTACGGTCATCACCGGTAAGTATCCCGATTATTGTCACTTCGGGGTTAACGGATCATAACACATAATAGGTGACTATAGACTTGCAAGATATGATCAAGAACACTCATATATTGATGAAAACATAATAGGTTCAGATCTGAAATCATGGCACTCGGGCCCTAGTGACAAGCATTAAGCATAGCAAAGTCATAACAACATCAATCTCAGAACATACTGGACACTAGGGATCAAACCCTAACAAAACTAACTCGATTACATGATAGATCCCATCCAACCCATAACCATCCAGCAAGCATACGATGGAATTACTCACACACGGCAGTGAGCATCATGAAATTGGTGATGGAGGATGGTTGATGATGACGATGGCGACGGATTCCCCTCTCTGGAGCCCCTAACGGACTCTAGATCAGCCCTTCCGAGAGGTTTTAGGGCTTGGCGGCGGCTCCGTATCGTAAAACGTGATGATTTCTTCTCCCTGATTTTTTCTCCCCGAAACTCAATATATGGAGTTGGAGTTGGAGTCGGAGAGGCAACAGGGGGCCCATGAGGTAGGGGGGCGCGCCCTAGGGGGGCAGGCGCGCCCTCCACCCTCATGGAGAGGTGGTGGGCCCCCTGGCCTTCATCTTTTGCAGGTATTTTTCTTATTTTCTGAAAAGAGGCTCCGTGAAGTTTCAGGTCATTCCGAGAATGTTTGTTTCTACACATAAATAACACCATGGTAATTCTGCTGAAAACAACGTCAGTCCGGGTTAGTTCCATTTAAATCATGCAAGTTAGAGTCCAAAACAAGGGCAAAAGTGTTTGGAAAAGTAGATACGACGGAGACGTATCAGCACAGCGTGCGTGTGGATCGTCCCCTCCTCGTCCGATCTCCCTCGAACAGCCGGTCGTCGGATCCCACGTACAGGTTCACTGGAGCGGCGCAAGTGCACCGCCTCTAACGGTATCCGCGCGTGCAGGAGGAACACCAGGCGGCGGACTGCTAGGTCCGATCACACAGTCGGCAGTGAGTGGAGGTAGCTATTTGCAACATATGCAAACCCTAGTGACAGCGCCGAAGCGATCAACCGCATGAGTGTGCCGCACTCCACTTTATATAGGCATCTGTCACGGGCTCAATAGTTGGGCCTCGCATGGATCCTAAAGCAGAAAGTCTGTTCGGCTTGAATCCGAGTCTGAGTAGGATCGCTTCTGACTCGTGGAGTCACACCGGGCCTCACAAGTTCCTTCCCTTAAGCGCACGACCCCTTAGGTTCAAGTCAGCTTGGTCGCAGTTCGGATCACCTCTGACCTGCACGGTTGGTAGCCGTCTGTAGCAAGGCGTGCCGACCACCAAGTAGACTATGCAGCTGGTTAGGCGAACCTGTACAACATGTCACACTTCTGTCCCCTTTGCCACACAATATATGTTGTCGAGCTCAAGGCGAGTGTGTCATCCTTGTGCTAGCCCGACCTCTTTCTCGTTCTAGTGATGCCGACCAAAAACTAGATTGTCTCATAATCCTTGTCGCTTGGCCATGCTCCTAGTCGGCTCACACGAGGGGCCCAGAGTATATCTCTCCTGATCGGAGGGGCAAACCCCATCTTGCTCGACCACGTCTCGCAGCATGGGTCTGGACAAGCCCGAAACCTACCTTTGTAACTACCCAGTCATGGAGTAGCGTTTGGCTGCCCCAAAGCAGGTCTGTCACCATCCCGAGTAGATGCGTCTGCTTAGGTCTTAGGACATAGAACATATGTTGTACTAGAGACTCACAGATGACATATTCCTGCGTCTCATAGTTGGGTCTGTCCGACTCGGACCTTATCTCAACTTAGATCCGACTACGTCGAATCCGACCAGATCCTTCCGAGTCCATATTATTCGGTTAGTATCCAATGCTCCATGGCTAGTGAGACCAAGCCATTGACCGTGTCATATGCTAGTCTAGTCGGTTGCGCGTCCACACAACCCTTTTAACTAGGGACCTTTTAGGACAGTCATCATACAATGCATAGTCCCACAAACAAGTCACATACTTGCTGATACACATCATCAATAATGTCCAAGGACTATCTTTATTCATAAACACATAGAAGATATCATCATACATGATTGCCTCTAGGGCATATCTCCAACACTCCCGTCTGGCACGAAGCTATGGGACAGGAAAATGATTTTCACATAGGTTCCTCACCTCACATACGTGTTTGTAGGAGTTGTTGCTGCGTGTGCAGTGTTTCAGAGGGAAATTATATCAGAGCCTCAGCGATCACCTTTTTGGGAATTTTGGATGGAAGAACACTTGAATTGCTCACAGTCCAAGAAGCGGTATCTCTAGGGGATGATCTATATGAATGGAGAATCTGTATTGCCTCAGATTGCAAAACTACTGTCGACGACATCAAGCAGAGAAGTGCGGCAGTTTTTGGTGTGATTATTCAGGAAATCATTGTTCGTTCTAATCTTTTTACTACTTGCATTTTTAGTCATGAGTTTAGGACCTTGAATATCGAGGCTCACAATTTAGCGAAACATACTCTTACACATGGTGTTGGCCGTTATGTTTGGTTAATCAACCAAGTTGATCTTACCAGCGTCCCTGTAAACATTGTGATGTTTTAGATAAAGGCTCCATGAGATTGCCTAAAAAACGTGTGTGTCTGTGTCGACGCTTGTACTACTAGGAAACCAATCCTTCAGTATGTCTCCCTCACGATCACGACTCACAGTCGAACCTTTCCTAACACTTTCCATAAGGACCGTGATAAATGCAACACATGTGCCACGAACACATGACAACTCCAAACATTTTTATGGCAAGTTTAGTGACGCGAAAATGGCTACTTTAGTTGTCAAGCATGGCAACTTCATTTCTAGAAGGCAAGTTTCATTTTTTTTTGTCTTTTTTGGATATCAACTTTAACTGTAAAAGACATCAGGGACGGATTGCTTCGTACCACACGTGTGTCACTTATCATTTGGGTTCCACAAATACGAGCTAAGACAATTGAAGAAAAGGAAGTTGCAGACGAGCCACTGGAAGAGGAGACAAAGGCCGAGGCCGATGTCGCAGTCGATTCATCAGGTTAGTGCGGCGCGGTCAGCCCCTTGCGAGAGCATTGAGAAAGCACGACAATATCTCCCGTGGCTTCCAAGGAGGAAGAGATGCGCCAATGCCAACGCGATAGGGCCCACACCATCATGTCTCTCCTATCAAGTCGTAAGATCTCAGCCTCGCCCGCACCAAGGTCGTCTGTGACAACGGCCGAGCCCAACGCTAAGAGAATCTCCAATAGAAGATGTAAAACAGTAGATATAAAAATTTACATCTCCAAAAAAGAGGCAACTCCAACAGATGATGCATATTGGATATGTAAAACTGCAACTCCAATAGAAGATGCAAAATGGAGATGTAAAACTAGTGGGTGGCCGGCTGGCCGCTGAATCAGGGCGGCGGCAGTGGGGACGATGGCGGCGCAGCGCAATTCGGGGTGGCGGCATGGGGCGGTGATGGATGTGCGTGGGGGTGGCAGAGGAGCTTTGGAGGGGTGGCGGGGTTGGTGAATTGGGATGACGACGGCTCGAATCGGGGCAGCGAATCAACAGGGTTGCGGGGTTGCGGGCGATAGTGATGGTGGAATCGAGCGATGGTGCGGGGATGCATCCGGTGATGCGGGCGGGGCGGCGGCGGTGGTGCGCGGAAGCATCCGATGATGCTGGCGGGCCGGCGGTGCAATCGAGCGGTGATGGTGAAATTGAGCGGCGGAGAAAAAACACCCGATTTACGGCGTGCGACGGCGGCCGGCGGTCGAAACTGACGATAGGGGTGCCAAAGGGGTGAATCTGGCGCGGGGCGACGACAGCGGGGTGCGGCGGGCTTGCGGGTGGGCAGCGATAGGAAGAAGAGGGGTTGGGGGAAGAAAATGGAACGACGGTTGGCGGTTGGCGCATGGCTAATGTTTTTACGTCTCCGGTGGGTGGAGATGCAAATTTGCATTACAAAGTGTTGTATATTACATCTCCGGGAGGCAGAGATGTATTTTTTTTGCATCTACACCATCTGTTGGAGAAGGGTTTTTGTGCCCTGAAGATGCAAAAGTGAGTTATTTTTGCATATACATCTTCTATTGGGGCATGTTTGGTAGCCTTGTGAGCCAGGCCCGGTGATATGTCTCCAACGTATTTATAATTTTTGATTGTTCCATGCTGTTATATTATCATTCTTGAATATTTTACAATCATGTTATAGCAAATTTATATCATTTTTGGGACTAACCTATTGACATAGTGCCCAATGCCAGTTGCTGTTTTTTGCTTGTTTTTTACATCGCAGAAACTCAATACCAAACGAAGTCCAAATGCCACGAAACGTTTTGGAGATTTTTTTGAACCAGAAGACAACTTGGGAGCCAAGGAAGCACCTGGGGGGAGGCCTGTGGGTCCCACAAGACACTAGGGTGTGCTAGAGGTCCCTGGCGCCCTGATGGGTTGTGGGGCTCACGGGGGTCTGCTCCACCGTCTCTCAGCTCTATAAATACCCAAATATTCTAGAAACCCTAGGGAGTAGACAAAACACAATTCCAGCCGCCGCAAGTTCCCGAACCACGAGATCCAATCTAACACCATCATGGAGGGGTTCATCATCCTCATTGATGCCTCTTTGATGATGCGTGAGTAGTTCACCATAGACCTATGGGTCCGTAGGCAGTAGCTAGATGGCTTCTTCTCTTTTTTTGATTCTCAATACAATGGTCTCTTGGAGATCTATTTGATGTATGACTTTTTTCGGTGTGTTTGTTGGGATCCGATGAAGTTTGAGTTTATGATAAGTTTCTATCCATGAATATTATTTGAGTTTCTTTGATCTCTTATATGAATGATTACTTATAGACTCGTATTTCTTCTTCAAATCTTTGGTTTAGTTAGGCCAACTATATCGATTTTTCTTGCCATGTGAAGAGGTGCTTTGTGATGGGTTCGATCTTGTGTTGTCTTCTCCTAGTGACAGAAGAGGCAGCGAGGCACGCATGTATCGTTGCTATTAAGGATAAAAAGATGGGGTCTATTCCTACATGAATAGATATTGTCAACGTCATGTCACCGTTCTTATTGCATTACTCCGTTTCTCCATGAACTTAATACACTAGATGCATGCTGCATAGCGGTCAATGTGTGGAATAACAGTAGTAGATGCAGAATCGTTTCAGTCTACTAATCTTGGACGTGATGCCTATATAATGATCATTGCCTTGGATATCGTCATAATCATTTGATCTTCTATCAATTGCCCAACAGTAATTTGCTTACCGATAATACTAGACCTACGTAAATATCTTACGTACACTTACGTACCCTTCCCTAAATACTCTTCTCCCCCCTGATTTCAACCAGGGTGGGCCCCAGCCACTAATCCTAATCCAATTAACTATCTCCAAATCATTCTTTACGTAAAAGTCTCACGTAAATTTACGTGGGTCTAGCATTGCTCTTTGTTTACCCACTGTACGCTATTTTCTTGAGAGAAGCCACTAGTGAAATCTACGGCCCTCGGGTCTATCTATTATCATATTGCTTTCCGATCTATTTTTTCTATCGTTTTGTTTTCAGATCTATTATTTCAAAAATCCAAAAATACCTTGCGGCACTTTTTCTTTACTTATTTTATTTCGTGTTTTTGCAAGATCTATTTATCCAATCTCATACTATTTAATCTATCTTTTACCGAGGAGGGATTAGCAACCCCTCTTATGCGTTGGGTTGCGGGGTTTTGTTCTTTGTGTGTAGGTACCGTTTATATAGTGTTGCTTGATTCTCCTACTGGTTCGATAAATCTTGGTTTCATAACTGAGGGAAATACTTGCCGTTGTTGTGCTGCATCATCCCTTCATCTTTGGGGAAATACCGACGTGATACAAGTAATCACCTGGCTAGCTCAAGCCTGACTCAATGGAGCCTGGGTTAGGAAAATAGGCAAAAAAAATTGACATCTGCAGATTGTTTGGTTGCCCGATCTAGACCTGTCGCATTAGGGGATGATGTCTGCTAGAATACGTCTGTATTTCTCCAAAGAGGAAGGGATGATGCAACACATCAACGGTAGGTATTTCCCTCAGTGATGAGACCAAGGTTATCAAACCAGTAGGAGAATCACGCAACACTACGTGAACATCACCTGCACACAAATAACAATACTTGCAACCCGATGTGTTAAAGGGGTTGTCAATCCCTTTCGGGTAACGTCACCAGAAATTGGCAAAAGGACATGAGATAGTTGTAATAATTTGATAGATAAATCTCGCGGGAACACAAGCTAAAATAAATTGCAGCAAGGTATTTTTGTATTTTTGGAAACATAGATACGAAAATAAAAGCAAATGAAAATAGACCGCAAAGGCAAATATAATAAGAAAGAGACCCCAGGGCCGTAGATTTCACTAGTGGCTTCTCTCGAGAAAAATAGCAAATAGTGGGTAAACGAATTACTGCTGGGCAATTGATAAAACTTCAAATAATCATGACGATATACAGGCAATGATCATTATATAGGCATCACGTCCAAGATTAGTGGACCGAGTCCTGCCTGCATCTACTACTACTACTCCACACATCAGCCGCTATCCAACATGCATCTAGTGTATTAAGTTCATGGACAAACGGAGTAATGCAATAAGAACGATGACATGGTGTAGACAAGATCTATTTATGTAGAAATAGACCCCATCTTGTTATCCTTAATAGCAACGATACATATGTGTCGGTTCCCCTTCTGTCACTGGGATCAAGCACCGTAAGATCGAACCCATCACAAAGCACCTCTTCCCATTGTAAGATAAATAGACCAAGTTGGCCAAACAAAACCCAAATATCAGAGAAGAAATATGAGGCTATAAGCAATCATGCATATAAGATATCAAAGAAGACTCAAATAACTTTCATGGATAAAAAGATAGATCTGATCATAAACTCAAAGTTCACCGGATCCCAACAAACACACCGCAAAAAGATTTACATCATATGGATCTCCAAGAGACCATTGTATTGAGAATCAAAAGAGAGAGAGGAAGCCATCTAGCTACTAACTACGGAACCATAGGTCTACAAAGAACTACTCACGCGTCATCGGAGAGGCACCAATGGACATGATGAACCCCTCGGTGATGGTGTCTAGATTGGATCTGGTGGTTCTGGAATTTGCGGTGGTTGGAATTAATTTTCGTCGACTCCCCTAGGGTTTCTAGAATTTTGGGGTATTTATAGAGTAAAGAGGCGGTTTGGGAGGCACCCGAGGTGGGCACAACCCACCTGGGCGCGCCTGGTCCTCCAAGCGTGCCTTGGTGGGTTGTGCTCCCCTCGGAGCACCCCCCAGGTGCTTCTTCGGCCCACTTGATGTCTTCTAGTCCAAAAATATCCACAAAAAGTTTCACTTGGACTTCGTTTGGTATTGATTTCCTGCGATGTAAAGACATGCAAAAAACAGCACTTGGCACTATGTCAATAGGTTAGTACCAAAAAAAAATATAAAATGATTATAAAACATCCAAGAATGATAATATAACACCATGGAACAATAAAAAATTATAGATATGTTGGAGACGTATCAGCATCACCAAGCTTAATTCCTGCTCGTCCTCGAGTAGGTAAATGATAAAAACTGAATTTTTGATGTGGAATGCTGCCTAACATGTCATCTCATATTCTTTTCTTTGTAGCATGGACATATGGACTTTTATATGGTTCAAAGCAATAGTCTAGTATTGCCATGAGGACTTAAATACTCAAGCATACCAACAAGCAACCATGTCTTCAAAATATCAACGCTAAAATAAGTTATCCCTAGCCCATCATGCTCAATCATTGATCCATTCATGAAACACACTCGTATAATAGCTACACCCAATGCTCAAGTACGATCGTAGTGCCCCCTAGTTGGTGCTTTATAAGAGAAGATGGATACTCAAATTAAAAATAAAAATTGCATAAAGTAAAAGAAAGTCCCTTCGCGGAGGGAAGTAGGGATTTGTAGAGGTGCCAGAGCTCAAAGCAAAAACATAAAGATAAAAACATTTTGGGAGGCATGCTTTTCCTGTCAACGAGAGAGATCGAGTAGTTCCCAATACTTTCCATGCTAGATATATCATAGGCGGTTCCCAAAGAGAAATTAAAATTTATTCCCTTTTCAACCATACTTTCACTTTCCATGGCTAGCCGTATCCATGGGTGCCTTCCATACCAACACTTTCCAAGGAATTGATTATTTGACAACATAAAGTAAATTCATTTTTCATTTTAGGACTAGGCATCCCTAATACCTTTGCCTTACTCTCGTGCAATGACAAGTGAATAAACACTCATCGTGAGAATAACATATCTAGCATGGAATTATATTAGCCACCCCCTATCGGTTCATGAGCGGACGAGCACACAAAAGAGAAGTTTATTTTGAAAATTAGAGATGGCACATACAAATTTGCTTATAACGGCAAAAGAATACCGCATATAGGTAGGTATAGTGGACTCATGTGGCAAAACTGGTTTAAAAGATTTTGGATGCACAAGTAGTGATCATACTTAGTGCAAAATGAAGGCTAGCAAAAGAAGCGACCAACCAAGAAACGAAAAATCTCATAAGCGAGCATTAAGCATAACTAACACCGAATAATGCACCACAAGTAGGATGTAATTTCATTGCATAACTATTGACTTTCGTGCTTGCATAGGGAATCACAAACCTTAACACCAATATTCTTACTAAAGCATAATTACTCATCAACATGATTCACATATCACATCATCATATCTCAAAACTATTACAAGGAATCAAGTTTATTTTGTCCAATGATCTTCATGAAAGTTTTATTATATCCTCCTTGGATATCTATCACTTTGGAACTAATTTTCATGTGTTGCTTTTGATAAGCTCAAACAAATATAAGTGAAGATCATGAGCATAATATTTATTTCTCTCAAATTAATTGAAGTGAAGCAAGATAGAATTTTTTAATTTTTTTACTAACTCTCAAATAAATCTAAGTGAAGCAAGAGAGAATTTCTTCAAAAATACTAAAGTACACCGTGCTCAAAAAGATATAAGTGAAGCACTAGAGCAATTCCATAGCTCATAAAGATTTAAGTGAAGCATAGAGAGCAATTCTAACAAGTCATGGCATAATTTTGGCTCTCTCAAACAAGTGTCTCCAGCAAGGATTCAAGACTTCAAACAAAAAGAAAAACAATCAAAGACTCATATCATACAATACGCTCCAAGCAAAACTCATAGTATGTGACGAATAAAAATATAGCTTCGAGTAAAATACCGATGGTCGTTAGAAGAAAGAGGGGATGCCACTCGGGCATCCCCAAGCTTAGTTGCTTGCTTCTCTTTGGATAATAGCTTGGGATACCATGGGCATCCCCAAGATTAGGATTTTCTTACTCCTTATTCCTTCGTCCATCATAGCATCGCCCAAAACTTGAAAACTTCAATCACACAAAACTCAACAAAACCTTCGTGAGATCCGTTAGTATAAGAAAGCAAATCACTACTATAAGTACTGTAGCGAACCCATTCATATTTTATTTTTGCATTATATCTACTGTATTCCAACTTTTCTATGGCAAAAACCCTTCAAAGAAAACCATAGAATCATCGAAACAAGCACACAATGCAAAGAAAATAGAATCTGTCAAAAACAGAACAGTCTGTTGCAATCTGAAAACTTCGAATACTTCTGTAACTCCAAAAATTCTGAAAAATTAGGACGTTATGAGCAATTTTTTTGTTTATTAACCTTTTGTAAAAAATTCAGAAGCATTCGTCAATTCTGTGAATTTTGAAAATTGTTTTTCTGGACGCAAAAGTTTCTGTTTTCCAACAAGATCAAATAAACAATCACCCAACATAATCCTAAAGGCTTTACTTGGCACAAACGCTAATTAAAACATGAAAAACACAATTATAATAGTAGCATAATTGTGTAAATAATCAAGAATAGAAAGCAAAAGACAAAAATAAATTTTATTCATTGGGTTGCCTCGCAACAAGCGCTATCGTTTAACGCCCCTAGCTAGGCATAAAGCAAAGATCTAAGTATTGTCATCTTTTATTTCCAACTCTTCAATCAAGCACTTAGAATTTTTCAGAGATTTAGCATATAAATTTTCAATGACAATACTCATAGGAACAAGTTTAAAGAATTCATCCTTTCCAAATGGATCTCTTATCACTTCAACAAAATCCGGGTGAATACTAATCATTTTAAGATCTTCTTTACTGTTATTACTAGAAGTTGCACCCTTGTTAATTCTTAGTAACTTGAGTAATCTTGCAAACTTTAACGGGATTTTTTCTATAGTATTAGCGGAAGCAAAAGCCGTGCTTAAATTACAAAAGATTTCCTCCAGTTTATTAATATGGGACGGGCTTTCTTCAATTCTTTCATGAATTATGGCACCCTTTTCTTTTAACAACTTAAAAACTTCTTCCTCTTTTGACCCAAATTTGGTAGCAAAATTATGCATCTTTTTATCCAAGTTTTCAATATGTTCTTCGGTAAGCATTTTCTTTTCAATAGCATCTAGTCTTTCCATGACATGCTCAAGAGTCAAAGTTGTTTCATTTATCACAAGGGGTGGTGAGCCCACTAAATTTCCTGTAGCATTAAAATCATCAAGAGAAGGACACATCAAGAAGTTTCCACCGGTAATCGTATCAAGGCTGAATCTATACCAAGTGGTGATGCCCACTGATACGTCCATTTTGCATCATGCTTTTATATCGATATTTATTGCATTATGGGCTGTTATTACACATTATGTCACAATACTTATGCCTATTCTCTCTTATTTTACAAGGTTTACATAAAGAGGGAGAATGCCGACAGTTGGGATTCTGGGCTAGAAAATGAGCAAATATTAGAGACCTATTCTGCACAGCTCCAAAAGTCCTGAAACTTCACAGAAGATGTTTTCCAAATATATAAAAAATACTGAGAGGAAGAACATCACCAGGGGGGCCACACCCTGGCCATGAGGGTGGGGGGGCGCGCCCTACCCCTCTGGGCGCGCCCCCTACCTCGTGGGCCCCCTGGTGGCCCTCCGGTGGACATCTTCTACTATATGGAGTCTTTTGATGGGAAAAAAATCATAAGCCATCTTCTCGAACGAAACTCCGCCGCCACGAGGCGGAACCTTGGCGGAACCAATCTAGGGCTCTGGCGGAGCTGTTCTGCCAGGGAAACTTCCTTGCTGGAGGGGGAAATCATCGCCATCATCATCACCAATGCTCCTCTCATCGGGAGAGGGCAATCTCCATCAACATCTTCATCAGCACCATCTCATCTCAAAACCCTAGTTCATCCCTTGTATCCAATTCTTGTCTCCAAGTCCGGGATTGGTGCTAGTAGGTTGCTAGTAGTGTTAATTACTCCTTGTAGTTGATGCTAGTTGGTTCAATTGGTGGAAGATCATATGTTTAGATCCTATATGCATATTAATACCTCTCTGATTATGAACATGTTTATGCTTTGTGAGTAGTTACTTTTGTTCCTGAGGACATGGGAGAAGTCTTGATATTAGTAGTCATGTGAATTTGTTATTCGTTCGATATTTTGATGAGATGTATGTTGTCTCTCCTCTAGTGGTGTTATGTGAACGTCGACTACATGGCACTTCACCATTATTAGGGCCTAGAGGAAGGCATTGGGAAGTAATAAGTAGATGATGGGTTGCTAGAGTGACAGAAGCTTAAACCCTAGTTTATGTGTTGCTTCGTAAGGGGCTGATTTGGATCCATATGTTTCATGCTATGGTTAGGTTTACCTTAATACTTTTGTTGTAGTTGCGGATGCTTGCAATAGAGGTTAATCATAAGTGGGATTCTTGTCCAAGTAAGGGCAGTACCCAAGCACCGGTCCACCCACATACCAAATTATCAAAGTACCAAACGTGAATCATATGAACGTGATGAAAACTAGCTTGACGATATTCCCATGTGTCCTCGGGAGCGCTTTACATTATATAAGAGTTTGTCCAGGCTTGTCCTTTGCTACAAAAAGGATTGGGCCACCTTGCTGCACCATATTTATTTTTGTTACTTGTTGCTCGTTACAAATTATCTTATCACAAAACTATCTGTTACCACTTATTTCAGTACTTGCAGAGAATACCTTGCTGGAAACCGCTTATCATTTCCTTCTGATCCTCGTTTGGTTCGACACTCTTACTTATCGAAAGGACTATGATAGATCCCCTATACTTGTGGGTCATCAAGACTCTTTTCTGGTGGCATTGCTGGTGAGTGAAGCGCCTTTGGTAGGTGGAATTTGGTAAGGAAAAAATTTATATAGTGTGCTGAAATTTACTGTCACTTGTTACCATGGAAAGTAATCCTCTGAGGGGCTTGTTCGGGGTATCTTCACCCCGACCAGTAGAGCAAAGAGTTTCTCCTCAACCTACTGAACCTACTGAAAATGAAAATGCTCGCTTTGAAGTTCCTTCAGGTATGATAGAAAAATTGCTAGCTAATCCTTTTTTAGGAGATGGAACAAAACATCCTGATGAACATCTGATATATGTGGGTGAAGTTTGTGGATTATTTAAGCTTGCAGGTGTACCCGGAGATGTTGTTAAGAAGAAGGTCTTCCCTTTATCTTTGAGGGGAGATGCATCGACATGGTATAGGCTATGTGATGATATGGGGTCTTGGAATTACAAACGATTGAAATTGGAATTTCATCAGAAGTTTTATCCTATGCATCTTGTTCATCGTGATCGCAATTATATATATAATTTTTGGCCTCGCAAAGGAGAAAGCACCGCTCAAGCTTGGGGGAGGCTTAAATCAATGTTATATTCATGCCCAATCATGAGCTCTCAAGAGAAATGATTATTCAAAATTTTTATGTTCGACTTTCTAGTAACAATCGCACCATTCTTGATACTTCTTGTGCTGGCTCTTTTATGATGAAGACTATTGAATTCAAATGGGATTTATTGGAAAGAATTAAACGCAACTCTGAAGATTGGGACCTCGACAATGGTAAGGAGTCAGGTATGACACCTAGTTTTGATTGTGTTAAATCTTTTATGGATACCGATATTTTTCATAAATTTAGCACTAAATATGGACTTGACTCTGAGATAGTAGATTCTTTCTGTGAATCTTTTGCTGCCTATGTTGATCTCCCCAAGGAGAAGTGGTTTAAATATCATCCTCCCATAGAAGTAAAAGTAGCTGCACCTATTAAAGTTGAAGAAAAGACTATCACTTATAATGATCCTATTGTTCCTACTTCTTATGTTGAGAAACCACCTTTCCCTGTTAGGATAAAGGATCATGCTAAAGTTTCAATTGTGGTTCGTAAAAGCAATATTAAAACATATACACCTCCTGAGCAAGTTAAAGTTGAACCTAATATTGCTATTGTTAAAGATCTCTTGTCTGATAATATGGATGGGCATGTTATTTATTTCTGTGATGAAACTGCTAGAATTGCTAAACCCCGTGATAACGATAAACCTAGACCTACGGTAGGCATGCCTGTTATTTCTGTGAAAATAGGAGATCATTGTTATCATGGCTTATGTGATATGGGTGCCAGTGCTAGTGCAATACCTATTAGCCTTTATAGAGAAATTATGCATGATATTGCACGTGTTGAGTTAGAAGATATTGGTGTTACAATTAAACTTGCCAATAGAGATACTATTTCACCGATGGGAATTGTTAGAGATGTTGAAGTCTTGTGTGGGAAAACTAAATATCCTGCTGATTTTCTTGTTCTTGGTTCCCCACAAGATAGCTTTTGTCCCATTATATTTGGTAGACCCTTCTTAAATACCGTTAATGCTACCATAGATTGCAAAAGGGATGTTGTTACTATCGGTTTAGATGATATGACTCATGAATTTAATTTTTCTAAATTTAGTAGACAACACCGTGAAGAAGAATTACCTAGTAAGGATGAAATTATTGGTCTTGCTTCTATTGACATACCTCCTAGTGATCCTATAGAACAATATTTGCTAGACCATGAAAATGACATGTTTATGAATGAAAGAAGGGAATTAGAGGAAGTATTCTTTAAACATGAACCTATTCTGAAAAACAATTTACCTGTTGAAATTCTAGGGGATCCTCCTCCACCCAAGGGTGATCCCGTATTTGAGCTTAAACCGTTACCTGATACTCTTAAATATGCTTATCTTGATGAGAAAAAGATATATCCTGTTATTATTAGTGCTAACCATTCAGAACATGAAGAAGAGAGATTATTGAAAACTCTGAAGAAGCACCGTTCTGCTATTGGGTATACTCTTTATGATCTTAAGGGCATTAGTCCCACTCTATGTCAACATAAAATTAATTTGGAAGAAGATGCTAAACCAGTTCGTGATCATCAACGCTGGCTGAATCCTAAAATGAAAGAAGTGGTAAGAAAGGAAATACTAAAGCTCCTTGAGGCAGGTATAATTTATCCCATTGCTGATAGTCAGTGGGTAAGCCCTGTCCATTGTGTCCCTAAGAAGGGAGGTATTACTGTTGTTCCTAATGATAAAGATGAATTGATTCCTCAAAGAATTATTACAGGTTATAGGATGGTAATTGATTCCCGCAAATTAAATAAGGCTACTAAAAAGGATCATTACCCCTTACCTTTTATCGATCAAATGCTAGAAACATTATCCAAACATACACATTTTTGCTTTCTAGATGGTTATTCTGGTTTCTCTCAAATACCCGTGTCAACTAAAGATCAATCAAAGACTACTTTTACATGCCCTTTTGGTACTTTTGCTTATAGACGTATGCCTTTTGGTTTATGTAATGCACCTGCTACCTTTCAAGGATGCATGATGGCTATATTCTCTGACTTTTGTGAAAATATTTGTGAAGTTTTCATGGATGACTTTTCTGTCTATGGATCTTCTTTTGATGATTGCTTGAGCAACCTTGATCAAGTTTTGCAGAGATGTGAAGAAACTAATCTTGTCTTGAATTGGGGAAAGTGCCACTTTATGGTTAATGAAGGTATTGTCTTGGGGCATAAAGTTTTTGAAAGAGGTATCGAAGTTGATAAAGCCAAGGTTGATGCTATTGAAAAGATGCCATGTCCCAAGGACATCAAAGGTATAAGAAGTTTCCTTGGTCATGCCGGTTTTTATAGGAGGTTCATTAAGGACTTCTCAAAAAATCTCTCGGCCACTGACTAATTTATTACAAAAAGATATACCATTTGTCTTTGATGATGATTGTGTAGAAGCATTTGAAATACTTAAGAAAGCATTGATTTCTGCACCTATTGTTCAGCCACCTGATTGGAATTTACCCTTTGAAATTATGTGTGATGCTAGTGATTATGCTGTAGGTGCTGTTCTAGGACAAAGAGTTGATAGGAAACTAAATGTTATTCAATATGCTAGTAAAACTCTAGACAATGCTCAAAGAAATTATGCTACTACTGAAAAAGAATTCTTAGTAGTTGTATTTGCTTGTGATAAGTTTAGACCTTATATTGTTGATTCTAAAGTAACTATTCACACTGATCATGCTGCAATTAAATATCTTATGGAAAAGAAAGATGCTAAACCTAGACTTATTAGATGGGTTCTCTTGCTAAAATAATTTGATTTGCATATTGTTGATAGAAAAGGAGCTGAGAACCCCGTTGCAGACAACTTGTCTAGGTTAGAAAATGTGCTTGATGACCCACTACCTATTGATGATAGCTTTCCTGATGAGCAATTAAATGTCATAAATGCTTCTCATATTGCTCCATGGTATGCTGATTATGCTAATTACATTATTGCTAAGTTTATACCACCTAGTTTCACATACCAGCAAAAGAAAAAGTTCTTCTATGATTTGAGGCATTACTTTTGGGATGACCCACATCTTTATAAAGAAGGAGTAGATGGTGTTATTAGACGTTGTGTACTTGAGCATGAACATGAACATATCCTACGCAAGTGTCACTCCGAAGCTTATGGAGGACACCATGCTGGAGATAGAACTGCACATAAGGTACTGCAATCTAGTTTTTATTGGCCTACTCTCTTCAAGGATGCCCGTAAGTTTGTCTTATCTTGTGATGAATGTCAAAGTATTGGTAATATTAGTAGACGTCAAGAAATGCCTATGAATTATTCACTTGTTATTGAACCATTTGATGTTTGGGGCTTTGACTATATGGGACCTTTCCCTTCCTCTAATGGTTATACACATATTTTAGTTGCTGTTGATTACGTTACTAAGTGGGTAGAAGCTATTCCAACTAGTAGTGCTGATCATAACACTTCTATTAAAATGCTTAAAGAAGTTATTTTTCCAAGATTTGGAGTCCCTAGATATTTAATGACTGATGGTGGTTCACATTTTATTCATGGTGCTTTCCGTAAAATTCTTGCTAAATATGATGTTAATCATAGAATTGCATCTCCTTATCACCCTCAGTCTAGTGGTCAAGTAGAATTGAGTAATAGAGAACTCAAATTAATTTTGGAAAAGACTGTTAATAGGTCTAGAAAGAATTGGTCCAAGAAACTTGATGATGCATTATGGGAATATAGAACTGCATATAAAAATCCTATGGGTATGTCTTCGTATAAAATGGTCTATGGAAAAGCATGTCACTTACCTCTTGAACTAGAACACAAGGCTTATTGGGCTATTAAAGAACTTAATTATGATTTTAAACTTGGTGGTGAGAAGAGGTTATTTGATATTAGCTCACTTGATGAATGGAGAACCCAAGCCTACGAAAATGCCAAGTTCTTTAAAGAAAAAGTTAAAAGATGGCATGACAAAAGGATACAAAAGCGTGAGTTTAATGTAGGTGATTATGTATTGCTATAAAACTCTCGTTTAAGATTTTTTCTAGTAAAACTTCTCTCTAAATGGGAAGGTCCTTATGTTATCGAGGAGGTCTACCGTTCCGGTGCCATAAAAATCAACAACTTCGAAGGCACAAATCTGAAGGTGGTGAATGGTCAAATAATCAAACACTATATCTCAGGTAATCCCATAAATGTTGAAACCAATGTTATTCAAACCGTAACCCCGGAGGAATACATAAGGGACACTTTTCGGAATGTTTCAGACTCCGAAAAGGAATAGGTATGTGGTACGGTAAGTAAACCGACTCCAAAATAGTTTTTAAGGCAATATTTCTCCGTTTTGGAATATTTAGAAAAATAGAAAAATAAGCAGCAGTCCAGGAAGGACACGAGGGCTCCACGAGGGTGGAGGGCGCGCCCTACCCTACTGGGTGCGCCCCCTACCTCGTGGGCACCTCGTGTGCTCTCCGGACTCCATTTTCGTACACGACACGTATTTTGGTCGGTAAAAATTCATTATATAATCTCCCAGGGGTTTTGACTCCCGTATCACGCAAAAATCTCCTGTCTTTGTTTCGAGCTGTTTTTCTGACAGATCCAGGTCGTCATGTCGTCTTCAAGTGCCCCCAAGGACCAGTTCTTCGAGAAGGTCATCAACCCCTACCTCGCAGAAGTGCTGCAACACCCTCAAACCATAGAGATGCGTGAGGGGTTGTTGCACATCTGCGATGCTGAGGGACCAAGGAAGACCGGAAGCACGGAGGCTAGGCTCGAGGCATTGGAGCAAGAAGTTTTCAAGTGTCAGGAGATGGTGGAGCGTGGACTTTATTCCAATCACATTATGATCACGGAGTTCACCAACAACCCCAAGCTGGACGTCAAGGACATTGGGGAGGCCATCTTCAAGCTTCATGAGAAAATCGAGCACCTCCAAGCCCAGATTTATGACCTGCAAAACCAAAACTATGAGTATGAATATAGATTCAACAGGATGAGCTTGGCTGCAGATTTAAGGTTTCAGGAGACTCAATCATCCTTCTATGATGGTGAGCCTATGCCCTGGAAGAAGGACGACAAGCCTACGCCATCAACAAAATCACCACCGTCTCCACCAACAAAGAAGAATTGAGTATCTGGTATGGGCACTCCACTTGGCAACTGCCAAGCTTGGGGGAGTGCCCCGGTATCATATCACCATCACTTTTATCCTTACCATTTTTCTTAGTTCGATCCTTTTTGTAATATCTTGATCTAGTAGAATAAAAGTTCTTAGTGTGATCTAGTTGTGAGTTTTGCTTTATTATCCTTATATGTAATCGAGTTCGTGAGCTATATAATAAAGATTAGTGTTGAGTCAAGGGCTTTATTATTTTTCCATGATCCTAAGTGAATAAAAGAAAAGAGAAATAAATAAAAAGAAACAAAGAGATCATGTGAGTCTTATGGAGAGTAATGAGCTCACATAGAAAGAGTATGATGAATAAAAGTTGTTGAGGGTTGACAAACAGAGTTTTGGTCATCATTGCAATTAATAGGAAGTAATAAAGAAAGAGAGGTCTTCACATATAAATATACTATCTTGGACATCTTTTATGATTGTGAGCACTCATTCAAATATGACATGCTAAAGAGTTGACATTGGACAAGGAAGACAACGTAATGGGTTATGTTTTCTTACATCTGAGATAAATTATATTGTCTTGGATCTTCCAACATGATGAGCTTGCCTTTCCCCCACATGCTAGCCAAATTCATTGCACCAAGTAGAGATACTACTTGTGCTTCCAAATACCCTTAAACCAGTCTTGCCATAAGAGTCCACCATATCTACCTATGGATTGAGTAAGATCCATCAAGTAAGTTGTCATCGGTGCAAGCAATAAAAATTGCTCTCTAAATATGTATGATCGATTGGTGTGGAGGAAATAAGCTTTATACGATTGTGTGATATGGAAGTAATAAAAGCGACAGACTGCATAATAAAGGTCCATATCACAAGTGGCAATATAAAGTGACGTTCTTTTGCATTAAGATTTTGTGCATCAAACCATAAAAGCGCATGACAACATCTGCTTCCCTCTGCGAAGGGCCTATCTTTTACTTTTATCTCCTACATTGCATAAGAGTCATGGTGATTTTCACCCTTCCTTTTTACACTTTATCCTTTGGCAAGCATAATATGTTGGAAAGATCCTGGTATATATGGCTAACTGGATGTGAGTTTTCATGAACTATTACTATTGACATTACCCTTGAGGTAAAACATTGGGAGGCAAAACTATAATCCCCTATCTTTCTCTGTGTCCAATTAAAACTCCATACCCATAAGTATTGCGTGAGTGTCAGCAATTGTGAAAGAGTATATGATAGTTGAGTATGTGTACTTGCTGAAAAGCTCTTATACATTGACTCTTCCCTATGTTATGATAAATTGCAATTGCTTCAATGACTGAGATTATAGTTTGTTAGTTTTCAATGAAGTTTACGATTCATACTTGATATTGTGATTGAATTATTACTCTAGCATTAGAGATTATATGACAAGAATTATATAAGTTGCTGTTCTAAGAATGATCATGATGCCCTCATGTCCGTATTTTATTTTTATCGACACCTCTATCTCTAAACATGTGGACATATTTTTTGATTTCGGCTCATCATGCTTTTATATCGATATTTATTGCATTATGGGCTGTTATTACACATTATGTCACAATACTTATGCCTATTATCTATTATTTTACAAGGTTTACATAAAGAGGGAGAATGCCGGCAGCTGGGATTCTGGGCTGGAAAAGGAGCAAATATTAAAGACCTATTCTGCACAGCTCCAAAAGTCCTGAAACTTCACGGAAGATGTTTTCCAAATATATAAAAAATACTGAGAGCAAGAACTTCACCAGGGGGCCACACCCTGCCCACGAGGGTGGGGGGCGCGCCCTACCCCTCTAGGTGCACCCCTACCTCATGGGCCCCCTGGTGGCCCTCCGGTGGCCATCTTCTGCTATATGGAGTCTTTCGATGGGAAAAAAAATCATAAGCTATCTTCTCGGATGAAACTCCGCCGCCACGAGGCGGAACCTTGGCAGAACCAATCTAGGGCTCTAGCGGAGCTGTTCTGCCGAGGAAACTTCCCTGCCGGAGGGAGAAATCATCGCCATCGTCATCACCAACGCCCCTCTCATCAGGAGAGGGCAATCTCCATCAACATCTTCATCAGCACCATCTCATCTCAAAACCCTAGTTCATCTCTTGTATCCAATTCTTGTCTCCAAGTCCGGGATTGGTGCTAGTAGGTTGCTAGTAGTGTTAATTACTCCTTGTAGTTGATGCTAGTTGGTTCAATTGGTGGAAGATCATATGTTCAGATCCTATATGCATATTAATACCTCTGTGATTATGAACATGTTTATGCTTTGTGAGTAGTTACTTTTGTTCCTGAGGACATGGGAGGAGTCTTGCTGTTAGTAGTTATGTGAATTTGGTATTCGTTCGATATTTTGATGAGATGTATGTTGTCTCTCCTCTAGTGGTGTTATGTGAACGTTGACTACATGACACTTCACCATTATTTGGGCCTAGAGGAAGGCATTGGGAAGTAATAAGTAGATGATGGGTTGCTAGAGTGACAGAAGCTTAAACCCTAGTTTATGCATTGCTTCGTAAGGGGCTGATTTGGATCCATATGTTTCATGCTATGGTTAGGTTTACCTTAATACTTTTGTTGTAGTTGCAGATGCTTGCAATAGAGGTTAATCATAAGTGGAATGCTTGTCCATGTAAGGGCAGTACCCAAGCACCGGTCCACCCACATACCAAATTATCAAAGTACCGAACGTGAATCATATGAACGTGATGAAAACTAGATTCACGATATTCCCATGTGTCCTCGGGAGCGCTTTACATCATATAAGAGTTTGTCCAGGCTTGTCCTTTGCTACAAAAAGGATTGGGCCACCTTGCTGCACCTTATTTAATTTTGTTACTTGTTGCTCATTACAAATTATCTTATCACAAAACTATCTGTTACCACTTATTTCAGTACTTGCAGAGAATACCTTGCTGGAAATCGCTTATCATTTCCTTCTGCTCCTCGTTGGGTTCGACACTCTTACTTATCGAAAGGACTACGATAGATCCCCTATACTTGTGGGTCATGACCCACATAAAAACATCGAAGAAGAACAATGGTACGTTGCTTACGGATAGATCTATTATGGGCGTTGCAATCTTTTAAATTCCCCCCCTTTTTTAAAGTTGAGAACCTCGTTCTCGGGAGTGCACGCAATGGAGGAAGAACTATCCGACAAGAAAACGGCGAACGAAAAAGAGGGCAAATAAAATGGCAAATTTTTGTGAAGTGGGGGAGAGGAAAATGAGAGGCAAATGGAAAATAATGTAAATTGCGAGGAGATGAGATTTGTGATTAGGAACCTGGTAGAAGTTGATGATGTCTCCCCAACAACAGCGCCAAAAATTCCTTTCGGTGTCTGCTAGACTATGTCAGTATTTCCCCAAACAGGAAGGGATGATGCAACACAGCAATGGTTGGTATTTCCCTCACTGATGAGACCAAGGTTATCGAACCAGTAGGAGAATCACGCAACACTATGTGAACAACACCTGCACACAAATAACAAACACTCGCAACCCGACATGTTAAAGGGGTTGTCAATCCCTTTCGAGTAACGGCGCCAGAATTTGGCAAAAGGACGTGAGATAGTTGCAATAATTTGATAGACAAATCTCACGGGAACGCAAGATAAAATAAATTGCAGCGAGGTATTTTTTATTTTTGGAAATATAGATCTGAAAATAAAAGCAAATGAAAATAGATTGCCAAGGCAAATATAATAAGGAAGAGACCCGGGGGCCGTAGATTTCACTAGTAGCCTTCTCTCGAGAAAAATAGCAAACGGTGGGTAAACAAATTACTGTTGGGCAATTGATAGAACTTCAAATAATTATGACGATATCCAGACAATGATCATTATATAGGCATCACGTCCAAGATTAGTAGACCGACTCCTGCCTGCATCTACTACTATTACTCAACACATCAACCGCTATCCAACATGCATCTAGTGTATTAAGTTCATGGAGAAATGGAGTAATGCAATAAGAATGATGACATGATGTAGACAAGATCTATTTATGTAGAAATAGACCCCATCTTGTTATTCTTAATAGCAACGATACATATGTGTCGGTTCCCCTTCTGTCACTGGGATCAAGCACCGCAAGATGAAACCCATCACAAAGCACCTCTTCCCATTGCAAGATAAATAGATCAAGTTGGCCAGACAAAACCCAAATATCGGAGAATAAATACGAGGCTATAAGCAATCATGCATATAGGAGATCAAAGAAGACTCAAATAACTTTCACGGATAAAAAGATAGATCTGATCATAATATAAACTCAAAGTTCATCGGATCCCAACAAACACACCGCAAAAAGAGTTACATCATATGGATCTCCAAGAGACCATTGTATTGAGAATCAAAAGAGAGAGAGGAAGCCATCTAGCTACTAACTACGGACCCGTAGGTCTACAAAGAACTAGCCTCGCATCATCGGAGAGGCACCAATGGACATGATGAACCCCTCCGTGATGGTGTCTAGATTGGATCTCGTGGTTCTAGAACTTGCGGCGGCTGGAATTTATTTTTGTCGACTCGCTTAGGGTTTTTGGAATTTTGGGGTATTTTTAGAGTAAAGAGGTTGTTCGGGAGGCACCCGAGGTGGGCACAACCCACCAGGGCACGCCTGGGCCTCCAGGCGCGCCCTGGTGGGTTGTTCTCCCCTCGGAGCACCTCCCAGGTGCTTCTTTGGCCCATTGGATGTCTTCTGGTCCAAAAATAATCCACAACAAGTTTCGCTGCATTTGGACTCCGTTTGTTATGGATTTCCTGCGATGTAAAAAACATGCAAAAAACAACAATTAGCACTTGGCACTATGTCAATTGTTTAGTACCAAAAAATGATATAAATTGATTGTAAAACATCCAAGAATGATAATATAACAGCATGGAGTAATAAAAAATTATAGATACATTGGAGAAGTATCAGGGGATCAACTTTGGCCTAGCATTTGGTTGTCTGCATTGGCTCGGGTCATGCAACTACATGGTGTTTGGTTCCATGCAACAACTGTTGTTTGGTAACCTCTTCGGCGTGGTGTGAAGAAAAAATGATACACACACAATAGAAGATAGTTGTAAACCATAGCTAATCGCAGTTTAAATAAAGTGCGTCACTTAAAAAATATTAGTTCAAACACAAAGAATCAAGATAAGCAAATAAACCAGCTGGAGCATAGGAAGGGCAGTCCTAGACGTTGAGGGCGAATGCATCATCATGCTTGCCGCACTTGGTCACCACTTCAATGCCTTCGTCGACGAAGACGAAGACATATTGAGCGTGTCCGGAGTGAGAAGTTTGAATGTCACCATGTAGCCTATCCTGATCTGATGGACGGAGGCGAAGGGGGCCCAACCCTGATTGAGGGTCACCCTGCCGTCCATCAGCCGGACAGTCACCCTCCACGAGCAGCCGGTATTGGTCCTCAGCTTGAACTCTTGCGGCATCGCTAGGAAGTGTTTGGTGAAGTTCAGAGGCATCGAGGTGCACTCAAGTTGAGGGGCAAGGACCACCTTGCAGAAGTGGGTTGGACCTTCCTCCTCTTGGTAGTGGCCGTAGTTACGACAGTTGCCGCTAAGGGGCTCCTCTGGCACAACGTCCTCATCCGTGGCCACCTCCTCAGGCGTGGTTGGCGCAACCTCCATGGGCGGCACGACCTCCTTTCCCTTCTCCATGGGTAGCACCACCTCATTCCCTTGTTGTTCGTGTCAATCTGCATTATGAAGAGAGCGCATTATGAAGAGCACAACAAAGTTTCGAGGTTGATTGCAATTAAAACCTACCATCCATAACCAATTTATTCACACCCATCCTCACGGTCACTACTTATCCACCATCTCACTTAGTCATCTCTCTGTCTCTCACTCTTCCTCCTATCTACAGCCATGAACTCCAGTAGCAACTCCAACCCCATCCCCAACCCCTTCCCTTGGGGCATGGTGTAACGCCCCGAGACCGTTGCGCCAGGTGTCTTCCAGTTATTCGCTGTTGTTGCCTTGTCATTTGTTTGCGTGTCATGCATTTCATATCATGTCATTATATGCATCGCATTTGCATACGTGTTCGTCTCATGCATCCAAGCATTTTCCCCGTTGTCCGTTTTGCAATCCGGCACTCCTATGTCCTCTGGCACCCCCTTTTGCCTCTTTTCGTGTGCGGGTGTTGAACTTTCTCAAAATGGACCGAGATTTGCCAAGCAGCCTTGGTACACCACCGGTAGACCGCCTGTCAAGTTTCCTGCCATTTGGAGTCCGTTTGATACTCCAATGGTTAACCGGGGAACCGTAAAGGCCTCGTGTGTGTTGCAGCCCAACACCCCTCCAAAGCGGCCCATAACCCATCCATACCCCCTCCATCCTCTCGGCCGTTCGATCACGATCGCGTGGCCGAAAACCGCACTCCATTTGGACACTCATAGCTCCCTCTACCTATATAAACACCTCCCCTCCGAATTTTGCGGTCTAACCCTAGATACACAACTCCACCGCGCATCCGGACGCGTCCTTGCCGCGCCGGACATGTCCACCATGCCCCTCCACGTCGCTCCGACCAATGGCGTCGCGCCACGTCATCTCTGCCGCCGCCCTCAGCCTACCGCATCGCGCCAGCTCACCCCGCCGCCGTTCCACCACCATGCGGCCCGCGGGGCCCAGATTCGGCCCGCGCGAGCCCGCGTGCCGCCGCCGCCCGGAGTTCCTTTCGCCGCCCGACCCTACTGCCACCGGGAATGGATCCGGCAGCCCCTTATCCGCCTGGATCCGGCCGGTCCCCGCCCCGCCTCGCCTCGGCTCCGCCACCTCGCCATCGTCGTCGGGCACCGCCGCCCCTGCCTCCCTCGATCCAGGCGGGATCGAGGAGGACGATGACGCCCTCGCCCCTGGGCCTCCTCCTATGTCTGCGGGCCGGCCCAGCCCAGATCCACCGGCCCACCGCACCGCTCCTTGTTTTGGGCCAAGCCCACTGGGTGAGCTGCCCTAAGTCTCGCCCTGAGCACGTTTTCCTATTCCCCGCTCGTCTCTGTTTTTTTCTTTAGAAAACGACCAAGTCCCTAATGTTTTCAGCCCCTATTCATCATGCCATAACTCTGCATTCATAGCTCCGTTTTATGCATGCCATATATCAATTTGTTCATCTAGATGTCCTCTTCATTTTGTTCCATTGCACCATGCTTGTTTGAGTCCATCTTGATGCCCATATGACTAATGCAAGAGTGCTATAAAATGTTAGTTCCTGATTCTTATCAGATTATGAGCATTTGTCATTTTTGCCATGATTATTGTGTGCTGCATATGAGCATGAGCTCTACATGTTTTTTGGGCTATGCCATGCGCCCATGCCATATTTACAGGGGTGTATGTCATGTATTTTTGTGATCAATGTGGTGACTAGCACAAGCATGCAAAGTAGCTCTCATGATATTGCTGATTTCAGGGACTTAGTATTTCACTAAGTCATTTCCCTGCTGTTATTTTAATGCCATGTATTCATGTTGCTACAGAGTGATCCATGCTTCTTTTGAGTATGTTCAGTAAGGATGATTTTGACATAGGGTTATGCTCTATCCATCCATGTCCCGGTTTGCATTTATGGAGTACCCTAGCATGGCTCAATCTTGCTCTACTTTTGCTATAAAATGTTCCTGACAGATTGTTTACGTGTTAATCAATTTTGCCAAGGTTGTTGTAGTTGATCCATGCATGCTATGAGATTGTTCTTGCCATGGTTAGCTTCTTGATCATGTCTTCTTGCTAGTAGTATGCTTAGTTTGTCATGCAATGCCTTATGTTGAGTGCATCAAGATCGCAAACATGCCTTCATAATTATGATTATGCCATGTCCTGTTTTTCTGCTAAGTTTGAATCTGTTAATGAAACTTGCTATGTTTACATGGGTGCCATCATATCTTATGATCCTTTTTGGCTTATGTTCAGTAAGGGACTTTTGTTATATGCTTTGAGTAGATTTATGCCATGCCTTGTATTGCTATGATCTGATCCTGTAGCATGTTTTAATCTTGCTCTAAATATTGCTTCTTGATGTTAATTCCTGGCATGTTGTTATTTTCACCAAGTCTGTGATGCTGTTATCTTTTGCCCTTTTGCCATGATTGTTTGAACCTGTTCTTGTGTGAATTAGCCGTAGCTCAGTCTTCATCTTTTGTCAAGCATCTTGAGTAGATCACTTCCATGTGCTTTGTTTCTATGTTGGAGTGCAGTAGCTTAGTTTCTTGTTGCATTCTAGATGGCATCATGCTGTTAATCGCAGAGTTGTGCCATTATTGTTTTGCTTGCCATTTGCAAACCGTGCATCCAATTCCGGTGATCTTTATAACAATTTTGACCGAAATCATCTCATCTTTCCAGCGGCGCACTTGGTTTGCCAAGTTGATTCCTTGATCAATCTTTCCCTTCCGAAGTACGCATATGCATTGCATATCACATCCCGCATATCATGTTATGTTTTGCATCATGTTGCTTGCGCATTGCACCGTGGTTGATTGTTGTTTCCTTGGCTTGTGTTCTTGCTTTGGGTAGAGCCGGGAGACGAGTTTGTGATCGAGAAACCCGTTGAGTACGCTTACAAGGATCAAGCTTACGTCAACTCGGAGAACTTTGCAGGCAAGATGACCATACCCTCGAAATCACTTCTATCTTTGCTTGCTAGTTGCTCGCTCTTTTGCTATGCTGCGATACCTACCACTTGCTATATCATGCCTCCCATGTTGCCATGTCAAGCCACTAACCCACCTTTTCCTAGCAAACCGTTGTTTGGTTATGTTACCGCTTTGCTCAGCCCCTCTTATAGCATTGCTAGTTGCAGGTGAAGATGGAGTTTGTTCCTTGTTGGAACATGGTTATTGTTGAGATATCACAATATCTCTTATCTATATTAATGCATCTATATACTTGGTAAAGGGTGGAAGGCTCGGCCTTATGCCTGGTGTTTTGTTCCACTCTTGCCGCCCTAGTTTCCGTCATACCGGTGTTATGTTGCTTGGTTTTGTGTTCCTTATGCGGTTGGGTTATAATGGGAACCCCTTGGCAGTTCGCTTTGAATAAAACTCCTCCAGCAAGGCCCAACCTTGGTTTTACATTTGCAGTAATAACCTATCACCTTCCCTTGGTTTCTGCAGACTCAAGGGTCATCTTTATTTTAACCCCCCGGGCCAGTGCTTCTCTAAGTGTTGGTACAACCTGAGTGATGTCCGGTGCCCCCTGGGCAACCAGGGTCTATGCCAACCCGACGTCTTGCTCATCCGGTGTGCCCTGAGAACGAGATATGTGCAGCTCCTATCGGGATTTGTCGGCACATTCAGGGGCTTTGCTGATCTTGTTTTACCATTGTTGAAATGTCTTGTAACCAGGATTCTGGGTCTGATCGGGTCTTCCTGGGAGAAGGAATATCCTTCGTTGACCAATGGAGCTTGTGATGGGCTAAGTTGGGACACCCCTGCAGGGTTTTGAACTTTCAAAAGCCGTGCCCGCGGTTATGGGCAGATGGGAATTTGTTAATGTCCGGTTGTAGAGAACTTGACACTTAACTTAATTAAAATGCATCAACCGCGTGTGTAGCCATGATGGTCTCTTTCTGGCGGAGTCCGGGAAGTGAACATGGTTCTTGTGTTATGCTTGAACGTAAGTAGTTTCAGGATCACTTCTTGATCACTTCTAGTTCACGACCGTGCTTTGCTTCTCTTCTCGCTCTCATTTGCGGAAGTTAGCCACCATATATGCTAGTGCTTGCTGCAGCTCCACCTCACTACCTTTTCCTACCCATAAGCTTAAATAGTCTTGATCGCGAGGGTGTGAGATTGCTGAGTCCCCGTGACTCACAGATTACTTCCAAAAACCAGTTGCAGGTGCCGATGTTACCAGTGTAGGTGACGCAACCGAGCTCAAGGAGGAGCGCGATGAAGATCATGTTCGTTGTGTTGTTTCATTTTCCAGTTGATCAGTAGTGGAGCCCAGTCGGGGCGATCGGGGATCTAGCATTAGGGGCTGTCTTTATTTTGGTTCCGTAGTCGGACCTTGATTGTATTCTAGATGATGTAATGCTATTTTCATGTATTGTGTGAAGTGGCGATTGTAAGCCAACTCTTTATCCCATTCTTATTCAGTACATGGGATGTGTAAAGATTACCCCTCTTGCGACATGCCTACTATGCGGTTATGCCTCTAAGTCGTGCTCCGACACATGGGAGATATAGCCGCATCATGGGTGTTACACATGGGATGGACGGCTTTATTTCTCGGGTGCTCGCTTGGTGACCGCACCAAGTTCGAGAATACCATGGAAGTCTACTCCAACTTCACAAGCATGGCAAACATGCAAAAAGATTCAGATGCAGTGCTGAAGAAGGCAATGCTGGAGGAGTCGAAGAAGTTGATTCCTGACCCAACGAAGGGCAGTTGACACCCTTCGGTGGGCTATGAATCAAGCCGACTCCGGCGACGCTCGCAGAGGTCAAGGTGGGCCAGGTACAGGGAGTTGATGTCTTTTAGAACTACGTCGGTATTTCCCCAAAGAGGAAGGGATGATGCAGCACAACAACGGTAGGTATTTCCCTCAGTTATGAGATCAAGGTTATAGAACCAGTAGCAGAACCATGCAACACCATGTAAACAACTCCTGCACACAAAGAACAAATACTTGCAACCCTACGTAAGAGAGGGGTTGTCAATCCCTCATGGGTAAAAAGATAGATAAAATTGTAGTAGATTGGACAAATAGATCTCGCGGGAACGCGAGACAAAATAAATAACAATAAATAGCAGCAAGGTATTTTTGTATTTTTGGATTAATAGATCTGAAAATGAAAGCAAATAAAAATAGATCGTGAAGGAAAATATAATAAAGAAGGGACCCGGGGGCCGTAGATTTCACTAGTGGCTTCTCTCGAGAAAAATAGCATACAGTGGGTAAACAACTTACTGTTGGGCAATTGATAGAACTTCAAATAATCATGATGATATCCAGGCAATGATCATTATATAGACATCACGTCCAAGATTAGTAGACCGACTCCTGCCAGCATGTACTACTATTACTCCACACATCGACCGCTATCCAACATGCATCTAGTATATTAAGTTCATGGAGAAACGGAGTAATGCAATAAGAATGATGACATGATGTAGACAAAATCTATTTATGTAGAAATAGACCCCATCTTGTTATCCTTAATAGCAATGATAGATATGTGTCGGTTCCCCTTTTTTCACTGGGATCAAGCACCGTAAGATCGAACCCATCACAAAGCACCTCTTTTGATTGCAAGATAAATAGATCAAGTTGGCCAAAAAAACCCAAATATCGGACAATAAATACGAGGCTATAAGCAATCATGCGTATAAGAGATCACAGAAGACTCAAATAAATTTCATGGATAAAAAGATAGAGCTGATCATAAACTCAAAGTTCATCGGATCCCAACAAACACAGTGCAAAAAGGGTTACATCATATGGATCTCCAAGAGACCATTGTATTGAGAATAAAGAGAGAGAGAGGAAGCCATCCAGCTACAAACTACGGACCCGTAGGTCTACAATGAACTACTCATGCGTCATCCAAGAGGCGCTAATGAGGATGATGAACCCCTCTGTGATGGTGTCTAGATTGGATCTGGTGGTTCTGGAACTTGCGACGACTCTAATAAAATTTCGTCGACTCCCCTAGGCTTTCTGGAATATTGGGGTATTTATAGAGCAAAGAGGCGGTGCGGAAGGCCACCGAGGTGGGCACAAACCACCTGGGCGCGCCTGGGCCCCCAGGCGCGCCCTGGTAGGTTGTGCTCCCCTTGGAGCACCCCTCTCGTACTTCTTCGGCCCATCTGGTGTCTTCTGGTCCAGAAAAAATCCACAAAAAGTTTCACTGCTTTTGTACTCTGTTTGGTATTGATTTCATGGGATGTAAAAAACAAGAAAAAAAATAGCAACTCACACTAGGCACTATGTCAATAGGTTAGTACCAAAAAATGATTGTAAAACATCCAAGAATGATAATATAACAGCATGAAACAATTAAAAATTATAGATACATTGGAGACATATCAGCATCCCCAAGCTTAATTCCTGCTCGTCCTTGAGTAGGTAAATGATAAAAAACTGAATTTTTGATGTGGAATGCTGCCTAACATGTTCATCACATATTCTTTTCTTTGTAGCATGGACATATGGACTTTTATATGGTTCAAAGCAATAGTCTAGTTTTGACATGAGGATTTCAATACTCAAGCATATCAACAAGCAACCATGTCTTTTCAAGATATCCACACTAAAGCAAGCTATCCCTAGCCCATTATGCTCAATGATTGATCCATTCATGAAACACACTCGCATATTAGCTACACCGAATGCTCAAGTACGATCATAGTGCCCCTTAGTTGGTGCTTTATAAGAGAAGATGGAGACTCAAGTAAAAACAAAAATTGCATAAAGTAAATAGAAAGGCCCTTCTCGGAGGGAAGTAGGGATTTGTAGAGGTGCCAGAGCTCAAAGCGAAAAAGATATAGATAAAACAATTTGGGTGGCATGCTTTTCCTGTGAGCGAAAACGATCGAGTAGTTCCCAATACTTTCCATGCTAGATATATCATAGGCGGCTCCCAAACAGAAAATAAAGTTTATTCCTTTTTCAACCATACTTTCACTTTCCATGGCTAGCCGTATCCACAGGTGCCTTCCATACCAACACTTTCCAAGGAATTTATTATTTGACAACATAAAGTAAATTCATTTTTCATTTTGGGACTGGGCATCCCCAATACCTTTTCCTTACTCCCGTGCAATGACAAGTGAATAAAAACTCATCTTGAGAATAACATATCTAGCATGGAAATATATTAGCCACCCCTACCATTTCATGAGCAGTACGAGCACACAAAAGAGAAGTTTATTTTGAGAATTAGAGATGGCACATACAAATTTGCTTAGAACGGCAAAAGAATACAACATATAGGTAGGTATAGTGGACTCATGTGGCAACACTGGTTTAAAGGATTTTGGATGCACAAGTAGTGATCATACTTAGTGCAAATGAAGGCTAGCAAAAGATTGAGAAGCATCCAACCAAGAAACGGAAAATCTCATAAGCGATCATTAAACATAACTAACAGCGAATAATGCACCACAAGTAGGATGTAATTTAATTGCATAACTATTGACTTTTGAGCTTGCATAGGGAATCATGAACATTAACACCAATATCTATACCTACTAATAAAGCAAGGTGTGTTTCACTAATTTTTTCATCCGTCCACCTATTATTTTTTATTGCTATATCCGAGGTGGTACTAATTATCAAAAATGTGTTTTGCGCTCATACAAACTCCTAGGCTTTTGTGGTGCTATGCTATCTGGATTTTATGGGCCACATTGGGCCTCTCAACGGGATTGCTAGGAGCCAGGTGTCAATGTAACAACAGAAATAAAATGCAAAACAAAATATTGGGAGTTCCTGGTATCGACCCTAGGTCTGCACGGTTTGTAAACGGGTCAGGCAAACCAACAGGCTATGCATGTGTTTGTGAAAAAATTGCAACTCTGTATTTTAACTACGATCCAACTGATTTACGAGAATCAAACACAAGGCATGGCCTCCGTTGTGCTCGATGCTCAACGGACAATGACAAGCTGTTGGGGTTTGCCTGAGTGTCTTAGGGACACGCGTGGCGTAGCGTTAGGCGCATGGGTGCGCAGGTGAGCACGTCGAAGTGCAGCAGCAAGGAGCGGCTGAACTAGAGCTCGTGGCCATGGGTGTTCATGGCGGCAACCTAGGCCGCGCGGATCGACGGCTATGTGGACAATTGAGATTGGAGAGAGAGATGGAGAGGAGCAGAGCTTCACCGTAGGGGTTCATCTGGAGTCGTATGAGGACAATTGTGACTCGAGATGGCGGGAGGACGCGTAGACAGCTGGCGTTGTATCGGAAGAAGACGACAACGTGCTCCAGGAAGAAGACGATGTAGCAAAGTGGGGCACATGTAAAGAGCTGCAATGTGTAGCCTGTTTCTGTCAGGAACAAGCCAATGAGTCTGTATGTACAACCTTTCTTAGGGAAATTCATACGTACAAGCTGGATTGATTCCTAGGTATAGGCTACAATAACACAGACCATGTTCCTCCCTTAAATAGTCCCACCTTGCTTTTTTATGTTCAATATCACCAACTTATATATGTTCCCAAGTTACCCAGGGCATCAACAAGTGATCTTGGGAATTGATAAGCAGAGGGTGAAGCGTTGAACTGATTTATCCCATGAGTAAAGGCTGCGCAATGAGCCAACACGGTTTGAAGAAATAAATTGAGGGAATGGAATCAAAGGTTCCACAATGAGCTCTAATATTCCAAGTAAGGCCTGATTAAAGGCTGCACAATGAGCAGACACGGAAGAAATTATCCATGAAACCTTTGGAAGAAAGGCCTGATTAAAGGTTGTGTATTTGGGGCGTAAGGATCCGAAGTGGGCATACGAGAAACAATGAGCACATTTGGAAGAAATCATCCATGAAGTGAAATTAAATCGCGGGAGTGAGATCAAACTAATTAAATTTGGCGTGGGACTTAAATTCAAATTTGGGGCCTGATTAAAGGTTGCGTATTTGGGATTATGTTGTGGCCCAGGACCCAATGACATGTTAAAATTATGTGATACGTGTTCATATTTATTTAATAGATACACATATTGTAATATGGTTTTGCTACTCAAAGCTAATACTTTCATGATGTATGGGTGGCTGATAAACCTTGGTGTGCGTCTTACATCAGATCATCAGCATGCATTCTTCTTATACTTACTTTTTGTTTATGTACATGATGCCTTTTGGTATATGTCTGCAGATCCTTCCGGAGTATGTAACGACAGTGCCATGTCAAGTCAACCATCCGTGAGAGACCTGTGGCGTCAGGGTTATGGGACATCGGGAGGTGTGGCCAGGATTAAACTTCCCTCCACAACAATGTCGATGATTTTGTGTCATCTCTTGATTATGGTAGGCTTTGTTCCACAAGGTCACTATAGTAGCTTTGGCATAGGGGGCTAAACCTGCATTTGTTGTGAGAATTTTCTCTCTTAAAGTTAAAGTTCATACCGCTAACCTTCAATGTTTTCAAGCCATGGTGCATGATGAGTGACTACACAATGCTTTGTCTTTTCGTGCCAACACTTAATAAGATTAGGATCCCCCGCAAAAAAGAAAATAAGATTAGGAGAGTAGACATTGCACAAATCAATCATATCATTATGTTGAATTAACAAATCTAGCATCAGTTTGAACTTCCAATGAACCATGTAAGAAAAGTAAACCTAGATTCTTGATAAAACAAAGTTTCTATTGAATTTTTTTGTTGATGGGAGCCTTTGTACTTTTGTTCTGCTAGGGCTTGATGAATTGGGATACGTAGCATCTACCGAAAGGTTGTTGTTGGGTTCTTATTTTGCCAAAGCACAAGTATGAATATACCATAATCTTATATAGAGGTGAATCGACTATACTAGGGTTTTGCACCGTACCCAGAACGCCGGCCATCAACTCTGATTCTATAGTGTTGGTGAGATGCAACCCTACCTCTCCATCTCTCATGCTATGATGCAGACGTCCGCCGTTGAGGAATGGGAAGGTGGTGCAATAAGGAAATAATACGGGTGGAGAAATACAATATGGGGGGAGCAATGAATTTAGGATCGATCTACCGTCCCCCTCAAGTCAGGCGAAACATAGTGACACGCCACGTCGTATTTGTGCTATCCTCTCCAATCATTGTGCACTATAGCCTCATTTTGTTTTTTTCTCAAAGTTGAGAGATGATGGATAAATAATATTTGTGCTCAAATCTTTATTAGTTTGTCCTGTTTTAGAAAACAAATTCATATTTTTTTATTCATTAGTTTGTCATAATAATATTTTCACTAGAGTGCACAACAAATTGCACAAATTGGCATATGCTTATGACATCACTGTTCAATAAATGAACATATGTACTCTTGGGATCCATAGTGTGGAGAGAATTGAGTTCACATAGATTCGCTCAAAATCAGCTCACCTTATAGCAATTCCATCAATGGTTAAGATGGCCATACTTCATATGCTTATATTTTTTTCTCCCGTTGCAACGCACGGGCATGTTTGCTAGTTCTTACTAAAGCATAATTACTCATCAACATGACTCACATATCACTATCATCATATTTCAAAACTATTACAAAGAATCAAGTTTATTTTGTCCAATGATCTTAATGAAAGTTTTTATTATATCCTCCTTGGATATCTATCACTTTGGAACTAGTTTCATATATTGCTTTTAATAATCTCAAACAAATATAAGTGAAGAAGATGAGCATCATATTTCTTTCTCTCAAAATAATTGAAGTGAAGCAAGAGAGAATTTCTTAAAATTTTGCTAACTCTCAAATAAATCTAAGTGAAGCATGAGAGTATTTCTCCAAAAAATACTAAAGCACACCATGCTCAAAAAGATATAAGTGAAGCACTAGAGCAATTCCATAGCTCATAAAATTTTAAGTGAAGCATAGAGAGCAATTCTAACACTACAAAAAAAGACACATCCGTGACACTTTGGGGCGAATGAATTTTTTCTGTCATGCTTATGACACTTCTATGACGATAATTGTGACAAAACCCGGTATCATCATAGATGTGGTGGGATCCTACTTCCAAGACAAAAAATCATGGTAGAAAATGGGCTTTTCGTCCTGGGTGGGCCGGAGAAGCAGCTGCATGACATTCTTTGGGTTGTCCATGACGGAAAAAAACCGTGGTTGTCGTGGAGTTGACACGGTAGGTATCGTAGTGGAAGGACTTAGTCATGGAGCCATCACAACTAGGTTAGCTTAAAGGGGTTAATCGGGACAAAGGACACAGAGGGTTTTTACTGGTTCGACCCCTCGTGGTGGAGGTAACAGGGCCTACTCCAGTTTGGGATTGTATTGCTTGGGTTTCGATTTCTAGGGAGTGAATACGCTTGACCTATTCTCAATCTGTTGTTTCTTATCCTTAACTCTCCGCTAGGCCGTCCCTTTATATACATAGGTTGACGCTCGGCCTCTTAGAGAGTCCTGACCGGCTCATACACAACGTGTCCGGCTCGGTGACTAACTAATCCTACCTTACAATACAAGTTTATACATGTGGCAGTTCATCACCTTGGGCCTTGATACGTCTCCAACGTATCTATAATTTTTGATTATTCCATGCTGTTTTATTATCAATCTTGGATGTTTTATAATCATTTTATAGTCATTTTATATCATTTTTTGGTACTAACCTATTGACATAGTGCCAAGTGCCAGTTGCTATTTTTCCATGTGTCTTTACATCGCAGGAAATCAATATCAAACGGAGTCCAAATGCCACGAAACTCCACAATGATTTTTTATGGGCCAGAAGGAAGGAAATGGGCCCTGGTTGCACCTGGGCCGTGCCCCGAGGGGGCACAACCCACCAGGGCACGCCAGGAGGCCAGGCGCGCCCTAGTGGGTTGTGCCCACCTCGGGTGCCCCCGGACCGCCTCTTTGCTCTATAAATAGCACAATATTCCAGAAACCTTAGAGGAGTCGACAAAGTATTCATCCAACCGCCACAGAGTCCAGAACCGCCAGATCCAATCTAGCCACCATCACGGAGGGGTTCACCACTTCCATTGGTGCCTCTCTGATAATGCGTGAGTAGTTCCTTGTAGACCTTCGGGTCCGTAGTTAGTAGCTAGATGGCTTTCTCTCTCTTTTGATGAATTCTCAATACAATGGTCTCTTGGAGATCCATATGATGTAAATCTTTTGCGGTGTGTTTGTTGGGATCTGATGAACTTCGAGTTTATGATCAGTCATATCTTTTTATATCCATGAAATTTATTTGAGTTTCTTTGATCTTTTATATGCATGATCTCTTATAGCCTCGTATTTCTTCTCCGATATTTGGGTTTTGTTTGGCCAACTCGATCTATTTATCTTGTAATGGGAAGAGGTGCCCAGTAGTGGGTTTGATCTTACGATGCTCGATTCCAGTGACAGAAAGGGAAACGACACGTATGTATCGTTGATACTAAGGTTAAAACGACGAGATCTATATCTACTGCCATATAGATAAACGGATCTTGTCTACATCATGTCACCGTTCTTATTGCATTACTCCCTTTTTCCATGAACTTAATACACTAGATGCATGCTGGATAGCGGTTGATGTGTGGAGTAATAGTAGTAGATGCAGGCAGGAGTCGGTCTACTAATCTTGGACGTGATGGCTATATAATGATCATTGCCTGGATATCGTCATAATTATTTGAAGTTATATTAATTGCCCAACAGTAATTTGTTTACCCACCGTTTGCTCTTTTTCTCGAGAGAAGCCACTAGTGAAACCTACGGCTCCCGGGTCTTATTTCTCATATATTTTCCTTGCGATCTACTTTTCATTTGCATTTTTATTTAGATCTATTAAACCAAAAAATACAAAAATACCTTGCTACGTTTTATCTTTATATATTTTATTTGGCGTTCGATCTATCAATCTACTACAATTTATCTCATGTCCGCTAGCCTATCTTGAGGTGTCGTACCCCGGAAGGGATTGACAACCCCTTTAACTCGTTGGGTTGCGAGGTGTTGTTGTTTGTGTGCAGGTGTTGTTTATGTTGTGTTTCTTGGTTCTCCTACTAGTTCGATACCTTGGTTTCATAACTGAGGGAAATACCTACCGTCGCTCTGCTACATCATCCCTCCCTCTCCGAGGAAATACCGATGTAGTCCCAGCTACCATGAAGGAGAATTTGTGGCGCCGTTGCCGGGGAGGATATTCAACATAACCAGGTTCCTAATCACAAATCTCATATCCTTGCAATTTACATTATTTGCCATTTGCCTCTCGTTATCCTCTCCCCCACTTCACAAAAATTTGCCATTTTATTCGCCTCTCTTTTTCCGTTCGCCGTTTTCTTGCCGGATCTGTTTTTGAGTGCAATCTTGTTGTGTGGTCATCATTACATAATAGAACACCAAGTTAAGTGATTTCTCAAATACCAACAACAATAATTTTATTGGCACTCCACTTTCTCCTCCCGCCACTAGTGCGGAGACTTGTGATATTAATATCGCTTTGCTGAATCTTGTTATGAAAGACCAATTTTTCGGTACTCCTAATGAGGATGCCGCGTCCCATCTTAATACCTTCATGGAATTATGCGATATGAAAAATAAAAAAGATGTGGACAGTGATGTGGTTAAGATGAAATTATTTCCATTCTCTTTGTGTGATTCTTCAAAAAATTGGTTCTCTTCTTTGCCTCGCAATAGTATCGATTCTTGGAATAAGTGCAAAGATGCTTTTATCACTAAGTATTTTCCTCCCGCAAAAATTATTTCCCTCAGAACCCAGATCATGAATTTCAAGCAACTTGAACATGTGCATGTTGCACAATCTTGGGAAAGGATGAAAATGATGCTAAGGAATTCCCCAACTCACGGGTTAAATCTTTGGATGATCATACACTTTTTATGTGGGATTGAATTTTGTTTCTCGTAATCTTTTAGATTCCGCCGCGGGCGGTACTTTTATGGAAATTACTTTGGGTGAAGCTACCAAATTCTTTGATAATATCATGGCAAATTATTCACAATGGCATACCGAAAGTTGTAAAATCCCAATTTTCAAATTTGGATGTTGTACATAGGTCATCATATGCATATCATATTTTTCTTGCATTTTGTTTGTGATCATAGAAATGCTAAGCAACTCAAGGACCCGCAGAGAGAGTTGGGGATTTCATTATTTTCATATTTGAATTTTCTCAAATTTGAAAGAGGATCATTTTGATTTTAATATTTTTTCTCTCTGAAATATTTCCTATATTAAAACTAAATGAGAGGAGATAAAATGACTTCTCCAAAATCAGAGGGGAATATTGGAGGAAAAATATTAAAATTAAATAAATATTTTATTTGGAATTTTATTGCTATTTTATTTGAATTAGAAAAATATGCATTTTTCAAAATTGCATTTTTAGGCCAGAAAAATGTTCACCTTGTTCTAAAGATTTTATTTAGACGGCATTTTTCTTCTGCGGATTTTTTCGGCATTTTTAGAATTTTTTATATTTTATTAGGATTTTTCTTCTGCGGATTTTTTTTAAAATCTCTTCGGGCCGACCGAACTGGGCCGTGCCCAGCCCAGCCGGCCCAACAGGCCGCCGTCTTTCCCCCCCGTGGGAGCCGCCTCGCCGCCGCCAGCCGTGTCTGGCTTGGGCACGCCTCCCGAGGCCGGTGCCCCCTCTCCCAAGCTGCTGCCTTGCCCTCCCCGTTTATAAGGAGCCGCCCGACCCCCCTCTCCTCCCAAGCCGCCAACCGCCGCCGCCGCCCAAGCAGCAGCAGCAGCCCCATGTCGCTGCCGCCTGCCGCGCCGCCCACCGCCACTGCTCTGTTGCCGCGCCGCCGACGCACGCTGACCCGCCACGCCGAAGCCCCGACCCGCCGGAGCCGCCGACCCGCCGGTTTTTCTCGCGAACCGGTAAAAACCACCCCGGTTTTTTTGGTTTTGTTTTTTGATCGGTTTTATTTTTAGGGTTTTCCTGGTTTTCTTCGGTTTCGCTTTTTTGCGAATATTCGCCCGAACGCATCTGTTCACGAACGCGTTCGTTCATTCGTCTCTGATAGCGAACGTTCGTTCATTAGTCTTTTTCTTTTTATTTTCGGCCAGGGACCTATCCGCGAATATTTTTATCGCAGATTAGCCCCTAATCTTCAAACCCTCGTTACTTTTTGACCGTCCGTCCAAATCTAGTGAAACCAATGCCAAAATCTTCGTCTTGAACTCCTCTTTCCAGTTAACCAACTTGAACATGATTTTGACAAATTAAAATTGGGTTTCAAGCAGATTTGAATCCGAACTTCTTTTGATCGTACTTTGAGTTTTGTAGGTCCAATTTGATTGATTCCTTTTGCAAATCGAAGCTCTTCAGTTGAACTTTCAGTTTCGACTTTCTCATCTTAGTTTTACCCTTACATATATGCTTGAGTGCTTATGTATGCTATTATTTATTTGCGATAGAATTTTCAAAGAGTGAAGCGTGCTACTACGAGACTCTAGGGTTTGCAGATTGTCAGCAAGACAAGTAACACTTTGATCATACCTCTTATTACCCAGTTTTATGCATTAGTCTCAATCCTCAAACACTGCATGGTTAGGACTTGAATACTCGTGGGTACCGGGAAGTAGTGATGAGGTAGTGGTCATGTTATGCTATGAGTAGTGTTGTACTTGTGATATTCATGCTCATCATTATGCTATGCTCAATTGGATATGATCCATTGCTGATATGGTGGATATATATGTTGCTCCCCGTGCTTATGTTGATATCATGCTCATGCATTGTAATTGCATCACGTTATTTTATCATGGCTCAGCATATTGCATTTAAGTTTAACCGGATTAAACTGAACTTGAACAACTGTTGGCTGAGTCATGGTGCCACCATATTGAGATGATCAGTGCAACCACGCTTACCTAATGGGAAGGTCCTAACTGGGTCTATTATCATGCCTTTCGCCGGTGCCTCCAACGAGGGAAGGTTATGCGTGGGCGCTACCTTGGCCGGGTAGGACAACATAAGCCTTGTGTGCCCGAGTTGTTATGCGCCTTGTGTGCCCGAGTTGTTATGCGTGCTTTTGTCCCCGTTTGGGACCGTTTATGTTTTGCCACGACGGTGGCCGCTGGTGCCTTTGGTAGGCACGGGGCCACCCATGAATTAGCCCAAAGGGGAGTTGGTCGGAGTGGCCAGGAGAGTGTCATGGTAGTAGATCTGTTTTGTCAGAACGCCATTGGTCCACCCAAATGGGAGTGCGAGGGCATGGTTTCCGTGGTGTGGGTACAATGTGCTAACCTCTGCAGAGTGTATATTAAATCTATTGATAGCCGTGCCCATGGATAAGGGCCCAGGTCGTGTCGGTCACACTATGGGTCAATAGTAATAATAATAACTTGCTTAATAACAACCCTGGTTCGATGATGAGAAAAAGATTGGTGGTGATCATGAAATGATCACCGTTTGGTTATGAGGTAACCCGTTGAGCCCAGAGTGGTTCCGTCTGTGATCCCTGAATGATCAACGTGGTATCGAGGATACCGAGTTGTTGGTTATTCGTGATGTTGTGCGAGAATCATGGGTAAAGATCAATCTCCTTGTGGTCATTTGATGATTACTATGGTATTGTTTATACCAAACTTGATTTGATCCTGAGATGATCGTGTGATGTCCGAGGTTGGTAAGTGATGCATGTGATGGTTATGAGTTAAACCGAGCAGAATAAGTGGTGCATATAGTGTCATCATGTTGCATGCTAGTATCGTCAGATTTATATGTTCATGCCATACTCATATTGTTATAGCTGCATCATGTTCATGTTGTTCATGCCATGTTATCCTGATGATCTCATGATAATTCCTGCTTAACCTGTAATTGCCATGCTGTTGTTTGTCTTGAATGCTTCTAGTTATTGTGAGCTTGCAAGTACATTCAATGTACTAACCTGGCGTGTCATGCCAGTTTGCAGGTCATGCCGGATTTGAATGCTTGTTTGCCGTGGATTCTTTGTTTGCGATCTAGGATAAGTGTTTCAGCCAGAGTCCCTGCGGAGTGGAGTTCACCACCGGTGTCGTTGTTCCGCTGCCAGTAGTTGTTCCGCTGCCTCGACTTGTTCTGCTGCTTGCATAGAGCAAATGAGGATGGCGTAGTGTCGCCGTGCCGATGTTATTCATTGTAATATCGGAGAGCTTGTATTCATATTCGTGTAATAATAGAAAGCTGGTTTGTTCTATGCTAAGCAGTGTCGTATTCCAGAAGACTTCTCCTCGATCTCTGGGCTGGAATACGGGGCATTCTGGTTTCTTTGAGCCGGGGTGCCACAAGCTTGGTATCAGAGCAGGTCTGGCTATAGGACACCCTAGTCAGTGTGAGCGGTAGAAACTGGTAGAAATCAATAGTTTAAAGTCTGGCTTGTTTATTGCATTTGGTTGCTGCATTTGTTTGTTGCATAGCATGCATATAGCCTTAGTAGTTGTTGCTAATGGTTTATCTGGTGAGTGTAGCCGGTATTGGTTTGGATCCACTACAACTCAGCCTTTGCATTTCTCCAATTTTCTTTTCTTGCTCGTTCTTCGGTGATTGGTGTCATTTCTGTCCCAGCAGAGTGATGCCAAGTGATCCCGACACTGTTTGCAAAAATGGTGCTCAGGTATCTCGCTGGTATCATCCTTTCAGCCCCGCCTATCGTTTCGGTGATGGACATGCTTCTATCCCGAACCGCTCTTTCATTTTTGTCATGTTGGCAACCCTTAATGACCTTAGTTATCAAGAAAGGCCAATGTCAGCAGCCTCAGTTTTTCCCCGCTATCCTATTTCTTGGACGACTGCGGATCTTTTCCGTCCACTTGATAATAATGCGGTTGCGACCTTCGTGTCCCACTACATGATTACTGAGTGCGTCCTCGCCTTCGAGCTAGTCCAGGTTGCTACCTGGCTAAGCTAGCACTTGGTGTAGTGCTGTTTATGCAAATTCTTCCACACATTTATTCGTCCTCGTGCACATCGTCACAACATGCTAGATCGTAGAACCGGAGATCCTGTGAGATTTGTGTGCTTATGTAGGAATGCATATTGTGTGACTAGCATTAATATGTGACATTCATTGTGTGTGAATTGATTGTTGTTGTGTGCTTTTCTTTAGTTGAGTTTTCTTTTGCTCCTTTATTTTTGGGCCCCGGTCTTACATTATTATCCCCCTATAAAGAGTTGCTAATCAACCGACACTGGACCCGAAGAATCAACAAGGAGTTCAAATATTTGGAAACTCAGCTAAACAGAATGGAATTCTCAGCCGACTGCAGTTAAATGGGGAATATCTGATTTTGAGGCTGATAATCAATTTTGCATTAGTGGGCACTCCTCACAACAGTACTGATAACTCAAGTCTACATCAGTACAAAATCCTCATAGCAGTAACGATCAAGTCAGCAACATGACTAGTCAGGTACAAGATTGACGGAATACTTCCAGTCAAAGCGAACCCGAGGGGAAGCTTCTCAAGTATGGAACTCAGGCTTCTCCAGCACAATAATCAGACCAAGCTTCATGTGTAAGCTATATAGCTTTTTTCTGCACGATACCCAGACAAAAGATATGAGCAAAAGTTAACAAGTCTTCCTCAGCAAGCTACTCGGATGGCTTCTCTCGTAAGCCATTCAGTCCGCGTTAGTATCATACTAATACACTGTCCTCGGAGGATATATGATAAGTTGCCAATGTATGGTAGTACCGCTCAAGAATCAGAATCGCAACATTTTTGTCGGAAGCACAAATCAGCCAGGGCATGTGTTTTCTTCAAGAATCACGTGTTTGGTCGCATATGATTCTTATATATGGTGAGCATGCATCCCTAGTCATACTAGTCATTCATACAAGATGCAACAAGGATCCAGCAGATATAGCTAAGGAAAGTAAGGATCCCACAACCTCACGAGTCTAACAAGGGAAAATAAGCAGAGATAGATCTCATGAATTACAAGAATTGACAAGATCTGGGGATGACATCACAGAATCAACAATCTTGAAAATGTTCATCAAGGTCATTATTCCTGCAAAGGAGATGTCCTAAAACCTTGTCACCTTCTTGTATGATTGGCCTCAGCAATGAGCTCCGTACAACTACAAACCCCGGTATATGTCATATGTGAGCGGACCCGGGTCGAAAAACAGGCACAAGAAATAATGTCAAAAATATTGCACTAATCACGTCCCTGGTCATACGAAGAATCAAGGACAGGCGTGGCCAAGTTATTTCAGTAAGGTATCCTAACAAGGAAAATCATGACCGTTAAAAGGTGAGACTGACAACCAAGGTATGATGATTTTTGCATGACCATCAGGGTCCGGATACCCAAATCAGTTGGAGGCCGTAATTCCATATGGATCCACAAAGGCATACTCTCAGCGGCCTACTCTATTTTATAAGAATTTCATATCTCGCTGACCTGCTTGGAATGGTTAGTGTGGAAAATCCCAATGGGTATACCGACAGAATGAGAAAGTCAAAAGCCGAACAATCAGCTCAGACCCGGTATACTCATCGATGGAATCAAGTACACGGTCAGTCTATCAGGAAAAAGCAATTGTCTGTCAGCCCCTCTCGGGCCAGCTTCAAGAGGTAAATATTTGAGGTATGACATATCTATAACTCCATACACCATTATATTGCTCCCGACAAAGGGCAGTCGGGTCTTTGATACATATCTCATGCTTGAACCAAAGGAATAAATCAGTATCACTTATGAGCAGACAGATCCTGTCAGAAGATGGCCATGATTAATTCTCAGCATTTATTGAAACCAGAAGGCCTGCATTTATTTGAAGCAACCCCTTGACAGAAGTAAAAAGGTTTTCATGAACAAAAGAAAATTCATGATCAGATCCATTGGATATGACCACCGGTATAGAGAATCAACATCACTAAAAACAAAATGGTATATGGGCAAAGACATGTCAGAATTTGGGGAAAGGTGAAGCAAGCCACCCCAGAGCAAGGTAAGTTAGTCATCTGAACTTGTTGGGGGAACAATAACTAAAGGAAAAAGGATACCCGAGCTGGAAACAGTGTCCTCAAGTCATACTTGTTCCCTGAGCAACTAAATCTCGAGGATGAGATTTCTTTAAGGGGGTAAGAGTTGTAACAGCCTGGATTTTGACCCTTTCCTTTTTCTTTTGGTTTGTTCGGTTTTTGCTCTGTTTTTCTTTTTGGAGTGGTTCTGTGGTCTTGCCACCTGGGAAAACATCCTCATTACCCCTCCCAAGTGGCTCATCATTCCCAAAAACTTTGCCAAGATCATGTCACTTCACTGCTTGACCAAACCCTAATTTATTTTTCTTAGGAATATTCCTTTTTTCTATTAAAGGGATAACCCTATCTTCCCTAGGTTGTGAAGCAACCTATATTTCCGCCCATCCAAAAATCCCCACATAATTCTTATAAATTGTTTGGGTCATATATTCCTCAAATATGGCAAAATACTTCATTGTCCATGTTTCTCATCATGCTCAATAAATTCATTTACCATTCTGTCCTAAATGGCACATTGTGAAGCAAGTGCTATTTATCTTTGCCCATTTGACCCCAAACTTTTTGGACATATTTTCCTGTCCAAATAAAAGACCTGTGCCAAAATTCAACTTTATTTGCCTAGGCAAACTTCCTCAGTGATTTTTCAAAGTTCCTGTGTGAGGGAAGCCTTTGTGACGGAAGTGCTAGCTAGGGTTATTCAAATGAGGTGAAATTTTGCGAACTCCTTAATGTGCTCATATTTGCTCTCCTCCAATTTGTAGCCTTATCCAATCATCTATGTGAGCACAGGACCAAATCTTTGATTCTGGCAATATTTTTAGATTGTGAAGCAAGTACATTTTATATTACTTCATTTTGCCTGAAAAGTTTCCAGAGCATTCTCATGACCATAAAACCTCTCTCCACCAAATTTGGGACCAATTCATCAAGCAAATATTCCTCTGGAATTTTTGCAAGTTTCTGGACAGAGAGAATAGATGTGAAGGAAGTACCATTTTGGTGAATCCAATTGGTATGAAATTTTTATAGCATCTTACTATGTCCAAATCCCTAAGCCTTGCCAAATTTCAGCTCAAGTGGATTCTCCATTTGAGTGCATCATCTTAATCTAGTTTCTGACCAGATTTGGTCAGTTGCAAAGCAACTACATTAAATCTTGATCCAAATCTCCTAAAACTCTCTAAAGCCTCCCTAATCTAATCACCCTAGACAAACTTTTTGGACCCAACCAAGTCCCTGTATACCGCCAGTGCACGTTCAAGTTTACTACAATAAACTTTAGAGGTTAATTACCATTTAACCAAAGCGTTTTTCACCGAGCTACCACCACAATTGCAACCTCCCCAGGAAGGACAAACCCCCAGACATCGTTTGGCTGACCGTGTGGCACGGTGTGCACCAGTGCATGTGGTGACCATGAGCTTTGGCATGCAATGCGCACGCTCTGCTGGCGTTGGCCGCGTCCAGGGCGTCTTCTAGCTCCGGCCACTCTCCCTCTCATTGTCTTCGCGCCCATGAGCATGTCTAATAGTTCGTCGTCCTCCTGGAGCCATCTCCCCCTCCATAAGCCCCTCCGTCCATGCTCGTTGCCGCGCGCCCATGGGTGCACTATGGCCGAGCGAGCACTAATGGCGGCGTGGCCGCTTTCCCTCTGCGCCCTCGGCCCCTCCTGCCCTGTGCACTTCTATAGCTTGTCTGCACCTCCGTCGTTGCCGTCTCGTGCCACCCCGTGCTCGCTGGCCATCGCTAGAGCGTTGGTCGTATCCCCGTGGCGACACCCGAGCTCGGCCTCCCTCGCCCGATGAGGGAGTCCTGGATTAGGGGGTCCTCGGACAGCCGGACTGTTGGACTATGAAGATACAAATTTGAAGACTTCGTCCCATGTCCGGGTGGGACTCTCCTTTGCGTGGAAGGCAAGCTTGGCAATTCAGATGTATAGATCTCCTCCCTTGTAACCGACTCTGTGTAACCCTATCCCCCTCCGGTGTCTATATAAACCAGAGGGTTTAGTCCGTAGGATGACAACAATCATAATCATAGGCTAGCTTCTAGGCTTTAGCCTCTACAATCTCGTGGTAGATCAACTCTTGTAATAATCATATCATCAAGATCAATCAAGCAGGACGTAGGGTATTACCTCCATCGGGAGGGCCCGAACCTGGGTAAACATTGTGTCCCCTGCCTCCTGTTACCATCCGCCTTAGACGCACAGTTCGAGACCCCTACCCGAGATCCGCCAGTTTTGACACCGACATTGATGCTTTCATTGAGAGTTCCACTGTGTCGTCACCATAAGGCTTGATGGCTCCTTCGATCATCGACAACGATGCGGCCCAGGGTGAGGTTTTTCTCCCCGAACAGATCTTCATACTCGGCGGCTTCATACTGCAAGCCAACTCGCTTGGCCATCTAGAGCAGATCGATAGCTACGCGCCTGGCCATCAGGTCAGGTTTGGAAGCTTGAACTATACTACCGACATCCGCGGAGACTTGATCTTCGACGGATTCGAGCCCATGTCAGGTGCGCTGCACAGTCGTGACGAGCATGACTTAGCTCTGCCGCCGGACGGTGCTCGGGAGATCACACCTGTGGCTACTTCGGCCCTCAAACCGAAGCAGATCGTGCCGTTCGAGGACGAGTGGATGGACCCCGCCACGAAGGCCGCACACCCAATGGCGATAGAGCCGAATATTAACTTCACCTCCTGTGAGACCTGTGTTGCCGGACCCTTGGATTCGTCCCCGGCCACAGGCTACGAGCCGCCTGCATCCGTGCCTATCGAATCTGATTGGGCAGCGATCATGGAGTTCACCTCCGCGGATATCTTTCAGCACTCGCCCTTTGGCGACGTGCTAAATTCATTAAGGTATGTCTCCTTGTCAGGAGGCCCTTAGCCGAACTGTGTATGGCTCGAGCGGGAAGCGGACGACGAAGAAATTCGTCCCCCACCACCACCCACTTAATAGCCACTGTCGACGACTTAACCGACATGCTTGATTTCGGCTCCGAAGACATTGACAGTATGGACGACGATGCAGGAGAAGAACAGGAACCACCGCCCACAGGGCGCTGGACAGCTACCTCATCATATGATATATACATGGTGGACACCCCCAAAGAAAGTGATGGCAATAAGGCAAAGGAGGATAATCCCCTTGAGAAGCAATCTAAGCACCGACGTCATCGGCGCCGCTCTAAGCCCCGCCATAGCAAAAGCAGCGATACCAGCACAAGAGATAATAACGCTGCGGACAGTGCCGAAGACAATCCCCTCCAGCCAGGCTTCCAGTGGGAGGATGGGCAAGCTAGCCCTAAGGAACAGGCGGCAGACGGAGAATCAGAGGATGACAATTACATGCCTCTCTCCGATGACGAGGTGAGCCTCGGCGACGAAGAATTTATCGTGCCTGAGGATCCCGTCAAGCTGGAGCGCTTCAAGGGCCGGCTTATAGCCATAGAAAAAGCCTGAAGAAAAAGCAACAGCAACTTCAAGATGATCAAGATCTGCTAGCGGATAGATGGACCGAAGTGCTGGCAGCCGAGGAATATGAACTCGAGCGCCCAACCAAAAGTTACCCAAAGTGCAGGTTGCTACCCCAACTCGAGGAGGAAGCATTAAAGCCTACACTACCAGCGTATGATGCGGCTGACCGGCCACCTCGTGGTTGAGACAAAGCGGCGTATCAGCCCAAAGTCCAGCCCACACCCCGTCGCCAGTCAAACAAAAACACCAAGGCCCGGGGCAACACGCAGGACCTGCGAGACGTATTGGAAAACAAAGTAGGACATACAAGATCGATCTACGAATCACGGGGGCGCGCCCCAACAAGTGACGACGACCGTCACGCCGGATATACTAAAAGCAAATCCGGCCGGGCTGAATATAGCAGACAAGACTCGTATGAACTGCATCGTGATATAGCCTAACAAAGAGGCGCCGCACACCCCCTATGCTTTACGGATGAAGTAATGGATCACGAATTCCCAGAAGGTTTTAAACCCGTGAATATTGAATCATATGATGGCACAACAGACCCCACGGTATGGATCGAAGATTTCCTCCACATCCACACGGCCCGCGGTGACGATCTACATGCCATCAAGTACCTCCCATTAAAACTCAAAGGACCTGCTCGACATTGGCTCAATAGCCTGCCGGCAAACTCCATTGGCAGTTGCGAGAACTTGGAAGACGCATTCCTTGATAACTTCCAGGGCACTTATGTGCGACCACCGGATGCCGATGACTTGAGTCACATAAACCAACAGCCAGGGGAATCAGCCAGGAAATTCTGGACTTGGTTCCTAACTAAGAAGAACCAAATCGTCGACTGCCCGGATGCCGAGGCCTTAGCGGCATTTAAGCATAACATCCGCGATGAGTGGCTCGCCCGACACCTTGGCCAAGAAAAGCCGAAGTCCATGGCAGCCCTCACAACACTCATGACCCGCTTTTGTGCGGGCGAGGATAGCTGGCTGGCTCGCAGCAACAACACTTCAAGAAACTCTGGCAATTCAGATGCCAAAGATAGAAACGGCAGACCACGTCGCAACAGACACAAGCGCCGCAACAACATCGACAAAGCCTAAGACACGACAGTCAATGCCGAATTAAGTGGCTCTAAATCCAGTCAGCGGAAAAAGCCGTTCAAACGAAGCAATCCGGGCCCGTCTAGCTTGGACCGCATACTTGATCGTTCATGTCAAATTCACGGCACCCCCGATAAACCAGCCAACCACACCAACAGAGAATGCTGGGTGTTCAAACAGGCCGGCAAGTTAAATACCAAAAACAAGGAAAAGAGGCTGCATAGCAATGACGAGGAGGAGCCCCGGCCGCCGAACATAGGAGGACAGAAGAAATTCCCTCCCCAAGTGAAAAAGGTAAACATGATATACGCAACCCATATTCCCAAGCGGGAACAGAAGCGTGCACTGAGCGATGTCAATGCGATGGAGCCAGTCGCCCCAAAGTTCAACCCATGGTCTTCTTTTCCGATCACCTTCGATCGCAGGGACCACCCCACCAGTATCCATCACGACGCTTCTGCCACATTGGTCCTGGACCCCATCATTGACGGATTTCATCTCACTCGAGTCCTTATGGACGGTGGCAACAGCCTGAACCTGCTCTATCAGGATACAGTGCGTAAAATGGGCATAGACCCCTCGAGGATCAAACCCACCAAAACCACCTTTAAAGGTGGCATCGCAGGTGTAGAGGCCTGTTGCACGGGCTCAATAAAACTGGAAGTAGTCTTCGGATCTCCGGACAACTTCCGAAGCGAGGAGTTAATCTTTGATATCGTCCCCTTCCACAGTGGCTATCATGCACTGCTCGGACGAACCGCATTATGCATACCTCAAGCTCAAAATGCCAGGACCTCACGGGGTTATAATAGTTAATGGAAACATAGAATGCTCGCTCCGCACGGAGGAGCACACTGCGGCCCTCGCAGTAGAAGCGCAAAGCAACCTTATGAGACAAACCACCAATTCGGCGAAAAAGACCGCGAACACCTTCAAGCGAGTCCGGAGTACCCTGCAAGAGGATCGCCAGGCACATTTAGAGCTCGCCTAGCAATTCGGCCTCCGTCCTAGTCCCAGTCAAGCGGCGAAATTTGCGCCACACGTACATAATTACGCACTCAAGATACCATGGGCATAGGCGGAGGCACGGCTATGGCATGACCCACAATGCGGCTCAACCACTTCAGGACCCGTATACTATTAACATTTTCTTCCTTTCAGGCCCCTATTCTCTGAATGCCCTCTCCGATCGTCTGATTATCGGACCCATCACGGGAAAGAAACACCAAGGAAGCAAGAAGCTTTGACGTACAAGGGAATCCTCAGGTGGTCTCTGATAACGATCGATATACCTATTTTGCATACCCACACGCAGCTTGACCTTGGATAGGACATGTCAAATAGTCCTATTTTTTACTTATTGCACTACATGTATGCATACGCTTTGACGTATCATTTAAATAAAAATATCATTCCTTTATCTTTTTTCCCGTTTGCTTACTTATGATAAGTCGCACGCATACATTCTGATACGACCAGTGCGCTAGGGGCTGCAGTTTACCCCATAACACGTCATGAAAAGTCCGAACACTTTCGACAGTGCGGCACCCCGAACTTATAGCATTATATGCATCATCTCCGAATCATGTCTTGGGTCAATAATTGGGTGTGTCCGGCTCCCATGTTTTGGTACCTTACGTTCCGCTATATCGGCTAAGGTAGCACTGGGAGAACTACTGCGATTGTGTCCCGGTTCATCCGGATGAGCACCTCAGTAGAGAAAGCCGAAAACTAACTGCCATGATGCGGCGAGAGCTGGTCGCTGTTTGAGAGGTCTCAAATCCTTAAAGATTTTTTCCACTTCGAGCGAGGAGTCAGCCTTGTCCGATTTAGGCGTACATAACGCCCCAAGTTCGGCCTTCCGAATACTAGGGGCTTCGCCAAAATTTAAAGTTGTAGACTTCCATGGCTAAGTGAGAGTGATAAAGCCTTATAGTCCGATTGCTCGGTTCGTTGTGCTAAACACCTCCTTTGAAGGACCCAAAACTGGGATAAAGAGTGATCAGGTTTATCCCGAACACCTCAATACTAGTTACATGGGGGCAGAAGCCGACGACTGGCCAACTCTCAAATTTTATAAACGGCCGCACAGAAGGTAATATTTTAAATTAACAAGCGTTACATAGCGCACATGAACTCGTTTCATATTACATGATCAAAGAGTACATTCATTCAAATATTACATCCTTAGCACATTCATCTGCCACAAGGCGAGCACCCTTCAGGACACTGTCATAATACTTTTTGGGGTGGCGATGCTCCTTGCCCTCCGGTGGCCCCTCCTTCACTAGCTTTTTGGCGTCCATCTTCGCCTAGTGCACTTTCGCCTGGGTAAAAGCCCTGCGCGCACCCTCAATGCAGGCGGACCACTTTATGGCTTCAAGCCGGGGGCAGGTGTTTACAAGCCGCTTTACCAGGCCGAAATAGCTCCCGGGCAGGGGCTCGTCAGGCCACATCCGGACTATGAGGCCCTTCATTGCCAGTTCCGCCGCCTTTTGAAGTTCGACCAGCTGCTTCAATTGGTCGCTCAAGGGCATCGGATGTTCGGTCCCAATATACTGAGACCAGAACAACTTCTCCGTCGAGCTCCCTTGCTCGGTCCGGTAGAACTCAGCGGCATCCGACACACTGCGGGGTAGATCTGCGAACGCTCCTGGAGAGCTCCGAATTCGGGTAAGTAAAAGGAAAGTTTCCTTCACATGCTTGCTTTGCATAAAGAATGCCTTACCCGCTGCTATCTTCCTGACCGCCTCAATTTCTTGGAGGGCCTTTGGGGCTTCGGCCTTGGCATTTTGTGCGTTCTTGAGGGCCTTTGCAAGCTTGGACCCTTGTGTCTTAGAGTCACGCTCCGATGACTCATACTTCTTGACAAACTCCTGGAGCTCTTGCTGAACCTCGCCGACTCGGGCCTCTTGCTTCTCGCGCTCGGCGCGCTCCTTGGCCGCTTTGCCTTCGGCTTCAGACAGCGCCTTCTTCAGGGTCGCCACTTCGGCCGTGGCCCCTAGCAAAATTCATGATGATCCTGTGATCTAACAACCAGTTTCCTTTTACTTTATCAATAAACAGATAAGGTATCACTTACCTTTGTTCTCTTTGAGCTACCTCTTGGTAAGGCCGAGCTCTTCCTCGGACCGCTCAAGGTCCCTCTTCAGTGCGGAGACCTCCGCCGTGTGAGCGGCAGCGGCCAGCAGTGAAGCCTGCTTATTCACATAGACATATTCTGATTAGACTCCTGTGATTATTATTTGATCCTTTGTTCGGCCTTTCTTCTGAACACCAAACAGAGCATCAGGGGCTACTGTCTATGCTATAACATTTTCTCACAATTTGATTACTTACCTCAAAGCCTGTTAGGAGGCTGGCACAGGCTTCAGTCAGTCCGCTTTTGGCGGACTGAATCTTCTTGACCACCGCACTCATCATAGTGCGGTTCTCTTCATCAATGGAAGCGCCGCGAAGCGCTTCCAACAAATTGTCCGATGACCCTGGATGGACAGAGGCCATCGGCACAGACTTGCTGCCCCTGGCATTAGAGCCCATGGGAGTCTTGCCCCTCATGCACCCAGCGTCCGGAATGTCGCCTTGGGGTGCTTCCGGAACTGTCCCCCCTTGGTTCAGTACCCTTTGAGACAGCACCTCGACGTCATCCATAGGGCGGGGGGAGGAGGCGGTCGGGAGTGAAGTGATGTTCATCTCCGACGAGCCCAAAGACTCATCCGAAGAGGATACGTCGATACGGGCTTTGGAGGGGCTGCATGATCATGTTCGGCATGATAAGAAGTAATAGAATAAAACATACCAAGAATTATTACGGTATCCGGATACTTACGACTTCGCCAGGAGCTTGTCCCTGGGTAACCACTCCTCTTCGCTAAAAGCGGCCGTCGTGGAGCAGTCTGAAAGGAGAGTACTTCCCTTCTTGGACCCTTCGGCTTTCCCTGACAGGGCGACCTTCATTTTCTTGCCTTCCCCGGCCAGGGGGGGGGGAGAACTTTCCTCTTCCTCCTCCTCGTTTTCGTGGGAGGAGGGCACCTCGGTGTTATCGGATGATGATTCCGATATGACCTTGCGCCGGAGACCTTTCCTGGTCCCCGTGGCCTTGTTCTTGGCCTTCTTCTCCGGCGCCTCATAGGGCGCCAGAACCAGCATCTCCGTTAAGAGAGCACTTGCTGGATCCTCGGGCAGTGGGGCCGGACAATCAATCCGCTCCACTGTCGCGACCCATTCCTATTAAATGGCGTGGAGGCTTAGATCCACCACATGATTATACTGAGGAAAGAAACATCTTATGAGATATAAAGAGCTTACCGGATTGGCAGGGCGCTTTGCACTGAGTCCGCAATCCTCGGTAAGGGAAGGAGGTACCTCAGCGGACTTGAAGAACACCTTCCAGATGTCCTGGTGTGTCGTGTCGAAGAGATCTCGCAGCGTCTGGTGCTTAGCCGGGTCGAACTCCCACATATTGAATGCCCGTCTTTGACACAGGAGGATCCAGCGGAAGAGCATGATCTGGACCATGTTGACAAGCTTGATTTTCTTGCTTATCATGTTTTTAACACAGTTCTGGAGTCCGGTCAGCTCCACCGATGAACCCCAGGATAGGCCCTTCTCTTTCCAGGAGGTGAGCCGCATGGGGATGCCGGATTGAAATTCCGGGGCCGCCACCCAATTGGTGTCGCGCGGCTCGGTAATGTAGAACCACCCCGATTGCCACCCCTTCACTGTATCCACATAGGAGCCTTCGAGCCAGGTGACGTTGGACATTTTTCCTACCATGGCGCCTCTGCACTCCGCTTGCTGGCCGACCACCAACTTTGGTTTAACATTGAAGGTCTTCAGCCACAGACCGAAGTGGGGCTTGATGCGGAGGAAGGCCTCACACACGACGATAAACGCCGAGATGTTGAGGATGAAATTGGGGGCCAGATCATGGAAGTCCAGCCCGTAGTAGAACATGAGCCCGCGAACAAATGGGTGGAGGGAAAATCCCAGCCCGCGGACGAAATGGGTAAGGAATACAACCCTTTCGTGGGATTCGGGGGTAGGGACGATCTGCCCCTCGTCTGGGAGCCGGTGCGCGATGTCTGCGGCCAGGTATCCGGCTTGCCGGAGCTTCGTAATGTTCTCCTCCGTAACGGAGGAGACCATCCACTTTCCTCCCGCTCCGGACATGTTTGGAGTGGTTTTACGGAGAAAATGCGAACTTGGGCGGTGGAGCTCGAGTGCGCAAGAATGGATGGGCAGGGAAGAAGAAGGCGTGGGTAAAAAGGTGGATTCCTTGTCCCTTTATAAGGGCGGAAGAAGCTATGCGCTTCCCCACCTGTCTGGTAAACTCGCTTATTCCCCAAGTGCCGTAATTGATGGCGCGGTTGGGTTACCCACACCTGTATTGATGAGAATCCCATGATAAGGGGACACGATCTCTGCTTCGACAAGACGTGCCAAGAAAACCGCCTCGCAACACGTGTGGTAGCTGGTTGAGAAAAACGGTTCGAATAATGACCGAGCCATGGCGTGAATTATGAAAAGTTGTCAACAGATTAGGTTTGTGGAAATATTATACTCTCTACGGTGGTATGTGGAATTTGTTTCGCAGAGACGGACACAATCCTTGTGTTCAAAATCTTCTATGGGGTATTCAGAGAAGGAACCCGCCTTGCAATGTCGAAGACAATCTGTGTGCCGGACTCATCATCATTGAAGCCTGGTTCAGGGGCTACTGAGGGAGTCCTGGATTAGGGGGTCCTCGGACATCCAGACTATATACTTTGGCCGGACTGTTGGACTATGAAGATTCAAGATTGAAGACTTCGTCCCGTGTCCGGGTGGGACTCTCCTTTGCATGGAAGGCAAGCTTGGCAATTCGGATGTATAGATCTCCTCCCTTGTAACCAACTCTGTGTAACCCTAGCCCCCTCCGGTGTCTATATAAACCGGAGGGTTTAGTCTGTAGGATGACAACAATCATAATCATAGGCTAGCTTCAAGGGTTTAGCCTCTATGATCTCGTGGTAGATCAACTCTTGTAATACTCATATCATCAAGATCAATCAAGCAGGACGTAGGGTATTACCTCCATCAAGAGGGCCCGAACTTGGGTAAACATTGTGTCCCCTGCCTCCTGTTACCATCCGCCTTAGATGCACAGTTCGGGACCCCCTACCCGAGATCCGCCGGTTTTGACACCGACACCCGGCTAGATACAGCCATCCCCGTCCTCGTCCAAGCTCACCACCAGCCTCGCACCACCCCAGCAAGCCTCCCCGACCTCTCCCATGAGCTCGAGGGGCTCTCCTCTCCTCTGTTGGCCACCATAGCCGCCGCCCCCTATGGCCTAGATTCGGCCGAAGTCGAGCCCTCCAACACCTCTAGCCCCCACCATCACTTTCCCCACCCTCCGACGACTCTCCTCGTACCCTTGCCCTCTCATCGGAGCCCCTTTAGGGCCGTGCCCCGAAGAGCACCGCCGCTTTTGCCTCCTCCTTTCTCCATTCGTCGCCGCCTCCCCACCCTTCCCTGACGCCGTTCCTCCCTTTGGATGAGCGTGACGCAGCCACCCGAGTCCATCGGTGCCTCATGTTCGACCGGGGGTAGCCGGAGCTGGCCGGGTCATCACCGGCGTCGCTCCTTGCCTGCCCCATTCTCTGCTTCGGTCGAGCCAGCGAGAGGAGGAAGAAGACAAGAGCCAGCCAGGCGGGCCCCGCATCTTTCCTCGACCCCACCAGTCAGCCACCCAGGAGCCGGCCCTGCCTTTGTGCGCGTTGACCTGGTCGGCCGACGTGGATAACGGGCCCCACCCCGTGGGACCCGCACATGAGCGACCCAAGCCCGGCCCCGCCACTGTCCACATGGATAAGTGGAAGTGTACTCTCTGGTTTACACTTTCGTTTCAGTGAAAGCGTAATGTTCTGTGGCTTCGTCCTGGAATACGTCTTCACTGTCCCGAAAGCGTATTTCCTAAAATGTGCTTTCTGTTTTTCAGCTCAGGGGCCTGTTTGCAGGGTTATTTTTACAGATTGGTCCCTGAACTTCGTCGTGCTATATCTTTTTGATCCTAACTTCGTTTAAGGTGAATCCAAAGCCCACGTCTTTGTTTCATCGAGCCTGTTCTGTTGGTTTCATTTTCACTATGGTTTGACACTGTGAAAATGACCTTTTTCCCTTGCCCCTAATCAGCCCCCTCTGAGATAGAACTTTCCCGGCGATTTGTTCCACGATCGTTCCACACATCTCCCAGGTGCATTCTTCATTCCCAGGCAAGCCACAACCACCATTTGCATGATAGCCGTGCAGTAGCATTGGTCTTCAACTTGAATCTTTAATAATTGTATGGTTGTTTTGCTACTGCTGTCGTTATTTCGGTTATGTTTATGGATCGGTGATTACCGTCATGCTATGTTTCTTGCACTCTGTTATCATGTTCTACCTGCTAGTATTACTTTCATATTGGTCATGCTTGATAGTAGTACATGTTGGGTTGGTCATGTTCTTTGAGGCATGACTGCCGTAGATTACCGAGTACCTGTTATATGCATTGTTCCTTTGCTGTTAGTTGGTTAAGTGTTTACTCGGTAATGCTATTGATGAGTTCTTGCATGGTATTTATGGTTGATGTTAGTGGTCATGTTATGCTATGAGTAGTGTTGTACTTGTGATATTCATGCTCGTCATTATGCTATGCTCAGTTGGATATGATCCATTGCTGATATGGTGGTTAGTTATGTTGCACCCCGTGCTTATGTTGATATCATGTTCATGCATTGTAATTGCATCATGTTATTTTATCATGGCTTAGCATATTGCATTCAAGTTTAACCAGATTAAATTGAACTTGAACAGCTGTTGGTTGAGTCATGGTGCCACCATATCGAGCTGACCAGTGCAACCATGCTTACCTAATGGGGAGGTCCTAACTGGGTCTATTGTCATGCCTTTCACTAGAGCCTCCAACGAGGGAAGGTTATGTGCGGGCGCTACCTTCGCCGGGTAGGACGACATAAGCCTTGTGTGCCCGAGTTGTTTTGCGCGCTTTTGTCCCCGTTTGGGACTGTTTATGTTTTGCCACTACGGTGGCCGTTGGTGCCTTTGGTAGGCATGGGGCCACCCATGACTTAGCCCAAAGGGGACTTGGTCGGAGTGGCTGGGAGAGTGTCATGGCAGTAGATCAGTTTTGTCGGAACACCGTTGGTCCAACCGAATGGGAGTGCGAGGGTGACACATCTCCATCGTATCTATAATTTTTGATTGTTCCATGCCAATATTATTCAACTTTCATATACTTTTTGGCAACTTTTTATATTATTTTTGGGACTAACATATTGATCCAGTGCCCAGTGCCAGTTCCTGTCTGTTGCATGTTTTTGGTTTCGCAGAATATCCATATCAAACAGAGCCCAAACGAGATAAAAATGGACGGAGCTTATTTTTGGAAAATATGGAAAATTCGGAAGGAAAATCAACGCGAACCAGTGCCCGAGGTGGTCACGAGGCAGGGGGCGCGCCACCCCCTTTAGGGCGCGCCCCCACCCTCGTGAGCCCACCGTAAGGCGGTTGACGCTCTTCTTTTGCTGCAAGAAAGCTAATATTCGGAAAAAAATCACGGCGAAGGTTTCAGGCCAATCGGAGTTATGGATCTCCATATATATATATACATATATATATATATATATATATATATATATATATATATATATACGAAACGGTGAAACAGAGCCAGAAGAGAGCGCAGAACCAGAGAGAGACAGAGAGACAGATCCAATCTCGGAGGGGCTCTCACCCCTCCCACGCCATGGAGGCCATGGACCAGAGGGGAAACCCTTCTCCCATCTAGGGAGGAGGTCAAGGAAGAAGAAGAAGGAGGGGGGCTCTCTCCCCCTCGCTTCCGGTGGCACCGGAGTGCCACCGGGGGCCATCATCATCACCGCGATCTACACCAACACCTCCACCATCTTCACCAATATCTCCATCACCTTCCCCCTCTATCTACAGCGGTCCACTCTCCCGCAACCCGCTGTACTCTCTACTTGAACATGGTGCTTTATGCTTCATATTATTATCCAATGATGTGTTGCCATCCTATGATGTCTGAGTAGATTTTTGTTGTCCTATCGGTGGTTGATGAATTGCTATGATTGATTTAATTTTCTTGGGGTTATGTTGCTGTCCTTTGATGCCCATCATATGATTGCGTGTGTGGATCACACCCTAGGGTTAGTTTTATGTTGATAGGATTGTATTGGAGGGCAAGAGTGACAGAAGCTTCAACCTAGCATAGAAATTGATGCATACGGGATTGAAGGGGGACCAATATATCTTAATGCTATGGTTGGGTTTACCTTAATGAACATTAGTAGTTTCGGATGCTTGCTAATAGTTCCAATCATAAGTGCATAGAATTCCAAGTTAGGGATGACATGCTAGCAGTGGCCTCTCCCACATAATACTTGCTATCGGTCTAGTAAAGTAGTCAATTGCTTAGGGGCAATTTCGCAACTCCTACCACCACTTTTCCACACTCGCTATATTTACTTTATTGTTTATTTATCTAAACAGCCCCTACTTTTTATTTACGTACTCTTTATTATCTTGCAAACCCATCCAACAACACCTACAAAGTACTTATAGTTTCATACTTGTTCTAGGTAAAGTGAACGTCAAGCGTGCGTAATGTTGTATCGGTGGTCGATAGAACTTGAGGGAATATTTGTTCTACCTTTAGCTCCTCGTTGGGTTCGACACTCTTACTTATCAAAAACTGTTGCGATCCCCTATACTTGTGGGTTATCAAGACCTTTTTCTGGCGCCGTTTCCGGGGAGCAATACCGTGGGGTGAATATTCTCATGTGTGCTTGTTTGCTTTATCACTAAGTAATTTTTATTTGCTGTTCTTAGCTGTTCTTTATCTTTAGTTATGGATATGGAACACGAAATACCAAAAAAATTAGGTGTGCTTTGTGCTCATGGAGATGGGGAACCTCCTAAAACCCTCGATGCTGGTTATGTGAAAGATATTATGTACTACTTTAATAATCCTAAGAAAACCCCATTCAATTATGTAATGGAAGTAACGTTGGATCAATGTGAATACTTTAGGGATTATCGCTGGACACAAAAAGGGAAACTATTATGGGATCAAATTTATATATTGAAGTGGTATGCTAGACAACTATGCTCGGAATATGATTATACTTGTTGCTCTAGGATGAATTCTCCACACCTCACCTTTTCATGCAAATTTAATGATAACGAAACCTTGGCTTCTTATGCTAGAGGTATATATGATTACTATGATGTGGAACAAATAGAAGAATTTGTTGCTTTTATGGGTGCTTATGAAATTGAATCTATGTTTAAAGAGTTTGATGATATTGATGATGCTTGTTATAGATCTGAAAATGTAGCTATCCTCAAATATTGCTATGATAATTATGAATACAATTATGAAATTAATGCACTTATTAAGAAAGTCTCCGCTGTCCAAGAAGAGATTAATATTTTGCAGGAGTCTATGGAAGAAGAAATTGATGAAATTGTGAGCTCATTAGATGAAAAACATGATGAGGAGAGCGAAGAACAAAAGGAGGAAGAGTGGATTGATCACCTGTGCCCACCTTCTAATGAGAGTAACTCTTCAACTCATACATTGTTTAATTCCCCTTCATGCTTACCGAAGGATGATTGCTATGATGACTGTTATGATTCCATTAATTCTTTTGAAATATCCCTTTTTGATGATGCTTGCTATGCTTATGGCCAAGATGCCAATATGAATTATGCTTATGGAGATGAACTTGCTATAGTTCCTTATGTTAAACATGAAATTGTTGCTATTGCACCCACGCATGATAGTCCTATTATATTTTTTAATTCTCCCGATTATACTATATCGGAGAAGTTTGCACTTATTAAGGATTATATTGATGGGTTGCCTTTTGCCATTGCACATGATGATTTCGATAAATACAATATGCATGTGCTTGATTCTCCTACTTGCAATTATTATGAGAGAGGAACTATATCTCCACCTCTCTATGTTTCCAATATGATCGAATTGCAAGAAACTGTTTATACTATGCATTGGCCTTTACTATGTGTGCATGAATTGTTCTTTTATGACATGCCGATGCATAGGAAGAGAGTTAGACTTTGTCATTGCTTGATATATGTTGCTTTGTGCTCACTACTAAATTACAAATCATTGTTAATTAAAATTGGCTTTGATATACCTTGGGATCCGGGTGGATCCATTACTTGAGCACTATATGCCTAGCTTAATGGATTTAAAGAAAGCGCTGTCAGGGAGACAACCCGGAAGTTTTAGAGAGTCATTTATTTCTGTTGAGTGCTTTCATATAGTTTAAACACAACAAGAATAAAGAGGGGAACCCAAAACTTTTCAAAAAGGAAAGTGAAAGTGAGAAAGACAAGCACTGTTGAAGTGGGAGAGCTCCTTGAACTTTGTTCATGCTCACGGCAACTTTGTGAATCTTGATTACAGAAACTTTTCAACAAAAATAATTATCCCCTTGTACAATTCCATTGTATTATAAAAATAATGTGCCAAGGTTTGCCTTGAGGATGTTTACATTTGCTTGGTGGTTTGTACGGTGCAGGACAGAAACTTTGGCTGTAGTGCGCGATTTTACATTTTTAGCTGGAACGTCAAATGGTTCTGATTCTTTTTGCACTGTCTTTCTGTACAATTTTTTTATTTTTCCTAATTTTGGCAGAAGTTTTCAAGTATCAGAAGTATGGTGAATGTTCAGATTGCTACAGACTGTTCTGTTTTAGACAGATTCTGTTTTTGATGCATAGTTTGCTTGTTTTGATGAAACTATCAATTTATATCAGTGGATTAAGCCATGAAAAATTTATATTACAGTAGACACAATGCAAAAAGAAAATATGAATTGGTTTGCAACAGTACTTAGAGTAGTGATTTGCTTTATTATACTAACGGATCTTACCGAGTTTTCTGTTGAAGTTTTGTGTGGATGAAGTGTTCGATGATTGAGAAGGTCTCGATGTGAGAAGAAGGAAGAGAGGCAAGAGCTCAAGCTTGGGGATGCCCAAGGCACCCCAAGTAAATATTCAAGGAGACTCAAGCGTCTATGCTTGGGGATGCTGGGGAGGAATCCCCTCTTTCTTCAACAAATATCTGTATGTTTTCGGATTCGTTTCGTTCATGCGATATGTGCAAGTCTTGGAGCGTCTTTTGCATTTAGGTTTTTATTTTTCTTTTTATGCACCATGCTGGTATGAGATAGTCCTTGGTTGATTTATAGAATGCTCTTTGCACTTCACTTATATCTTTTGAGTATGGCTTTATAGAATGCTTCATGTGCTTCACTTATATCATTTGAAGTTTGGATTGCCCGTTTCTCTTCACTTAGACAACCGCCATTTATAGAATGCTCTTTTTCTTCACTTATATTTGTTAGGGCACGGGCATATCTTTTGTAGAAAGAATTAAACTCTCTTGCTTCACTTATATCTATTTAGAGAGATGACAGGAACTGGTTATTCACATGGTTAGTCATAAAATCCTACATAAAAATTGTAGATCACTGAATATGATATGTTTGATTCCTTGCAATAGTTTTGCGATATAAAGATGGTGATATTGAAGGAAATATGCCCTAGAGGCAATAATAAATTTATTATTTATTTCCTTATATCATGATAAATGTTTATTATTCATGCTAGAATTGTATTAACCGGAAACATAATACATGTGTGAATACATAGACAAACTTAGTATCACTAGTATGCCTCTACTTGACTAGCTCGTTAATCAAAGATGGTTATGTTTCCTAACCATGAACAAAGTGTTGTTATTTGATTAACGAGGTCACATCATTAGTTGAATGATCTGATTGACATGACCCATTCCATTAGCTTAGCACCCGATCGTTTAGTATGTTGCTATTGCTTTCTTCATGACATATACATGTTCCTATGACTATGAGATTATGCAACTCCCATTTGCCGGAGGAACACTTTGGGTGCTACCAAACGTCACAACGTAACTGGGTGATTATAAAGGAGCATTACAGGTGTCTCCAAAGGTAGATGTTGGGTTGGCGTATTTCGAGATTAGGATTTGTCACTCCGATTGTCGGAGAGGTATCTCTGGGCCCTCTCGGTAATGCACATCACTTAAGCCTTGCAAGCATTGCAACTAAATGAGTTAGTTGCGGGATGATGTATTACAGAACGAGTAAAGAGACTTGCCGGTAACGAGATTGAACTAGGTATAGGAATACCGACGATCGAATCTCGGGCAAGTAACATACCGATGACAAAGGGAACAACGTATGTTGTTATGCGGTCTGACCGATAAAGATCTTCGTAGAATATGTAGGAGCCAATATGGGCATCCAGGTCCCGCTATTGGTTATTGACCGGAGACGTGTCTCGGTCATGTCTACATTGTTCTCGAACCCATAGGGTCCGCATGCTTAAGGTTTCGATGACAGTTATATTATGAGTTTATGAGTTTTGATGTACCGAAGGAGTTCGGAGTCCCGGATGAGATCGGGGACATGACGAGGAGTCTCGAAATGGTCGAGACGTAAAGATTGATATATTGGAAGCCTATGTTTGGATATCGGAAGTGTTCCGGGTGAAATCGGGATTTTACCGGATTACCGGGAAGGTTACCGGAACCCCCCGGGAGCTAAATGGGCCATGATGGGCCTTAGTGGAAAAGAGAAGAGGCATCCCTACATGGGCTGCACGCCTCCCCCTTCCCCTAGTCCTATTAGGACTAGGAGAGGTGGCCGGCCCCCTCCTTCTCTTTTCCCCTCCGCGAATCCTATTCCAACTAGGATTGGGGGGGGGAATCCTACTCCCAGAGGGAGTAGGACTCTCCTGGCGCACCCCTTGTGGCCGGCCAGCCTCCCCCTTTGGTCCTTTATATACTGAGGTAGAGGCACCCTAGAACACACAAGTTGATCCACGTGATCTATTCCTTAGTCGTGTGCGGTGCCCCAGCCACCATATTCCTCGATAATACTGTAGCGGAGTTTAGGCGAAGCCCTGCTGCTGTAGTGCATCAAGATCGTCACCATGCCGTCGTGCTGACGGAACTCTTCCCCGACACTTTGTTGGATCGGAGTCCGCGGATCGTCATCGAGCTGAACGTGTGCTCGAACTCGGAGGTGCCGTAGTTTCGGTACTTGATCGGTTGGATTGTGAAGACGTACGACTACTTCCTCTACGTTGCGTCAACGCTTCCGCAGTTGGTCTACGTGGGTACGTAGACAACACTCTCCCCCCTCGTTGCTATGCATCACATGATCTTGCGTGTGCGTAGGAATTTTTTTGAAATTACTACGAATCCCAATAGTGGTATCAGAGCCTAGGTTATTTATGTTGATGTTATATGCACGAGTAGAACACAAGTGAGTTGTGGGCGATATAAGTCATACTGCCTACCAGCATGTCATACTTTGGTTCGGCGGCATTGTTGGACAAGACGACCCGGACCAACATTACGCGTACGCTTACGCGAGACCGGTTCTCCCGACGTGCTTTGCACATAGGTGGCTTGCGGGCGACTGTCTCTCCAACTTTAGTTGAACCAAGTATGGCTACGCCCGGTCCTTGCGAAGGTTAAAACAGAGTCTATTTGACAAACTATCGTTGTGGTTTTGATGCGTAGGTGAAATTGGTTCTTGCTTAAGCCCATAGCAGCCACGTAAAACTTGCAACAACAAAGTAGAAGACGTCTAACTTGTTTTTGCAGGGCATGTTGTGATGTGATATGGTCAAGACATGATGCTGAATTTTATTGTATGAGATGATCATGTTTTGTAACCGAGTTATCGGCAACTAGCAGGAGCCATATGGTTGTCGTTTTATTGTATGCAATGCAATCGCGATGTAATGCTTTACTTTATTACTAAACGGTAGTGATAGTCATGGAAGCATAAGATTGGCGAGACAACAACGATGCTACGATGGAGATCAAGGTGTCGCGCCGGTGACGATGGTGCTTCGGAGATGGAGATCACAAGCACAAGATGATGATGGCCATATCATATCACTTATATTGATTGCATGTGATGTTTATCCTTTTATGCATCTTATCTTGCTTTGATTGACGGTAGCATTATAAGATGATCTCTCACTAAATTATCAAGAAGTGTTCTCCCTGAGTATGCACCGTTGCGAAAGTTCTTCGTGCTGAGACACCACGTGATGATCGGGTGTGATAGGTTCTAGGTTCAAATACAACGGGTGTAAAACAGTTGCACACGCGGAATACTCAGGTTATACTTGACGAGCCAAGCATATACAGATATGGCCTCGGAACACGGAGACCGAAAGGTCGAACGTGAATCATATAGTAGATATGATCAACATAACGATGTTCACCGATGAAACTACTCCATCTCACATGATGATCGGACATGGTTTAGTTGATTTGGATCACGTGATCACTTAGAGGATTAGAGGGATGTCTATCTAAGTGGGAGTTCTTAAGTAATATGATTAATTGAACTTAAATTTATCTTGAACTTAGTACCTGATAGTATCTTGCTTGTTTATGTTGATAGATGGCTCGTGCTGTTGTTCCGTTGAATTTTAATGCGTTCCTTGAGAAAGCAAAGTTGAAAGATGATGGTAGCAATTACACGGACTGGGTCCGTAACTTGAGGATTATCCTCATTGCTGCACAGAAGAATTACGTCCTGGAAGCACCGCTGGGTGCCAGGCCTGCTGCAGGAGCAACGCCGGATGTTATGAACGTCTGGCAGAGCAAAGCTGATGACTACTCGATAGTTCAGTGTGCCATGCTTTACGGCTTAGAATCGGGACTTCAACGACGTTTTGAACGTCATGGAGCATATGAGATGTTCCAGGAGTTGAAGTTAATATTTCAAGCAAATGCCCGGATTGAGAGATATGAAGTCTCCAATAAGTTCTATAGCTGCAAGATGGAGGAGAACAGTTCTGTCAGTGAGCATATACTCAAAATGTCTGGGTATAATAATCACTTGATTCAATTGGGAGTTAATCTTCCAGATGATTGCGTCATTGACAGAATTCTCCAATCACTGCCACCAAGCTACAAGAGCTTCGTGATGAACTATAATATGCAAGGGATGAACAAGACTATTCCCGAGCTCTTCGCGATGCTGAAAGCTGCGGAGGTAGAAATCAAGAAGGAGCATCAAGTGTTGATGGTCAACAAGACCACTAGTTTCAAGAAAAAGGGCAAAGGAAAGAAGAAGGGGAACTTCAAGAAGAACGGCAAGCCAGTTGCTGCTCAAGAGAAGAAACCCAAGTCTGGACCTAAGCCTGAAACTGAGTGCTTCTACTGCAAGCAGACTGGTCACTGGAAGCGGAACTGCCCCAAGTATTTGGCGGATAAGAAGGATGGCAAGGTGAACAAAGGTATATGTGATATACATGTTATTGATGTGTACCTTACTAATGCTCGCAGTAGCACCTGGGTATTTGATACTGGTTCTGTTGCTAATATTTGCAACTCGAAACAGGGGCTACGGATTAAGCGAAGATTGGCTAAGGACGAGGTGACGATGCGCGTGGGAAACGGTTCCAAAGTCGATGTGATCGCGGTCGGCACGCTACCTCTACATCTACCTTCGGGATTAATATTAGACCTAAATAATTGTTATTTGGTGCCAGCGTTGAGCATGAACATTATATCTGGATCTTGTTTAATGCGAGACGGTTATTCATTTAAATCAGAGAATAATGGTTGTTCTATTTATATGAGTAATATCTTTTATGGTCATGCACCCTTGAAGAGTGGTCTATTCTTATTGAATCTCGATAGTAGTAATACACATATTCATAATGTTGAAGCCAAAAGATGCAGAGTTGATAATGATAGTGCAACTTATTTGTGGCACTGCCGTTTAGGTCATATCGGTGTAAAGCGCATGAAGAAACTCCATACTGATGGACTTTTGGAACCACTTGATTATGAATCACTTGGTACTTGCGAACCGTGCCTCATGGGCAAGATGACCAAAACACCGTTCTCCGGTACTATGGAGAGAGCAACAGATTTGTTGGAAATCATACATACAGATGTATGTGGTCCGATGAATATTGAGGCTCGTGGCGGATATCGTTATTTTCTCACCTTCACAGATGATTTAAGCAGATATGGGTATATCTACTTAATGAAACATAAGTCTGAAACATTTGAAAAGTTCAAGGAATTTCAGAGTGAAGTTGAAAATCATCGTAACAAGAAAATAAAGTTTCTACGATCTGATCGTGGAGGAGAATATTTGAGTTACGAGTTTGGTGTACATTTGAAAAATTGTGGAATAGTTTCGCAACTCACGCCACCCGGAACACCTCAGCGTAATGGTGTGTCCGAACGTCGTAATCGTACTTTACTGGATATGGTGCGATCTATGATGTCTCTTACTGATTTACCGCTATCGTTTTGGGGTACGCTCTAGAGACGGCCGCATTCACGTTAAATAGGGCACCATCAAAATCCGTTGAGACGACACCTTATGAACTGTGGTTTGGCAAGAAACCAAAGTTGTCGTTTCTAAAAGTTTGGGGCTGCGATGCTTATGTGAAAAAGCTTCAACCTGATAAGCTCGAACCCAAATCGGAGAAATGTGTCTTCATAGGATATCCAAAGGAAACTATTGGATACACCTTCTATCACAGATCCGAAGGCAAGACTTTTGTTGCTAAATTCGGAAACTTTCTAGAGAAGGAGTTTCTCTCGAAAGAAGTGAGTGGGAGGAAAGTAGAACTTGACGAGGTAACTGTACCTGCTCCCTTATTGGAAAGTAGTACATCACAGAAAACTGTTCCTGTGACACCTACACCAGTTAGTGAGGAAGTTAATGATAATGATCATGAAACTTCAGAACAAGATACTACTGAACCTCGTAGATCAACCAGAGTAAGATCCGCGCCAGAGTGGTACGGTAATCCCGTTCTGGAAGTCATGATGCTAGATCATGATGAACCTACGAACTATGAAGAAGCGATGGTGAGCCCAGATTCCGCAAAGTGGCTTGAAGCCATGAAATCTGAGATGGGATCCATGTATGAGAACAAAGTATGGACTTTGGTTGACTTGCCCGATGATCGGCAAGCAATTGAGAATAAATGGATCTTCAAGAAGAAGACTGACGCTGACGGTAATGTTACTGTCTACAAAGCTCGACTTGTCGCAAAAGGTTTTCGGCAAGTTCAAGGGATTGACTACGATGAGACCTTCTCACCCGTAGCGATGCTTAAGTCTGTCCGAATCATGTTAGCAATTGCCGCATTTTATGATTATGAAATTTGGCAGATGGATGTCAAAACTGCATTCCTGAATGGATTTCTGGAAGAAGAGTTGTATATGATGCAACCAGAAGGTTTTGTCGATCCAAAGGGAGCTAACAAAGTGTGCAAGCTCCAGCGATCCATTTATGGACTGGTGCAAGCCTCTCGGAGTTGGAATAAACGTTTTGATAGTGTGATCAAAGCATTTGGTTTTATACAGACTTTTGGAGAAGCCTGTATTTACAAGAAAGTGAGTGGGAGCTCTGTAGCATTTCTGATATTATATGTGGATGACATATTATTAATTGGAAATGATATAGAATTTCTGGATAGCATAAAGGGATACTTGAATAAGAGTTTTTCAATGAAAGACCTCGGTGAAGCTGCTTACATATTAGGCATTAAGATCTATAGAGATAGATCAAGACGCTTAATTGGACTTTCACAAACAACATACCTTGACAAAATTTTGAAGAAGTTCAAAATGGATCAAGCAAAGAAAGGATTCTTGCCTGTGTTACAAGGTGTGAAATTGAGTAAGACTCAATGCCCGACCACTGCAGAAGATAGAGAGAATATGAAAGATGTTCCCTATGCATCAGCGATAGGATCTATCATGTATGCAATGCTGTGTACCAGACCTGATGTGTGCCTTGCTATAAGTCTAGCAGGGAGGTACCAAAGTAATCCAGGAGTGGATCACTGGACAGCGGTCAAGAACATCCTGAAATACCTGAAAAGGACTAAGGATATGCTTCTCGTATATGGAGGTGACAAAGAGCTCGTCGTAAATGGTTACGTTGATGCAAGCTTTGACACTGATCCGGACGATTCTAAATCGCAAACCGGATACGTGTTTACATTAAACGGTGGAGCTGTCAGTTGGTGCAGTTCTAAACAAAGCGTCGTAGCGGGATCTACATGTGAAGCGGAGTACATAGCTGCATCGGAAGCAGCTAATGAAGGAGTATGGATGAAGGAGTTCATATCCGATCTAGGTGTCATACCTAGTGCATCGGGTCCAATGAAAATCTTTTGTGACAATATTGGTGCAATTGCCTTGGCAAAGGAATCCAGATTTCACAAGAGAACCAAGCACATCAAGAGACGCTTCAATTCCATCCGGGATCTAGTCCAGGTGGGAGACATAGAGATTTGCAAGATACATACGGATCTGAATGTTGCAGACCCGTTGACTAAGCCTCTTCCACGAGCAAAACATGATCAGCACCAAGGCTCCATGGGTGTTAGAATCATTATTGTATAAACTAGATTATTGACTCTAGTGCAAGTGAGAGACTGAAGGAAATATGCCCTAGAGGCAATAATAAAGTTATTATTTATTTCCTTATATCATGATAAATGTTTATTATTCATGCTAGAATTGTATTAACCGGAAACATAATACATGTGTGAATACATAGACAAACTTAGTGTCACTAGTATGCCTCTACTTGACTAGCTCGTTAATCAAAGATGGTTATGTTTCCTAACCATGAACAAAGTGTTGTTATTTGATTAACGAGGTCACATCATTAGTTGAATGATCTGATTGACATGACCCATTCCATTAGCTTAGCACCCGATCGTTTAGTATGTTGCTATTGCTTTCTTCATGACATATACATGTTCCTATGACTATGAGATTATGCAACTCCCGTTTGCCGGAGGAACACTTTGGGTGCTACCAAACGTCACAACGTAACTGGGTGATTATAAAGGAGCATTACAGGTGTCTCCAAAGGTAGATGTTGGGTTGGCGTATTTCGAGATTAGGATTTGTCACTCCGATTGTCGGAGAGGTATCTCTGGGCCCTCTCGGTAATGCACATCACTTAAGCCTTGCAAGCATTGCAACTAAATGAGTTAGTTGCGGGATGATGTATTACAGAACGAGTAAAGAGACTTGCCGGTAACGAGATTGAACTAGGTATAGGAATACCGACGATCGAATCTCGGGCAAGTAACATACCGATGACAAAGGGAACAACGTATGTTGTTATGCGGTCTGACCGATAAAGATCTTCGTAGAATATGTAGGAGCCAATATGGGCATCCAGGTCCCGCTATTGGTTATTGACCGGAGACGTGTCTCGGTCATGTCTACATTGTTCTCGAACCCGTAGGGTCCGCACGCTTAAGGTTTCGATGACAGTTATATTATGAGTTTATGAGTTTTGATGTACCGAAGGTGTTCGGAGTCCCGGATGAGATCCGGGACATGACGAGGAGTCTCGAAATGGTCGAGATGTAAAGATTGATATATTGGAAGCCTATGTTTGGATATCGGAAGTGTTCCGGGTGAAATCGGGATTTTACCGGAGTACCAGGAAGGTTACCGGAACCCCCCGGGAGCTAAATGGGCCATGATGGGCCTTAGTGGAAAAGAGAAGAGGCAGCCCTACATGGGCTGCGCGCCTCCCCCTTCCCCTAGTCCTATTAGGACTAGGAGAGGTGGCCGGCCCCCTCCTTCTCTTTTCCCCCTCCGCGAATCCTATTCCAACTAGGATTGGGGGGGGGGGAATCCTACTCCCAGAGGGAGTAGGACTCTCCTGGCGCACCCCTTGTGGCCGGCCAGCCTCCCCCCTTTGGTCCTTTATATACTGAGGTAGAGGCACCCTAGAACACACAAGTTGATCCACGTGATCTATTCCTTAGCCGTGTGCGGTGCCCCAGCCACCATATTCCTCGATAATACTGTAGCGGAGTTTAGGCGAAGCCCTGCTGCTGTAGTGCATCAAGATCGTCACCACGCCGTTGTGCTGACGGAACTCTTCCCCGACACTTTGCTGGATCGGAGTCCGGGGATCGTCATCGAGCTGAACGTGTGCTCGAACTCGGAGGTGCCGTAGTTTCGGTACTTGATCGGTTGGATTGTGAAGACGTATGACTACTTCCTCTACGTTGCGTCAATGCTTCCGCAGTCGGTCTGTGTGAGTACATAGACAACACTCTCCCCCCTCGTTGCTATGCATCACATGATCTTGCGTGTGCGTAGGAAATTTTTTGAAATTACTACGAATCCCAACAGATATTAGAGTCATGCTAGTGGGTAGTTGTGGATTGTAGAAATACTTGTGTTGAGGTTTGTGATTCCCGTAGCATGCACGTATGGTGAACCGTTATGTGACGAAGTCGGAGCATGATTTATTTATTGATTGTCTTCCTTATGAGTGGCGGTCGGGGATGAGCGATGGTCTTTTCCTACCAATCTATCCCCCTAGGAGCATGCACGTAGTACTTTGTTTCGATGACTAATAGATTTTTGCAATAAGTATGTGAGTTCTTTATGACTAATGTTGAGTCCATGGATTATACGCACTCTCACCCTTCCACCGTTGCTAGCCTCTCTAGTACCGCACAACTTTCGCCAGTACCATAAACTCACCATATACCTTCCTCAAAACAGCCACCATACCTACCTATCATGGCATTTCCATAGCCATTCTGAGATATATTGCCATGCAACTTCCATCATCATCATATACATGACTTGAACATTCATTTTCATATTGCTTTGCATGATCGTAAGATAGCTAGCATGATGTTTTCATGGCTTGTCCGTTTTTTGATGTCATTGCTACGCTAGATCATTGCACATCCCGGTACACCGCCGAAGGCATTCATATAGAGTCATATCTTTGTTCTAGATATCGAGTTGTAAGTAAATAAAAGTGTGATGATCATCATTATTAGAGCATTGCCCCAGTGAGGAAAGGATGATGGAGACTATGATTCCCCCATAGAGTCGGGATGAGACTCCAAACTTTACAAAAAAAATAAAAGAGGCCAAAGAAGCCCAAATAAAAAAAGAGGCCAAAGAAGCCCACCAAAAAAAATCAAAAAAAGAGAGAAAAAGAGAGAAGGGGCAATGTTACTATCCTTTTACCACACTTGTGCTTCAGAGTAGCACCATGTTCTTCATATAGAGAGAACTTGGCTTGTATATTCCGATGATGGGCTTCCTCAAATGCCCGAGGTCTTCATGAGCAAGCAAGTTGGATGCACACCCACTTAGTTTCAGTTAGAGCTTTCATACACTTATAGCTCTAGTGCATCCGTTGCATGGCAATCCCTACTCACTCACATTGATATCTATTGATGGGCATCTCCATAACCCTTTGATACGCCTAGTTGATGTGAGACTATCTTCTCCTTTTTGTCTTCTCCACCATCATATTCTATTCCACCTATAGTGCTATGTCCGTGGCTCACGCTCATGTATTGCGTGAAAGTTCAAAAGGTTTGAGAATGTCAAAAGTATGAAACAATTGCTTGGCTTGTCATCGGGGTTGTGCATGATGTGAATATTTTGTGTGGTGAAGATGGAGCATAGCCAGACTATATGATTTTGTAGGGATAACTTTCTTTGGCCATGTTATTTTGAAAAGACATGATTACTTTATTAGTAGGCTTGAAGTATTATTGTTTTTATGTCAAATGATAGACTATTGCTTTGAATAACTCGTATCTTAATATTCATGCCATGATTAGATATGTGATCAAGATTATGCTAGGTAGCATTCCACATCAAAAATTATCTTTTTTATCATTTACCTACTCGAGAACGAGCAGGAATTAAGCTTGGGGATGTTGATACGTCTCCGTCGTATCTATAATTTTTGATTGTTCCATGCCAATATTATTCAACTTTCATATACTTTTTGGCAACTTTTTATATTATTTTTGGGACTAACATATTGATCCAGTGCCAGTTCCTGTCTGTTGCATGTTTTTGGTTTCACAGAATATCCATATCAAACAGAGTCCAAACGGGATAAAAACGGACGGAGCTTATTTTTGGAAAATATGGAAAATTCGGAAGGAAAATCAACGCGAACCAGTGCCCGAGGTGGTCACGAGGCAGGGGGCGCGCCCCTACCCTCGTGAGCCCACCGTAAGGCGGTTGACGCTCTTCTTTTGCCGCAAGAAAGCTAATATTCGGAAAAAAAATTCACGGTGAAGGTTTCAGGCCAATCGGAGTTACAAATGTCCATATATATACGAAACGGTGAAACAGAGCTAGAAGAGAGCGCAGAACCAGAGAGAGACAGAGAGACAGATCCAATCTCGGAGGGGATCTCGCCCCTCCCACGCCATGGAGGCCATGGACCAGAGGGGAAACCCTTCTCCCATCTAGGGAGGAGGTCAAGGAAGAAGAAGAAGGAGGGGGGCTCTCTCCCCCTCGCTTCCGGTGGGACCGGAGTGCCACCGGGGGCCATCATCATCACCGCGATCTACACCAACACCTCCACCATCTTCACCAACATCTCCATCACCTTCCCCCCTCTATCTACAGCGGTCCACTCTCCCGTAACCCGCTGTACCCTCTACTTGAACATGGTGCTTTGTGCTTCATATTATTATCCAATGATGTGTTGCCATCCTATGATGTCTGAGTAGATTTTTGTTGTCCTATCGGTGGTTGATGAATTGCTATGATTGATTTAATTTGCTTGTGGTTATGTTGCTGTGCTTTGGTGCCCATCATATGATTGCGCGCATGGATCACACCCTAGGGTTAGTTGTATGTTGATAGGACTATGTATTGGAGGGCAAGAGTGTCAGAAGCTTCAACCTAGCATAGAAATTGATGCATACGGGATTCAAGGGGGACCAATATATCTTAATGCTACGGTGGGTTTTACCTTAATGAACATTAGTAGTTGCGGATGCTTGCTAATAGTTCCAATCATAAGTGCATAGAATTCCAAGTCAGGGATGACATGCTAGCAGTGGCCTCTCCCACATAATACTTGTTATCGGTCTAGTAAAGTAGTCAATTGCTTAGGGGAAATTTCGCAACTCCTACCACCACTTTTCCACACTCGCTATATTTACTTTATTGTTTATTTATTTAAACAGCCCCTACTTTTTATTTACGTACTCTTTATTATCTTGCAAACCTATCCAACAACAACTACAAAGTACTTCTAGTTTCATACTTGTTCTAGGTAAAGCGAATGTCAAGCGTGCGTAGAGTTGTATCGGTGGTCGATAGAACTTGAGGGAATATCTTTAGCTCCTCATTGGGTGACACTCTTACTTATCGAAAACTATTGCGATCCCCTATACTTGTGGTTATCAGAGGGCATGGGTTCCGTGGTGTGGGTACAGTGTGCTAACCTCTCAGAGTGTATATTAAATCTATGGATAGTTGTGCCCGCGGATAAGGGCCCAGTTCGTGTATGTCACACTATGGGTCAACAGTAATAATAAGAACTTGCTTAATAACAACCCTGGTTCGATGATGAGAAAGAGATTGGTGGTGATCGTGAAATGATCACCATTTGGTTATGGGGTAACCCGTTGAGCCCAGAGTGGTTCCGTTTGTGATCCATGAATGATCACTGTGGTATCGAGGATACCGAGTTGTTGGTTATTCGTGATGTTGTGTGAGAATCATGGGTAAAGATCAAGCTCCTTGTGGTCATTTAATGATTACTATGGTATTGTTTATACCAAGCTTGATTTGATCCTGAGATGATCATGTGCTGTCCGAGGTTGGTAAGTCATGCATGTGATGGTTATGAGTTAACCCGAGCAGAATAAGTGGTGCATATAGTGTCATCATATTGCATGCTAGTATCGTCAGATTTATATGTTCAAGCCATGCTCATATTGTTCTAGTTGCAGCATGTTCATGTTGTTCATGCCATGTTATCCTGATGATCTCACGATAATTCCTGCGTAACCTATAATTGCCATGTTGTTGTTTGTCTTGAATGCTTCTGGTTATTGTGAGCTTGCAAGTACATTCAATGTACTGACCTGGCATGTCATGCCAGTTTGCAGGTCATGCCAGATTTGAATGCTTGTTTGCCGTGGATTCTTTGTTTGCGAGCTAGGATAAGTGTTCCAGCCAGAGTCCCTACGGAGTGGAGTTCACCACCGTCGTCGTTGTTTTGCTGCCTGTAGTTGTTCCGCTGCCTCGACTTGTTCTACTGCTTGCATAGGGAAAATGAGGATGGTGTAGGTTGTCGTGCCGATCTTATTCATTGTAATATCGGAGAGCTTGTATTCATATTCGTGTAATAATAGAAAGCTGGTTTGTTCTATGCTAAGCAGTGCCGTATTCCTGAAGACTTCTCCTCGATCTCTCGGCTGGAATACGGGGCGTTCCGATTTCTCTGATCCTGGGTGCCACAATTTAGAATGTCATTCTCGTCTGGATCACGAGAGTCTGAGAGCTGCAGATGGGTGCGTTTTGGTGGTGTAGCAAGACTTCTTATGAACTATCATGTCTTGCTGTTTATGTCAGTAGTAGTCACTAGTCAGTGTTTGAATGTTGTATATATCTTTGTTTCGAACTGTTTATTGTCTCGAACTGCTGGTGGGCTAAATGAGGGCATCACCATTCTCCAGTGTTCAGAGTATATCTCCCTTTTTCAAGTTATAATATGAGCTTAGTGTCTTTTCGATGATGTACACATGTTTGGGCCAGTGAGGTGTCGTTGAATATGGGCCCAGTAGTAACGCAATGCCGAATAAGTCAATTATGCCTGTCAGGCCGGGCTCTCAAAAGATCCTCAAAAAAAGGTCGAGCTCTAAAGAAAGAATAGGGACTCTTAGGCCGACATGTGGGCGCCACCAGTGTTTTCGTGCGCTTGCGCGCCGAGAGATATTGGCGTGTGCTCAAAATTCATGCTACCTTTTCATCCCCAATCTCCCGCCCCTCCCCCACCTATGGAATCTCAATTGCTACTCCAGTTCCCCCAAATCCCCCTCCTGTACTCCCTGTACTCAAGCGCACTATCATGTCGCCGGTCAATGGAATCTCTGAGCCGGAGATCCTGAGGTCTGTCCTGCCTTCGGGTGCTGCATGCTGTCACTCAACATTGGCATGGCGGCGCTTGACAACTAGTTGCCCGACAAAGTGCTGATGGTAACCATCAACGGTGACCGGCCTCCCGTCTCACCGGACGGCCTTGTCAAAGCTCTTGGCATTGCACACGGCATCCAAATAAGTGACTTTCTCATCGAAGTCTGTCCGCCACTCGCTGATTTCTTCGTCAGGTTCCAGACAACTTTCGACTGCAGTCGTGTGTTCGAATCTTCCTGGCGTTTGTTCTGCGATGGTGCGCTGGTGAACTTTGATCGGTGGCACCCAGGATGGGGCTCGGTGCCCTTTGAGCTTGAGTTTTTAACAAAGCTTACCTTCCATGGCATGCCTCGACGTGCTTGGGACAACGAGTCCATGAATGAGCTTATCAACGACCTTGGAGGTGAGCTCGTAAGTATGTTTGTTCCTCCAGACAGCTGGGCTCTGACAGTTATGGCATGGTTGGAGAAGCCGTCCACCATACTGAAGGTGATTGTTGTTGAGATACCGGTGCAGGAACTGGGGTTGTGCTATTTTTCACCACCAAGGCCACCGCAGACCACGTTAGGGATGTACCTATATCGAGTGTTCGTGCATGTCGAAGAAGTGGTCAATCCATCAATCGAAGTCCTGCCGCCGCCTCTGGTGCCCGGGTCCGGCGACGTCCATTAAAAAGTCAACGTCAGACTTTCCCCGTGTTGCTCAGAACGATGGATGGCATAGGGCGTACTCCATTGCACGCCGGAGGCCACTGCTTCTTTGGGAGAAGATGCAGGGCTGGCTGCCTAGATGTGCTCTAATTTGAGGTAACAACTGAATCTTGTCAGATACTGGTTAAATCCAAGGTATGGGTGTGAAGCACTGATGTGCCAGTACATGTGATTGTGACATGTTCTATTTTTTCACCTAAACTTTTTTTTAGAAAGGGTTGTACGTCAACTTAATGTTCTAGCAGAACTTATATATTGTGTTGTCTATCTATTTTCTTTGCACATCATTCAAGATATTTCCCCATCATTGATAAAGACAATGAACCGTTATGTACGAGTTTGTAGGTTTCAACATAGCCCTACCCGTAGCGATCCACTGCTTCCACCCTGATTGTGTCGCCTGCGTGAAATTTTTGTACGCAAGTTCAGTGTGCTATGATGTTCTACATGATTGTGTCAACAATATAAGTTTTTACTGAGCATCATCAATGCATATGGCTGAAAGATGTATTTACGATCATCGGCCGATGGGTCTCTCTCTCTTTCACACACACACAAGTTGGACCCATTGAATTATTTTCTTCGCTCGTGACAGCTTTTAATTAGGTTCCGCTGTACACTCACTTTTTTCTTAAGTTATTAGTTGAGATCAGTGACTTAAAAAAGTTGTATAGAAGCCTTGTTTGGGCCTTTCCAGCATCGCTGAATGTGGGCTGAGTACCATGTAAGGTTGTACTGTACTACACAGACCTTTTTTTCAACATCACCAATGCATCTGGGCCGACAGTTGCACACAATCCGGGTCAACTTGTTATTCTCCACCCCGCTGGGTTGCAAATCTTTCCTAAGAGGGATGCATTAGGCCTAACAAGAAAATGGGCTTTAAGAAATAATAAATGGGATGTAATTATAAAAACTAGGCAGTAACTATAAAAAATGCACCAAACACATAATTAGTTTATAAAATATTACTTTTGGATTTTGAAAATGTAAATTTCATTAATTATTGCACGCGCAATGTTTCATTGGATTTTTACGTAATACAAATTTATATTGAAATTTTATTTAATCTGACTAGAAATTTTGGGACAAAAATACTTCGGATCCCATCAAAAGGCGGGAAATTTTATTTAATTCTCTTTTGAACGGTTGGTTGAAATTATTAGTCGTTGCCCTAGCTAGAAAATGGGTTGTACTTTTAACAAACTGTAAATGGGATGTAGTAAATTCCATTAGAACTCGAAAATGGGCTGTACATTCTTAAAAATCGCAAATGGACTATAAGTTCTCTGCCACACACTTGTGGGCCTACTAAGTTGACGTGTATGCAAGGCTTTGTCAACTTATAGTCAACACACGGTTCTAGCAGCAGTGTCCGTTGGATGTCCATCCAACGGATGTCGTGCTTCTTCTTCAATCTCAAATATTCTAGCTTCTGCCGCCCAAAAAATGATTCCTCCCCTGACATCTGGGGCGCACCATTTCGGAGGCTGACCTGTGGGCCTACTAAGATGACACGTACCAAGGGCTTTGTCAACTTAGTCAATATAAACGATTCTAGCTGCAGTGACCGTACGATGTCCATCCAATGGCCGTCGTGATTCTTCAACCTCTGCTCTTCTTGCTCCAGCCGCCCAAAGTAGCGTCGGTCGTGCCGCCTGCTCCTGCCTCCCGTGGCTAGCTGTGCTTCCGCGGAGGGCTCACCACCCGACCACTCCCACCGCTGGCCAGGCCCTGCGGCGACGGCATCCTCACACCATAGCCAAACCAGTGAACTGTCCTACTCCTCTCTGCGTGGACATCCACTGCCGTGTCTTCCCCGGCTCCGCGTCGTCCTCTTCCTAGGCCTCGCCGTTGTCCACCACCCTGGTGCTCTCGGCACGGCGTGGTCAATGTGGTCAACGACCGACTTCCATCGGAAGAGTACTATACATGGTGAGGCTGACAGCTGGGTCCACGGCCGCAGCAAGGAAGTGCCTCCTTATTACACACAAAATAATTATTCCTCTACCTGACAGCAGGGACCCACCGGACGGGCCACCGTATTTCACAAAAAACGTTTCCCCCCTAACAGCTGGGACCCACCAGCTATATCTTCGCACGCAAGGAAGTGCGTCCATATTACGGGCACAAAAAATATTCGCCCCCCTGACTGCTGGGACCCAACAACTACATCTTCGCACGAAAGGAAGTGCCTGACAGTCAGGACCCACCTGGTCGAAGCATACGTAGCGTTGTCATTCTGGTCGTGAACGTGTACGTACATACTGGTCGATGTAGAGGCACGCACATGTCGTAGTAGAGGCGCGCACATAGCATGTACACGTACGTGCAGCGGCCAGGGTGCAAGAAAGAAAATACGGCCACATACGTACATATGGGCGGGGTATTGAATGCCTACTCGCGCATACGTACGGACAGGGCTCGTGTACATGGCTGGGTTGGAATGGAGAAGCTGCGCCGTCGTCGTGTTCATGGGGAGGCAACCGGCTGGGTCAGAACGGAATGCGTTGTCGTGTCCATCGGGAGCAAACCGGCTTCGATGGAACAACCGATGGAAACGAGGCTTGGCCTACCGTAGAACGGAGGAAATGACCTTGTGTCCGACCAGCCACGGTCAAAACGGGATCCTGTTCATCAGGAGGGGTCTGGTGTACCGCAAAACGGATGTAACACCCACGATGCGGCTATATGTCCCACGTGTCGAGGCATGACTTAGAGGCATAACCGCATGGTGGTTTTGTCACAAGAGGGGTAATCTTCACACAATCCCATGTACTGAATAAGAAAGGGATAAAGAGTTGGCTTACAATCACCACTTCACACAAATAACAAGTTAAACATACATCATCCAGAGTACAATCAAGGTCCGACTACGGAACCAAAATAAAAGAAGACAACCCCAAATGCTAGATCCCCGATCATCCCAACTGGGCTCCACTACTGATCATCAGGCAACAAAACATAGTAACGACCAAGGTCCTCGTCGAACTCCCACTTGAGTTCGGTAGCGTCGCCCGCACTTGTATCATCGACACCTGCAACTATTGGAAATATCAGTGAGTCGCGAGGCCTCAGGAATCTCACACCCACGAGATCAAGAATATTTAAGATTAGGGGTAGGATAAGGTAGTGAGGTGGAGCTGCAGCAAGCGCTAAGCAAATATGGTGGCTAACATATGAAAATAAGAGTAAGATGAGAAGCTACGCAACAGTCGAAAAGCTATAAGTGATCAAGAAGTGATCCTGAAACTAGTTACGTTCAAACATAACACAAGACCGTGTTCACTTCCCGGACTCCGCCGAAAAGAGACCATCACGGTTACACACGCGGTTGGTTCATTTTAATTAAGTCAAGTGTCAAGTTCTCTACAACCAGATATTAACAAATTCCCATCTGCCACATAACCGCGGGCACGGCTCTCAAAAGTTTATACCCTGCAGGGGTGTCCCAACTTAGCCCATCACAAGCTCTCACGATCAATGAAGGATATTCCTTCTCCCGGAAAGACCCGACCAGTCTCGAAATCCCGGTAACAAGACATTTCGACAATGGTAAAACAAGACCAGCAAGACCGCCCGAATGTGCCGACAAATCCCGATAGGAGCTGCACATATCTCGTTCTTAGGGCACACCAGATGGGCAATATGTCGGGTTGGCATAGACCCTGGTTGCCCAGGGGGCGCTGGACATCGCCCAGGTTGGACCAACACTTAGAGGAGCACTGGCCTGGGGGGGGGGTTAAAACAAAGATGACCCTCGGGTTAGCTGCACCCAAGGGAAAAATGCTTAGGTTGTTAGGCAAATGTAAAACCAAGGTTGGGCCTTGCTGGAGGAGTTCTATTCAGAGCAACTGTCAAGGGGGTCCCATAACCCCAACCGCGTAAGGAATGCAAAATCAAGGAACATAACACCGGTATGACGGAAACTAAGGTGGCAAGAGTGGAACAAAGCACCAAGCATAAGGCCAAGCCTTCCACCCTTTACCAAGTATATAGATGGATTAATTAGAATAAGAGTTATTGTGATATCCCAACATATCCATGTTCCAACATGGAACAAACTTCAACTTCACCTGCAACTAGCAATGCTATAAGAGGGTCTGAGCAAAAGCGGTAACATAGCATGTCGGTGTCAAAACCGGCGGATCTCGGGTAGGGGGTCCCGAACTGTGCGTCTAGGCCGGATGGTAACAGGAGACAGGGGACACAATGTTTTACCCAGGTTCGGGCCCTCTTGATAGAGGTAAAACCCTACGTCCCACTTGATTAATATTGATGATATGGGTAGTACAAGAGTAGATCTACCACGAGATTAGAGAGGCTAAACCCTAGAAGCTAGCCTATGGTATGATTGTATGTTATGGTTGTTGTCCTATGGACTAAAACCCTTCGGTTTATATAGACACCGGAGAGGGTTAGGGTTACACAAGGTCGGTTACAAAGGAGGATATATCCATATCCGCATTGCCTAGCTTGCCTTCCACGCCAAGTAGAGTCCCATCCGGACACGAGACGAAGTCTTCAATCTTGTATCTTCATAGTCTAACAGTCCGACCAATGGAGATAGTCCAGCTGTCCGGAGACCCCCTAATCCAGGACTCCCTCAGTAGCCCCTGAACCAGGCTGCAATGACGATGAGTCCGGCGCGCAGTATTGTCTTTGACATTGCAAGGCGGGTTCCTTCTCCGAATACATCACAGAAGAACTTGAAAACAAGGATAGTGTCTGACCCTGCAAAATAAGTTCCACATACCACCGTAGAGAGAATAATATTTTCGCAATTCTAATTTGCTGACTTGTTTTGGCGGCATGACGTTATGTCATGGCCCGGTGATTATTCGAACCGTTTCCTTTAAGCAGCCCCGCACATAACACGAGGTAGTTTTTCCACACGTATTGTGAAAGCAGAGATCATGTCCCCAACCGTTTCCTTTAAGCAGCCCCGCACATAACAGGATTCTCATCAATACGGGCATGGGTAACCCAACCACGCCATCGATTACGGCGCTTGGGGGATGAGCGAGTTTTACCAGGCAAGTGGGGACGCTTAGCTTCGTCCGCCCATATAAAGGGATAAGGATTCACCTTTCTATCCATGCCTTCTTCCTCCTTTGATCATCTGTTTTCGCACACTCGAGCTCTAGCGCCCAAGTCCACACTTCCCACCTCAACCTTCTCCAACCATGTCCAGAGCGGGAGGCAGGTGGATGGTCTCCTCCGTCACGGAGGGATACATCAAGAAGCCGAGGAGAGTCGAATACCTACCCGACAACATCACGCAACGGCTCCCAGATGAGGGGCAGCTCATCCCTACCCCCAGGCCCCATGAGAGGGTAGTATTCCTCACCCATTTCCTCTGCGGACTGGGATTCCCTCTCCATCCATTCGTCCGGGGGCTGATGTTCTATTACAGCCTGGATTTCCACAATCTGGCCCCGAACTTCATCCTCAACATCTCGGCGTTTATCGTCGTGTGTGAGGCCTTCCTCCGCATCAAGCCCCACTTCGGCTTATGGTTGAAGACCTTCAATGTTAAGCCAAAGGTGGTGGGCGGCCGCCAGGCGGAGTGCGGAGGCACCATGGTGGGCAAAATTCCCAACGTAACATGGCTCGAGGGCTCCTTTGTGGAAACCATAAAGGGGTGGCAATCGGGGTGGTTCTACAACACCGAGCCGCACGACCCTATATGGGCAGCGGCCCCCAAGTTCCAATCTAGCATCCCCACGCGGCTCACCTCCTGGAAAGGGAAGGGCCTGTCCTGGGGTACTTCGGAAGAGCTGATCGGACTCCAAACGTGTATTCAAAACATGGTGAACAAGAAGCTCAAACTTGTCAATGTGGTCCAGGTCATGCTCCACCGCCGGATTCTCCCGTGCCAACAATGGAGTTCAACTTGTGGGAGTTCGATCCAGCGCAGCACCGAACTCTGAACAGGCTTTTCGACACAACTCACGAAGATGCCTGGAGGGTGCTGTTCAAAAGCGCCGAGGTCCCCCCTCCCATTACTGAGGATCGTGGATTCAGCGCGAAGCGCCAAGCCAAAGCGGTAAGCTTCTTTACCTCTCACAGGATACTTATTTTTTATAGGTTGACTCCATGCTGGCTCTAAACTCCCGTACCTTTGACAGGACTGGCAGGAGACGGCCGGACAGATCGACTGTCCGGCTCCTTTGCCCCAAGGTCCAGCAGATGCTCTTCTGGCGAAGATGCTGACTCCGGCTCCTTATACGGTGCCGGAGAAGACCAAGAAGGCCAAGGGAACCCGAAAGAGTTCCCGACGCCAGGCGTCATCGGACTCACCGTACGATGACTCTGCGGCGCACTCCTCCCTCGAAGATGAGGAAGAAGAAAAAGATGCTCCCCCTCCTGCAGGGGGAGATAAGAAAAGGAAGGCCGCCCTAACTGGGGGGCAGAAGGGTCCAAGAAGGGAAGGACTCTCCTTTCGGATAGCTCCACCGCCGCTGACGAAGACGAAGACGAGTGGTTGCCTAGGGCCAAGCCCCTGGGGAGATCGTAAGTATTCGGATACCAGAGTAACTCGTAGCATTCCTTTGTCACACTGCTTTCCCTAACGCCGAACCTAATTATGCAGGCCGCCGTGAACCAGCATCGATGTATCATCAGACGGCTCCCTGGGCTCGTCAGACATGGATAGCGATCCAGTCCCAACCGCCACCTCCCCTCCTCCCGCGGACGATGCCGAGGTGTTGTCTCAAGAGGCACCGAATCGAAGGGAGACAGTCCCGGAGGCGCCTCAAGGCGACCTTCCAGACTCCGGGAGCCAAGGGGACGGGGCCCCTGAGAGCTCCGAGTTCGGCCCTCAGCCGAACACCGCACCGGAACCTCCAGTGGTTCCAGGCTCGGGCAGGCGGCCTCCTTCTAAGAGGGGCAAGACGCCTGTGCCGGTGACCTCTGTCCATCCAGAGACGCCGGACAATCTGCTGGAAGCGCTTCGCAGCGCTTCCATCAACGAGGAGCACTATACTGTTATGAGTGCGGTGGTCCAGAAGGTTCAGTCCGCCAAGAGCGGGTTGACTGAAGCCTGTGCCAGCCTTCTAACAGGCTTCGTGGTAAGTGTTTTAAAATGTAGTAGAAATATTACCGCATAGACAGTAGCCCCTGATGCTTTGTTCGGTGTTCACAAAGAAAATCCGAACAGAGGATCAAATAATATCGCAGGAGTCTAATATAAGTATGTCAACATGCATATGCAGGCTTTGCTACTGGCGTCCACCGCACTGACTGTGGAGGTCGCCGAACTGAAGCAGGACCTCGAGGGGTCCAGGAAAGAGCTCGGCCTTGCCAAGAGGCAGCTCGAGGAGAACAAGGGTAAGTAATACCCTGTCTATAGATATGTATATATAAAATAAGACGTGATTGCAAAATGATAGGATCAATGTATATTTGCCAGGGGCCATGAGCGAGGTGGCGACCCTGAAGCAAGCGCTAACCAAGGCCGAAGATAACGCGGCCAAGGAGCGCACCGAGTGAGAGAAGCACGAGGCTCAGGTGGGCGAGGTGCAGGAAGAGCTCCAGGCTCTCGTGGAGAAGCACGAGGCGTTGGAGCTTGACTCAAAGATGCGGGAGTCTGAGCTTGCCGCGGCCCTCGAGAGCGCAAGAAGTGCCAAGGACGAAGCCCAAAAGGCCCTCCAGGAGATCGATGCAATGAAGAAGATAGCGGCGGGTAAGGCTTTCTATATGCAAAGCAAGCATGTAAAAGTAAATTACCGATTACTTACCCGAATTCGGAGCTCTCCAGGAGCATTCACAGATTTGCCCCGCAGCGTGTCCGATGCCGCACAATTTTACCAGGCTGAGGATGGAAGCTCAATGGAGAAGCTGTTCTGGTCTCAGTATGCTGAGGCCGAACACCCGGTGCCAATGAGCGACCAACTGAAGCAGATGGTCGAGCTACATAAGGCGGCCGATCGGGCCATGAAGAGCTTTATAGTCCGGATGTGGTTCGACGCCCTTCCGAATAGCTTCTTTGGCCTGGTGAGGCGGCTTGTGGATGCTTGCCCGCGGCTGGAGGTCGTCAAGCGATCTGTCTTCATTGAAGGTGCACGCCGGGCTTTCGCTCGTGTGAAATTGCAGTGGGTCAAGCTAGACGCCGTGAAGCTGATCAAGGAGGGGCCTCCGGAGGGCAAGGAGCACCGCCACCCTGAGATGTACTATGAGGGTGTTCTGCCGGGTGCCCATCTCATAGAGGACGAGTGCTCAAAAGATGTAATATTTGAACGAGACTTGCTCGTTTTATCCTGTATTTATGAAAACTTGTTTCATATGCGCTATGCAACGCTTGTTTGAATTTAAAATATTACCTTCTGTTTGGCTATTTATCCAATCTGAGAGATGGCTAGTCCTCGGCTTCTGCCCCCATGCCACGAGTGCTGGGGTGTTCGGGATAAACCTGAGCACTCTTGTTCCCATGTTTGGGTCCTTCGAGGGAGGTGCTCAGCACAACAAACAAGGCAACCGGACTAATAATGCTTTATCACTCTCACTTAGCCATAGAATTCTATAATTTTAAATTTTAGCGAAGCCCCTGGTATTCGGAAGGCCGAATTTGGGGCGTGATACACGCCTTTAAGCCGGACAGGGCTGGCCCCTCGCTCTAAGCGGCATAAGTCTTTAGGGACTCGAAAACCTCGCCGAACAGCGACCAGTCTCTCGCCTTATCATGACAGTCAGTTTTAGCTTTCTCTACTGAGGTGCTGAACCCAGCAGAACCGAGGCACAATCACAGTAGTTCTCCTAGCGCTACCTTAGCCGATAGAGTGGAACGTAAGGTACCAAAACATAGGAGCCGGGCAAACCCAACATTTGACCAAAGACATGCTTCAGAGCTGATGCATATAATGCTATAAGTTCGGGGTGCCGCACTTGTGAAAGTGTTCGGACTTTTCACACCATATTGTGAGGTACGTAAGCCCCCGGTGTATTAGCCATACCAAGGTGTACGGTTGCAAGGCATCATTAATGAACACACACACACACACACACACACACACACACACACATATATATATATATATATAAAACAAGAATGCAATAATAGTCGTAATGTCATGCATTGTTTATTAAAAAAATTGTGTTTAAAGCAGAGTGATACAGATAGTGCGATAAGCAAAGAGTAGGACTATGTCCCTTCCAAGGGCAAGCTGAGGAATGATATTAAATCGAATATTTCGCTCGTTACTGTAATCCACCCGGGAATTCCGTGGTATGACGTAGCTATCTGCCTCCTTGGTTGCTGCATCATGTGTTCGGTAATAGTGCTGCCGGGCAGTGTTTCCAGAAATTAAAGTCCTGAAAAAAGAGAAAAATAACCAAATGGGAAGCCCCTAGTGCGGTTTAAGCCACATCTTGGGGCGTGCCGCAGTTGTGCCCCCCTCCCCACCTGTGCCCATGGTATTTTTAATGCGTAATTATGTACGCGCGGCACGAGTTTCGCCGTTGGGTTAGGATTGGGGTGGCCGCAGTATTGCTACACGAGCTCAGATCGCGCCAGGTGGACTATTTGCCGATTGCTTCGAGCGCGCTTGAAGGTGTCCGAGCTTTGAAGCGCCGAACTGGTTGATTGCCTTGGGAGGCTGCTTTGCGCTTCTGCTGCGAGGGCCGCGGTGTGCTCCTCTGTTCGGAGAGAGCGCTCTGTGTTTCCATTGACTGTAATAACTCCGCGAGGTCCTGGCATCTTGAGCTTGAGGTATGCATAATGCGGTACCGCATTGAATCTAGCAAATGTGGTTCGCCCGAGCAGCGTGTGATAACCACTGCGGAACGGGACTATATCGAAGATTAACTCTTTGCTTCGGAAATTATCCGGGGATCCGAAGACCACTTCTAGTGTAATTGAGCCTGTGCAATGGGCCTCCACACCTGGAATGACGCCTTTAAAGGTCGTTTTTGTGGGTTTGATCCTTGAGGGGTCTATACCCATTTTGTGCACCGTGTCCTAATAAAGCAGGTTCAGGCTGCTGCCGCCATCCATAAGGACTCGAGTAAGGTGGAATCTGTGAATGATTGGGTCTAGGACCAGTGCGGCAAATTCGCCATGACGGATACTAGTGGGATGGTCCCTGCGATCGAAGGTGATCGGACAGGAGGACCAAGGGTTGAACTTTGGGGCGACTGGCTCCAATGCATATACGTCCCTGAGCGCACGCTTCCGCTCCCTCTTGGGGATGTGGGTTGCTTATATCATGTTCATCGTCCGCACTTGTGGGGGGAACCTCTTCTGTCCTCCGGTGTGAGGCTGCCGGGCCTCCTCCTCGTCATCGCTATGCGGCCCCTTATCCTTGTTTTCGGCAATTAACTTGCCAGCCTGCTTGAACACCCAACAATCCTTGTTGGTGTGATTGGCTGGCTTGTCTGGGGTTCCGTGTATTTGACACGAGCGATTGAGTATACGGTCCAAGTTGGACGAACCCGGCGTACTTTGTTTGAATGGCTTTTCCGCTGACCGGGTTTAGAGCCTTTGAATCCGGCATTGACTGCCGTATCCTCGGTATTTTCACTGTTAATGCGGCGCTTATGTTTGTTGCGACATGACCTGCTATTTCCGTCCTTGGTATCCGAGGTACCATGGTTCTTTGATATGTTATTACTGCGAGCCAGCCAGCTGTCTTCTCCCGCACAAAAGCGGGTCATGAGTGTCGTGAGAGCTGCCATAGATTTTGGCTTTTCTTGACCAAGGTGCCGGGCTAGCCACTCGTCTCGGATGTTGTGTTTGAAAGCCGCTAAGGCCTCTGCATCCGGACAATCGACGATCTGATTTTTCTTTGTAAGGAACCGAGTCCAGAATTGCCTGGCCGACTCTTCTGGTTGCTGAATTATGTGGCTCAAGTCATCGGCGTCTGGTGGTTGCACATAAGTGCCCTGAAAGTTGTCGAGGAATGCGGCTTCCAAATCTTCCCAACAGCTAATGGAGTCCGCTGGCAAGCTGTTAAGCCAATCCCGCGCTAGTCCTTTGAGCTTTAGTGGGAGGTATCTGATGGCGTGTAAGTCATCACCGCGGGCCATGTGGATGTGGAGGAGGAAATCCTCGATCCATACTGCGGGATCTGTTGTGCCGTCGTATGATTCAATATTACAGGTTTGAAACCTTCTGGGAATTGATGTTCCATTACTTCGTCTATGAAGCATAAGGGGTGTGCGGCGACTCTGTATTGGGCTATATCGCAACATAGCTCGAAAGGGTCTTGCCCGCTGTGTTCGGCCCGACCGGATTTGCTTTTACTGGAACCGGCGTGACGTTTATTGTCTCGCAGAGTAGTGCGCCCTCGTGATCCGTAGATCGATCTTGCATGCTTTTCTTTGTCCTCCAATATGTCTCGTAGGTCTGGCGTATCTCCCCATGCCTTTTTATTTGAATGGCATCGGGGTGGAGGCTGAGCTTTTGGCTGGAATGCCTCTCTATCGCGGCCATGAGGTGGTCGATCAGCCGTATCATACGCTTCTTCCTCCAGTCGGGGTAGTAACCTACACTTTGGGTAATTCTTGGAGGGGCGCTCGAGTTTATATTCCTCGGCCGCGAGGACTTCAGTCCATCTGTCAGCTAGCAGATCTTGATCAGTTTGAAGCTGCTGCTGCTTTTTCTTCAGGCTATTTTCCGTGGCCATAAGCCGGCGCTTGAAGCGCTCTTGTTCGGTGGGATCCTCTGGTACGGCGAATTCATCATCGCCGAGGCTTGCCTTGTCTTCGGAGGGGGGCATGTAATTGTCATCCTCCTCCTCTCTGTCTGCCGCTCTCTCAGGAGGGCTGGCTCCTCCATCCTCCTGCTCTAAATCTTGTTGGAGGGGATTGCTGTTGTCTTCGGCACTATCCGGAGTGTTATTATCTCCTGTGCCGTTATCACCATTTTTGCTTTGGCGGGACTTAGAGCGGCGCCGCTGACGTCGGCGCTTGGGTTGCTTCTTGGAGGGGTCATCCTCCGCTATCTCGTCGCCATTTCCTTCTTTGGGTGTATCCACCATGTATATGTCATATGATGAGGTGGCTTTCCAGTGCCCTATAGGCGCTGGTTCATGTTCGTCTCCTACATCATCGTCCATACCGTCGATGTCTTCGGAGTCGAAGTTGAGCATGTCGGTTAAATCATCGATAGTGGCTACGAAGTGGGTGGTGGGTGGGCGTCGAATTTCATTGTCGTCCACATCCCAATCCTGTTGGCCATAGTCCGGCCAGGGTTCTCCTAACAAAGAGAGAGACCTTAGTGAATTCAGAATGTCGCCAAGGGCGAGTGCTGAAAGATATCCATGGCGGTGAATTCCATGATCGGCGCCCAATCGGATTCGATTGGCAGGGGCACGGGCGGTTCGGTGTCCGGAAAAGAGTCCGGCACCTTGGAGTCACGGGCTTCGCGGAGGATTAGGCTGGTGTTCGGCTCGATCGCCGTTGAGACTGCAGCCCCTGAGGCGGTGTCTAGCCACCTGTCCTCGATTGGCGCAGTTGGCTCCGAGCTAAGGGTCGGAGCTGATGCGGGCGCGACCTCTGGGGTACTGTTCGGCGGCAGAGCTAGGTCATACCCATCGTGACAGTGCAGCTTCCCCGACTGTGGCTTGAATCTGTCGAAGATCAAGTCTCCGCGGATGTCGGCCGTGTAGTTCAAACTTCCAAATCTGACCTGATGGCCAGGGGCGTAGCTTTCGATCTGCTCCAGATGGCCAAGCGAATTAGCCCGCAGTGCAAAGCCGCCGAATACGAAGATCTGTCCGGGGAGAAAAGTGTCGCCCTGGACCGCATCGCTATCGACGATAGTAGGAGCCATCAAGCCTAACGGCGACGACATAGAGGAACTCTCAATGAAAGCACCAATGTCGGTGTCAAAACCGGCGGATCTCGGGTAGGGGGTCCCGAACTGTGTGTCTAGGCCGGATGGTAACAGGAGGCAGGGGACACAATGTTTTACCCAGGTTCGGGCCCTCTTGATGGAGGTAAAACCCTACGTCCTGCTTGATTGATATTGATGATATGGGTAGTACAAGAGTAGATCTACCATGAATCAGAGAGGCTAAACCCTAGAAGCTAGCCTATGGTATGATTGTATGTTATGGTTGTTGTCGTACGGACTAAAACCCTCCGGTTTATATAGACATCGGAGAGGGTTAGGGTTACACAAGGTCGGTTACAAAGGAGGAAATATACATATCCGTATCGCCTAGCTTGCCTTCCACGCCAAGTACAGTCCCATCCGGACACGAGACGAAGTCTTCAATTTTGTATCTTCATAGTCTAACAGTCCGGCCAATGGAGATAGTCCGGCTGTCCGGAGACCCCCTAATCCAGGACTCCCTCATAGCCAAACAATGGTTTGCTAGGAAGGTGGTTTAGAGGCTTTACATGGCAAAATGGGAGGCATGATATAACAAGTGGTAGGTAGCGCGACATAGAGATAGAGCAAACAATTAGCAAGCAAAGATAGAAGTGATATCGAGGGTATGGTCATCTTGGCTGAGATCCCGCAAGGAAGAAGAGCGAGTCCGTGAAGAAGACAAATGGACGTAGCCGAATGAATCCTCACAACTCCGGAACGAAACCAAAGCTAACGAGAGAAGCAAACCGGAAAGAAGCAAGCAACATGGTAAACACACAAGTATAAACATGGCATGATGCACAACTAAGGATGATGCATGTCCGGTTTAAATATGCATGGCATGGCAAAGTGCACAAACAAAACTACAAGTTATGTGGAGCTCAACATGTAACAAGATGCATGTTGAGAAAACACCACATGACTTATTTAGTTCTCTCTTGGTTATGTACTCAACAATATTAAATGTTATTAAACATGGCAAGGGGTGAAGCATCAGAAAACTACCTATCTTGGAAAGTTTAAATGAGGCCGGAAACAACAAACAACAATTTCCGGTAAATCCTCATGTGCATATAACAATTTAAAGCAACAACAATTTTAAACATTTTACTGTTGTTATCATGATGCGAATGACATATGCAAGCTATATGCAATTTTATGAAGATGTTGGCATGTTATAAGATATGAAGCATTTGTCATCGTGGCGGAAAGAAAGGGTGCCACCGCAACGACAATGAAAAGGGTTCCACGGCAACATTCCGGTTTTGGTAACTCGATTGCGATACAGGTGTAAAAGAAAGTGTGACGTGAGCATGTCATGCGATGAACGGTGGGGTGCTCCCGGTTACCGGGTTCCCGCATGTCGGTGGCAAGGCAAAAGAGGGGCAACGTGCGCCGACAGTTCGGACTCGAGGCAAACAAGGGTGCATCTCATACAACATGCATTCATTCTCGGAAGGTCATCTCGGCGGTTATACCTTCGAAGCGTGCATTCGGGACGGTTCGGGTTCGATGAGATGTAGACGCAAGTAGTGGCACTCGACGATGTTAGGCGTCCTCGCGATAGTCGACCACGAGTCTTGTGACCCACGGTTCTTCGGGTAATGGTAGTTGTACACGTCCGTAGGTGTTTGGGGTCGTCGGTAGTGGAACTTGACACATCACCGTGTGTAGTCGTACTCGGTGTCCTCGGGGCATCGGCTGTAGTCGTGGTAACTGTTTTCTTGTTGAAATCACAGCGACGGTAGTTGTTCACTTGACGGACTTCGGCGAGGGTAGTTGTACACAGTTTGTAGATGTTCGAGTCAACGGTAGAGGTACTTGTCACATCATCGAGCGTAGTCGACCTTGGCGTATCCATGTGTAGAGGTACTTGACATCGTGGTACTTGGCGATTTTGAAGATGGCGGAAGACGAACTTGGCGGTCCTCCTTGACCGGTGATAACCCACAAGTATAGGGGATCGCAATAGTTTTCGAGGGTAGAGTATTCAACCCAAATTTATTGATTCGACACAAGGGAAGCCAAAGAATATTCTCAAATATTAGCAGCTGAGTTGTCAATTCAACCACACCTGGAAACTTAATATCTGCAGCAAGTGTTTAGTAGCAAAGTAATATGATAGTAGTGGTAATGGTAGCAAAAGGTAACGATAGCAGAAGTAATGTTTTTGGTATTTTGTAGTGATCATAACAATAGCAATGGAAAAGTAAATAAGCAAAGAACAATATATGGAAAGCTCGTAGGCAATGGATCGGTGATAGAGAATTATGCCGGATGTGGTTCATCATGTAACAGTCATAACCTAGGCTGACACAGAACTAGCTCCAATTCATTAATGTAATGTAGGCATGTATTTCGAATATAGTCATACGTGCTTATGGAAAAGAACTTGCATGACATCTTTTGTCCTACCCTCCCGTGGCAACGGGGTCCTAGCGGAAACTAAGGGATATTAAGGCCTCATTTTAATAGAGTACCGGACCAAAGCAATAACACATAGTGAATACATGGACTCCTCAAACTACGGTCATCACCGGGAGTGGTCCTGATTATTGTCACTTTGGGGTTGCCGGATCATAACACATAGTAGCTGACTATAGACTTGCAAGATAGGATCAAGAACTCACATATACTCATGAAAACATAATAGGTTCAGATCTGAAATCATGGCACTCGGGCCCTACTGACAAGCATTAAGCATAGCAAAGTCATAGCAACATCAATCTCAGAACGTAGTGGATACTAGGGATCAAACCCTAACAAAACTAACTCAATTACATGATAAATCTCATCCAACCCATCACCGTCCAGCAAGCCTATGATGGAATTACTCACGCACGACAGTGACCATCATGAAATTTGTGATGGGGGATGGTTGATGATGACGATGGCGATGGATTCCCCTCTCCGGAGCCCCGAACGGACTCCAAATCAGCCCTCCCGGGAGAGTTTAGGGTTTGGCGGCAGCTCCGTATCGTAAAACGCGATGAATCTTTCTCCCTGATTTTTCCCTCCGAACACGAATATATAGAGTTGGAGTTGAGGTCGGAGGAGCTCTAGGGGGCCCACGAGGTAGGGGGCGCGCCCAGGGGGGCAGGCGCGCCCCCACCCTCGTGTCTAGGGTGTGGGTCCCCTAGTCTTGGTCTTTTGCCAGTATTTTTTATTATTTCCAAAAATAATCTCCGTGAAGTTTCAGGTCATTCTGAGAACTTTTGTTTCTGCACATAAATAACACCATGGCAATTCTGCTGAAAACAGCGTCAGTCCAGGTTAGTTCCATTCAAATCATGCAAGTTAGAGTCCAAAACAAGGGCAAAAGTGTTTGGAAAAGTAGATACATTGGAGACGTATCAACTCCCCCAAGCTTAAACCTTTGCTTGTCCTCAAGCAATTCAGTTGACAAGCTAAAAGTGATAAAGAATTTTTTTTAAAAACTTTGTTTGCTCTTGTTGTTGTAAATATGTAAAGCCAGCATTCATGTTTTTAGCAAAGATTATAACTAACCACATTCGCAATGGCGCATAAGTACTCATATCAATGGCATAATCAACTAGCGAGGCATAATAATAAATCTCGGATGACAACACTTTCTCAAAACAATCATAATATGATATAACAGGATGGTATCTCGCTCGCCCTTTCTGAGACCACAAAACATAAATGCAGAGCACCTTTAAAGATCAAGGACTGACTAGACATTGTAATTCATGGTAAAAGAGATCCAGTCAAGTCATACTCAATGTAAACTAACAGTAATGAATGCGAATGATAGCGGTGCTCTCTAACTGATGTTTTTTAATAAGAGGATGATGACTCAGCATAAAAGTAAATAGATAGGCCCTTCGCAGAGGGAAGCAGGGATTTGTAGAGGTGCCAGTGCTCAGTTTAGAAATAGAGATGAATAATATTTTGAGCGGTATACTTTCATTGTCAACATAACAACCAAGAGATGGCGATATCTTCCATGCTACACACATTATAGGCGGTTCCCAAACAGAATGGTAAAGTTTATACTCCCCCACAACCAACAAGCATCAATCCATGGCTTGCTCGAAACAATGAGTGCCTCCAACTAACAACAGTGCTAGGGGGAGTTTTGTTTGCAATTATTTTGATTTGATTTGCATAAAGCATGGGACTGGGCATCCCGGTGACCAGCCATTTTCTCGTGAGTGAGGAGCGGAGTCCACCCCTCTTGAGAATAACCCGCCTAACATGGAAGATACTGACAACCCTAGTTGATACATGAGCTATTCGAGCATACAAAATAGAATGTTTATTTGAAGGTTTAGAGTTTGGCACATACAAATTTACTTGGAACGGCAGGTAGATACCGTATATAGGTAGGTATGGTGGACTCATATGGAATAACTTTGGGGTTTATGGGATTGGATGCACAATCAGTATTCCCGCTTAGTACAGGTGAAGGCTAGAAAAAGACTGAGAAGCGACCAGCTAGAGAGCGACAACAGTCATGAAATTGCATTAAAATTAATCAACACCGAAGGCAAGCATGAGTAGGATATAATGCACCATGAACATAAATATCATAGAGGCTATGTTGATTTTGTTTCAACTACATGCGTGAACATGTGACAAGTCAAGCCACTTGAATCGTTCAAAAGAGGATATCACCCTATCATACCACATCACAACCATTTTAATAGCATGTTGGCACGCAAGGTGAACCATTATAAGCTCCTAGCTAATTAAGCATGACATAAGCAACTATAATCTCTAATTGTCATTGCAAACATGTTTATTCATAATAGGCTGAATCAGGAACGATGAACTAATCATATTTACAAAAACAAGAGAGGTCGAGTTCATACTAGCTTCTCCCATCTCAATCAGTCCATCATATATCGTCATAATTTCCTTTCACTTGCATGACCGAATGATGTGAATAATAATAATAATAGTGCACGTGCATTGGACTAAGCTGAATCTGCAAGCATGCAATAAACAGGAGAAGACAGGGCAATATGGACTCTTGGTTAAATCAACAATAATGCATATAGGAGTCACTTCAACAATTTAATCAAGGTCTTCTCCTATCGACCCCCAAAGAAAAGAAAATAAATAAAACTATTTACATGGGAAAGCTCTCAACAAGCAAAAGAAGAACCGGAAATCTTTTTGGGTTTTCTTTTTAATTACTACTACAAGCATAGAAATTAAAACTAGCTAAAAGCTACAACTAATTTTTTTGTTTTTCTTAAGGTTTATCAAACACACAAGAAGAAAGCATAAAAAGGAAATAAACTAGTATGGATGATACAATGAAAAAGTATGAGCACCAACAACTAGCAATGAGTGTGTGAACATGAATGTAATGTCAGTGAGAAATACTGTAACACCCACGATGCGGCTATATCTCCCACATGTCGGAGCACGACTTAGAGGCATAACCGCATTGTAGGCATGTCGCAAGAGGGGTAATATTTACACATCCCATGTACTGAATAAGAAAGGGGTAAAAGTTGGCTTACAATCGCCACTTCACACAATACATGAATATAGCATTACATCATCCAGATACAATCAAGGTCCGACTACGGAACAAAAATAAAGACAACCCCAAATGCGTAAGATCCCCGATCGCCCCGACTGGGCTCCACTACTGATCAACTGGAAACGAAACAACACAACAAACATGATCTTCATCGATGCTCCTCCTTGAGCTCAGTTGCGTCACCTGCACGGTTATCATCGGCACCTACAACTGGTTTTGGAAGTAAACTATGAGTCATGGGGACTCAGTAATCTCACACCCTCGCGATCAAGATTATTTAAGATTATGGGTAGGAAAAGGTAGTGAGGTGGAGCTGCAGCAAACACTAGAATATATGGTGGCTAACTTACGCAAAAGAGAGCGAGAAGATAAGCAACGCACGGTCGTGAACTAGAAGTGATCAAGAAGTGATCCTGAAACTACTTATGTTCAAGCATAACACAAGAACCGTGTTCACTTCCCGGACTCCGCTGGAAAGATACCATCACGGCTACACACGCGGTTGATGCATTTTAATTAAGTTAAGTGTCAAGTTTTCTACAACCGAACATTAACAAATTCCCATCTGCCCATAACCGCGGGCACGGCTTTCGAAAGATCATAACCCTGCAGGGGTGTCCCAACTTAGCCCATCACAAGCTCTCACAGTCAACGAAGGATATTCCTTCTCCCAGGAAGACCCAATCAGACTCGGAATCCCGGTTACAAGACATTTCGACAATGGTAAAACAAGACCAGCAAGACCGCCCGATGCGCTGACATCCCGATAGGAGCTGCACATATCTCGTTCTCAGGGCAACACTAGATGGGACATCCTACGAGTAAAACCAAACCTCAAGTTTCCCCGAGGTGGCCCCGCAGTCTACTCGGTTCAGACCAACACTTAGACAAGCACTGGCCTAGGGCAGGGGGCTTAAAATAAAGATGACCCTTGGGTTGGCCGACCCAAGGGAAGGGTAATAGGTTATTAGGCAAATGTAAAACCAAGGTTGGGCCTTGCTGGAGGAGTTTTATTCAAAGCAAACTGTCAAGGGGTTCCCATAACACCCAACCCTGTAAGGAACGCAAAATCAAGGAACATAACACCGGTATGACGGAAACTAGGGCGGCAAGAGTGGAACAAAACACCAGGCATAAGGCCGAGCCTTCCACCCTTTACCAAGTATATAGATGCATTAATTAAATAAGAGATATTGTGATATCCCAACATATCCATGTTCCAACATGGAACAAACTCCATCTTCACCCGCAACTAGCAACGCTATAAGGGGGGCTGAGCTAAGCGGTAACATAGCCAAACAACGGTTTGCTAGGAAAAGGTGGCTTAGAGGCTTGACATGGCAATATGGAAGGCATGATAAAGCAAGTGGTATGTATCACGGCATAGCAATAGAGCGAGCAACTAGCAAGAAAAGATAGAAGTGATTTCAAGGGTATGGTCATCTTGCCTGCAAAGTTCTCCGAGAAGACGAAAGCTTGATCCTCATAAGCGTACTCAATGGGTACCTCGAACACAAACTCGTCTCCCAGCTCTACCCAAGGCAAGAACACAAGCAAAGGAAAACAACAATCAACCACGTGCAATGCGCAAGCAGCATGATGCAAAACATGGCATGACATGCAGGATGTGATATGCAAAGCATATGCGTGCTCCAGAAGGAAAATATTGAACCAGGCCTCAACTTGTCAAACCAAGAGTGCCGCTGGAAAGATGAGATGATTTCGGTCGAAATCGATATAAAGATCACCGGAATCGGATGCACGGTTTGCAAATGGCAAGCAAAACAAGAATGGCACTATTCTGCGATTAACAGCACGATGCCATCTAGAATGCAACAAGAAACTAAGCTACTTGTTGGGGATTTTACTATCAGCTGAGACCTGCCCAGGAGGGGCCGGGTCAGCCCCAATGGCGGGTCACGCAAGAAGCCCATTAAACATCATGGATTGTAGTTTATTAAGTATTATAGAAGGCCCAAGGGCCTGAAGGTGGTTTAAGGCCTGATATTATGAACCGCCATATGTACGGAAAGACTTGTAAAGGAAGGCATGTAAAGAAAGTCACTGAGCCGGACACAATTATGAGCCAGCCGGGACTCTGTAGGCCACCAGGCGTCAACCCATGTATATAAGGGGACGACCTGGCGGCGGCTTAGGGGAAGAGACAACAAATCGATACCCAAGCCGGCGAGTTGAGCCTCTTGGAGATCGAAACCCCAACAATACCAATGCCAACTGATGTAGGCTTTTACCTTCATCGTAAGGGGCCGAACTAGTATAAAAACTCTCTCGTGTCCTTTGTCCCGATTAACCCATTTAAGCTTCCTAGTGCGATGGCCCTACGACTAAGTCCTTGCTCTAGGACATCTGCTGTGACAATTCCACGACAGTTGGCGCCCACCGTGGGGCCAGCGCACGGTGGATTTGAGTTCTTGAAGGGCAACTTCGAAGGGCTCAAGGGATATGTTGTGGGCCGGATGACCAAGAGTCATCGCGGCAAGCTCTACATCAATGACGAAGGCCGGGCTCCGAGGCCGGCTCAATCGAGTATGGGTACCGGGTCCCCTTCGGCAGAATTCACGTCCCCTGAGCCGGACATCCACACCAACCTCATCGAAATGGCTCAGCATGCCAGGACCACCCGTGTTCAATCTGTCGTGAAGCATGCCTTTGTAGGCTGCATCCACGATGGTGAATACTTCGAAGGATCGGTGGAGGGCGGGGAGACGGCCGTCTGCTCTGACACTGCATCATCAACAGGCAAGACGGACTCTTTGTACCAGCTGTAAGACGGCATGCTCGGGGGCTATTCCGATGGCAGCAGTATTTCGGACCCCGTTGAGCCGCCGAATTGGACCGGAGTCTTCATGGCAGGGACACAGCCCGGGAAGAACTCTACCGCAGCGGCAGCGGCAGCTACCGGGTCGGCTGTACCCAGGTTAGGAGACCCCGCGCGCCCCCGGCTCAGATTCTAATGGACCTCATGGATAAACTAACAACTCTGTTAACCGCCATGGTAGAGCCAGCGGATAAGGCCCAGCATGATGCAGAGGTGGCACCGTACGTGAAGAGATGGTGCGAGCTAAGGAAGATCTAGCCCAGAGGAAACCCGGATGGCGGTAGAGCGAGCGGCTTTGGATGCTCGTGCTCAAGAACTTCAAGCGGAGACTTTCTGGCTCTTGGTGGACCTTAATGCATCAAACGAAGTCATGAGGAGGAGGCATCAGAAAACTCAATCACGTCTGCCTCTGACGCTTTATCCGAGGAACTAGTTCCATACACCCAGGGCCGGGGGCAGCAACCCGCCGGAGACAAACCGGATCACGACACCCGGTGCACCGGTTCAGCCACGTGCCACAGAGCCACCTCGTATAATTACCACTCCACCTCATTACGTGCCAACACCACCAGGTCACTTCTCCAGCCCTTTAGAAAACCTCATCGTAGCGTCGGCTCATTTGGCGGCTCTCCCAATGGAAGGCGACTCACCAGCAGCAATTGAAACATGAAGGGTCAGAGAACTTCTTCAAACGGCTCTGGCGCAGTAGGATGCGTACTCCTACAGTCGAGACAGGATCCACTCAACTCCTCGCCCAAGCCGGAGCCTGAGTTACAGTAGGCATATGGAGTCCGCAGATATGTCAAGCAATGCTCAACGCCACAACCGGCCATACAGGCATGAGCCGGTGCGGGCTGGAGCCCTTAACTTGGCAGATCAGGAGAGGATTCATCAAGAGGCGGAATGAGCAGCTCAAATGGCAGCAGATCAGGCGGCTCATCAAACCTTTCCAGCTTATCCAGCAACCTCGATTGAGGCAGGAGTGGCCACAAGAACCGAAGGCATTCCTTGCTTGGTGCCGGCCATACGCAATGAGCGTTTGCCGAAGGACTTCAAGGGGCCTCGTAAAGTGCCTAATTACACGGCTGACCTATAACCGGGGGCTTGGATTGAGAGTTACGAGATGGCTATGGAATTGTTGGAGGTCAGTGATGCTGCAATGGCCAAGTATTTCACCATGATGTTAGATGGAACAGCTCGTACTTGGTTAAAGGGATTGCCACCCAATTCTATCGCTCATGGGCGGAGTTGAAAGCCCGGTTCATCCAGAACTTTAAGGACACGTGTAAACAACCTATGTCGATTGTGGATAAGGATGGCAATGGGTCGGGTTTGGATCGGGTTGAACAATCTCAAATCCATATCCATCTCCATGAAGACAGTCTTTGCCCGCCCATGAAAAATCCATGGGTGAAAAATTGTGTCCATGTCCAAATCCGATGGATATCCATACCCATTGGATATCCATTGGGTCCTCTCGAGACATATAAATAAGACATAACACAATATTAACATAAACTCTTCCATTCTTCACCTCGTGGTAGGCTAGGCTTCACTTATGGTAAATCAACATCCACTAACAACCTAAGATCATTTAGTATTTTTCTAACACATGAGAATGATGAGTCATTTAAGGAGGTAAAAATAAGGGAAGGGGTGTTGGAGTATGTTACAGAGGGCATTGAATGTCAACTAAAAAAAGTTACGATGGGGATTGTGTAATTTCTTATGCATGTTTTAGATAAAAAAAGTGTAAAATTGCTGTGGGACATACGACCGTGGGGCAGGGATAGCAGATTTTCCCCCATTAAGTCATACTATCGGGTCGGGTTTGGGTATATCCATGGGTACAAGATTATATCCATGCCCTATCCATGAACAATCGGGTCAGGTTTGGGCGCCACCCATGGACACAAAAGCATATCCAAACCCTATCCATTCGGGTCGGATATCCATGGATATCCATGTCCATGGATAAAATTGCCATCCTTAATTGTGGACCTGACCAATTGCAAGCAAGAGGATGGTGAATCCACAACCCATTGGGTGCGCCGGGTCAAGGAGATAATACATTCATCTGATAAGATGGATGCCGACTCAGCAGTTTTTATGTTAGAGAAAAATTGCCGTTTTGAACCTCTGAAGCAGAAGCTGGGGCGGCTCAAGCGTGACTATAATGACATGGGAACGTTGATGGCAGCTCTCGTCAAGTATGCTGATTCTGATACTACCAAGGACCCGGTGTCTGACGAAGAAAAGGCAACGAAGGGAAAGAAGAACGGCAATGGCAAGGGTCACCATCATAACCCGTCGAATCAGGGAGGTAATAAACGTAAGGCTGATGAGTTTGTTGCTAACACTAATGCACAGGGTGGTAATCAACGATACAAGGGCAGACAGCCCCCTCGGTCGGGCGGGTCAGGTCCTACCCTTGAGCAGTTGCTAAATGAACCTTCTCCAAAGCACGACACCCGGGAGAAGCCAGCCACCCACCTGTGGAAAGATTGTACAATCATGAAGGCGTTTAAAAATTCAAACACATTTTTTGGAGGTCATGGCCCAGGTGGCGGTTCAGGAGGAGGCGGTTTCCACGGCCCGGGCGCCGGTTCAGGCGGAGGAGGTTTTCACGGTCAAGGTTATCCTGGTCACCAAGGAGGATATAATCAACAACCCGGTCAAGGTAATCAACAACAACAATCTGGTTATCAAAGCAACCCGAAGCAGTTGAGTAGTGGGCAATACCATGTATTTACCACTAGTTTATGTAAGAGGGACCAGAAACTTCACAAGAGGGCCGTCAATGCCATTGAGCCGGCCATTCCATGTTATCTACGTTGGTCCGAACAGCCTATTGTGTGGAGCAGAGAGGATCACCCACCCCGGGTTGATAATCCGGGTCACTTAGCCTTGGTAGTGGCGCCTCAGGTTGGTGGATACAAGTTTACTAAGGTACTTATGGATGGAGGCAGCAACATCAACATCCTCTATTATGAGACATTCCACCGGATGGGATTGATTGATAAAAATCTTAAACAATCCAACACTATTTTTCACGGTGTGGTACCTGGTAAGTCGGCATACCCAGTTGGTAAGATTGAGCTGGAAGTAGCCTTTGGGGATGAGTATGACTCTAGAGCGGAAAAATTAACCTTTGATGTGGTTAAGATCAAGAGCCCATATCATGCTCTGTTTGGGCGGCTGGCTTATGCCAAGTTCATGGCTCGGCCATGTTATGTGTATTTGCAGCTCAAGATGCCGGGTCATAAAGGCACCATTACAGTACATTGGAGCCGGGAGATGGCTTTGGAGTGTGAAGAAGGTGATGCTGCCTATGCTGAATCTGTTTGTGCAACAGAGGAGTTAAAATTTTACAAGGATCATGTTGACCCGGCAGACATGACATCATTAAAGAAACCAACAATAGAGCATGAGCCAGAGTTGAAATTCAAATCAGCTGATGACACTAAGATGGTTGACTTTGTGCCTGGCGACTCATCCAAACAGTTCATCATCAGCGCAAACTTGGATCCAAAATAGGAAAGCGCGCTCATCAAGTTCATCCATGAGAACCGGGACATCTTCGCATGGAAACCTTCAGACATGCCGGGTGTCCCGAGGGAACTCGCTGAGTACACTCTTAATATTGATCCAAAGTTCAAGCCTGTCAGACAGTTTCTTCGGCGGTTCAATGAAGAAAGGTGCAAGGCCATTGGAGAAGAGGTGGCCCAGCTCTTGGCGGCCGGTTTCATTGTGGAGGTCTTTCACTCCGAATGGTTAGCTAACCCGGTGCTTGTACTAAAAAAGAATGGCACCTGGCGGATATGTGTAGATTACACCGATCTGAACAAAGCTTGTCCAGCTGATCCTTTTGCTCTCCCCCGTATTGATCAGATCATTGATGCTACGGCGGGTTGCGCACATTTGAGTTTCTTGGATGCTTATTCCGGTTATCATCAGATTAAGATGGCGGTCAAGGATCAGGAGAAGACAACTTTTATTACTCCCTTTAGAGCTTTTTGCTATGTGTCTATGCCTTTTGGGCTTAAGAGCGCCCAGGAGACTTACCAGCGGTGTGTGCAGAATTGTCTTCACGATCAGATTGGGTGTAATGTTCATGCTTACGTGGATGATATAGTGGTAAAATCCAGGAAGGAGGAAACCTTGGTCACAGATCTGAAAGAGACTTTCGATAATATCCGGATCTACAAAATGATGCTTAACCCGGCCAAGTGTGTTTTTGGAGTACCAGCTGGCAAGCTCTTGGGTTTTTTGGTGTCCAACCGAGGCATTGAAGCTAACCCGGAGAAAATCAAAGCAATTACGTCTTTAGCCAAACCAACGTGCATCAATGAGGTTCAGCGGCTGGCAGGTCGTGTCGCGGCCTTGAGCCGGTTCATAAGCCGGTTAGGGGAGAAGGCAATGCCTTTGTATCAGATGATGAAGAAAACAGATGCTTTTATTTGGAGTGATGCTGCAAATACTGCTTTTGAGGATCTGAAGGCACAACTTGCTGAGCCGCCGGTTCTTGCTGCCCCAGTTGAAAAAGATCCGTTGTTATTATATGTGGCCGCCAACTCACGGGCTGTTAGTGTGGCTATTGTGGTGGAGCGCAAGGAGGCTGGCAAGGAACATCCGGTTCAATGGCCGGTTTACTATGTTAGTGAGGTGTTGATTGAATCCAAGCAACGATATCCGCATTGGCAGAAACTCATATATGGGGTATTCATGGCAAGCCGGAAGCTTAAACATTATTTCTAGGGTCACCCGATCACTATGGTCAGTTCTGCTCCTTTGGGAGACATCATTCAAAATAGAGAAGCCACTGGACGAGTAGCCAAGTGGGCATTTGAGCTTGGGTGTCATGGGTTGAGGTATGTGCCGCGTACTGCGATCAAATCTCAAGCACTAGTTGACTTCATCAATGACTGGACAGAGATGCAGATGCCAGAAGAGAAACCAGACAACACGTGTTGGACTATTCATTTTGATGGGTCCAGACAGTTGGAAGGCTCGGGGGCTGGAGTTGTGTTAACTTCCCCATGAGGTGACAAATTTTGTTATGTGTTACGATTGATGTTTCCTTGCACTAACAATGCAACAGAGTATGAAGCCTTGCTCCGTGGTCTTCGAGTGGCGAAAGAGATGAGTTTGAGCCAGGTCAGATGTCTTGGCGACTCAGATCTAGTGGCTCAACAAGTATCTGGCAAGTGGGATTCCAAGGACCCTCTCATGGCGGCTTATCGTTGGAAGGTTGATGCTGTTGTAGGGCATTTTAAAGGTTATCAGGTGGAGCACATTGATCGTCAAAAGAACAAAGTGGCTGATGCCTTAAGCCGGTTGGGGTCTCATCGTAAGCTGGTACCACCCAACACCTTTTTGGATGTTTTGCATAACCCCTCTGTCAAGTTGCCCACAGAAGAAGATTTAGCTGTTCCTGACCAGGAGGCGCAGTTGGTGGAGGCTCTTCATGTCATCCAAGATTGGACAGTACCGTTCTTGGCTTACATGACCCGGGGAGAATTGCCAGTGGATGAGACCCTGGCTCGACAGATAACCCGGCGGTCTAAGTCAATGACGATTTCGGATGGAGAGTTATATCATTGCAGTGTTTCCGGAGCGTTTCAGCGGTGTGTTTCCCCCAAGAAGGTCAAGAAATCCTTTGTGAGATCCATGAACGCGATTGTGGTCATCACGCCGGGTCAAAGTCTTTGGTGGCCAAGGCGTTTCGTCACGGTTTTTACCGGTTGAGGGCTCACGCTGATGCAGAAGATCTGGTCAACAGATGCGATGGATGTCAAAAGTTTGCACGACGAGCGCATGTGCCGGCTCAAGAGCTCCGGATGATTCCAATTACTTGGCCGTTTGCGGTCTGGGGGCTTCACATGGTGGGACCTTTCAAAAGGTCTAAGGATAAAAAGACACATCTCTTGGTGGCAGTTGATAAATTCACCAAGTGGGTTGAGGCGGAGCCTGTGAGTAAGTGTGACGCGACCACGCCGGTTCAGTTCATGAAAAAGGTGATCTTCCGTTTTGGTTTTCCACACAGTATTATCATTGACAATGGCACCAATCTGTCCCAAGGGGCTATGGAGGAGTTCTGTCAACACGAGCACATCCGTCTTGATGTTTCGTCTGTAGCTAATCCTCAATCCAATGGTCAAGCTGAGAGAGCCAATCAGGAAATTCTGAAAGGGCTCAAACCCCGGCTCATGGTCCCGTTACAGTGAACGTCGGGTTGTTGGATAGAGGAATTACCCTCGGTGTTATGGAGTATCAAGACCACACCTAACAGGTCGACAGGTTACACACCTTTTTTCATGGTTTATGGAGCAGAAGCAATGTTGCCTAGTGACACCTGTCATGACTCGCCCCGTGTGGCGGCTTATGTTGAAGCTAATAATGAACAAGCAAGATAGGATGCACTTGACTTGTTGGATGAAGAAAGAGACTTAGCAGCGGCCCGGTCAGCAATTTATCAACAGGACCTGCGCCGATACCACAGCCGCCGGGTTAAGTCCAGGACTTTTCAGGAAGGCGACTTGGTGCTCCGGCTCATCCAGGATCTCTCAGATGCACACAAGTTATCTCCACCTTGGGAAGGACCCTTTGTGGTCAGTAAGAACTTAAACAATGGGTCATATCACCGCATTGACGTTTGAGAGCATGCAGACTCGCGTAAGTCGGAGGAGGAGACCCGCCGACCGTGGAACATTGCTCAACTTCGGCCATACTACACCTGAGCTACCGGCTCTCATCATGTACATACTTTAACATTGTATATACCATCTTAAGCAATAAAGTAAGACCATCGATCTCTTTTCTTTTCAAAGATTATGCATCTTTGTTAGTTCTTATTTTTCAAATGACTATTAAGGAGCTGATCATATTTGAATCAAGTTTACCCTTTTTTGTCCGGCTTATGATCGTATCTGAATCTAGCTGTAATCTCATGGTCACTTGGGGGCTTCCTGTTCAAACATAGGTCATATTCGAACCAAAGAGAACATAGATGTCGTAACCCTTTTGATCGGCTCAAGGCCAAACTCACTTGGGGGCTTCTTGATCGTATCCGAATCATAGCTTAACCCCTCTTGAGTCTGACTTGGATCGTATACAAATCAGGGTCGTTAAAAACCTCTCAAGGTCATTTGGGGGCTTCCTATTCAAACATAGGTCGTATTCGAACCAAAGAGAACATAGCTGTCGGTACCCTCTTGATCAGCGCAACACCAAAGCCACTGGGGGCTATATGGTCGTATTTGAACCTTAGCTTAACCCCATTGGTCCGGTTTGCAGATCGTATTCGAATCAGAAACCCCCGCCTTTTGAATACATGATTAAATTATGCTTATTATCTGTTGCTTGTCTTTTAGTTTTTTGTTGTTTCAATATTACAAACAATTAGCCTGGGCTTCCCCACCGGCCGACTATTTGACAACACAGCCGCCCGGGTCGTTCACACCGGCGGCTTACGGATCAAAAGGTGTAACCTACCAAGGTATAGCAGTCATTGGTTTCTCATAAAGATTGAATTATCAAAATTCATCACCCGGGTTATTTAAACCGGCGGTCTAAGGATCCAAAGGGACAAGGTATGGTTATTACTTATACGCACTTACCTGCTGCGTTAACTACAGAGTTAGTATCAGCCCTTGTCCTTTATTTATATCTGTCTCTATTTCCTATTGTGGAAACCATATTGGCCATATATTGGGTGTTTTAAACCGTTCGGTTCTAAGCCGCCAAGCCAGTCTTTTCTTTGTGTTTACAAGCAACAGAGTTCAAATATTGCAGAGACAAACATTAAAGGTGATGCATACATTGGCATTAGGAAACACAGAAGTCACATAAAAGTATTTTATGCGCGATGGCATAAGCAGAACATACGGTGTTTTCACAACTAAGTTATTACAAGGCTTTATAAGCCCATGAAGATGATCATTGTTCCTCCCTCGCCGGTTCACCATCTTCTGTTGGCTGGAAGTTGGGTTTTGACCAATCAAAACCATTCACGGCGAAAAATTCGGCTTCGTCGTCGATCAGGCCGACCGGGTCAACTTCCGGGGCAAAGGTGTCTTCTCTCACTGGTGGGATCAAGTCTGTTACCTTGTACGAGGGAGTGGCCATCTTCTTATTCTCACTATCAAAACCCGGCTGATATTTATCAACATTGGTGTCGTCGCCAAGGGTAGTTGCCTGAGGCCGGACTCCGCGCACGCAAGCCATGAAGTCATCCTGATCAAAAGGAGACCCGTCTTTCTTCACGGTGGGATAACCTCTTGCCACATCCGCCGGGTCTAGGTCTGGCACCCAAGCCTTGGAGCGGCTCAGGGCAGTCAAAGCTCCGGCTCGTGCGCAGGAGTGTTTTACTTCTTGAAACCTGGCAGGAAGGATGGACAGTTTCTTCAGAACATCACTGAGCCGGTTAGGTCCTTGATTAGCAGGAGAGATGGCAGCCAGAGCCCGCTGTGCGCCAATATACAATTGTTCAACCAAAGTATATACCGCCTTTAGTTTAATCAACGAGTCATGGCTCAGATTTTTGCTTCGAGGGCCTGCATAAATTTTAAACTCAAACTAAGTTGGCGGATTATACTCCGGATCGACAAAAAGCACACAATAGTCGAAGTTAGATGGCTTACCAAATATAGCGGCTACCATCTGAGACACCCGGCCCTTTAACCCGTTCAACTCTGTTGAAATCTCTTTCAGAGCTGTTTCGGCCATCTCAGCACGTTGGGTCAAAAGCGCTTTTTCCTCTGCCCAAGTTTTCTCCTTGGCAGCAAAGCTGGTTTTTAAATTTTCCGTGGCAGAGAGACTTATCTTTAGTTTGGAGTTAGCGGATTTAATTTCTGTCTCCTAACTAGCTAGCCGGGTCTTTGCATCAGTCAGTTGAGAGTTCAATTTAGATAAGGCATTCTGCAAAACATTCAGATGAGTCAAGATTTGGTTTCAAAGTTCAAAAATCAAGATTCAAGTCTTAAGTACTTTACAAAAACCACTTGACACTTGGGGGATAATGTATGCCAAATCAAATTTCTACGATTCTACAGACATATTTAAGTCCCAAGTACCTTACAAAGTAATAATACTTGGCACTTGGGGGCTAATGTATGCATTTCAGCAAGTTTATCAAGGTTAAGCCGGAGTATTAAGTGCTTTGAATACGGTCTCAAAACAATTTAAAGTACCGGTTCATTTATGATCAAAATGAACCGGCCCTTGGGGACTACAGGTGAAGTTGTGTTCTATTAAAGTCAAGAAAAACTTCAAAGGTAAAAGTCTTAGCCTATATTTTAAAGTCTACAGGTCATTCCAGTTCCCTCATAATCTGAAGACTTGGGGGCTGAAGGAATACAGATAAGCCGGAAAAGCATACCTCGTATTTCAATTGAAGCTATTTGACCATTTCAATCTCAGAGTCGCGGCTGGAGTGTACATGGTTGAGATAGCCGAACAAAATGTCATTGTCATTGAGATGGTCATAGTTGGCAACGTCAAAGCGAACTTTTTACCTCTCCAAAGCCTCTTGTTTTGCTGTACACCGAGCCAGCATGGTTGGGTTCCCCGGTTCAATGAAGCGGCTCCCAGTAATCTGAACATCTGGTGCAGACGAAGACGGCGGGTTGGCTGATCTTGACGGTCCGGCTGTGGAAGGATTCACAGTGGTCTCGTCAAATGACGGCTCAGGAGGATTTACTTCAGTGTCAACAGGTGGATCTTCTGGAGCATCAGTTAATGGAGAAGATGGCCTAGCCGGATCAGATGCCAGCACCGGCGGGTCTTCCGCCGGCTTAGCTGCCTTCGCTTTCTTGGATTTAGCTTGGCCACTAAGAAAAAATGTTGCAGGGTTATTAGTATAAAGGTACAATTGAACAACCCGAAAGAAAAGGAGGATTTCTGATTACCTGGGAGCAGTCTTGAAAGCCGAGAATTGTGTCTGCGATGAGTCGCCAGAAAAGCGAGACACCTCCTGAAAGGATAAAATAGAGTTAAAAGAAATACAGGGAGAAGAATCCATTAAACAGAGTTAAAAACAGAAATAAGTAAACCTCATTCGGACGTTTCTGAGGGGTCTGTTGAAGAACGATAGCCGGTTCATCTTCAATCCCAGCTTGACGGCGGCTTTCATGTTGCTGCTTTTTCAAACGAAAGTTGGGATCCAAGTGAGCTAAAGGGTTAGAAAACCTTACTTTACGGATCACTCGTCAAACTTTGTGTCTTGGTAAGGGCTCTGAGTCGGAGGAAATGATAGTTACCTCCGCTTCCCCGGCCTGACTGGCCCCAGTGTCATCCTGGTAATGATCAGTGTCAATAAGATTGTTAAACAATTGGCCAAGGGAATCAAAGGCTACCTCCAAATCAGACGTGTCATCTAGCTTCATCAAATCTTCAGTAGTGGTCTTCTTTTTCTTCTTCGACTTCCAGGTTGTTTCCTTGGCATTCATGGCAGCGGCTTTTGCTTTGTTGGCAACCTCGTGGTCATATTTCACTTTCCAAAAGTCAGAGTTGGCCTGTAGACAGGCAAAGACAAGATGAAAGATCAGTGCTAAACAATACGGCTGGGCAAAATACAAAGGAAAAGAGATCAGAATATCCTTACTTCTGGCACCGGGTTAAGCTTACAGAAGGGAGTTAACCCAACAATACTGCAGTCTTCATATTTCCCATTCACCAAAAGGTTTGACATTGAGACAATGTCTTCTTCGGTTAGTTGAATTGGGCTATGACGAAGAGAGTCGTCCGGGCCTCCACCATATTCATACATCAACTTTGATCGACGGCTTAAAGGAATAACCCGCCATGAGATCCAGCAACGGGTCAGATCAACTCCAGTCAACCCGTTCCCTAACAGAGCATTGATCTTTTTGATGGATGGAATCAATCTCTTGCGTTCAGCAACATTGAGTTTATCCGGAAGCGCGAACTTGGAGTCAAGACGATCGGGGCGGTAACCCGGCAGTGGCTTCTCGTTTGCTGGTGAGATGTCCTAACAGTAGAACCAAGTTTGATTCCAGTCCTTTGGGTGACTTGGTAAGACTATGAGAGGGAAGACAGCACCCTGCCGGCGCTGGATTGAGATGCCTCCAAGCTCTAAGCTAAGGCCGTTGGTGCACTCGTTCTGCCGGTTCAGATAAAAGTATTCTCTAAACAACTCTACGGTCGGCTCTTGCTGAAGATACACCTCACAGAGCACTTGGAATTTGCAAATATTAGATATGGAATTGGGCCCGATGTCCTGAGGATGGAGTTTGAAAAAGTGAAGGACCTCTCTGAAGAACTTTGAGCCGGGCGGTGAGAAGCCACGGTTCATGTGGTCAGTAAAAACAATTACTTCACTGTCTTTTGGATTGGGACGTTCTTCTTCCGGGCCAGGGGCATGGTAAGACATGACGGCTTTTGATGGCAGAAATCCTATCATGAAGAACTGTTTTAAACGTTCCTCAGTTGTGGTTGAGGGAACCCAATTACAGACGGTTGGCGTTTTGGACGACATGATGTGCAAGGAACTGAAAAAAGCAACATGCCGGTTCAGTTTAACAATAAGATTAATAGTTAAGAGATGAAGATGCAAAAACAAGTAACGGTGGCTTAACTAAGGGCTAATGACATATAAGGAAAAGAAAGCTGGTGCGGTAAGCCGCCATGACTATAGATTCTTTCAGAAAGTGGATTCAGCTAAGTATTGGGACAAACAAGTTTCCCAAAATGGTTCATATTATTTCAGATCAAATGGATGTTCAAAATGGAAAAATTTCTAGACCTAAAAATACAGTCCAGATGAGTTCATCAGATCTAAGCATAGCTCTTGTACCAGAAAAAGGAGTCTGCTAATACAAAAGGAGGCACCAAACAGTTACTGCATGAACGTACATCTCTTTTGGATCAGAAAGAGGAGGCAGTAGAACAACTATGAAGAACTATGAGGAACTACGAAGAACACGCAGGAGCTTCGAAACCCTAATGAAGATCTGAGGCATGAAGGAAAGAAAACTTACGGTTGTAGGTCTACTGCGGAGGTCGACACGTTTTTCTCTGGATCGGTTCAGGTCGATGCAGCAGCCAGAGTCGACGACGGAGGTGAGGCGCGGCGGCGACGAAGCTCGAGCAGCGGCAGGGTCGCGAGAGGAAGAAGGCAGAGAGAGAGAGAAGAATGAGGAAGGCCGGGGCGAGCCTATTAATAAGGAAAAATGCGAATAGACGGGCGTGAAAATCAAGGGAGAACCGAATAATGGTTATCCAGCTATATAGGCGCCTCGATTCTCGGGAAGCATTAAAGATAAAAGATCCGTTGGAAGATGATGCCATGAAAATCTTTTGCGTTTTCAAGAGATGACGTCACGGCGGGTCAAGAAGGTGGATTTTTTGGCTAAGTATGGAAGATTGACAAAGAACAAAGTTCAAAGTCAACCTGGGGCCTAATGTTGGGGATATTACTATCAGCTGAGACCCGCCCAGGAGGGGCCGGGTCAGCCCCAATGGCGGGTCACACAAGAAGCCCATTAAACATCATGGATTGTAGTTTATTAAGTATTATAGAAGGCCCAAGGGCCTGAAGGCGGTTTAAGGCCTAATATTATGAATCGCCATATGTAAGGAAAGACTTGTAAAGGAAGGCATGTAAAGAAAGTCACCGAGCCGGACACAATTATGAGCTGGCCGGGACTCTGTAGGCCACCAGGCATCAACCCATGTATATAAGGGGACGACCCGGCGGCGGCTTAGGGGAAGAGACAACAAATCGATACCCAAGCCGGCGAGTTGAGCCTCTTGGAGATCGAAACCCTAGCAATACCAATCCCAACTAGACGTAGGCTTTTACCTTCATCATAAGGGGCCGAACTAGTATAAAAACTCTCTCGTGTCCTTTGTCCCGATTAACCCCTTTAAGCTTCCTAGTGCGATGGCCCTACGACTAAGTCCTTGCTCTAGGACATCTGCCGTGACAATTCCATGACACTACTGCACTCCAAAATAGCAACAAAGCACATGGCAGTGGTCTACTCAAGATGCTTGACAAAAGATGAACACTGAGCTACGGCTAAATCACACAAGAGCAGGTTCAAACAAGCATGTCAAAAGTGCAAAAGATAATAGCATCACATACTTAGTGAAAATACTAACATGCCAAGAATCTAACATTAGGAAGCAATGTTTAGAGCAAGATAACAACATGCTACAGGATCATATCATAGCAATAGAAGGCATGGCATGAATCTACTCAAAGCATATAACAAAAGTCCCTTACTGACCATAAGCCAAAAGGGATCAGAAGATATGATGGCACCATGTAAACATAGCAAGTTTCGTTAACAGATTTAGACTTAGCAGAAAACTGGACATGGCATAAACAGAGTTACGTAGGCATGTTTGCGAGCTCGATGCACTCAACACAAGGGATTGCATGACAAACTAAGCCTACACCCAGCAAGAACAATCTCATAGCATGCATGGATCAACTACAATAACCTTGGCAAAATTGATTAACACGTAAACAATCTGCCAGGAACATCTTATAGCAAAACTAGAGAAAGATTGCGTCATGCTAGGTTACTCCATAAATGCAAACAAGGGCATGGATGGATAGATCATAACAATATCTCAAAATCATCCTTACTGAACATACTCAAAAGAAGCATGGATCTCTTTGTAGCAACATGAATACATGGCATACAGATAACAGCAGACAAAGACTTAGTGAAATTCTAAGTCCCTAAAAACAACAATATCACAAGAGCTACTTTGCATGCTTGTGCTAGTCACCACATTGATCACAAAAATACATGGCATACACCCCTGTAAAGATGGCATGGCATAGCCCAAAACACATGTAGGTCTCAAGTTCATATGCAGCACACAATAATCATGGAAAAAAATGACAAATGCTCATAATCTGATAAGCAACAGAAACTAACATTTTATAGCACTCTTGCAATAGCATTTTAGGCATCAAGATGGACTCAAACAAGCATGATGCAATGGAACAAGATGAAGAGCTCAACCAGATGAACATTTCGATATAAGGCACGCTCAAAACGGGGCATCGGATGAGAAGATATGACATGATGATAAGGGCTAGAGAAAGTTACAGAGAAATACTTAGTGGAATTTTACCCCTCCCCAGATCTCAGATCTAGGGTTCTTCATGCAAAACGAGGTCAACTCCGGCGAGGTGGGGCTTGCTCCGACGAGGGAGGAGGGCGAGGAGCACCAGGGTCGGCCGGAACGGGGAAATCTGGGGACAAGGATCCCGGATCTGGCGTCGGAGGCGAGGTGGGAGGCCATGGCAGGGCGGCGGCGAGCTCTCCGGCGGGGTGACAAAGTCCGGTGGCGGCGCATGGAGGCAGGCGGCGATGCGCGGACCTCGGGGCGGCGGTGGAGCGCGGCGCGCGGGGCAGGGTCGCGGGCGGCGCGGCGATGGAGCGGTGGCACGCGGTGGAGGGTTGCGCAGCGGGGTTTCGACGAGGCTCCGATGGCCGGAGCACTCCGGCGAGGCGCGCGGACGCGCTAGGAGGCAGCGAACGGCGGTGAGGCGCGGGCTCCCTCGGGCCCGGCGAGGCCCGGGGCGGGCCTGATCTGGGCCTCACGGGCCCTGGCGGCGGGGAGGAGAGAGAGGGCGACGTGGTGGTGCGGGAGAGGCCGGACGATGGCGGAGGACATGTCCGTTGGTGGTGGGGAAGTGTCCGGCGGTGCGAGGGAAAGAAGACTAGGGTTTCATCCGTGAAATTCGGAGGGAGCCACATATTCATAGGTAGGGGGAGCTAGGGAGTCCAAATGAGGTGCGGTTTTCGGCCACGCGGTCGTGATCGAACGACCGAGAGGATGGAGGGGGTTTGGATGGGTTTTTGGGCCACTTAGGAGGGGTGTTGGGCTGCAACACACACAAGGCCTTTATGGTTCGCCGGTTAACCATTGGAGTATCAAACGAACTCCAAATGGCACGAAACTTGATAGGCGGTCTACCGGTGGTATACATAGAACGCTTGGCAAATATCGGTCCAATCTGAGTATGTTTAACACCTGCACATGAAAAGAGGCAAAAGGGGGCGCCGGAGGACATAGGAGTGCCAGATTGCAAAACGGACAACGGGGAAAAGCTCGGATGCATGAGACAAACACGTATGCAAATGTGATGCACATGATGACATGATATGAAATGCATGACACGCAAACAAATGACAAGGAGACAACAGCGAATAACTGGAAGACACCTGGCGCAACGGTCTCGGGGCGTTACAACACTCCACCACTACGAGAGGATCTCATCCCGAGATCTAGAATGGCACCGGAGAGAAAACGGAAGAGAAATATAAGAGGTAAAACTAAGTTGCTTCTTTGACAAACGCGTAAATCCAAAGCACCTTGAAAGGTTGATCAAACTGAAAGAAAGAATATAATGAAGATGAACAAAGTTGAAAAACACTCCATTAGGAAATAAGAACGAAGAAGAACAAATTCAAACAACACTCCGGTTGAAAAGAGATGCAAGACTTATTAAGGTGAAAAGAACTTGCACAGAGGACACGACACTCTGGTTAAATGGATAAGCATGACAAGAACACGATCCTCACCATTCTAGATGATGAGAGAAAAGAGCAACATAACAGTGCCTCCGAAAGAAGAATAGAAGATAGATCATTGGAATGAAAGAATGGAGAAGACAACAACATCTTCTACCTCAAAAGAGCTTGCAAAAGCATCTTTAGGAGAAGGGTTCAACGGAGTCACTACAAAAAAAATACACTTCCGTGATGATACGTGTTTGTCACAGTAGGTCTCTTTTTTTGTCATGCATGTACATCCATGACAAATTTATGACAGAATCAAGATAGTCATACCTGTGCTGTCGTAGAAGTGTTCCATGACATTACCAAAATTATCATCACGGAAGTGTCCACTTCCATGACGATAAATCGCACGTCACAGAAGTGCTTTCGTCAAGGGTGACCGACACGTGGCATCCACCGTAACGGAACGCCGTTAAGCTATCGGGCCGGGTTTTGGATCCGATAACCCATTAACAGCCGCGACCAATGGGAAATTTCCACGTGTAAAATTCTTATTGGCCGGACGAAACACGTGTCAGCTCGTCAGTGGGTCAGATAGACGCCTATGATACGTCGACACGTGTCACGTCCCAACAGAGGCCCATTCCTGTGAAAAGGCCGACCCGTTTGACTTGGTCAAAAGGTGGCGGGCTGGCCCATGGAATGCTTGTTAACGACGTGTTCGCATATAGCCCATTTACAACCCGCTAACCCAAGGCCCATTACGCCCTATCTGAATTAGGCCAAATAGCGTCATCTGGGCCATCCAATATGATTCCAGCCCATTTTCACTTCTGGCCCATGTATGGCCCATGACGTCTTTCGGCCCATATGAGGCCCTATGTAACTCTTGGCCTATTAACGGCCCGTGGTGAAACTGGCCCGTAATGAACAGTGTATCACTTTACACCCATTAATGACCCGTGGTGAAACTGGCCCGTAATGAACAGTGTATCACTTTATACCCATTAACGGCCCGTTATTCCGTTGGGCCGTTTCCAGCCCATGTTATCTTTCGGCCTTCTCAGAGCCCATTTATTCTTGGGCTCATTTCCAGCATTCGTTTACTTACGACCCGTTATTGTCATTTTCTGCTTGTGGGCCAAATTCAGCCCGTGGTTACAGTCGGCCCGTTTGTGGTCCGTTAATATGTTGGGTCGTTTTCATAGCGTCATCAAATATGGCCTATTAATGATGGCCCGTTACGGTCGGCCTATGAATGGATGATTCCAACTCTAGCCCGTTTACGGCCATAATTCGGCCTGTTATTGGCACATGTTTGGCCAATCGATCATATGGCCTATATAAGGCCCATTGATGATACGACCCGTAGAAGGCCCATTGTTTCTACGGCCCGTAGAAGGCCTACTGTTTCTACGGCCCGTAGAAGGCCCACTGTTTCTACAGCCCGTAGGAGGCCCAGTGTCACTACAGTAAATATTAGCCCATGGTTATTGTGGCCTAGTTTTAAAAAATAGGTTATTGCAGCCACTAGTTAACCGCGGAAAAAGAACTGCAATGACTACAAGCAAACAAATAAACAAGACAACAAGGAAATAAATAAGCAAGCAACTAACGCTAGGCTATCACAGCTATTACACATATTACATCCACTGGGCATCAAAGTTCGCCACCAGTGAAAATATATAGGGAACAAAGCAGCATATCATATACACTCGCTGTCAAAATTGGCCACCAGTGCAAATAAACACGATAGCAAAACAAGAGCATAGTGAAACAACTTCAGAAGAGCTCAAGAAACGTTATCCTAGGTATCCACCATGCTGGCAATAAGATTAGCAAGCTGATTAGATTTGTTCTGTTTGGTGCTAAAATCCTCCAATGCTTGCTATTGCACCAGAAAGTATGCATCTGAATGCTCCAGGGACTTCCGCGGTCCTTCCGCTTCTTGTCGCAGCATAGCTGATCGATGTCTTTCAGCTTGTAGTTGAGACTCAAGAAACCGAACTGATTCAGACAGTGAGTTTGAATATCACGTGCAAGCGGTAGTGGCCAGTAACTCCAACACTAAACCAAGATAGGATGTGTCACTATCCTGAACCTTATCTGCATTACTTCCTTTACCGTTGCTTAATAAGGCACTCTTCCCCAATATTCTATCAGCATTCTAAAAGAAGAAACAAGCAGACACATAACAAGTTTAGCATGTACTAGTATATGAAACTCATTTCGGTGAACCAGTTCATTAGTAAGGTGGACAGGATTAAACTACCAAGTCTTCTATTGCCAAGTACTAGTACATAATAAAAGCATCAAAGAAACATATATCTATGTCCTATGGTAGCAATGGAATCTTAAATTAGAACAGTTGTTCTTCAGGTTTAGGCACTTGTTCTACATGAACAGAGTACAGTAAGACGCAAGAATATAATACTTAAAAATAGAAAATGATCTCATGGACCTTACAACATTCTTGGTTCGGGACCAGTATAGAACAAGGCGTTCCCAGTCATCGTCCAGTAAATGTGTCTCAGGAGAACGTAAGGGAATTTGATGAGTTTCTTTGCCGGTGAAGTACATTTTCTTCAGGTAATTCCGATACTGCCACCAAGCATTCTTGAAGATAGCAGAGGTATTAGCACAAGTTACCTCATCCTGAGTTTCCAAATTGGTCCTTCTCTATAGAGAAAAATAGGAAAATTTGCTGTATTATAACCATCATGGAGGTAGGATGTATGGGATGGAGCAAAGTAATTGCCATGAATAACATTACTTACACATAACTCCTGGACAAACACCTGCAACTGGCATTTTCCTTCATCTTCAGTATAACATTTCCAAGATGGGAAGATACGCACATACGATTTAACAACATCAAATGCGATAGATGCTAAACTACGACTAACTGGTTGTGCTTCCTCCACAGGAATAGGCGTACTAACTGGTGGAGTTGGGGTTCGCCGTGATAGTACTGGCCCATTGGGCACTAGAGCTGCCTTACTAACTGCTCTTGTTTGGGAGCTCTATGGTGGAGATGGTGCTGTGTCAACAGGAACTGGGTTACTATCGGCTGGGGTTGGGGTTAGATTGGGTGAAGCTGGTTCTCTGTCCATCATAGTCGGGGTACAATCTGCCAGAGTTTGGGTTATGTGTGGTAGGGCTGGTTCTTGTGCATGTACAACCGGGGTGCTATCTCCACCAAGAGGTAGCACTGTTTTATTGGAAGACCATATTTTTAGTCCGCTAGATACTATTATCACCCGCTCCAATTCAAATGGCTGATAAACAGGAAACATAGTTGAATGTACAGACATTGTATGAGAGACAGATGCAATAGATAGTGTGGAAAAAAGAGGGCATGCAATAGTTGACATGTATATTGTTTAACTAAAATGGATAACATGACATAATTTCACAAATATGATGTCTATCTAAACTGGATATCATAGCATAACATAGTTCAAAGATATGATGAATAACTAAACAGGATCGCATGACATAATTCACCTACATGTTATCTAAGTAATCAGGATCTCAACATTTAATTCACATATGTGATTTATATGCTAAACAGAGGGCATTCGATATGATGTCTAAACTAAGAACATGGTGTTGAATATTGTGTATATGATGTCTAAACTATGCAATGCAAGACACCGTATGCATGATATGAGCAGTATAACCGTGCCAAGTTAGAGCATACACCTCAGTGGGGGAATAGGACTAGTCATCTGTCTCTGAATCCATCTCCGAGGAGCTATCGGGACCCAACAAGAGATCTGCTTCGACAGGTAGCACTGCCTGCTCTGAAGGCCTTGTTTTCACTCTAGATTTTTCATCTCCCACCCAAATGGCTGATTCACAGGAAGAGTAGTTTAATGTACAAACATTGTTAACAAATGGAAATGTAATGAAGAAAAGGATGGGCAAGATATCATTCAAATATATGATGCCTGGTTAAACAGGATGGCATTGCACATTTCACATATATTATGGCTGGCTAAAAGACATGAGACTGCATAATTCCCATATATGATATGGAAACTAAACAAGTGGCATTACAGAACATGTCTAAACTAAGAAGATGACATATATGATGTCAAAATTAGGCACTGCAAGGCAACATATGCATGATATGACTAACATCATCATGCCAAGGTAGAGCAAACACCTTGGGGGGTAAATAGGAGTGGTCAGCGGTGTCCGAATCCACCTCAGAACAGATATTTTCCTCTGGATTACAATCTGGAGAGGGGTCGGGAGGGTTTGCCATTGAACCCACCATGGAGCGATGTCCGCATGACATTGTATTGTCGTGCAAAACTCTTCTCTTTTTCTCTACATGTTCAACATGACTGTGTACAATATCTGACATGCATACGAAAAAAATATGGTGAGATTATGTAAGGAGAGCATGCAGAAATTTAGGGTGATGGTAACAACCAGTGGAACAATGTTTTTCCGTTGAACCAAAATAGCCCTAATGGATCGATGTGAATGTACAGTAATAAGTGATGCAACAAGTGTACAACCTCTTTGCTGTAGCCGTGTCGACCTCAGCATCATTGGGTTGGTCGCTGAAGCAGTTGAGGCAGAGGTGGCTGTCGGAGGTGTGGAGGAAGATCTGAGGAATCTGTAGATGACATCTAGGGCACTGCTCTGTTGTGATGGATCATTTTTCATCGGAGCAGCTCCGGTGAGCCGTAAGACGTCAAGGCTGAAGCAGCACAAGACAAACATCATCAATCTCAAGTGGGATTCTAATAGCATCTCCAATAGATGATGTAAAATGGATGTAAAATTAACATCCCCAAAAACCACCCGACTACAACAGATGAGGTAAAAACTGTTGACTCTGAACTTAACTGTGGAAACTGAAATTTACTGTGGAATCTGAATGCTACTGGCGAAACTGAACACAATGGTAGCAGAGAGGCACTTGACATGTAGTTTAGGGAGGGCCTGCAGTTCATCTTCAACCTGCACCCCCCTGAGCCGCCAGCCACCACCGGCCAAAGCGCCAGCCCCAGAGCCGCGTTGCTGCCCCGAAACAACTCGCCACCGCCACCCCGGCCAGCCCTCTAGGCCCCCCGCCCCCACCCTGAACCCTAAGATAGATAGTGGGGTACCTATCCGGCGAGCCCTCGTCCCTGCTGCGGGTGGTTCTTCCTTAACTCTGGCGAGCCCCCAACCCCTAAAAATTGACTGACCCAAAAGTCGATTCAGTCGACTAAAGTATGGCTTAATCGAAGCAGAGCAGCAGCACGAGCGAGGGGGAGAGCAGCAGCAGCAGCTGGGCGAGCGAGCGATCGAGCGAGAGCCGGAGCAGCAGCAGCAGATCCGGCTGGTTTGGACGCCGCCGCCGAAGGGGCCTTGCACTGGGGGAGAGCCACCGTGGAGATGTTGCCCGCGGCGCCGGCTTCAAGGTAGCCACTCCATGGGGGTGTGTGATGGAGCACCATCGGGGCCGGGAGGTCGAGTTAAGGAGAAGGTGCAATGCGATGAGTGTACAACCTCTTTGGTGGCGCCGAGTAGGCCTCGGCTTCATCCGAGGAGTCGGTGAGGATGTTGTGGTTCCGGTGGAGCAGGTTAAGGCGGCGTTGTGGGGATGGAGCAGCCGCGATAGACGAGGCGATCGTTGGAGCAGCTCCTTGGAGGTGGAGGACGGGGTGGCTGAACCGGCGGGACGACGGATCCTCATCCGAGGAGGTGGACGAGGGACGTCGAGCTGTTGCGGTGGACCATGTCGTCGGGGAAGAGGCTCCGACTAGGCAGCGGTGACGTGGTGGACGAAGGAGGGTGGGGTTTCGCGGCTAGAGCGGAGAGGTTACAGCGGCCTGGGATTTTGAATGGCGAAAAGGGGGCGATGGGAGGGGGTGAAGCATGACTTAGGAACGAGCTTGTCCAAAATGTAGGGTGTGTTACAAAAGTACCCCCCACCGATTTGAACTAGCGGCCCTTTCGGCTCAGGGTTAGAAGGGGGATTTCACGTGTCGGGATTTGGCAGCTGGAGGGAGTTTTCGCGCGCGTTGTAATTTTGGGATAGCAAGGCGCGGGTTGTGAAGGCGCCAGTTTTGGGAGCACAATATCTGAATTTTTGGCATATAACAAGACGCGGGTGAATTTTAGGGACAAGCCTAACGTGTAGTAATATTGTACTTGTACGTACCAAATCAATTCACACTTCCCTCAACCAAAAGGAAAACGAAAAAAATAAAACTATTCACACCACACAAAGAGAGAGTCTTGCCCCGTTTTACTATACAAATGCTATTCAAAGCTACTACCTCCTTCCATCTATATAGGGCCTAATGCGTTTTTCGATGCTAACTTTGACCAAATATTAGAGTAATGATATATGACATGCAACTTACACAAAGCACACCGTTAAATTCATCTGTGAAAGGTTCTTTCAATGATATAATTTTCACATTGTGCATGTCATGTACTATTAATCTTGTCAATAGTCAAAGGCGGTCTTAAAAATCTCATTACGCCCTATATAGATGGAAGGAGGGAGTATGAATCCATGTTATGTCTGATTAAATTTTTTCGCTTGCTGTATAATGCATGTAACCTACTCATACCAACATTTTAGTGCATTCCAAATGTCTATACTACCGCTGCAATTCGAACTAAATTTGAATTCGTTTCCCTATTTCAATAAGAATCTACAATCATGATTGTTGCCAACTTCAACCATCATAGTTTCCTTGCTATCCGCCAGATATAAATCAGACGGCCTATAATGCAGGATGGCAGGCACACTGAGGGAGTCCTGGATTAGGGGGTCTCCGGACAGCCGGACTATCTCCATTGGCCGGACTGTTAGACTATGAAGATACAAAATTGAAGACTTCGTCTCGTGTCCGGATGGGACTGTACTTGGCGTGGAAGGCAAGCTAGGCGATACGGATATGTATATTTCCTCCTTTGTAACCGACCTTGTGTAACCCTAACCCTCTCCGATGTCTATATAAACCGGAGGGTTTTAGTCCGTACGACAACAACCATAACATACAATCATACCATAGGCTAGCTTCTAGGGTTTAGCCTCTCTGATTCATGGTAGATCTACTCTTGTACTACCCATATCATCAATATCAATCAAGCAGGACGTAGGGTTTTACCTCCATCAAGAGGGCCCGAACCTGGGTAAAACATTGTGTCCCCTGCCTCCTGTTACCATCCGGCCTAGACACACAGTTCAGGACCCCCTACCCGAGATCCGCCGGTTTTGACACCGACATTGGTGCTTTCATTGAGAGTTCCTCTATGTCGTCGCCGTTAGGCTTGATGGCTCCTACTATCGTCGATAGCGATGCGGTCCAGGGCGACACTTTTCTCCCCGGACAGATCTTCGTATTCGGCGGCTTTGCACTGCGGGCTAATTCACTTGGCCATCTGGAGCAGATCGAAAGCTACGCCCCTGGCCATCAGGTCAGATTTGGAAGTTTGAACTACACGGCCGACATCCGCGGAGACTTGATCTTCGACGGATTCAAGCCACAGCCGGGCACGCCGCACTGTCACGATGGGTATGACCTAGCTCTGCTGCCGAACAGTACCCCAGAGGTCGCGCCCGCGTCAGCTCCGACCCTTAGCTCGGAGCCAACTGTGCCAATCGAGGATAGGTGGCTAGACACTGCCTTAGGGGCTGCAGTTTCAACGGTGATCGAGCCAAACACCAGCCTAATCCTCCGCGAAGCCCGTGACTACCAATCGAATCCGATTGGGCGCCGATCATGGAATTCACCGCCGCGGATATCTTTCAGCACTCGCCCTTCGGCGACATTCTGAATTCACTAAGGGCTCTCTCTTTGTCAGGAGAGCCCTGGCCGGACTATGGCCAACATGATTGGGATGCGGACGACAAAGAAATTCGACACCCACCCACCACCCACTTCGTAGCCACTGTCGATGATTTAACCGACATGCTCGACTTCGACTCCGAAGACATCGACGGTATGGACGACGATATAGGAGACGAACATGAACCAGCGCCTATAGGGCACTGGAAAGCCACCTCGTCATATGACATATACATGGTGGATACACCCAATGAAGGCAATGGCGACGAGATAGCGGAGGATGACCCCTCCAAGAAGCAACCCAAGCGCCGACGTCAGCGGCGCAGCTCTAGGTCCCGCCAAAGCAAAAGTGGTGATACCAGCACAGGAGATAATAACACTCCGGATAGTGCCGAAGACAACAACATTCCCCTCCAGCAAGATTCAGAGCAGGAGGATGGAGGAGCCAGCCCTCTTGAGAGAGCGGCAGACGGAGAGGAGGAGGATGACAATTACATGCCCCCCTCCGAAGACGAGGCAAGCCTCGGCGAAGATGAATTCGCCATACCAGAGGATCCCGTCGAACAAGAGCGCTTCAAGCGCTGGCTGATGGCCACGACAAATAGCCTGAAGAAAAAGCAGCAGCAGCTTCAAGCTGATCAAGATCTGCTAGCTGACAGATGGACTGAAGTCCTCACGGCCGAGGAATATAAACTCGAGCGCCCCTCCAAGAATTACTGAAAGTGCAGGTTACTACCCCGACTGGAGGAAGAAGCGTATGATACGGCTGATCGGCCACCTCGTGGCCGCGATAGAGAGGCATTCCAGCCAAAAACTCAGCCTCTACCCCGACGCCATTCAAATAAAAAGGCATGGGGAGATACGCTAGACCTGCAAGACATATTGGAAGACAAAGCAAAGCATGCAAGGTCGATCTACGGATCACGAGGGTGCACAACTCTGCGAGATGATAAACGTCACGACGGATACAGTAAAAGCAAATCCGGCCAGGCTGAACACAGTGGGCAAGACCCATTCGAGCTGCGTCACGATATAGCCCAATACAGAGGCGCCGCACACCCCTTATGCTTCACAGACGAAGTAATGGAACATCAATTCCCAGAAGGTTTTAAACCTATAAATATTGAATCATACGACGGCACAACAGATCCCGCAGTATGGATCGAGGGTTTCCTCCTCCACATCCACATGGCCCGCGGTGATGACTTACACGCCATCAAATACCTCCCACTAAAGCTCAAAGGACCAGCGCGGCATTGGCTTAACAGCTTGCCAGCGGACTCCATTAGCTGTTGGGAAGATCTGGAAGCCGCATTCCTCGACAACTTTCAGGGCACTTATGTGCGACCACCAGACGCCGATGACTTGAGCCACATAATTCAGCAACCAGAAGAGTCGGCCAGACAATTCTGGACTCGGTTCCTTACAAAGAAAAATCAGATCGTCGATTGTCCGGATGCAGAGGCCTTAGCGGCTTTCAAACACAAAATCCGAGACGAGTGGCTAGCCCGGCACCTTGGTCAGGAATAGCCGAAATCTATGGCAGCTCTCATGATGCTCATGACCCTCTTTTGTGCGGGAGAAGATAGCTGGCTGGCTCGCAGTAATAACATATCAAAGAACCATGGTACCCCGGATACCAAGGACGGTAATAGCAGGTCACGTCGCAACAAACATAAGCGCCGCATTAACAGCGAAAATACCAAGGATACGACAGTCAATGCCGGATTCAAAGGCTCTAAACCCGGTCAGCGGAAAAAGCCATTCAAAAAAAGTACATCGGGTCCATCCAGCTTGGACCGTATACTCGATCACTCATGTCAAATACACGGAACCCCAGACAAGCCAGCCAATCACACCAACAGGGATTGTTGGGTGTTCAAGCAGGCCGGCAAGTTAATTGCCGAAAACAAGTACAAGGCCCCGCATAGCAATGACGAGGAGAAGCCCCGGCAGCCGCACACCGGAGGACAGAAGAGGTTCCCCCCACAAGTCCGGACGGTGAACATGATATACGCAACCCACATCCCCAAGAGGGAGCGGAAGCATGCGCTCAGGGACGTATATGCGTTGGAGCGAGTCGCCCCAAAGTTCAACCCTTGGTCCTCCTGTCCGATCACCTTCGATCGCAGGGACCCTCCCACTAGTATCCGTCATGGCGGATTTGCCGCACTGGTCCTAGACCCAATCATTGATGGATTCCACCTCACTCGAGTCCTTATGGATGGCGGTAGCAGCCTGAACCTGCTTTATCAGGACACAGTGTGCAAAATGGGTATAGACCCCTCAAGGATCAAACCCACAACAACGACCTTTAAAGGCGTCATTCCAGGTGTGGAGGCCCATTGCACAGGCTCAATTACACTGGAAGTGGTCTTCGGATCCCCGGATAATTTCCAAAGCGAAGAGTTAATCTTTGATATAGTCCCGTTCCACAGTTGTTATCATGCGCTGCTCGGGCGAACCGCATTTGCTAGATTCAATGCGGTACCGCATTATGCATACCTCAAGCTCAAGATGCCAGGACATCGCGGAGTTATTACAGTCAATGTAAACACAGAGCGCTCTCTCCGAACAGAGGAGCACATCGCGGCCCTCGCAGCAGAAGCGCAAAGCAGCCTCTCAAGGCAATCAACCAGTTCGGCGCTTCAAAGCCCGGACACCTTCAAGCGCACTCGAAGCAATCGGCAAATAGACCACCTGGCGCGATCTGAGCTCGCATAGCAATACGGCGGCCACCCCAATCCCAGCCCAATGGCAAAACTCGTGCCGCGCATACATAATTATGCATTAAAAATACCATGGGCATAGGTGGGGAGGGGGGCACAACTGCGGCACGCCCCAAGACGCGGCTTAAACCGCACTAGGGGCTTCCCGTTTGGTTATTTTTCTCTTTTTTTCAGTACCTTAATTTCTGGAAACACTGTCCGGCAGCACTATTGCCAAACACATGATGCGGCAACCAAGGAGGCAGATAGCTACGTCATACCACGGAATTCCCAGGTGGATTACAGTAACGAGCGAAATATTTGATTTAATATCATTTCTCAGCTTGCCCTTGGAAGGGACATAGTCCTACTCTTTGCTTATCGCACTATCTGTATTACTCTGCTTTAAACGCATTTTTTTAATAAACAATGCATGACATTATGACTATTATTGCATTCTTGTTATATATATATATATATATATATATCTATGTGTTCATTAATGACGCCTTGCAACCGTACACCTTGGTATGGCTAATACACCAGGGGCTTACGTACCTCACAATATGGTGTGAAAAGTCCGAACACTTTCACAAGTGCGGCACCCCGAACTTATAGCATTATATGCATCAGCTCCGAATCATATCTTTGGACAAATGTTGGGTTTGCCTGGCTCCTATGTTTTGGTACCTTACGTTCCGCTCTATCGGCTAAGGTAGCGCTAGGAGAACTACTGCGATTGTGCCCCGGTTCTGCTGGGTTCAGCACCTCAGTAGAGAAAGCTAAAACTGACTGTCATGATAAGGCGAGAGACTGGTCACTGTTCGGCGAGGTTTTCGAGTCCCTAAAGACTTATGCCGCTTAGAGCGAGGGGCCGGCCCTGTCCGGCTTAAAGGCGTGTATCGCGCCACAAATTCGGCCTTCCGAATACCAAGGGCTTCGCCGAAATTTATAATTATAGAATTCTATGGCTAAGTGAGAGTGATAAAGCACTATTAGTCCGGTTGCCTTGTTCGCTGTGCTGAGCACCTCCCTCGAAGGACCCAAACATGGGAACAAGAGTGCTCAGGTTTATCCCGAACACCCCAGCACTCGTGGAATGGGGGCAGAAGCTGAGGCCTAGCCATCTCTCAGATTGGATAAACAACCAAACAGAAGGTATATTTTAAATTCAAACAAGCGTTGCATAGTGCATATGAAACAAGTTTTCATAAATACAGGATAAAACGAGCAAGTCTCATTCAAATATTACATCTTTTGAACACTCGTCCGCTATGAGACGCGCACCCGGCAGAACACCCTCGTAGTACATCTCGGGGTGGCGGTGCTCCTTGCCCTCCGGAGGCCCCTCCTTGATCAGATTCACGGCGTCTAGCTTGACCCACTGCAATTTCACACGGGTGAAAGCCCGGCGTGTACCTTCAATGCAGACAGATCGCTTGACAACCTCCAGCCGCGGGCAGGCATCCACAAGTCGCCTCACCAGGCCGAAGAAGTTGTTCGGAAGGGCGTCGCCAAGCCATAGCCGGACTATAAAGCTCTTCATGGCCCAATCGGCCGCCTTATGTAGCTCGACCATCTGCTTCAACTGGTCACTCATTGGCATCGGGTGTTCGGCCTCAACATACTGAGACCAGAACAGCTTCTCCGTTGAGCTTCCATCCTCGGCCTAGTAAAATTGTGCGACATCGGACACGCTGCGGGGCAAATCTGCGAATGCTCTTGGAGAGCTCCGGATTCGGGTAAGTAATCGGTAAATTACTTTTACATGCTTGCTTTGCATATAGAAAGCCTTACCCGCCGCTATCTTCTTCATTCCGTCGATCTCCTGGAGGGCCTTTTGGGCTTCGGCCTTGGCACTTCTTGCGCTCTCGAGGGCCGCGGCAAGCTCAGACTCCCGCGTCTTTGAGTCAAGCTCCAACGCCTCGTGCTTCGCCACGAGAGCCTGGAGCTCTTCCTACACCTCGCCCATCCGAGCCTCGTGCTTCTCTCGCTCGCTGCGCTCCTTGGCCGCGTTATCTTCGGCCTTGGTTAGCGCTTGCTTCAGGGTCGCCACCTCGCTCGTGGCCCCTGGCAAATATACGTTGATCCTGTCATTTTGCAATCGCGTCTTCTTTTATATATACATATCTATAGACAGGGTATTACTTACCCTTGTTCTCCTCGAGCTGCCTCTTGGCAAGGCCGAGCTCTTTCCTGGACCCCTCGAGGTCCTGCTTCAGTACGGCGACCTCCGCAGTCGGTGCGGCGGACGCCAGCAGCGAAGCCTGCATATGCATATTGGCATACTTATATTAGACTCCTGCGATATTATTTGATCCTCTGTTCGGCTTTTCTTTGTGAACACCGAACAAAGCATCAGGGGCTACTGTCTATGCGGTAATATTTATACTACATTTTAAAACGCTTACCTCGAAGCCTGTTAGAAGGCTGGCACAGGATTTAGTCAACCCGCTCCTGGCGGACTGAACCTTCTGGACCACCGCACTCATAACAGTATGGTGCTCCTCGTCGATGGAAGCGTTGCGAAGAGCTTCCAGCAAATTGTCCGGCGCCTCTGGATGGACAGAGGTCACCGGCACAGGCGTCTTGCCCCTCTTAGAAGGAGGCTTCCTGCCCGAGCCTGGAACCGCTGGAGGTTCCGGCGCGATGTTCAGCTGAGGGCCGAACTCGGAGCTCTCAGGGGCCTCGTCCCCTCGGCTCCCGGAGTCCAGAAGGTCGCCTTGAGGCGCCTCCGGGACTGTCTCCCCTTGATCCGGTGCCTCTTGAGACAACACCTCGGCGTCGTCCGCAGGAGGAGGGGAGGTGGCGGTTGGGACTGGATCGCTATCCATGTCCGACAAGCCCAGGGAGCCGTCCGATGATACATCGATGCTGGTTCGCGACGGCCTACATAATCATGTTCGACGTTAGGGAAAGCAGTGCGACAAAGGAATGCTACGAGTTACTCTGGTATCCGAATACTTACAATCTCCCCAGGGGCTTGGCCCTGGGCAACCACTCGTCTTCGTCTTCGTCGGCGACGGTGGAGCTGTCCGGAAGGAGAGTCCTTCCCTTCTTGGACCCTTCGGCCCACCCTAGTTAGGGCGGCCTTCCTTTTCTTATCTCCCCCTACAAGAGAGGGAGCATATTCTTCTTCTTCCTTCTCTTCAGGGGAGGAGTGCGCCGCAGAGTCATCGGACGGTGAGTCCGACGACGCCTGGCGTCGGGAACTCTTTCGGGTTCCCTTGGCCTTCTTGGTCTTCTCCGGCACCGTATAAGGAGCCGGAGTCAGCATCTTCTCCAGAAGAGCGTCTGCTGGGCCTTCAGGCAAAGGAGCCGGACAGTCGATCTGTCCAGCCGTCTCCTGCTAGTCCTGTCAAAAGTACGGGAGTTTAGATCCCGCATGGAGTCAACCTATAAAAAATAAGTATCCTGCGAGAGGTAAAGCAGCTTACCGCTTTGGCTTGGCGCTTCGCGCTGAATCCACGATCCTCAGTAATGGGAGGGGGGACCTCGGCGCTTTTGAACAACACCCTCCAGGCATCTTCATGAGTTATGTCGAAGAGCCTATTCAGATTTCGGTGCCGCGCTGGGTCGAACTCCCACAAGTTGAACTCCCGTTGTTGGCGCAGGAGAATCCGGCGGTGGAGCATGACCTGGACCACGTTGACAAGTTTGAGCTTCTTATTCACCATGTTTTGAATACATGTTTGGAGTCTGGTCAGCTCTTTCGAACTACCCCAGGACAGGCCCTTCTCTTTCCAGGAGGTGAGCCGCGTGGGGATGCCAGATCGGAACTCGGGGGCCGCTGCCCATACAGGGTCGCGCGGCTCGGTGATGTAGAACTACCCCGATTGCCACCCCTTTCTGGTTTCCACAAAGGAGCCCTCGAGCCATGTTACGTTGGGCATCTTTCCAACCGTGGCGCCTCTGCACTCCTCCTGGCGGCCGCCCACCACCTTCGGCTTGACATTGAAGGTCTTCAACCATAAGCCGAAGTGGGGCTTGATGCGGAGGAAGGCCTCGCACACGACAATAAACGCTGAGATGTTGAGGATGAAGTTCGGGGCCAGATCGTGGAAATCCAGACTGTAATAGAACATCAGCCCCCGGACGAATGGATGGAGAGGGAATCCCAGTCCGCGGAGGAAATGGGTGAGGAATACTACCCTCTCATGGGGCCTGGGGGTAGGGATGAGCTGCCCCTCATCTGGGAGCCGGTGCGCGATGTTGTCGGGTAGGTATTCGACTCTCCTCAGCTTCTTGATGTATCCCTCCGTGATGGAGGAGACCATCCACCTGCCTCCCGCTCTGGACATGGTTGGAGAAGGTTGAGGTGGGAAGTGTGGACTTGGGCGCTAGAGCTCGAGTGTGCGAAAACAGATGATCAAAGGAGGAAGAAGGCATGGATAGAAAGGTGAATCCTTATCCCTTTATATGGGCGGACGAAGCTAAGCGTCCCCACTTGCCTGGTAAAACTCACTCATCCCCCAAGAGCCGTAATCGATGGCACGGTTGGGTTACCCATGCCCGTATTGATGAGAATCCTGTTATGTGCGGGGCTGCTTAAAGGAAACGGTTGGGGACACGATCTCTGCTTTGACAATACATGTGGAAAAACTACCTCGCGTTATGTGCGGGGCTGCTTAAAGGAAACAGTTCAAATAATCACCGGGCCATGACATAACGTCATGCCGCCAAAACAAGTCAGCAAATTAGAATTGCGAAAATATTATTCTCTCTACGGTGGTATGTGGAACTTATTTTGCAGGGTCGGACACTATCCTCGTTTTCAAGTTCTTCTGTGATGTATTCGGAGAAGGAACCCGCCTTGCAATGCCGAAGACAATACTCCGCGACGGACTCATCATCATTGAAGCCTGGTTCAAGGGCTACTGAGGGAGTCCTGGATTAGGGGGTCTCCGGACAGCCGAACTATCTCCATTGGCCGGACTGTTGGACTGTGAAGATACAAGATTGAAGACTTCGTCTCGTGTTCGGATGGGACTCTACTTGGCGTGGAAGGCAAGCTAGGAGATACGAATATGGATATTTCCTCCTTTGTAACCGACCTTGTGTAACCCTAACCCTCTCCGGTGTCTATATAAACCGGAGGGTTTTAGTCCATAGGGCAACAACCATAACATACAATCATACCATAGGCTAGCTTCTAGGGTTTAGCCTCTCTGATCTCGTGGTAGATCTACTCTTGTACTACTCATATCATCAATATCAATCAAGCAGGAGCAGGGTTTTACCTCCATCAAGAGGGCCCGAACCTGGGTAAAACATTGTGTCCCCTGCCTCCTGTTACCATCCGGCCTAGACGAACAGTTCGGGACCCCCTACCCGATATCCGCTGGTTTTGACACTGACACACACCATCATCAACAACTCCGTTTTTTATAAGAGTAGAGATAAGATATATTAAATGTAGTATACCATGTTTATAACCACACCATGTGTATCACCGTTATATATATTCACACATCCGTCGGTTTGAAACACTATGATAAATTCTTCAAATAACCGAATTCGCTTTTTATAGTGAAGTATATATGATCTCTATTCGTCTTTTACACCCACACAACCCTCTTATCTTTGTAGCTAGCGCTAACTTCCTCTTGTGCATGCACGCGCCCGCATCCCTCTCCACACATATACCAACCATTGTACCTCTATAGTTAATTGGGCCTCCCTCTTCCCCCACCACACACCGATAGTCGAGCGCTGCAGGTAGGTATCCATGCCACAGAGACAAACTGCACATGTCCCATCTCACGTTCCAGTAGGCCAGCCACTCTATATCTTTGACGTGGGCACACACAAATTCGATGGCACTCTTTATCGATCGCGCGTGTGCGCGCACACACACACACATCATCATCCCTCTCTTCGATTCTATGGACACCTCAAGCCGATGATACCTCCACTCTCTTCTCGTGGATCTCTATATATATGTTATATCCATGACTCTATTTCACACACATTGCATATGTTAAATATTTTGATTGACGCCCCCCCCCTCACAAAAAAATCTCAAGAACCCACACACTATATCTCTCTAGGTTTGTATCTCTCTCTCACACAACCCCACGTAGGTGGTGTACATATACAAGAAGAGAATAGGTGCACCATGCACGTACTCACGCTTCGTGCCCAGCCACACCAGCGCGGGTACACGGTGGAGCTCATTTCTTTACGAAATGGCAGCCCACGTGCTAATTTGAACGCCTGTAGCGGTTGTTTACCTAGGGAGGTCGTGTACCATGTGTGCACGAAACAAAGTTCGACTTGACGCGTTGCCGCGTTATTTTTAAATAAAGTTATAGCGCTCAATGGCACGTACACAGAACATAAAACGATTTTATGGAGGAAAAGGTAGTCTGCTCTTTAGAGTATCTCACACAAGGCTCCGGTGGCCTCTCTCTCTCACACCGTTGGTCACTGATCCGGCCGCATCCCGTCCGCCGGGGGAAAGGGAGTGCGGTGGCCTCTCTCTCTCTCTCTCACCGTTGGTCAATGGTCCGGCCGCATCCCGTCCGTCGAGGGAAAGGGAGTGCGGTGGCCTCTCTCTCTCTCACCATTGGTCACTGATCCGACCGCATCCCGTCCGCCGGGGGAAAGGGAGGAAGTGCATCGTTTCTCCGTTCGACGGCGCCGAGGCAGCATGTCCCGATCTGCGGTACACGTCGTTCTCTCTGACCAAGCTCCAGCGCGGCAGGGCCTACGCCACCTGCTAGCAGATTCCGCCCGCCGCCGCTCACCTAGTTACATCCCGACGACCTCCAGGTATCCCCTCTGGCCTTGCTCCACTGCCCGTTTTCCCATGTTGCTGCATGTGGATCTTCCATAGTTCTTTGCCCAAAATGTAGCTCGTCCAGCGTACTTTCCATATTGCATTCTCGTCCTCACACCATTTTAGACAAACACAACCGTGTTGTTATATTCCCTTAGGACAAGGAATATGCTTCTTTTTTGTCGTCGCATGTGTCATCAACTGTTATTGGCCAGTAATTGTTTCCTTTCTACCTCTTTTTTGCAAACGAGGCTATCCATTTCACCTCATTGCTATTGCAACCTTTTGGTGAACTGCACAAATCACTTTTTTCTTAAGAGTGTTTTTGTGCAGTTGTACTAAAATGTCACACGGGCAACGTCTCTACATTTCAGTGCGACTGCACAAAGGGAGATTGGTTTTGCTCCATCCTCCTCATCCAACTCCGAGCCTAATCTTCTCCAACTAGTTTGTCTTACGAGAGACTACAAAGGTGACCGGCTTTTATTTGTGTGTTTATTGTTTCATCAGCAGTCCTCTATTATCGTAATCACACTTGATATCTTGGGAACAGGGACGCTCAGCTCTATTTTAGTGGAACTGCACAAAATGATCAGAATGTTGCATGCTCCAGACATCTACTTTTTTTCCAACATGCCTTGTTGATTTAGATAGAGCTGGGGGGACGTTGCTGCCAATGAAAGCATCGATCAATTTTAATTTAACACCTTCTCACAACTTTGTCTTCAGTTGTGATGTAATTATCAGCTCTGATCTGCAAATAATTGACATGCATTAGCAAGGAAGTTAGTTTTTTATTGTTTCCGAAAGAGCATTGATGACAAGACACGCGAAACAAAAGCTGAAAGCTCACACCATTGTACAATTTCATGTTGCTGGAAAATTATTTGTATAGTACGTCAATTATGTAAACAAATGACGGAAGCTTGATAGCATTACCAGAAGCCTCTTCATCATCCGGGTCAATGTGCCATGCACAAAATTATACTCCTTTGTTCGTAAATATTTGTCTTTTTACGAATTTCAAATGGGCATATTTTAGAGTGTAGATTCACTCATTTTGCTTCGTATGTGTACTCCCTCCGTTCCTTAATATTCTATTCGTCTTAACAGAGATTTCAACAAGTGACTACATACGGAGCAAAATGAGTGAATCTACACTCTAAAATATGTCTATATACATCCCTATGTGCCAGTCCATTTGAAATCTCTAAAAAGACAAATATTTGAGTAGTCACTCGTTGAAATCTCTAGAAAGACAAATACTTCGGATTATATTTAAGAACCGAGGGGATAGTGCACAACCGCATGGGAGACTCAGCCCGGTCGTTGCGCTGCATTAATAGTGAGTAATGAGAAGTCAAATCATAAGCCCCACCTTTCCAACTATAAGTTGCTCTGAAGAAGCAACCATCAATACGCTCTTCTTTGAATCCGCTCATACTACTCCATCCGTCACTGTTTATACATCGTGCTTCAGAAAAAAGAAAAAAAATCTGTGGGACCAAGGCGACTAGCGATCGGCCTGAAAAATAGCATTGGTAGTTATAGCACGGCGTCTATTACTAGAGAGAATAATGCGTACGCACATGCATGTAGTGCTTCCACCCCGGGTACACACATGCATGCACTCTATAGTAGTACAGTACATGGAGAGAAAATTGTGGACTTGATTGCGGTTACCACGCCCTAATTAATTGAGCATTAAACCAAACGCGTCTAAAGTCTCTCTGGTGGTGGAAATGCATTGAGAGAAATGCATCATAATGAAGCGCGCCCTATAAACTGTGACGGAGGGTGGAGTAGTATGAAGGTGCAAAACCAAGTACGCGTACTACTGCGCTTGGCTCTTCGCCCCTTCGTGAAGTCGAACAATGATGGTACTCCTCATGTTGGGTACTACAGTGTATGCCTCTGACAATCTGACACCGAATGGACTGATGCATGTCCACCGAGGGTAGGTTGCATTAGTCAAAAGGCGTAAGCGAGCTTCACCTTGTCCTGCAAGCTTCTCCTCATTCTGCGAGTTGACGGGACACACCAAAAAGTAGTGCTAGTCCATACTCCCTCCTTTCCGGTTAATATGGCTTAATCTTTTTTGCGGGTAAACGAGAGAGCTTTATTCATATATAAGCATTCTTAGGACGATCAGCCAAGACACTGGTCACTAGGAAGCGAGGTACCCCGCAAAAAAAGAAGTAGGAAGCGAGGTGTTTCATCAAGCCAGATCTCGGCCACATTCAAACTGCAGCAAGAACGGTACGCACGAAGATGCGCCACAAGGTTTGCTGACCTCTTTACATGCTGAATAACAAAAAAAGAGGAAATATTACTGAGCGCTACTATTTGTAACAGGATATGAGCCAGAATTAAGCGAGAATTGTGGCGAGTGTTCCATGCAATCAACTTCCATTATCACATGCAAGAACCCTCGAAGAGAACCAAATGTGTTGAAGATTGCTTTATCACTTTTTAAAATTATAATAAGAGTGTAGACGCTCCTCCATCCGGTTCCTAGTACTAGTATAGTACGTACCTTTATGGACTATAGTAGTAGTACTAGTAAACTTTGCGCTTGGCTGTTCGGGAAGTCGAACAATAATAGCACTAGTAGTATAGTGTATGCTTCTGGCAATCTGACACCGAATTAACTGTTGCACGTCCACCACCCGAGCGAGGGAGAGCTTGCATTAGTCAAAAGTTTCTCCTTGTCCTGCGAGCCACCGCGCGCAGGCTTCTCCCGTCTTACAACCTTCTCCTCATTAGGCAAGTTGACGGGACACAGCAAAGTAATGCTAGTCCATGCTGCCTCCTCTCCGGTTAATATGGCTTAATTTCAAACGAGATAAATACACTGTCTGTCACTGTATATTTGTAAAAATACGGCCAGTGGACTTCATAATACGCTCATTGCGCTCAATATATTTATTTTCCGGTGTTCATACGGTCACTAGCTCACCCTGACTGAGTATGTGTGTGCATACACGTGTAGGTTGAGCACTTGAGCGTGACCGTGTGTGTTCTGTCGTGTGCTCAGACATGCATGCATTAGGGCATCGCCTGCGTTTTTGCGTCCATGTGTACGTGTGACTGTTGCATACACGTAGGGGGAGTACGTGTAGGGGCCACTAAGGAGCAGTCAAATCACACAGTAAGTTAGTCGGAAGAAGCAACCATCATTTCACTCTTGAATGACACGTACGCAATATAAAATGGTTGATATGGAGAGAAAAAGAAAACCACTATATATACACTAGCAGAAGCCCAAGCTAAAAGCTTGCTTGCTTAGGTTGCTCTCTTCACAAGCATAGGACGACGGGAAGGGAACAATGTTCTGCGTAGACGCGGTCGACATCGGCGACGGAGAAAACCCATAGTCGGTGCGTCCCAATCGGGGGTCACCGCGGTATGGGCCGATGCCGCGTCCCAGCCGCCCTTCTAGCTACAGCCCGACGTCCCAAGTAGTCCATCTTCCTTTTGGAGCCGGCTTGCTCCACTGCCGTAGCTCGATCTCCATGTCGATCTTTCTCTACTTCTACCGGCTTCTACTTGTGATGAGTTTATGTCTCATGAACTAGTGCCAGTACTATTATTCTAATCACACTTCTTCAATATCTTTGCCATCAGGGATGCTCAGGTCGATTTTAGTGGAACTGCACAAAAGCATCGTATGATCCGAGGGTGCCAGCCGTCTTTCCTTTGACAGGTTCTACCTGGCCAGGAAATTAAATCATGTTTAGGGTTTAGGGTTTAAGTCGTAGTGACCCCATCAGTAGTTTTTCTATCATACACACTCTCACAACTTTTTTCTTTAGTTGTGAAGTAAATATTGGCTAGGCTCTGTGAATCATTGAGATGCATCAGCATGCGTGTTAGTTTTCCTTTGTATTTGATGGAATGTTGTAACTGGGCAACCTTGGAATAGGAATGAAAATGGAGTGGAAAAGTTTCTGTTTTTCCGGAGAAAAAATGGAAACGGAGAGAAACCAATGTTTCGTTTTGTTGGATCACGCCATCGAGCAAAACCAACGTTTAAATCACATATGTCATGTTTGTGTCTCACCCTCCTCCATGGCTCGACCCCACACGGTCGCTTGGCATGCCACTCGCCGCAAACCGAGTAGTATACCATAACTTTCCCGCCTGCTTGTCGATGGATCGCGCCATGGAGTACTAGCACTACTAGAAGAGATTGACGAGTTGGGGGAGGACAGCTAGCTGTAGCACGGACTCCCAAGAACTTACTACTGGAAGAGAACGCGCATGTTGTAGCCGGCTATTGCGACCTTTGAACGCGGAGCAGCCGCGTGCATCTGGAAGCGGCGCGGGCGACGCTCTCTCGGCCGGCGCACCGCTTCAATGTCGGCGCCAATGAGAGGTCGCGTCCACTCTGGCCGGGCATGAATGCGGCACTAACCATTTCGGCCGGGAAGCAGGCGTGGGTGTGATATCTACTACACAACCTTCTTCTTGTAGACGTTGTTGGGCCTCCAAGTGCAGAGGTTTGTAGGACAGTAGCAAATTTCCCTCAAGTGGATGACCTAAGGTTTATCAATCCGTAGGAGGCGTAGGATGAAGATGGTCTCTCTCAAGCAACCCTGCAACCAAATAACAAAGAGTCTCTTGTGTCCCCAACACACCTAATACAATGGTAAATTGTATAGGTGCACTAGTTCGGCGAAGAGATGGTGATACAAGTGGTATATGGATGGTACATAATAGTTTTTGTAATCTGAAAATATAAAAACAGCAAGACAACAAGCGATAAAAGTGAGCATAAACGGTATTGCAATGATGGTAAACAAGGCCTAGGGTTCATACTTTCGCTAGTCTAAGTTCCCTCAACAATAATATCATAATTGGCTCACATAACTATCCCTCAACATGCAACAAAGAGTCACTCCAAAGTCACTAATAGCGGAGAACGAATGAAGAGATTATGGTAGGGTACGAAACCACCTCAAAGTTATTCTTTCCAATCAATCCGTTGGGCTATTCCTATAAGTGTCACAAACATCCCTGGAGTTCGTACTAGAATAACACCTTAAGATACAAATCAACCAAAACCCTAATGTCACCTAGATACTCCAATGTCACCTCAAGTATCTGTGGGTATGATTATACGATATGCATCACACAATCTCAGATTCATCTATTCAACCAACACAAAGGACCTCAAAGAGTGCCCCAAAGTTTCTACCGGAGAATCACGACGAAAACGTGTGCCAACCCCTATGCATAGGTTCATGGGCGGAACCCGCAAGTTGATCACCAAAACATACATTAAGTGAATCATGTGATATCCCATTGTCACCACAGATATCCACGGCAAGACATACATCAAGTGTTCTCAAATCTTTAAAGACTCAATCCGATAAGATTACTTCAAAGGGGAAACTCAATTCATTACAAGAGAGAAGAGGGGGAGGAGAAACATAAGATCCAACTATAATACCAAAGCTCACGATACGTCAAGATTGTATCACCTCAAGAACACGAGAGAGAGATCAAACACATAGCTACTGGTACATACCCCCAGCCCCGAGGGAGAACTACTCCCTCCTCGTCATGGAGAGCACCGGGATGATGAAGATGGCCACCGGAGAAGGATTGCCCCCTCCGGCAGGGTGCCAGAACGAGTCTAGATTGGTTTTCGGTGGCTACGGAGGCTTCTGGCGGCGGAACTCCCGATCTATGTTGCCTTCTGGAAGTTTTAGGTCACATAGGTATATATGGGTGCAGGAGGTACGTCAGGGGAGCCACGAGGGCCCCATGAGACAGGGGGGCGCCCCACCCTCGTGAGCACCTCGTTCCTTCCTTGACATGGGGTCCAAGTCCATCGGGTGTGTTTCCTTCGAAAAATAACTTCTCCAGTTGATTTTGTTCCGTTTCGACTCCGTCTGATATTCCTTTTCTTCGAAACACTGAAATAGGCATAAAACAGCAAATCTGGGCTGGGCCTCCGGTTAATAGGTTAGTCCCAAAAATAATATAAAAGTGGATAATAAAGCCCAATATTGCCCAAAATAGTAGATAATATAGCATGGAGCAATCAAAAATTATAGATACATTGGAGACGTATCAAGCATCCCCAAGCTTAATTCCTGCTCGTCCTCGAGTAGGTAAATGATAAAAAGATAATTTTTGATGTGGAATGCTAGTTGGCATAATTTCAATGTGACTCTTCTTAATTGTGGTATGAATATTCAGATCCATAATATTCAAGACAAAAGTTTATATTGACATAAAAATTATAATACTTCAAGCATACTAACTTAAGCAATTATGTCTCTTCAAAATAACATGGCCAAAGAAAGTTATCCCTACAAAATCATATAGTCTGGCTATGCTCCATCTTCACCACACAACATATTTAAATCATGCACAACCCCGATGACAAGCCAAGCAATTGTTTCATACTTTTGATGTTCTCAAACTTTTTCAATCTTCACGCAGTACATGAGCGTGAGCCATGGACATAGCACTATAGGTGGAATGGAATGGTGGTTGTGGAGAAGAGAAAAGGGAGAAGATAGTCTCACATCAACTAGGCATATCAACAGGCTATGGAGATGCCCATCAATAGATATCAATGTGAGTGAGTAGGGATTGCCATGCAACGGATGCACTAGAGCTATAAATGCATGAAAGCTCAACAAAAGAAACTAGTGGGTGTGCATCCAACTCGCTTGCTCACGAAGACCTAGGGCATTTTAAGGAAGCCCATCATTGGAATATAAAAGCCAAGTTCTATAATGAAAGATTCCCACTAGTATATGAAAGTGACAACATGAGAGACTCTCTATCATGAAGATCATGGTGCTACTTTGAAGCACAAGTGTGGTAAAAGGATAGTAGCATTGCCCTTTTTTTATTTGGCCTTTATTTTTCTTTTTTATTTGGCCTTTATTTATTTTTATGGCCTTTCTCTTTTTTGGGGACAATGCTCTATTGAATGATGATCATCACACTTCTATTTATTTACAACTCAATGATACAACTCGATACTAGAACAAAGTATGACTATATGAATGCCTCCGGCGGTGTACCGAGATATGTAATGAATCAAGAGTGACAAGTATGAAAGAATTATGAACAGTGGCTTTGCCACAAATACTATGTCAACTACATGATCATGCTAAGCAATATGACAATGATGAATGTGTCATGATGAACAGAATGGTGGAAAGTTGCATGGCAATATATCTCAGAATGGCTATGGAAATGCCATAATAGGTAGGTATGGTGGCTGTTTTGAGGAAGGTATATGGTGGGTTTATGGTACCGGCGAAAGTTGTGTGGTACGAGAGAGGCTAGCAATGGTGGAAGGGTGAGAGTGCGTATAATCCATGAACTCAACATTAGTCATAAAGAACTCACATACTTATTGCAAAAACCTATTAGTTATAGAAACAAAGTACTACGCGCATGCTCCTAGGGGGATAGATTAGTAGGAAAAGACGATCACTCGTCCCCGACCGCCACTGATAAGGAAGACAATCAATAAATAAATCATGCTCCAACTTCGTTACATAACGGTTCACCATATGTGCATGCTACGAGAATCACAAACTTCAACACAAGTATCTCTCAAATTCATAACCACTCAACTAGCATGACTCTAATATCACCATTTCCATATCTCAAAACAATCATCAAGCACCAAACTTCTCTTAGTATTCAACACACTCATAAGAGAATTTTATTATTCTTGAATACCTAGCATATTATGATTTTAAGAAAATTACCATGCTATTTAAGACTCTCAAAATAATATAAGTGAAGCATGAGAGATCAATAGTTTATTCAAAATAAAACTTCCACCATGCTCTAAAAGATATAAGTGAAGCACTAGAGCAAATGACAAACTACTCCGAAAGATTTAAGTGAAGATCAATGAGTAGTTAAATAATTATTTAGCTATGTGAAGACTCTCTAACATTTAATAATTTCAGATCTTGGTATTTTATTCAAACAGCAAGAAAAGCAAAATAAAATGACATCTAAGAATAGCAAACATCATGTGAAGAAGCAAAAACTTAGGATCAACCGATACTAACCGATAGTTGTTGAAGAAGAAAGGTGGGATGCCAACAGGGGCATCCCCAAGCTTAGACGCTTGAGACTTCTTGAAATATTATCTTGGGGTGCCTTGGGCATACCCAAGCTTGAGCTTTTGTGTCTCCTTAATTCCTCTCATATCACGGTCTCCCTAAATCTCAAAAGCTTCATCCACACAAAACTCAACAAGGACTCGTGAGATAAGTTAGTATAAACCATTGCCAAAACCTTATAATACTCTACTGTAGAAAATCACTAAAATTATTATTAAACATTGCATACTAAATGCCTCTGCATATTTAATAGTCCTATCCTCAAATAGAATCATTAAAGACGCAAACATATGCAAACAATGCAAACATAACAGCAATCTGCCTAAACAGGATAGTCTGTAAAGAATGCAGCAACATCCATACTTCCCTAGCACCAAAAATTATGAAAGAAAATTCCCACTGTTGTAAATTGATCATATCTTAATATGCAAAAGGTTTCACCATTTTATCACATTCTGACTTTTCTAGGGAATTATTGCAACAGCGGTAAACTTTCTGTTTTCAAACAGCAACATGTATACTTGTAACATAGGCATAGTAAAGGCTATCAATGTCACTTTTATTGAAATAAAATATGCAAAACATTGTTCTAAATAACAGCAAGAAAATCCTAACAAAATAAATTGACGCTCCAAGCAAAACACATATCATGTGGCGAATAAAAATATAGCTCCAAGTAAAGTTACCGATGAACGAAGATGAAAGAGGGGATGCCTTCCGGGGCATCCCCAAGCTTAGGCTCTTGGTTGTCCTTGAATATTACCTTGGGGTGCCTTGGGCATCCCCAAGCTTAGGCTCTTGCCACTCCTTATTCCATAGTCCATCGAATCCTTACCCAAAACTTGAAAACTTCACAACACAAAACATAAAGTAGAAAACTCATGAGCTCCGTTAGTATAAGAAAATAAAACACCACTTCAAGGTCCTGTAATGAACTAATTCTTTATTTATATTGGTGTTAAACCTACTGTATTCCAACTTATCTATGGTTTATAAACTATTTTACTAGCCATAGATTCATCAAAATAAGTAAACAACACATCGGAAACAGAATCTGTCAAAAACAGAACAGTCTGTAGTAATCTGAATCAAACGTATACTTCTGGAACTCATAAAATTATAAAATAAATTGATGGACCTGAGGAATTTATCTATTAATAATCTGAAAAAATAATTAACTAAATATCATTCTCCAAATAAAAATGGCAGCAATTCTCGTGAGTGCTAAAGTTTCTGTTTTTTACAGCATGATCAACAAGACTTCCCCCATGTCTTCCCAAAGGTTCTACTTGGCACAAACACTAATTAAAAGCATACAATCACATATAAATATAGGCTAGATGAATTATTTATTATTAAACAGGAACAAAAATCAAGGAATAAAAATAAAATTGGGTTGCCTCCCAACAAGCGCTATCGTTTAATGCCCCTAGCTAGGCATGATGATTTCAATGATGCTCACATAAAGGGTAAGAATTGAAACATAAAGAGAGCATCATGAAGAATATGACTAGCACATTTAAGTCTAACATGCTTCCTATGCATAGGGATTTTGTGAGAAAACAACTTATGGGAACAAGAATCAACTTGCATAGGAAGGTAAAACAAGCATAACTTCAAAATTTTAAGCACATAGAGAGGAAACTTGATATTATTGCAATTCCTACAAGAATACATTCCTCCCTCATAATAATTTTCAGTAGAATCATGAATGAATTCAACAATATAACCAGCACCTAAAGCATTCTTTTCATGGTCTACAAGCATAGAAAATTTACTACTCTCCACACAAGCAAAATTCTTCTCATTTGGAATAGTGGGAGTATCATAGGAAACTCGAATCCTATAAATTGTTTCCATATTAAAAGGGTAATGTTCAGAGAAGGGGTAATCATAATCATGACAAGTTTTATAAATATAATCATTACTACTTTTTATAGCATAAGTTTCATCACAATAATCATCATAAGTAGCAACTTTGTTCTCATCATAATCACTTTGCATATCAAAACATGGAAGGCTAAAAATATCATCATTATTAAACATAGCATCCCCAATCTTGGGACAAACATTAATTTCAGCAAATATATTCTCAAATATGTCATCCTCATCAAACATAGCTTCCCCAAGCTTGGACCTTTTCGTATCATAAGCATAATCACTCTCATCATTAATAGCATGGATAGCACCAATAGTATAGCAATTATTATATTCTTCCAAGCAAGTACCAAAAAGATTTTCAAGATCATAAGAAGTATCATTATCTTCCCAATCATAATCATCACAACAAGCAATAGGCATAACGAGATCATCATAAACTGTATCATCTTCATTTTCATGAGGCACAGCAATAATAGAAGCAACTTTATTTGGGAGAGATACCTTTTTACCTCTCTTCCTTTTTCTTTTCTTCCTCTTCACCACATCATGTGGGGGTTCAATCCTCTTTTTGGAGCTCCTTATTAATGAGATTGGTTAAGTAGAAGGCTCCTCCTCCTTCCCTGATTCATCATAAGAAATAATAGGAGGATATTGGGAAGTCTCTTCCCTTTCATTAGTATTCTCTGCATCTTCTATTTGTTTTATTTTCTTTATGTAATTGGCAATATAAGGATTATCAATGCAATTCACTGCACAATACATATAATTTTTCTCTAGATCAATATCGAGGGATTTCTCAAGGTTATATTCTGGAATATGCCTAGTTTGACGTTTCATTTCTTCATAACCCAAAAGCAAACTAAGTTCATTATAATGTGCAAGGGAAATCAAGTCATCACAATTTTTGGACACGATTCGATCATGAAACAATTTGCTTTTGATATTTAAATGACCATGTTCGTTGCAAAGTTCACAAGTACGGCTAAGATATCTTAATTTTTCAGCACTAACTTCTAGCCCTTCTTGCAATAATTTGGTTTCTAAGTACTTATGCCTCTTACAATATCTATCTTCCCTATTTGGTGTGTACTTGCAAACCCAGTCTACTCCATAAAAATTGACATGTTTATAGGAGGCATTTTCATCATAACTAGTGCAATCATCATTAGCATCATGGATATTCAAAGAATTTGTACTAACAACATTGCAACCATGCTCATCATTCAAATATTTAGTGCCAAACATTTTATAGATTTCTTCTTCTAGCACTTGAGCACAATTTTCCTTTCCATCATACTCACAAAAGATATTAAAAAGGTGAAGCGTATGAGACAAACTCAATTCCATTTTTTTGTAGTTTTCTTTTATAAACTAAACTAGTGATAAAACAAGAAACTAAAAGACTCGATTGCAAGATCTAAAGATATACCTTCAAGCGCTAACCACCCCGGCAACGGCGCCAGAAAAGCGCTTGATGTCTACTACACAACCTTCTTCTTGTAGACGTTGTTGGGCCTCCAAGTGCAGAGGTTTGTAGGATAGTAGAAAATTTCCCTCAAGTGGATGACCTAAGGTTTATCAATCCGTAGGAGGCGTAGGATGAAGATGGTCTCTCTCAAGCAACCCTGCAACCAAATAACAAAGAGTCTCTTGTGTCCCCAACACACCCAATACAATGGTAAATTGTATAGGTGCACTAGTTCGTCGAAGAGATGGTGATACAAATGGTATATGGATGGTAGATAATAGTTTTTGTAATCTGAAAATATAAAAATAGCAAGATAGCAAGTGATAAAAGTGAGCGTAAACGGTATTGCAATGATGGTAAACAAGGCCCAGGGTTCATACTTTCGCTAGTGTAAGTTCCCTCAACAATAATGTCATAATTGGATCACATAACTATCCCTCAACATGCAACAAAGAGTCACTCCAAAGTCACTAATAGCGGAGAACGAACTAAGAGATTATGGTAGGGTACGAAACCACCTCAAAGTTATTCTTTCCAATCAATCCGTTGGGCTATTCCTATAAGTGTCACAAACAGCCCTGGAGTTCGTACTAGAATAACACCTTAAGACACAAATCAACCAAAACCCTAATGTCACCTAGATACTCCAATGTCACCTCAAGTATCCGTGGGTATGATTATACGATATGCATCACACAGTCTCAGATTCATCTATTCAACCAACACAAAGGACCTCAAAGAGTGCCCCAAAGTTTCTACCGGAGAATCATGACGAAAACGTGTGCCAACCCCTATGCATAGGTTCATGGGCGGAACCCGCAAGTTGATCACCAAAACATACATCAAGTGAATCACGTGATATCCCATTGTCACCACAGATATCCACGGCAAGACATACATCACGTGTTCTCAAATCTTTAAAGACTCAATCCGATAAGATTACTTCAAAGGGAAAACTCAATTCATTACAAGAGAGAAGAGGGGGAGGAGCAACATAAGATCCAACTATAATAGCAAAGCTCGCGATACATCAAGATTATATCACCTCAAGAACACGAGAGAGAGATCAAACACATAGCTACTGGTACATACCCTCAGCCCCGAGGGAGAACTACTCCCTCCTCGTCATGGAGAGCACCAGGATGATGAAGATGGCCACCGGAGAAGGATTGCCCCCTCCGGCAGGGTGCCGGAACGGGTCTAGATTGGTTTTTGGTGGCTACGGAGGCTTTTGGCGGCGGAACTCCCGATCTATGTTGCCTTCTAGAAGTTTTAGGTCACGTAGGTATATATGGGTGCAGGAGGTACGTCAGGGGAGCCACGAGGGCCCCACGAGATAGGGGGCGCGCCCTAGGGGGGCGCCCTCACCCTCATGAGCACCTCGTTCCTTCCTTGACGTGGGGTCCAAGTCCATCGGGTGTGTTTCCTTCCAAAAATAACTTCTCTAGCTGATTTCGTTCTGTTTCGACTCCGTCTGATATTCCTTTTCTTCAAAACACTGAAATAGGCATAAAACAGCAAATCTGGGCTAGGCCTCCGGTTAATAGGTTAGTCCCAAAAATAATATAAAAGTGGATAATAAAGCCCAATATTGCCCAAAACAGTAGATAATATAGCATGGATCAATCAAAATTGTAGATACGTTGGAGACGTATCAGGGTGATGAAGAGGGTTCGGGTTGGTCAGGACCGGCCGAGGCAGCGGTCTGGACGTGCGCAAACAAGAGATGCTGTACATTAATATTGCTGAGTATATAATTAACAACGTAAATAATGTGCCAGTTGGACAAATATGATTGGAGATGGAGATGGAAATGGAATTTTACGTAAACACGGATATGCATGTCTATGTTTATGTGTGTGTGTGCTACGACTCTCGCGACCTGGAAGCGGGGGCGTGTTTTTGATCAAGTATTCTTTCTTGGTACGTTAGAAAATCAGTTTGTCTAATTCACATCTAGATGTTATTTAAGGATATCACATCTAAGCTCCCACAAATATATAATGTAGCAACAAGAAACAAAAAAAACTAGGAAAAGAACACAAACAGAGTGGACATCAACTTATATGTGACATAACTATGTCACATCTAGATGTGTCCTAAACAGACCCTTAAAAAATTGTCCGCCAGTTTTTGTTTCTTTTTTCCGGGAATGCGCGTATTGTATTTAAAACCACTGCTATGGAGAGATTTTTTTACTCCATTATAGCCTCTTGTCTGATAGAGTTTCTCGTGTCTCGCTCTCTCACCCTCTCCATATCAAAACAAGATGACAGTGTCCACTATATCTCTCTCCTCACCGGTGGTCACAGATCTGGCCGAATCCCATCCGCTGCGGGAGGTGAGGAGGTGCAATGTTGACGTCGTCGCCGAAGCCGATGCGCACCGTCCTCTCGGAGCCGGTGCTGGCGCGGACGAAGATCCTCCGCGCGCTTGTTCGCTGCCGTCGTGTGGGCAGATCCCGCCCGCCCGCCTAAACGACATCTCGCCCACCTGAGGTATAACTTCTTGTACTGGACCAGCTCCGCAGGTCGCTGTGTGCGGGTTTTCTTCTATGCGACTACTCCCCAGCTCCCCATGCATAGTAGCTAGGGTTCGTCGGCTGGTCCAACATCACCTGCTAGTACTATTATAGAGGAAATGCCACTCAAAAAGTTGTCCTGATTTATGCCTCGGTGGAGGTATACATGTTGTTTCGACAAAAAGTACATGGTAGTTGTGTGGTCATTGTCCATATGGTGGTAGTACTATCACTGGTTAAATGAAGAAATGCTTTTTTTTCTCGGGTATCCTGGTTTAGTTCCCATCAAGATAATTATGATGCTTCTGTTTGTTTGTGTACTTTTCATTAATTCTTATTGAAAATTGAGATGTCGTTGCTAACCCTTTTTTATATTTTTGGAAATAGCGATGCGTGTCTCCATACCCGAGCATGTCTTCCTCAATTTTAGTGGAACTGCACAAAATTGGATGGCCATTGTTGTTCCGCCTCACTGTCCTCTGCCACGTGGTTCTTCCTTCCTCGAGCTTGATTACTGAGAAGAAACATACCACAGTGAGCATTTGTCGAACTTCTTAGGTGCCTCACCCAAACTTGATGCCAAATGGATGATCCATCACCACGATGACCTATTGATGCTCATGGTTGCGCCTCATGGTTGTGTCGGCTGGTGAAGCTGATCGATTTTCAACGAAAAACAAGTTGTCTTCCATCAGTGCTCTTTGCTTGTTACGCATAAAGATGATTTCCTTCGTCAGTTCACCTTGGTTGCGTTGGAGACGCAGTCGTCTTTCACATTGGTGCAATTTTCGCTAGGGTTTTACGACAGGTGGGCCCAAAATGTGGCTGGCTCACCTGTCATACAGCCAAAAGCAGGTGCAGTGAAGGCACCGGAGCTCAGTCCGTACTACAGTAGTATATATATAAGCGGGAGCCTCAGCGCTTGTTCTCTAGGGTTTTCACTCTCCACACGCTCGCCACACTACATATATGTTACACGCTGGAGGCTCAGCGTTCATTTGCTAGGGTTTGCTATATTCATAGTCTCTCACCCTCTCTTCACCAGATCTAAACAAGACTGCGTTGGCCTCTTGTCTCTCTCTCCCCCCTCACAGTTGGTGAAGGAGGCGTCCGTATCCCGTCGCACCGGGAAGGGGAGGAGGTGCAGAGTTCACTCTATCACCTTCGGTAAGGGAGGCAATCCATTGCCGGCTGCACTATTCTCTTTCACCCAGCGCCTGTGCAGGAGGGCCACCGACCCCTTCTTCCTCACCGTCGTACGTAGTGTGGGCAGATCCGGCCTCCCGCGCACGCCTTGCCACATCCCGACGACCCTAAGGTATAAGTTTCTTTGAAACCGTCATTGCTCTAGCTGCATGTGGATCTTTTTCGATCTCTAGTCGAATCTAGGTCTTGGTTCAAAGAGGAAAGAAGGGTGCGGTGGGCTGGAGCAAGAATCTTGGACGTGGTTCAATGAGGAAAGGAGGGGAAGAAAGTAGTATAGACTGGCTATCCAGCCGCTCTGTAGGTCGAAAAGGGAAAAGGGGGGTAACCCAGTACACACATCTGTAAGGAACCGATCTCTTTGCTGAAAAGGGAAAGAAACTGGGGGTCGGGTAGTTTGTGCATGACTAGATTTGCTGCCCTCACATAGGAAGAAGGTTCAAACAGAACAATTATGGGACCAGCGCATACATGCTGCTTGGCTACATACTCTGCATCACCCATTTATACGTGTGGACGCACATGGTGCTGGCATGTCCCATGTAGCTATTTTGCTATTGTTAATCTCAGAATTAACTACTGATCCGTTTTAAAAGAATTTCTCTTTTAATATGAATCAATGCAACCATTTTAGAAATGCTACTGTCCTATACTTTGTTTTCCATCAAGATAAGACAGATGCTTCTTTTTGTGGCCGCATGTTTCATCCTCCTTTATTGGCCAGTAATTGTTTTCTTTTTTGCCTCTTAAAACAGGGATATCTATTCAACTTGTTGCTATAGAAAACTTAAATGTCACACCGGCAACTTTGCTTGATTTCAGTGCAACTACACAAAACTTGATTGGATTTCCTATTCGTGTTGGTAGATTCGTATTTTATGTTGGTCGTCTCATAAGGTCAGTACAGGCCTTCATCCACATGATTGTGCAGTGTGCACTGAGATGATGTGCTACTTGTATTGGTACTGTTTTAAATAAATGATGAATTGAAGCTATTGTATTGCTGTCTTTTCCCATTAGGTAGTGAACAAAAATGGGACCAACCCAGACATGATGCTGGTTGCTTCGTTACAACAAATTCAGCATCACCCCTTTATAAGCAAGTAATTGATGCCACTCTCAGAATTAACTATTGAATCTTATTTCAAAACTGCAACACTTGTTAGGGATTGGCGGGATTACCATTTTTGTGGCCGCATGTTTCATCCTCCTTTATTAGCCAGTAATTGATTCCTTTTTGGCCTCTGTTTATACAGGGATATCTATTCAACTTGTTGCTATTGTGACATTTTGCTTCGCTACGTGAAATACTTTGCTTGATTTCAGTGCAACTACACAAAACGATATTGGATTTCCTATTCGTGTTGGCAGATTCGTACGTGATCTTGTGTGCGTCATGATAGGTTGGTACTTGCCTTCATCCACATGATCGTGTAGTGTGTTTTGAGATGCTGTGCTACTTGTATTGGTACTGTTTTAAATAAATGATGAATTGAAGCTATTATATTGCTGTCTTTTCCCATTAAGTAGTGAACAAAAATGGGACCAACCCAGACATGATGCTTGTTGCTTTGTTACAACAAATTCAGCATCACCCCCTTTATAAGCCAGTAATTGACGCCACTCTCAAAATTAACTACCGAATCTTATTTCAAAACTGCAACACTTGTTAGGGATTGGCGGGATTACCATTTTTGTGGCCGCATGTTTCATCCTCCTTTATTAGCCAGTAATTGATTCCTTTTTTTCCTCTTTTTATATAGGGATATCTATTCAACTTGTTGCTATTGCGACATTTTGCTTCGCTATGCGAAACACTTTGCTTGATTTCAGTGCAACTGCACAGAACGAGATTGGATTTCCTATTCATGTTGGCAGATTCGTATTTTATCATTGTCGGTCGCATGAAAGGTCAGTACAGGCCTTCATCCACATGATTGTGCAGTGTGCTTTGAGATGTTGTGCTACTTGTATTGGTACTGTTTTAAATAAATGTTGAATTGAAGCTATTGTATTGCTATCTTTTCCCATTAAGTAGTGAACAAAAATGGAACCAACCCAGACATGATGCTTGTTGCTTTGTTACAACAAACTCTGCATCACCCTCTTTATAAGTAGATGGAAGCACATACTGTTGTTGCACCCACTCTACCCTGGAACTGAATCTTAGTTCAAAACCGCAAACACTTGTTAGGGATCGGTAGGAGTACCATTTCTGTTAGGGATCGGCCGGAGTACATGTTTAAGAAATGTATTGTTCAGATAATGTCTCTGTTATTATATATCAGTTACAGACTTACAGTGTTTTACAAATGGTACTATCCTTCTTTGTAGTTCTTTCTACATGTTTAACCAAGGTATTGTTAAGATAATGTCTTTGTTAAAATGAATCAGTCACATTGTTTTAGGAATGATACTTTTCTGCTTTTTCGTTCTTGATACATCTTGAAACAAGGCATTGTTAAGATAAAGTCTTAGTTAATATGAATGAATCACACTGATTGAGAATTGCTACTCTCCTGCTTTGTTTCCCATTAAGATAACGTTGATCCGTAGATGTTTTTCTTCTGGGAGTACAAGTCATCAACCGTTATTTCTCAGTAATTGTTTCCCTTATACCTTTTGTTGCTTACAGAGATATCAAAATTAAAGCTTGGTTTTATTCCGACTTCGATTTTAGTTCAATTGCACAAAAGGAGCCAATGTGTCCAAGGCAAACTGCTGCATTACTGGGTCCAGTTGGTCATTCCACTTTGCAGAAAGAAGCAGTCATTGCTTGCGCTACATTACAGAAGGAATGATCGAGAAGCTTTACAAAGTATTAGGCCTTCCACTATGTAGGCCAAAAGAGGTGCCAATTTCACCTTTTCTTAGTTTGGCACCGAATCCCTCCATTGCTACAGCCGGTGCCATAAATATTAGACACCAGTGACATGACTAGTCTATAGAGACCATTGGCAATTTAACAACACGTGGAGTGCCCTGGGCAAGAAGTGCCCAAACAAGTACAAGAAGCGACAGGACTCCACGATCATAGGCATTACATATTTTGAATGGGAAAAGCTTGTCAAAGTGTAATCATTGATGTTAGCAAGAAGCGATAGGACTCCACGATCATAGGCATTACATATTTTGAATGGGAAAAGCTTGTCAAAGTTTAATCATTGATGTTAGAAAGAAGATGTTAGTTTAATATATTGGAATTGGAAAACCTTGTCAAAATTTGCTCATTGATGTTAGCCAGAAGACATGCATTTGATATTTTTTAGTGGGACGCCCTTGCTGTGAGTAGCATCGAGTGTTTTTCCTATTCCTGTGTTTAGTTTAGAAGTAAATAGTTACTCTGCTGAGATATTCCTGTGTTAAGAGTTTGTTCTGAATATTGTCTATGTAATGCCAAGCCTTGTGTTTGATTGCAAAGTTGAGCTTGGAATGTTGTGGCATGCGGCATCACGAGCTGTTCACCGTTCCTCCTGAGAATAATGCTTCGTATTGTTTTGCATGTCGATCTAATGCCAGTGATTTGCTTGTTAAGAAGATAATCCTCTTCTGTTGTTTCCGTGCTTAAGAAGTTTATCGTCTGATGTTTCATTCATAGCCTATATGACAAGTCAGGTAGGTTAGACGTGAAACCATATGATCTTCCGACCAACTCATGATATTAGGCCGTGATTGGATCGTCGTTTTCCAACCAAAACCGCTTGTAAAACTGACGCTTGTAAATTAAAGCAGATGGTCTCGGGCGAAGGCGCTTGGTTGGTCGATTTTGACTATTAAAATATCGGAAGTACTTGACACACGATAAAAACGCTGAACGACACTCGGACGATTGCTAATCCAGCCGTTACCTGCTGTTTCAGCCTTGCCCATGGATGGCACAATACGCACGTCGTGCATCTATCGTCTGGTAATGTCATCCATATAGCAGTGCTCGTAAAATATACACTAGTCTCTCAAATTACACACGTAACCCGCCGGTTTTACTTACAGACCTCGGGCCCTTGGTTACATTACGCCTATATTTTACGCGTTGTTTTCGATGATGAGTAAATTACACTTGTATGTTAATACAGGTTTGAAATAAACTAGAGCTCCCAAGCGGGGCCTTACCGTTTCATGCCGTCTCAGTTTCTCGAAGGTGCTCATAGGTGTCCGATGATCCTGGCTTCCTGAATGAGTAGCGGGCGCTGTATCAGACCATATGTAGGGCCCGCGAGGCCCTCTCCATTATCCTTCGAGTTGTTGCGCTCGCTGTGGCGCTGAGCATTGTCAACATCGTCAACGAACATGAGGATTCAGGAGATGACTTTATTTTGACTGGATGACACTAGGGACCCACTAGGGCCATAGCCGTACGTATGCAAGTGCCTCCTTATTATGTACAACTATTTTTTTGCTTTCTCCTGGTTTCCTGACATCACGGTCCCACACCATTGTCAACCTATGTAGTCAATATAAACGAGAGAATTGCACAAGGTGCGGCCGACAGCTGGGACCAAGCAGCTCGAGCAGTATTTGTGTTTTTGAGGCATGAGCACTGCAGTGTTTTTCTTGGCGATGATTTCATTGTTGTTTAGAGGAGAGCAGGGTATTAACTAGGCGGGCTGTGGCCCGTCTGGCCCAGGCCAGATATCCAGCCCAGATACTAATTTTTTCAAGATGAAAATGGCTAGCCTAGCTGTACGTCTTTTTAAGGAATACCCAGGCAAGGTAAACTTGTTATTCTCTGCCCCACTGGGCTGCAAATCTTTCCTAGGAGGGATGCATTAGGCTTAACAGGAAAATGGGCTTTAAAAAATAATAAATGGCATGTAATTATAAAAACTGGGCAGTAACTATAAAAATGCACCAAACACAAAATTAGTTTATAAAATATTATTTATGGATTTTGAAAATCTTAAATTTTCATTGTTGCTTGGATTTTTACGTAATACAAATTTATATTTAATCTGACTAGAAATTTCGGGATAAAAACATTTCGGAGCCCATCAAAATGTGGGAAATTTTTATTGAATTCTGTCTTCAACGGTTGGTTCAAATTATTAATCATTGTCCTAGCTAGAAAATGGGCTGTACTTTTAACAAACTGTAAATGGGCTATTATAAATTCCATTAGAATTCCAAAATGGGCTATCCATTCTTACAAAATGCAAATGGGCTATAAGTTCTCTCCCAAACACTTGTGGGCCTACTAAGTGACGCGTCCCCCCAAAAAAAAGTTGACACGTATGCAAGGCTTTGCCAACTTATTATAGTCAACACACGGTTCTAGCAGCAGTGGCCGTTGGATGTCTATCCAACGGATGTCTTGCTTCTTCTTTAATCTCAGATATTGAAAGCACAAGTGCTCCCTAGGTGATTTTGGTAATTAATGACAACATATCTCTTGTTGGACTAACACTTTTACCTAGTATGTTTCAGATGAGTTCAACAATGAAGTGGCATGGACTAGAGGATGTGGAACCCCTTCAAAATGCTAAGGACAAAGGATTGGCCCAAGCTCCAAGCTCAAGACTCTATATTTTATATCTTAGTGATCCAAGATCCCATTGAGTCTATAGGAAAGCCAATACTATTAAGAAGGGATGAGGTGTTGCTTAATGGCTTGCTTGCTCAAAGTGCTTAGTGATATGCTCCAAAGCCCTCAACCACTTTCTCACTTCCAAATATGTCCTAAACCAAAAGTCAAACTCGGCCCCACCGATTCTTTCTATCCGGAGCCACCGAGTTTAGTTGAAATAGCCACTGCTAGAAACCCAAATCAGTTCGGTCTCACCGATGGGATCTCGGTCTCACCGAGATGGGCTTGCAAACTCTCTGTTACCTGTTGCAATATTTTCGGTCCCATCGTGATATGCAATCGGCCCCACCAAGTTTGCTTGGCCAACTCTCTGTTTCGCTTATTACCCAAATCGGTCCCACCGAGTCTGAGTAATCGGTCAAACCGAGTATTGGTTTTACCCTAACCCTAGCACATCGGTTCCACTGAGTTGATCTAGTCGGTCCCACGAAAACCCTAACGGTCACTAGGTTTGCTAAATCGGTCCGACCGAGTTTTTCACTTCGGTCTCACCGAGATTGGTAAATTGTGTGTAACAGTTAGTTTTTGTGTGGAGGCTATATATACCCCTCCACCCACTCTTCATTTGAAGAGAGAGCCATCAGAACATACCTACACTTCCAATACACATTTTGTGAGAGAGAACCACCTACTCATGTGTTGACGCCAAGATATTCCACCATATGAATCTTGATCTCTAGCCTTCCCCAAGTTGCTTTCCACTCAAATCTTCTTTCCACCAAATCCATATCCTGTGAGAGAGAACTGAGTGTTGGGGAGACTATCATTTGAATCACAAGAGCAAGGAGTTCATCATCAACACACCATTTGTTACTTATTGGAGAGTGTTATCTCCTAGATTGGCTAGGTGTCACTTGGGAGCCTCCGACAAAGATTGTGGAGTTGAACCAAGGAGTTTGTAAGGGCAAGGAGATCTCCTACTTCGTGAAGATCAACCGCTAGTGAGGCAAGTCCTTCGTGGGCGATGGCCATGATGGGATAGACAAGGTTGCTTCTTCGTGGACCCTTCGTGGGTGGAGCCCTCCGTGGACTCGCGCAACCGTTACCCTCCGTGGGTTGAAGTCTCCATCAACGTGGATGTACGATAGCACCACCTATCGGAACCACGACAAAAACATCCGTGTCTCCAATTGCGTTTGAATTCTCCAAATCCTTCCCTTTACATTCTTCCAAGTTGCATGCTTTACTTTCCGCTGCTCATATATTCTTTGCATGCTTGCTTGATATGTATTGTGTTTGTTAAACTAGTGCCTAAACTCCACTTCAACTTAAAGAAATTAAAAACTGCAACTTTTGGCACTTAGTGTCTAATCACCCCCCTCTAGACACCTCTTCTCAAAACTTTCAATTGGTATCAGAGCTTTGGTCTCCATTGCCTTAGTTTAAACACCATTGGAGGAAGATGGATGAGTCTACTTTGGGGAGTCTTAGGTGTAGAGTGCCTATTCTTGATGGAGAATATTTTCATGAGTGGAAAAATGAAATGCTTGAGATTTTCAATGAATATCACTTGAACAAGTATATTGCTAGCCCTTGTGCACCTCATGTTGATCCCATGCATCCTACCCTTGATGAATCAATTGACATGATTCACAATCTTAGAACTGTTAATCTTATCACTAGAGGCTTGCCTAGAAACTTGATTGGATGTTTGCCGACTCTTAAGTGTGCCTACACCATATGGAAATTTCTTGAGGAACTCTTTCCTAATTATTCCTTGAAAGATCTAGATGAAATCCTCCATAAGTCTATTGCCTTGATTAAGATGAGTTCCAATGATCCCAAATTTGGCGATTGCTTAATTGAGCTTACTAATCTTACCAGTGCCAAAGGAGATGTTGGAATCATTAGCAATACCATTTCTAGAGCTATTAGAATTCATAAGGATAACTATAGAAATGATCATTTATCTAATGAATTGCCCTCTCTAGGAATTGATCAATCACAAGATGATGTTGAATATGAATACTCGGATGAGGATGATGATGATAGTGACTATGATCTCGATGATGCGATGAGACACTTTGGTCTTATGGCAAATCTTCGCGGCTACATGGCTGGAGGAAAGGAATGGGTCCTTGATAGTGGATGTACTGATCATATGACCGGAGATAAAGACATGTTCCGTGAGCTTGCTGAAAATGACGACCCTCGAAAGTATGTCACTTTTGGTGATAATTCAAAGGGTAAGGTGGTTGGCCTTGGTAAGGTGGCCATCTCACATGATAGCTCCATACAAAATGCCATGCTCATTGAATATCTTGGCTACAACTTACTTTCAGTATCTAGACTTGCTGATTTCGGTTTCAATGTCCTATTTACTGAAGTAGACTGCCAAGTGTTTCGTAGAGATAATCATAAAATGGTCTTTACTGGTATACGTAGAGGAGATCTTTACATTATTGATTTCACTAAAAAGGCTCAACCTAAAACTTGCTTAATTGCTAAATCTTCTAAAGGCTGGTTGTGGCATGGGCATGCGAAACCTTGACAAACTCATTAAAGGAAATCATATCCTTGGCGTTAACGATGTCATATTTGACAACGATAGACTTTGTAGTGCTTGTCAAGCAGGGAAACAAGTTGGAGGAAGTCATCGCGCTAAGAACATCATGACCACAAGAAGACCACTCGAGCTACTTCACATGGATCTCTTTGGTCCAAATGCCTACACAAGTCTCGGTGGTAACTGATTTGATCTGGTCATAGTTGATGATTTTTCAAGATTTACGTGGGTGTTCTTTCTTGATGACAAATTGCAGGTCCAAAAGATCCTCAAAAACTTTGCTAGGAAGGCCCAAAATCAATTTTACGTGAAGATCAAGAAGGTTCGAAGCGACAATGGAACGAAGTTCAAGAACGCAAATGTGGACACCTTTCTTGACGAAGAAGGGATCGCACATGAGTTCTCGGCTACGTACACACCTCAACAAAATGGAGTTGTTGAGAGGAAGAACCGGACTCTTATCGAGATGGCAAGAACGATGCTTGATGAGTACAATACGCCAAAACACTTTTGGGCGGAAGCGGTAGAGACAGCTTGTCATGCAACAAATCACTTGTATCTTCACAAGCTACTCGGCAAGACGGCATACGAGCTCCTCACCGGTAACAAACCCCAAGTTGGATACTTTCGAGTATTCGGCTCAAAGTGCTACATTCTTGACAAGCATCGTCGTTCTAAATTTGCTCCTAAGTCTCATGAAGGTTTCCTACTTGGTTATGGCTCAAACTCTCACACATACCGTGTCTACAACAATTTCACCCGAAAGGTTGAAGAAACGGTAGATGTGAAGTTTGATGAATCTAACGGCTCGCAAGTAGAGCAATTGCCAATTGATGTAGGAGACAAAGATCCCTCGGAAGCAATCCAAGACTTGTCTATCGGCAAGATTCATCCAATGGAGGTGAAGGAGAGTACCTCATCCGTCCAAGTGGAAGCTTCTAACTCACGACAAGGTGAACCAAGAGTTGATATGGAAGCATCCACGAGTGGGACACACCAAGAAGTAGAAAACGAGGAAGTGCACCAAGACAAACGTCAACAACCTCCTTCTCCACCACGATAAGAGAACGACAATGCCAACAATGAAGAAGGCCAAGAAGAAGAACAAGATGAAGAAGATGTTCAACAAAGACCCAAGCAAAAGCTTTCACAAGTTCGAGCAAGAATTGCTAAAGATCATCCCATGGAGCAAGTCTACAATGATATCCAAACTGGGAGAATCACTCACTCAAAAACTCGTTTAGCTAACTTTTGTGAACACTATTCATTCATCTCTCGCATTGAACCTATGAAGGTTGAAGAAGAATTGGAAGATCCGGATTGGATAAACGCTATGCATGAAGAGCTACACAACTTTGAGATAAATCAAGTGTGGCCATTGGTTGAAAAGCCCGACAACAACCATAACATCATCGGTACCAAATGGGTGTTTCGCAACAAGCAAGATGAAGATGGACAAGTGGTTCGCAACAAAGCGCGTCTCGTCGCCCAAGGCTACACACAAGTCGAAGGTATGGACTATGGTGAGACATATGCTCCCGTTGGTAGACTTGAGTCCATTCGCATCTTACTTGCCTATGCTAATCACCATAATATCACCTTGTACCAAATGGACATTAAAAGTGCTTTTCTAAATGGTGAAATTGAAGAGGAAGTTTATGTTAATAACCTCCTGGCTTTGTCAACCCTAAGAAACCTAATCATGTTTACAAACTTCACAAAGCCCTTTATGGTCTTAAACAAGCTCCTAGAGCATGGTATAAATGCTTGACCAAGTTCCTTATTGAAAAAGGCTTTGAAATTGGAAAAATAGATTCTACTCTTTTTACTAAAAGGGTTAATGGAGAACTATTTGTATGCCAAATTTATGTTGATGATATTATATTTGGATCAACTAACCCTCATTTTAGTGAAAAGTTTGGGAAGCTAATGTCGGAGAAGTTTGAGATGTCTATGATGAGTGAACTCAAATTCTTTCTTGGTTTGCAAATCAAGCAAACTAAGGAAGGCACCTTTGTCTCTCAAACGAAGTACACCAAGGACTTATTCAAGAAGTTCAATATGCAAGAATGCAAAGGTATGACTACACCCATGCCTACTAGTGGACATCTTGATTTGACCAAAGATGGTGAACCGGTTGATCAAAAAGTTTATCGCTCTATGATTGGTTCATTATTATATCTATGTGCTTCACGTCCCGATATCATGTTAAGTGTGTGCATGTGTGCACGATATCAAGCTGCTCCTAAGGAATGTCATCTTAAGGCCGTGAAAAGGATAGTGAGATACTTAATACATACACCAAATTTTGGCATTTGGTATCCAAAGAGAGCTTCCTTTGATCTTGTTGGCTACTCCGACTCGGACTATGCCGGTGACAAGGTTGATAGGAAGTCCACTTCGGGTACTTGTCAATTCCTTGGTAGATCTCTTGTGTCTTGGTCTTCCAAGAAACAAAACTCGGTATCCTTATCCACCGCTGAAGCGGAATACATTGCTGCGGGTTCATGTTGTGCTCAATTACTCTGGATGACCCAGACTCTTAAAGATTATGGTATATATGTGAAACATGTTCCATAGCTTTGTGACAATGAAAGTTCTATCAAGATTGCTCACAATCCCGTGCAACACTCTCGAACTAAGCATATCGAAGTTCGTCATCATTTTATTCGAGATCATGTTGCTAAGGGTGACATAAACCTTAAGCATGTTCGCACCGATAAGCAATTAGCGGATATATTCACCAAACCACTTGATGAGAAAGTGTTTTGCAGGTTAAGAGCTGAATTGAACATCATTGACACTTCAAACTTGGAGTAGGAACTCCATTGGATACATGCAAGACTTGAGCTCACGACTAATCACTTGATATTTTTGATGATTATCTTATGTCTTGAAAATTTGCATCTTGCATGTTATCTAACCCTTGTAGGTACTTGGATGAATCTAATTCTATGAGATTGCAATTCACTCACATCTTGAGCAATCTCTACATCATCAAGTCTCTACACAATGGTGATTGATGACAAGGAAGCACGAAACCTTTCAAACATATCCTTTGACAAATTCTATGTTGAGTTTCATGATTGTCATGTTGGATACACAAGTGCTCTTCCTTGAGAAAACTAACCCATGTAGGTAGATGAACTCAAAATCCAAAGGGTGCTCCCAACTCTTGATGGGCTACATCAACCTTGAGCAACCCACACAAGTTCAACTACATGATCAAGATCAACACCGCCACCCAAGGTATGTTATTCCATCTTAGAGTAGCTTTACTCCAAGTCATGAGTCAAAGCAACTCGACAAGATGTGAATACATCAAGATACTTAAACGAAAAATGGTAACCCCATTTTGAGCTTAAACGATGAGTACGACCTATGATCAAGTGATCTCACTTGACTCCTAAGTCAATGTACTCTAACATAGGTGACTTTGTCACCGCCCAAATCTAGATGAAGTTCTCTTGTGTTCTTTTCTATGTTCTTGCACTTGTCTCATGCATATTTGTTTCCCCTTTCAAACTTCATCTAGACCTTTTAGTTTCTTTTCTTTGTTCTTTGTTCTGCATTTTCTGCATCCAATTCATTGCAAATCTTTGTGAGATCTTATTTGTCTAGTGAGCTGAGGTGACAAGTGTTTTTCTGTGATGAACTCGGTTCCACCGGTTTCATGTTTCCGGTCTAACCGAAGATTTTCGGAGCAACTGAAGCATACAACTCGGTGACACCGATTTCACTATAGGAATTTTTTTTGCCATTTATTCCTGCTTTATTCTTGATCCAGCTCCACTCAATGAATCTTGTCCTCTGCAAGCATCACATTTACCTTAATGCTTTGTACTGTGATTCAAGGACCGAACCCATTCACAACAAATTCCAGAAGACCCTTCTTGGAAATTGATGTCAAAGGGGGAGAGAGAGAGATCACATCAAAGCTTAATCATATCTCTAGGGGAGAGATCTCTAGGGGAGGGAATACTCCAGGAAAGAGTAATCTTCAAGGATCCCAGATGCTTGATGTTCAAGAGGAGAGATTCCACATGTCTTCTTGGGGGAAAGACATGTTCATATGTGCTTATTTGCATTAGCTCTGTTCATTTGTTTCTTTGAGCTCTGTTTTTCTGTTCCCTATCTTCTCCCAGTATCCCATGCTAGATTCAGGGGGAGCAAGACATCCAAGGGAAAGAAAATTCTTAAATTCATTGCATATCCTTCTCTTTGGGGACATGTCAATACATATCATGGTACTCTGTACTCACTCTACATGCCATCCCAGTCTTGGTACTCTTGTGGTTTCTTTTGTTTGCTCTAGCTAGTAGGTGCATCTGTGTTATCTAACCTTGTTTACGCAGGTTCATCACATCCTAGCCAACTCAAGACCACAAGGTAAGTATATGCATCATGGTCATGTGTATGAGAAATTCTTGCTGATGTACATACTGTTTGCAAGAAGGACTCATGGGCATGAAGGTACATTTCTCATGTTTTCATCACATGCTCTGATGCATATAGCCAAGATACATGTAACACATTGCTACTCTGTCATGGTTATGCTCTCACATGCTTCTATATACCATATTCACATGATTGCATACATGTAGGGGGAGCCTATGCTTGTTACATGTCTTTCCAAAGCTTTACTTGCTATTCTCTATATCTTTATCTAAAGCTTTGATGTATGTTGCCATCAATTACCAAAAAGGGGGAGATTGAAAGCACAACTGCTCCGTAGGTGATTTTGGTAATTAATGACAACATATCTCTTGTTGGACTAACACTTTTACCTAGTATGTTTCAGATGAGTTCAACAATCAAGTGGCATGGACTAGAGGATGTGGAACCCCTTCAAAATGCGAAGGACAAAGGATTGGCCCAAGCTCCAAGCTCAAGACTCTACATCTTATATCTTAGTGATCCAAGATCACATTGAGTCTATAGGAAAGCCAATACTATTAAGAAGGGATGAGGTGTTGTTTAGTGGCTTGCTTGCTCAAAGTGCTTAGTGATATGCTCCAAAGCCCTCAACCACTTTCTCACTTCCAAATATGTCCTAAACCAAAAGTCAAACTCGGCCCCACCGATTCTTTCTATCCGGAGCCACCGAGTTCAGTTGAAATAGCCACTGCCAGAAACCCTAATCAGTTTGGTCTCACCGAGATGGGCTTGCAAACTCTCTGTTACCTGTTGCAATATTTTTGGTCCCACCGAGATATGCAATCGGCCCCACCGAGTTTGCTTGGCCAACTCTCTGTTTCGCTTATTACCCAAATCGGTCCCACCGAGTCTGAGTAATTGGTCAAACTGAGTTTTGGTTTTACCCTAACCCTAGCACATCGGTTCCACCGAGTTGATCTAGTCGGTCCCACCGAAAACCCTAACGGTCACTAGGTTTGCTAAATCGGTTCGACCGAGTTTTTCACTTCGGTCTCACCGAGATTGGTAAATTGTGTGTAACGGTTAGTTTTTGTGTGGAGGCTATATATACCGCTGCACCCACTCTTCATTCGAAGAGAGAGCCATCAGAACATACCTACACTTCCAATACACAATTTCTGAGAGAGAACCACCTACTCATGTGTTGAGGCCAAGATATTCCATTCCTACCATATGATTCTTGATCTCTAGCCTTCCCCAAGTTGCTTTCCACTCAAATCTTCTTTCCACCAAATCCATATCCTGTGAGAGAGAATTGAGTGTTGGGGAGACTATCATTTGAAGCACAATAGCAAGGAGTTCATCATCAACACACCATTTGTTACTTCCTGGAGAGTGGTGTCTCCTAGATTGGCTAGGTGTCACTTGGGAGCCTCCGACAAAGATTGTGGAGTTGAACCAAGGAGTTTGTAAGGGCAAGGAGATCGCCTACTTCGTGAAGATCTACCGCTAGTGAGGCAAGTCCTTCGTGGGCGATGGCCATGATGGGATAGACAAGGTTGCTTCTTCGTGGACCCTTCGTGGGTGGAGCCCTCCGTAGACTCGCGCAACCGTTCCCCTCCGTGGGTTGAAGTCTCCATCAACGTGGATGTACGATAGCACCACCTATCGGAACCACGACAAAAACATCCGTGTCTCCAATTGCGTTTGAATTCTCCAAACCCTTCCCTTTACATTCTTGCAAGTTGCATGCTTTACTTTCCATTGCTCATATACTCTTTGCATGCTTGCTGATATGTATTGTGTTTGTTAAACTAGTGCCTAAACTCCACTTCAACTTAAAGAAATTAAAAACTGCAACTTTTGGCACTTAGTGTCTAATCACCCCCCCCCCCTTTAGACACCTCTTCTCGATCCTTTCAGATATTCTTAGCTTCGGCCGCCCAAAAAATGTTTCGTCCCCCTGACATTTGGGGCGCACCGTTTTGGAGGCTGACCTGTGGGCCTACTAAGTTGGAGCGTACCAAGGGCTTTGTCAACTTAGTCAATAATAAACGTTTCTAGCTTCAGTGACCGTACGATGTCCATCCAACGGCCATAGTGCTTCTTCAACCTCTGGTCTTCTTGGTCCAGCCACCCAAAGCAGCGCCGGTCGTGCCGCCTGCTCCTGCCTCCCGTGGCCGGCTGTGCTGCCGCGGAGGCCTCATCGCCCCCATACTACTCCCACCACTGGCCAGGACATCCCTCCACTCACCCACACCCCCTATTATTCTGCGGCGAGGGCAATCTCACACCGCAGCCGAACCAGTGAACCCTCGTACTCCTCTCGGCGCGGGCTTCCACTGCTGCGTCTTCCCCGGCTCCGCGTCGTCCCCTTCCTAGGCCTCGCCGTCGTCCAGAGTACCGCCCTGGTGCTCTCGGCGCGGCGTGGTCAACATGGTCAACGACCGACTTCCATCGAAAGAGTACTGTACATGGAGAGGCTGACAGCTGGGTCCAGGCGGCCGCAAGGAAGTGCCTCCTTATTACGCGCAAAATAATTATTCCTCCACCTCACAGCAAGAACCCACCGGACGGGCCACCTTATTTCGTGAAAAAAAAACGTTTCCCTCCTGACAGCTCAGACCCACCGGATGGGCCAGCGTATTTCGCGAAAAAAATGTTCCCCCCGCTGTCAGCTCAGACCCACCGGAAGTGCCTCCTTATTACGTAGAAAAAAAGAATACTCCCCCTACTAGCTGGGACCCACCATGGTGGGAGGCTGACTTGTGGGCCTACTAAGTTGATTGGGACGGGGGCCTTTGTCAACTTTAGTCAATATGAACGATTCTAGCTCTAGTGACCGTACGATGTCCATCCAACGGCCGTAGTGCTTCTTCAACCTCTGGTCTTCTTGCCCCAGCCGCCCAAAGCAGCGCCGGTCGTGCCGCATGCTCCTGCCTCCCGTGGCCGGCTTTGCTGCCGCGGCCTGCGGGGACGGTAGCCTCACACCGCGGCCGAACCAGTGAACCCTCATACTCCTCTCCGCGCGGGCTTCCACTGTCGCGTCTTCCCCGGCTCCCTATCGTTCCCTTCCTAGGCCTCGCCGTCATCCACCGCCCTGGTGCTCTCGGCGCGGCGTGGTCAACGTGGTCAAGGAACGACTTCCATCGGACATGGACTGTATGTGGAGAGGCTGACAGCTGGGTCCACGGCCGCAGCAAGGAAGTGCCTCCTTATTATGTGCAAAATAATTATTCCTCCACCTAACTGCGGGGACCCACCGGACGGGCCACCGTATTTCGTAAAAAAACGTTTCCCCCCTGACTGCTGGGACCCACCAGCTACACCTTCGCACGCAAGGAAGTGCGTCCGAGCAAAAAAAACAAAACGAGTCGCCCCCTGACTGCCGGGACCCGCCAGCTACATCTTCGCACGCAAGGAAGTGCCTGACAGTTGGGACCCACCTGGTCGAAGCGTACATAGCGTTGTCATTCTGGTCGGGAACGTGTACATACATATATACTGGTCGATGTAGAGGCGCGCACGTGTCATAGTAGAGGCGCGCACGCAGCATGTACACATACGTACAACGGTCAGGGTGCAAGAAAGAAAATATGGCCACGTATGTGTACATACGGGTGGGGTCTCGAACGCCTACTCGCGCATACGTACGGCGAGGGCTCGTGTACATGGCTGGGTCGGAACGGAGAAACAACATCGTCGTTGTGTTCATGGGGAGACAACGAATGCGTCGTGTTCATGGGGAGGCAACGGAATGCGTTGTGTTCATTGGGAGGGCTTGGATGGAACAGGCGATGGAAACGAGGCCTGGCGTACCACAGAACGGAGGAAACAGCCTTGTGTTCGACCAACCATGTTTGAAACGGGATCCTATTCATCGGGAGGGGTGTGGCGTACCGCAAAACGGAGGAAATGGACCTCCTATGGTCGAAACGGGGGTCCTGTTGATCGGGAGGGGTGTGGCATACCACAAAACGGAGGAAACGGACCTCCTACAGTCGAAACGGGGGTCCTGTTGATCGGGAGGGGTGTGGCGTACCACAAAACGAAGGAAACGGACTTGTGTTGGAGCGCTACGGTCGAAACGGGGTTCCTGTTCATCGGGAGGGGTGTTGCGTACCGCAAAACGGGACTCCATGGGATACTATTCATCTCCACCATCGACCTCCTCCAGCCTCCACGGGCTCCTGTTCATCTAGCCTCCACGGGCTCCTGTTCATCCAGCCTCCACCGTGCGCTACTCCACCGGCTACTGTTCAACCACCCCTCCACCGTCTACTGTTCATCCAGCCCTCCACACCACGGGGTCCTATTCAACCACCCCTCCACGGGCACCCCTCCATCGTCTACTATTCATCCAGCCCTCCACACCACGGGGTCCTATTCAACCACCCCTCCACGGGCACCCCTCCACAGTCTACTGTTCATCCATCCCTCCACACCATGGGGTCCTGTTCAACCACCCCTCCACGGGGCACCCCTCCACCGTGTACTGTTCATCCAGCCATCCACATCACTGGGTCCTGTTCATCCACCCCTCCACGGGCACCCCTCCATCGTCTACTGTTTATCCAGCCCTCCACCACAACACAGGGTCCTGTTCATCCAGAGGCAACACCACCGCTCACTGTTCATCCAAACCCCCCGCAACGCTCACTGTTCATCCCATCGATCGGCTTCAGTTAGCAGCAGTAGCGAAGGAATTGCTCGATCGGGTTCAGTTAACAGCCATCGATCGATCGCTCGGGTTCATTAACGCGTAGCCTGCAGTGCAATTGCTCGGGTTCAATTAGAGCCCAACGCCAAGCTCTGGTTCAGTTAGAGCCAACGCCACACACACACACGTGTACGTGTACGAGAGAAACGCGCATCGCTCGGCCCCCGACCTCCCACCGTAACCGGGAGCTCCCAGAAATTTCCTCCCCCTCGCTTCTACCACGGTTTTTTCCGTCATGGACGGACCAAAGAATGTCATGCAGCCGCATCTCCGGCCCGCCCAGGAGGAGAAGCGCATTTTCTATCATGATTTTTGGTCATAGAAGTAGGAGCCCACCACAACTATGATGATACCGGGTTTTGTCACAGTTATCGTCATAGAAGTGTTATATGTATGACAGAATTTTTTTTCGTTCGGCCCAAAATGTCATGGATGTGTCTTTTTTTTGTAGTGAGTTGTTGGAAAACCCAACAACGAAAGGAGTAAGTTTGTAGTGGGCTTATGGAAAACATCTCAAAATTATGAGTTGAAATTCTGCCACTAACGGAAAGAAAAGATTGGATTGATATGAAGAAGGAGACGAGAAACTTATTTCACATGGAGGATAAATGAAGAATTTGGGTCATTTATAAGCACCATAAATAACAACAATCCTTAGGGAAAGCTTAAGGTGAAATATAACCCAAGATAACTCCACTAAAGAGATTGATGGGTTTAAAGTACCTCATTCTTGACAACCTATGAATCATGAAACACGAAGGGAAAATAAAAAGAATGACATAACACCGTCTCAAGAGATATGGTAGGAAGAAATGCACTTTGGAATGTAAGATGAAGAATGTTTGAACTCCTCAAAACAAGACATGTGTTGAGCACCATGTTTAAATTTGAGTAAGCTTGGCGGAACTTAGCTTCGAGAGAAAATCTTGAGGACAATTGAAGAATGAAGAAATCCTTGAGGAACCACCATGTAGATCCTCCATGAAGAACTCTGGTAATAAAAGGAAGATAGAAACAAAGAGAAGTTGAAAACACAAGGTGAAGCCTTGTAATGATTTAGATAGATCACCGTGATGATGAGAGCTTGGAACTCAGGAAAAGAAAGATGAACAATTGAAACCGAGAATTTTGATGAACCTCCGGAATAAGGAATTGAATTTACTCGATGAAACAAGAATAAGAATTATATTATGCTTATCCTTCACCAATTTAAATTGATGACAAGCAACGGATTTGGCATACTACTTATTCTCATTGGAAAGGATTCAGGAGAGATATAGCGTAAACTTGAGAAGGTCTTCAACGAACCAACGATAGGATTGAAACAACGAATGAATTGATATGATAACGAAGGAACAAAAATCTTTAATGAACCACCATTGTCGGTGTCAAAACCGGCGGATCTCGGGTAGGGGGTCCCGAACTGTGCGTCTAGGCCGGATGGTAACAGGAGGCAAGGGACACGAAGTATTACCCAGGTTCGGGCCCTCTCGATGGAGGTAAAACCCTACGTCCTGCTTGATTAATATTGATGATATGGGTAGTACAAGAGTAGATCTACCACGAGATCGGAGAGGCTAAACCCTAGAAGCTAGCCTATGGTATGATTGTTGTTATGTATGTTGTCCTACGGACTAAAACCCTCCGGTTTATATAGACACTGGAGAGGGTTAGGGTTACACAAAGTCGGTTACAATGGTAGGAGATCTGCATATCCATATCGCCAAGCTTGCCTTCCACGCCAAGGAAAGTCCCTTCCGGACACGGGACGAAGTCTTCAATCTTGTATCTTCATAGTCCAGGAGTCCGGCTAAAGGTATAGTCCGGCCATCCGGACACCCCCTAATCCAGGACTCCCTCAGTAGCCCCTAAACCAGGCTTCAATGATGACGAGTCCGGCGCGCAGATTGTCTTCGGCATTGCAAGGCGGGTTCCTCCTCCAAGTACTTCATAGAAGATTTTGAACACAAAGATAGTGTCCGGCTCTGCAAAATAAGTTTCCACATATTGCCATAGAGAGAATAATATTTACATAAATCTAATATGCTGACGTATTCCATAGTGTGACACACCACGGCCAAGCCTTTATCTGAGTCGTTTTATTATCCCACCTCAGCGCGTCATGCGAGGCGGTTTCCTTGGCACATCTTGTTAAAGCAGAGATCGTGTCCCCTTACTCTGGGATTCTCATCGATACAGGTGTGGGTAACCCAACCACGCCATTGATTACGGCGCTTGGAGATAAGCGAGTTTTACCAGGCTGGTGGGGACACGTAGTTGCGTCCACCCATATAAGGGGATAAGGATCCACCTTTTCACCTACGCCTTCTTCCTCCCTTGCTTATCCATTCTCGCGCACTCGAGCTCCAGCGCCCAAGTCCGCACTCCCCACCTCAACCTTCTTCAGCCATGTCCGGAGCGGGAGGCAAGTGGATGGTCTCCTCCGTCACGGAGGGACACATCAAAAAACTGAGGAAGGCCGGATACTTGTCTAACGACATTGCATACCGGCTTCCCGAAAAGGGGCAGCTCATCCCAACCCCTAGGCCCCATGAGAGGGTGGTGTTCCTCCCCCATTTCCTCCGCGGACTGGGCTTCCCTCTTCACCTATTTTTCCGGGGGCTCATGTTCTACTATGGCCTGGATTTCCATGATCTGGCCCCGAACTTTGTCGTCAACATCTCGGCGTTTATCGTCGTGTGTGAGGCTTTCCTCCGCATCCGCCCCCATTTCGGCCTATGGCTCAAGACTTTCAATGTCAAGCCGAAGGTGGTGCGCGGCAACCAGGCGGAGTGTGGAGGCGCCATGGTGGGCAAGATGGCCAACGTCTTATGGCTCGAGGGCTCCTTTGTGGAGACCCTAAAGGGGTGGCAATCGGGGTGGTTTTACATCACCGAGCCATGCGACCCCGAATGGGTCGCAGCCCCCGAGTTTCAATCTGGACCCCCTACGCAGCTCACCTCCTAGAAGGAGACGGGCCTGTCGTGGGGTAAAAAAGGAGAGCTGACCGGACTCCAAACATGCATCCAAACCCTGGTGGACAAGAAGCTCAAACTTGTCAACGTAGTCCAGGTTATGCTCATCCGCCTGATCCTCCCGTGTCAACAACGGGCTTTCAACCTATGGGAGTTCAACCCGGCGCGGCACCAAACTCTAAGCAGGCTCTTCGACACGATGTACGAAGATGCCTAGAAGGTGCTTTTCTAGGGCGCCGAGGCCCCCGCATCCGCTACCAAGGATCGCGGATTCAGTACGCAGCGTCATGCTCACGCGGTAAGCTGTTGTTTCCTTTTACAGGGTATCGGTTTTTCATAGTTTGACTCCATGCCGGATGTAAGCTCCCTTACCTTTGACAGGATTGGCAGGTGACGTCCGGACAGATCAACTGTCCGGCTCCTTTGCCCGAAGGCCCAGCGGACGCTCGCTTGGCGAAGCTCCTGGTTCCGGCACCCTATGTGGTGCCGGAGAAGAAGGCCGCGAAAAAGGACACGGGGACTTGAAAGAGTGCCCGGCGCCAGGAGGTGTCGGATCCATCATCCGATGGTTCCGAGGCGCATTCCTCCCGTGAAGACGAGGAGGAAGAAGAAGAGACCTCTCCCCCTCCAGCGGGAGGAGAGAAGAAAAGGAAGGCCGCCCTCTCTGGGGAGGCCGGAGGGTCCAAGAAGGGGAAAACCCTTCCTCCGGACTACTCCACCGACGCCGACGACGGCGGAGAGGAGTGGCCGCCCAGGGCCAAGCCCCTGGCAAAATCGTAAGTATCCGAATACCAGAGTAATTCATAGTATTCGTTTATTGCACAGCTTCCCCTTATGTCGAATATGTTTATGCAGCCCACCCAAAGACTGGCTCGACGCGTCGTCAAGCGGCTCACTGGACTCGTCGGATGCGAACTTGCTTCCGACGGCTTCCTCCCCCCGCCCTACGGGCGACACCGAAGTGTTGTCCCAACAGGTTCCAAGCCGGGAGGAGGTGGTCCTGGAGGCGCCGCAAGGCAACCTCCCACACTCCAGGAGTAAAGGGGATGAAACCCCCCCAGGGCTCCAAGTCCGGCTCTAGGCCGGACACCGCTCCGGAACCTTCAAAGGTTCCAGAGTCCGGCGGGGGACCTCCTTCCAAGAGGAGCAAGCCCACCGTGCCGATGACCCCCGTCCAACCGGAGGTGCCGGACAATCTATTGGAGGCGCTCCAAGGCGCCTCCATCAACGAGGAGCACCGCACCATTATGAGTGCGGTGGTCGAGAAGGTTCAGTCCGCCAAGAGCGGACTGACTGAAGCTTGTACTAGCCTTTTAACAGGCTTTGAGGTAAGTAAAGAATGTGTAAATAATATTACGGCATAGAAAGTAGCCCCTGATGCTCTGTTTGGCGTTTGGGAAGAAAATCCGAATAGAGGATCAAACAAAATTCGCAGGAGTCTAACAAAAAGGAGTCAATATGTGTATGCAGGTTTCTCTGCTTGCATCCGCCGCACTGACTGCGGAAGTGGACACGCTAAAGCAGAACCTCGAGCGGTCCGAGCAAGAGCTCGAGCGTGCCAAGAAGCAGCTCAAGGACAATGAAAGTAAGAAATACCTTGTTTAAATATATATAAAGAGGTGCAATTGCAAAAAATGACAGGATTATCGTGGCTATTGTAGGGGCCACGTCTGAGGTGGCAACCCTTAAGCAAGCGCTGGTCGAGGCCGAGAAGAGGGCGGCCACGGAGCGCACCAAGCGGGAGAAGTATGAGGCCGAGGTTGGCAAGGTACGGCAAGAGCTCCAGGCTCTCATGGAAAAACATGAGAGCTTGGAGCTTGACTCAAAGACGCGAGCGTCCGAGCTCGCGGTGGCTATTGAAAATGCCAAGTCTGCCAAGGCCGAATCCCAGAAGTCCCTCCAGGAGTTGCATGAGGTGAAGAAGATAGCGGCGGGTAAGGCATTCTTTATGCAAAGCAAACACATAAACGTGAGTTACTTGTTACTTACCCGAATCCGGAGCTCTCCAGGAGCGTTCACAGATCTTCCCCGGAGTGTGTCCGATGCCGCCGCATTCTATCGAGCCGAGGAGGGAAGCTCGACAGAGAAGGTGTTCTGGTCTCAGTATGCTAAGGCCGGACACCCCGTGCCCCTAAGCGACCAGCTGAAGCAACTGGTCGAGCTCCACAAGGCGGCCGAACAGGCCATGAAGGGACTCATAGTTCGGTTGTGGCCTGGAGGGGCTCTGCCTGGGAGCTATTTCAGGCTGGTGCGGCGGCTGGTGGAGGCCTGTCCAAGGCTCGAAGTCATCAAGTGCTCCGTCTGCATTGAAGGTGCCCGTAGGGCCCTTGCCCGTGCTAAGGTGCACTGGGGCAAGCTGGATGCTGAGAAGCTTGTGAAGGACGGGCCACGGCCGGGGAAAGAGCATCGCAAGCCCGGGAATTATTATAAGGATGTTCTGAAGGGTGCCTGCATTGTGGCGGATGAATGTTCTAGGGATGTAATTTTTGAGTGAAACTTGCTCGTTTTGTCCTGTGTGCTGAAAACTTGTTCATATGCGCTAAGCAATGCTGTTGGAATTTAAAATATTACCTCTTGTGCAGCTGTTTATCAATTCTGAGAGATGGCAAGTCGTCGGCTTCTACCCTCGTGCCGCTAGTGCTGGGGTGTTCGGGGATAAACCTGAGCGCTCTTTTTCCCATGTTTGGGTCCTTCGAGGGAGGCGCTCAGCCCAACGAACAAGGCAATCGGACTATAATGCGTGAACACTCTCACTTAGCCATAGAATTCTATAATTTTAAATTTCGGCGAAGCCCCTGGTATTCGGAAGATCGAGTTCGAAGCGCTATCCACGCCTTATCCGGATAGAGCCGGCTCCTCGCTCTAAGCGGCATAAGTCTTTAGGGACTCGAAAAACCTCTCGAACAGCGACTAGCTCTCGCTTCATCATGACAGTCAGTTTTAGCTTTCTCCACTGAGGTGCTCGACCCAGCTCAACTGGGGCACAATCGCAGTGGTTCTCCTAGTGCTACCTTAGCCGATATAGCAGAACGTAAGGCACCAAAACATAGGAGCCACGCAAACCCAACTATTGACCCAAGACATGATTCGGAGCCGATGCATATAATGCTATAAGTTCGGGGTGCCGCACTTGTTAATGTGTTCGGACTTCTCACACCATATTGAGGGGTACTAAAGTCCCTGGCATATTTTGGTCGTACCAAAGTGTACGGATGCAACATGTCTTTAAGGAACATATATTAAAAAAGAGTAATGCAAAAATAGACAAAAGCTATGAATTGTTTATTAAAGAGGGCTGCGATCAAAGCAGAACGATACAAATAATTCGATAAGCAAAAGGTTGGACTATTTAACGTGTCCGTTCCAGGGGCAAGCTGCGGAATAGTATGCGAAACAGGTATACTGCTCGTGATAGAGACCACCTGAGAGTTCCGTAATGCGGCGTGGCTTGTCTGCTTCCCTGGTTCTTGCATCGTTTGTTCGGCAATTGAACCGCTGAACGGGCCTTCTGAAGAGTGGAGTCCTGAAAGTAAGAGAAAATTAAAAAATCGGCAGTCCCTGGTGCGGTTTAAGCCATGTTTCGGGCGTGCCATGATGGTGCCCCTCCCCCTGTACCCATGGTATTTCTAGAGCGTAGTTATGTACGCGAATTACTGGTATCACATTTTTGCGAGGGCTGGGGTTGGGGCCGCATTGCTATGCCTGCTTGGGTCGTGCCAGGTGGTCTTGTTGTAGGTTACTCCAGGCGCACTTGACGGTGTCCGGTCATTTAATGGCCGGACTGGAGAACTGCCTGGAGAGGCTGCTTTGTACTTCTGCTACAAGGTCCGCCGTGTGCTCCTCCGTTCGGAGGGAGCGTTCGATGTTTCCATTGACCGCAATTACTCCTCGAGGGCCTGGCATTTTGAGCTTAAGGTATGCGTAGTGCGGTACCGCATTGAACTTGGCGAATGCGGTTCGCCCGAGCAGTGCGTGATAGCCACTACGGAATGGGACTATGTCGAAGATTAACTCCTCGCTTCGAAAATTATCAGGAGATCCGAAGACCACTTCAAGTGTGACTGAGCCTGTACAGCTGGCCTCTACACCTGGTATTACACCTTTAAAGGTTGTTTTGGTGGGCTTAATCCTCGAGGGATCTATGCCCATTTTCCGCACTGTATCCTGGTAAAGCAGGTTCAGGCTGCTGCCGCCATCCATAAGGACTCTAGTGAGATGAAATCCGTCAATAATTGGGTCTAGAACCAATGTAGCGAATCCGCCATGACGGATGCTAGTGGGATGGTCCCTTCGATCAAAGGTGATCGGGCAGGAGGACCATGGGTTGAACTTTGGGGCGACTGGCTCTACCGCGTATACGTCCCTTAACGCGCGCTTCCGCTCCCTTTTGGGGACATGGGTCGCGTATATCATGTTCACCGTCCGCACTTGTGGGGTAAAACCCTTCTGTCTACTGTTGTTCGGCGGCCGAGGCTCCTCGTCGTCATCGCTATGCAGCCCCTTGTCTTCATTTTTGGCGTTTAACTTGCCTGCCTGCTTGAACACCCAACAATCCCTGTTGGTGTGATTGGCCGGCTTTTTGGGGGTGCCATGTATCTAGCACAAGCGGTCGAGTATTCGGTCCAAACTGGACGGGCCCCTAGGATTCCTTTTGAATGGCTTTTTCCGTTGACCGGATTTAGAGCCTCTGAATCCGGCATTGATTGCCGTATCCTCAGAATTGTCGCCGTTAATGCGGCGCTTCTGCTTGTTGCGACGCGACCTGCCACTATTGTCCCTGGTATACGAATTACCAGGGTTCTTGGTCATATTGTTGCTATGAGCAAGCCAGCTATCTTCTCCCGCGCAAAAGCAGGTCATGAGTGTTGTGAGTGCTGCCATAGACTTCGGCTTTTCCTGTCCAAGGTGCTGGGCAAGCCACTCGTCACGGATATTGTGCTTGAAGGCTGCTAGGGCCTCAGCATCCGAACAGTCGACTATTTGATTTTTCCTTGTTAGGAACCATGTCCAGAATTGCCTGGCCGATTCCTCTGGCTGCTGAATTACGTGACGTAGGTCATCAGCGTCTGGGGGTCGCACATAAGTGCCCTGGAAATTGTCGAGGAATGCGGCTTCCAGGTCCTCCCAACAACTGATTGATCCTGTTGGCAAGCTGTTAAGCCAATGCCGAGCTGGTCCTTTAAGCTTGAGTGGGAGGTATTTGATGGCGTGGAAATCATCGTCGCGGGCCATGTGGATATGAAGGAGATAATCCTCCATCCATACCGCAGGATCTGTTGTGCCATCATATGATTCGATATTTATGGGTTTGCAACCCTCGGGGATTTGATGATCCATTATTTCATCTGTGAAGCATAGTGGGTGTGCGGTGCCTCTGTACTGGGCTATATCACGACGTAGCTCCAATGAGCTTTGTCTATTGTGTTCGGCCCTGCCGAATTTGTGGCCGGCGTGACGGTTACCGTCTCGAGCCGTGGGGCGCCCACGCGATCCGTAGATCGATCTTGTTTGCCTTGCCTTGTCCTCCAACATATCTCGTAAGTCCAATGCATATTCACGTGCCTTGGTACGGGGTGCGGCTTGAGTGGAGGGCCGAGAGGCCTCTCTGTCACGGCCACGAGGTGGCCGGTCGGCCACATCAAGTGCTTCCTCCTCTAATCAGGGTAGCAACTTGCGCTTTGGGTAGCTCTTGGATGGGCGTTCGAGTTTATGCTCTTCGGCCGCAAGGACTTCAGTCCATCTGTCGACTAGCAAATCTTGATCAGCTCTAAGCTGTTGCTGTTTTTTCTTGAGGCTTCTTGCCATGGCCATAAGCCTGCGTTGAAAACCCTCTTGCTCGATGGGATCCTCTAGCACGACAAATTCGTCGTCGTCGAGGCTTGCCTTGTCTTCAGAGGGAGGCATATAATTATCGTCCTCGACCTCTCTGTCTGCCGCTCTCTCATGAGGGATGGTTTCTCCATCCTCCTGTGCTAAGTCTTGCTGGAGGGGGTTTTCTTCGGCACTTTCCGGAGTATTATTATCTCCCTTGCTGGAATCACCGTATTTGTTTTGGCGGGATTTTGAGCGGCGCCGCTGACGCTGGCGCTTAAGCTGTTTCTTGGAGGGGTCATCCTCCGCTGTTCCATCGCCATCTCCTTCTTTTGGGGTGTCCACCATGTATATGTCATATGACGAGGTGGCTTTCCAGGGCCTGATAGGCGCTGGTTCTTCATCGTCTCCTTCATCGGCGTCCATACCATCGATGTCTTCGGAGTCGAAGTCGAGCATGTCGGTTAAGTCGTCGACAGTGGCTACAAAGTGGGTGGTGGGTGGGCTTTGAATTTCTTTATCGTCCGAATCCCAACCTTGCTGACCGTAATCCGGCCAGGGCTCTCCTGATAAAGAGAGAGACTTCAGTGTCTTCAGAAAATCGCCGAAGGGCGAGTGCTGAAAGATGTCTGCGGCAGTGAACTCCATGATCGGCGCCCAATCGGATTCGATCGGTAGGGGCGCGGAGGATTCGGAGTCCGAAGAGGAGTCCGGCTCCTTGGAGTCATGAGTCTCGCAGAGTGCGGGGCTGGTGTTCGGCTCGATCGCCGTTGGGATTGCAGCCCCCAAGGCGGCGTCTAACCACCCATCCTCGATCGGCACCATTGGCTCCGAATTAAGGGTCGAACCCGATGCGGGTGCGGCCTCCAGGGCACTTTTCGGAGGCAGAGCTAGATCATGATCATCGTGACAGTGCGGCGCGCTCGGCAGTGGCTCGAATCCGTCGAAGATCAAGTCCCCGCGGATGTCAGCCATGTAGTTTAAGCTTCCAAATCTAACCTGACGGCCAGGGGCATAGCTTTCGATCTGCTCCAGATGGCCAAGTGAATTGGCCCGCAGTGCGAAGCCGCCGAAGACGGAGATCTGTCCGGGGAGGAAGGTCTCACCCTGGACTGCATCGGCATTGATGATCGTAGGAGCCATCAAGCCTGACCGCGTTGACATAGAGGAACTCTCAATGAAAGCACCAATGTCGGTGTCAAAACCGGCGGATCTCGGGTAGGGGGTCCCGAACTGTGCGTCTAGGCTGGATGGTAACAGGAGGCAAGGGACACGAAGTTTTACCCAGGTTCGGGCCCTCTCAATGGAGGTAAAACCCTACGTCCTGCTTGATTAATATTGATGATATGGGTAGTACAAGAGTAGATCTACCACGAGATCGGAGAGGCTAAACCCTAGAAGCTAGCCTATGGTATGATTGTTGTTCTGTATGTTGTCCTACGGACTAAAACCCTCTGGTTTATATAGACACCGGAGAGGGTTAGGGTTACACAAAGTCGGTTACAATGGTAGGAGATCTGCATATCCGTATCGCCAAGCTTGCCTTCCACGCCAAGGAAAGTCCCTTCCGGACATGGGACGAAGTCTTCAATCTTGTATCTTCATAGTCCAGGAGTCCGGCTGAAGGTATAGTCCGGCCATCCGGACACCCCCTAATCCAGGACTCCCTCAACCATAATAATTGAAAATGAACATAGCAAAGGAACAATTTACCGGGAAAATTGGAAAACAAATGAAGATACTTGAAGGAATTTAGATACATGAAAATGAATAGATCGTGAGCTGATTAGAGAATATTTGAATGATGCATCGGTAAGATTTGGAGAACAATAGCTGAAAGCTGAGAATGAATAATCCCGAAATGATGGCCTTCGGAGAATCAAACTGAAAAGACTCTTGAATTGCTCCGGAAGGGTGAAAAGAATTCTCACAATCGAAAACAATTATGAGAGGATGGATCAAGCTCGAACCCTGAATCTTCAAGAGAACATATACGATTGCAGAGAAGCTCTTCTTCGGTCTTCAAATGTTGAGAAAGATGACGAGAAACATCGTCAAGATTCGTTGAGACACTTCGAAATGATTAAAAGAGTAAAGGTTGAGCCAAAGATGAAAAGAATTTGAAAGCGATATTGGAGAAGGCAATTGACTGATGCAAATTCATTCTTACGTCAAACTTTGAAATGCATTTAAGAATAGCTCCGAGGAAAATTAGAAGAGTTAGGTAAGATCCTGGGAAAAGACCTACGGGTTAGGGCCCACTCAAGATAAACACAGTTGAATGATTACTTGAAAGATATTGCACCGGTTGATTTAAATGGCTTGAAAGAGATAACAACCTCAAAATAGCTTGAACGGATTGAGAATGGAAATGAATGTTCTGAGAAGACTCCATCTCTCAGGAACAAATGAATAGAGAGAGGTGAACAATTAAGAGGTGCACCGGCATGAGAAAACATTTGAAACAAGGAAAAATATATGATCGACAAAGTTTGAATTGAATCCACCGGAGAAGAAAAAGAATGAAGAATGATTAACTTGTAGAACATCTTCATGAGAATCACCGGATAAGACCATTGAAAGAAAAGAAAGAAGAGACTTCACATCGATAATATGGATATTTGATTAAGAAATCTAAGTCCTTGAATAAAAAAGGGTGGGAGGGCGGGAAAACAAAAGCAATTTGGGACGGATGAAACAAACACCGTTGAAAAGAAGTGTTAAATGATCATGCAATGTTGAATTGATCGGCTTAACTTGAAGAGAAGCATGCATGTTGAGAAGAAATTGAGATGACAAACTCGATGATCAAGAAAGATTAGTATTCACATAGAAATGTGAGAACACCGCTTAGGAAATGGTATGGAATCAACACTTGACATTGAAGCAACTCGAATACCACAACTCAAAACAAAACAAAGGATTGGCTTGCAGAATAAGCCGGAACAAACATATGATAGAGATTTCGTCTGATGTTTTTGTGGTGGGACCCACACGGGCTCAATCGTACAGCACCATCATGTGCAAGGCAGTGCACATGACATACGAAGTGTCCTCGAGTCAGCATAGCCAAGGACTCTTTAAGACACAACGAGACCACTATAAAACCAACCGTGGATAGGCGGACCACTAGACGTCGAACCCCAATCTCATATCATGCATCCGTCGGAAAGATATCCTAAGGGCTACTTGAATTCCCACTTATAAACTCCCGAAACTTTCTAGTTATGCAATCAGGTGTTGGGGATACATGGGAAGCATAATATCTCACCCAAAACTAACAAATCCTACATCCAGCTGTATCCATCCTTCAACACATAACTAAGAAACCTTCGGAAATCATTTACCTCAACCTTCGGAAAGCATCCGTTATATGATTTATGGCAATACTCTCGAACTCCCGCCCCAGTACTGGGTGGCATCGAGGTTATCTCACCAACAACTGCATAAAAGAGATTTTCGATGTCGGCAAACTCAGGTATTCTAGAACTGCAATGATAAAATTGTGACGACAACACCTTAGAGCTCAACTCCCCGGGACACTGCCACAACCCCTAAATTTCAGGAGGAACCAAGAACAATGTTCTCTTCACAAAACCATCGGAACGATTCCAAGATATTCGCGTGATCCTAAAATTTTTTTAGTGAAATTTGAGAAGAGAAAAGTCAAAACTCTACGTTAGGAGGCCTCACCAGAGCGACAAAGGGACTGAGGAGTAAAAAGAATCCAACTCTCCGATGTATATAATCCTATACGACTCAAAACATTTATTTCTAGACTCAACAACGCCAGCGATTCGATCAAGCAGGGGGGCTACTAAGTCGGGGAAGGTTCTGATAGCAATTTGTAACACCCACGATGCGGCTATATCTCCCACGTGTCGGAGCACGACTTGGAGGCATAACCGCATTGTAGGCATGTCACAAGAGGGGTAATCTTTACACATCCCATGTACTGAATAAGAAAGGGGTAAAGAGTTGGCTTACAATCGCCACTTCACACAATACATGAATATAGCATTACATCATCCAGATACAATCATGGTCCGACTATTGAACAAAAATAAAGACAACCCCAAATGCGTAAGATCCCCGATCGCCCTGACTGGGATCCACTACTGATCAACTAGAAACGAAACAACACAACAAACACAATCTTCATCTATGCTCCTCCTTGAGCTCAGTTGTGTCACTTAGACAAGCACTAGCCGGGGGGGGGGGGGGGCTTAAAATAAAGATGACCCTTGGGTTGGCCGACCCAAGGGAAGGGTAATAGGTTGTTAGGAAAATGTAAAACCAAGGTTGGGCCTTGCTGGAGGAGTTTTATTCAAAGAAAACTGTCAAGGGGTTCCCATTGAACCCAACCGTGTAAGGAACGCAAAATCAAGGAACATAACACCGGTATGACGGAAACTAGGGCTGCAAGAGTGGAACAAAACACTAGGCATAAGGATGAGCCTTCCACCCTTTACCAAGTATATAGATGCATTAATTAAATAAGAGATATTGTGATATCCCAACATATCCATGTTCCAACATGGAACAAACACCATCTTCACCTGCAACTAGCAACGCTATAAGGGGGCTGAGCAAAGCGGTAACATAGCCAAACAACAGTTTGCTAGGAAAAGGTGGTTTAGAGGCTTGACATGGCAATATGGGAGGCATGAAAAAGCAAGTGATATGTATCGCGGCATAGCAATAGAGCGAGCAACTAGCAAGCAAAGATAGAAGTGATTTCGAGGGTATGGTCATCTTGCCTGCAAAGTTCTCCGAGAAGACGAAAGCTTGATCCTCATAAGCGTACTCAAGGGGTACCTCAAACACGAACTCGTCTCCCGGCTCTACCCAAGGCAAGAACAAAAGCAAAGGAAAACAACAATCAACCACGGTGCAATGCGCAAGCAACATGATGCAAAACATGGCATGGCATGCAGGATGTGATATCCAAAGCATATGCATGCTCCATAAGGAAAAGATTGAACCAGGCCTCAACTTGGCAAAACAAGAGTGCCGCTGGAAAGATGAGATGATTTCGGTCAAAATCGATATAAAGATCACCGGAATCGGATGCATGGTTTGCAAATGGCAAACAAAACAAGAATGGCACTATTCTATGATTAACAGCATGATGCCATCTAGAATGCAATAAGAAACTAAGCTACTGCACTCCAACATAGCAACAAAGCACATGACAGTGATCTACTCAAGATGCTTGACAAAAGATGAACACTAGGGTATGGCTAAATCACACAAGAGCAGGTTCAGACAAGCATGGCAAAAGTGCAAAAGATAACAGGATCACAGACTTAGTGAAAATACTAACATGCCAGGAATCTAACATCAGGAAGCAATGTTTAGAGCAAGATAACAACATGCTACAGGATCAGATCATAGCAATAGAAGGCATGGCATGAATCTACTCAAAGCATATAACAAAAGTCCCTTACTTACCATAAGACAAAAGGGATCAAAAGATATGATGGCACCCATGTAAACATAGCAAGTTTCGTTAACAGATTCAGACTTAGCAGAAAACTGGACATGGCATAAACAAAGTTACGTAGGCATGTTTGCGAGCTCGATGCACTAAACACAAGGCATTGCATGACAAACTAAGCATACACCCAACAAGAAGACATGATCAAGAAGCTAAACATGGCAAGAACCATCTCATAGCATGCATGGATCAACTACAATAACCTTGGCAAAATTGATTAACATGTAAACAATCTGCCAGGAACATTTTATGGAAAAAGTAGAGCAAGATTGAGTCATGCTAGGGTACTCCATAAATGCAAACAAGGGCATGGATGGATAGATCAGAACAATATCTCAAAATCATTCTTACTGAACATACTCAAAAGAAGCATGGATCTCTCTGTAGCAACATGAATACATGGCATACAGATAACAGCAGACAAAGACTTAGTGAAATTCTAAGTCCTTGAAAACAGCAATATCACGAGAGCTACTTTGCATGCTTGTGCCAGTCACCACATTGATCACAAAAATACATGGCATACACCCCTGTAAAGATGGCATGGCATAGCCCAAAACACATGTAGGACTCAAGTTCATATGCAGCACACAATAATCATGGAAAAAATGACAAATGCTCATAATCTGATAAGAAACAGAAACTAACATTTTAAAGCACTCTTCCAACAGCATTTTAGGAATCAAGATGGACTCAAAGCATGATGCAATGGAACAAAATGAAGAGCTCAACCAGATGAATATTTCGATATAAGGCACGCTCAAAACGGAGCAGCGGATGAGAAGATATGACATGATGAACAGGGCTAGAAAAAGTTACAGAGAAAGACTTAGTGGAATTTTACCCTCCTCAGATCTCAGATCTAGGGTTCTTCATGCAAAACAAGGTCAACTCGGGCGAGGGAGGAGGTCGAGGAGCACCAGGGTCGGCCGAAACGGGGAGATCCGGGGACGGGGATACCGGATCCGGCGTCGGAGGCAAGGCGGGAGGCCATGGCAGGGCGGCGGCGAGCTCCCCGGCGAGGTGACGAAGTCCGGCGGCGGCGCATGGAGGCAGGCGGCGGTGCGCGGACGTCGGGCGGCGGTGGCGGCGCGGCGGTGGAGCGCGACGCGCTGGGCAGGGTCGCGGGCGGCGCGGCGATGGAGCGGTGGAGCGCGGCGGAGGGAGGCGCGGCGGGGTTCCGACGAGGCTCCGGTAGCCGGAGCACTCTGGCGATGGCCGGGTCTGGCGAGGCGCGCGAACGCGCTAGGAGGCGGCGAACGGCGGCGAGGCACGGGCTCCCTCGAGCCCGGCGCGGGCCCGATCTGGTCCTCACGGGCCCTGGCGGCGGGGAGGAGAGAGAGGGCGACGTGGCGGCACGGGAGAGGCCGGTCGATGGCGGTGGACATGTCCGTCGGTGGTGGGGAAGTGTCCGGCGGCGCGAGGGGAAGAAGACTAGGGTTTCATCCGCGAAATTCGGAGGGAGCCACATATTTATAGGTAGAGGGAGCTAGGAGAGTCCAAATGAGGTGCGGTTTTCGGCCACGCGATTGTGATTGAACGACCGAGAGGATGGAGGGGGTTTGGATGGGTTTTTGGGCCACTTAGGAGGGGTGTTGGGCTGCAACACACGCGAGGCCTTTACGGTTCCTCGGTTAACCATTGGAGTATCAAACGGACTCCAAATGGCACGAAACATGACAGGCGGTCTACCGGTGGTATACCAAGGCCGCTTGGCCAATATCGGTCCAATCCGAGAATGTTTAACACCTGCACATGAAAAGAGGCAAAAGGGGGTGCTGGAGGACATAGGAGTGCCGGATTGCAAAATGGACAACGGGGAAAATGCTCGGATGGATGAGACGAACATGTATGCAAATGCGATGCACATGATGACATGATATGAAATGCATGAAATGCAAACAAATGACAAGGCGACAACAACGAATAACTGGAAGACACCTGGCACAACGGTCTCGAGGCGTTACAACACTCCACCACTACGAGAGGATCTCGTCCCGAGATCTTGAATGGCACTGGAAAGAAAATGGAAGAGAAAGATAAGTGGTAAAACTAAGGCCTTGAAAGGTTAATCAAACTGAAAGAAAGAATATAACAAAGATGAACAAAGTTGAAAAACACTCCATTAGGAAAGAGGAACGAAGAGAACAAATTCGGACAACACTCCGGTTGAAAAGAGATGCAAGACTTATTAAGGCGAAAAGAACTTGTGCAGAGGACACGACACTCCGGTTAAATGGATAAGCATGACAAGAACAGGATCCTCACCATTCTAGACGATGAGAGAAAAGAGCAACATAACAATGCCTCCGGAAGAAGAATAGAAGATAGATCATTGGAATGAAAGAATGGAGAAGACAACAACATCTTCTACCTCAAAAGAGCTTGCAAAAGCATCTTTAGGAGAAGGGTTGAACGGAGTCACTACAAAAAAATACACTTCCATGATGATACGTGTTTGTCACAGTAGGTCGCTTTTTTTGTCATGCATGTACATCCATGACAAATTTATGACAAAATCAAGATAGTCATACCTGTGTTGTCATAGAAGTGTTCCATGACATTACCAAAATTATCATCACGGAAGTGTCCACTTCCATGACGATAAATCGCGCATCACATAAGTGCTTTCGTCAAGGGTGACCGACACGTGGCATCCACCGTAACGGAACGCCGTTAAGCTATCAAGTCAGGTTTTGGATCCGATAACCTATTAAAAGCCCCGACCAATGGGAATTTTCCACATGTAAAATTCTTATTGGCCGGACGAAACACGTGCCAGCTTGTCAGTGGGTCAGATAGGCGCCTATGATACGTCTACACGTGCCACGGCCCAACAGAGGCCCATTCCCATGAAAAGGCCGGCCCGTTTGACTTGGTCAAAAGGTGGCGGGCCGGCCCATGGAAAGCCTGTTAACGGCCTGTTCGCATATAGCCCATTTACAACCCGCTAACCCAAGGCCCATTATGCCCTATCCGAATTAGGCCCAGTAGCGTCATCTGGGCCATCCAATATGATTCCAGCCCATTTTCACTTCTGGCCCATGTATGGCATATGACGTCTTTCGGCCCATATGAGGCCCTATGTAACTCTTGGCCTATTAACGGCCCGTGGTGAAACTGGCCCGTAATGAACAGTGTATCACTTTACACCCATTAACGGCCCATGGTGAAACTGGCCCATAATGAACCGTGTATCACTTTATACCCATTAACGGCCCGTTATTCCGTTGGGCCATTTCCAGCCCATGTTATCTTTCGGCCTTCTTAGAGCCCATTTATTCTTGGGCTCATTTCCAACATTCGTTTACTTACGGCCCGTTACTGTCATTTTCTGCTTGTGGGCCAAATTCAGCCCGTGGTTACAGTCTGCCCGTTTGAGGTTCGTTAATACGTTGGGCCGTTTTCATAGCATCATCAAATACGACCTATTAACAATGGCCCGTTATGGTCGGCCCATGAACGGACGATTCCAACTCTAGCCCGTTTACGACCATAATGCGGCCTGTTATTGGCCCATGTTTGGCCAATCGATCATACGGCCCGTATAAGGCCCATTGATGACAAGGCCCGTAGAAGGCCCATTGTTTCTGCAACCCGTAGAAGGCCTACTGTTTCTACGACCCATAGAAGGCCCACTGTTTCTACGGCCTGTAGGAGGCCCAGTGTAACTACAGTAAAAATTAGCCCATGGTTATTGTGGCCTAGTTTTTAAAAATAGGTTATTGTAGCCACTAGTTAACCGCAGAAAAAGAACTGCAATGACTACAAGCAAACAAATAAACAAGACAACAAGGAAATAAATAAGCAAGCAACTAACGCTAGGCTATCACGGCTATTACACATATTACATCCACTGGGCATCAAAGTTTGCCACCAGTGAAAATATAGGGAACAAAGCAGCATATCATATACACTGGCCGTCAAAATTGGCCACCAGTGCAAATAAACGCGGCAGGAAAACAAGAGCATAACTGAAACAACTTCAGAAGAGCCCAAGAAACGTTATCCTGGGTATCCACCATGCTGGCAATAAGCTTAGCAAGGTGATTAGCTTTGTTCTATTTGGCGCTAAAATCCTCCAACGCTTGCTGTTGCACCAGAAAGTATCCATCTGAATGATCCAGGGACTTCCGCAGTCCTTCCGCTTCTTGTGGCAGCACAGCTGATCGATGTCTTTCAGCTTGTAGTTGAGACTCAAGAAACCGAACTGATTCAGACAGTGAGTTTGAATAGCTTGTGCAAGCGGTAGTGGCCAGTAACTCCAACACTAAACCAAGACAAGATGTGTCACTATCCTGAACCTTATCTGCATTACTTCCTTTACCCTTGCTTAATAAGGCACTCTTCCCCAATATTCTGTCAACATTCTAAAAGAAGAAACAAGCAGACACATAACAAGTTTAGCATGTACTAGTATATGAAACTCATTTTGGTGAACTAGTTCATTAGTAAGGTGGACATGATTAAACTACCAAGTATTCTATTGCCAAGTACTAGTACATAATAAAAGCATCAAACAAACATATATCTATGTCCTATGGTAGCAATGGAATCTTAAATTAGAATAGTTGTTCTTCAGGTTTAGGCACTTGTTCTACATGAACAGAGTACAGTAAGACGCAAGAATATAATACTTAAAAATAGAAAACGAGCTCATAGACCTTACCACATTCTTGGTTCGGGACCAGTACAGAACAAGGCGTTCGCAGTCATCGTCCAGTAAATGTGTCTCAGGAGAACGTAAGGGAATTTGATGAGTTTCCTTGCCGGTGAAGTACGTTTTCTTTAGGTAATTCCGATACTTCCACCAAGCATTCTTGAAGATAGTAGAGGTATTAGCACAGATTACCTCATCCTGAGTTTTCGAATCGGTCCTTCTCTATAGAGAAAAATGGGAAAATTTGTTGTATTATAACCATCATGGAGGTAGGATGTATGGGACGAAGCAAAGTAATTGCCATGAATAACATTACTTACACATAACTCCTGGACAAACACCTGCAACTGGCATTTTCCTTCATCTTCAGTATAATATTTCCAAGATGGGAAGATACGCACATACGATTTAACAACATCAAATGCGATAGATGCTAAACTACGACTAGCTCGTTGTGCTTCCTCCATAGGAATAGGAGTACTAAACTGGTGGAGTTGGGGTTTGCCGTGATAGTACTAGCCCTTTGGACACTGGAGCTGCCTTACTAACTGCTCTTGTTTGGGAGCTCTATGGTGGAGATGGTGCGGTGTCAACAGGAACTGGGTTATTATCGGCTGGGGTTGGGGTTAGATTGGGTGAAGCTGGTTCTCTGTCCATCGTAGTAGGGGTACAATCTGCGGGAGTTTGGGTTATGTGTGGTAGGGCCGGTTCTTGTGCCTGTACAACCGGGGTGCTATCTCCACCAAGAGGTAGCACTGTCTGCTCTGAAGGCCTTGTTTTCACTCCAGATTTTTCCATCTCCCACCCAAATGGTTGATTCACAGGAAGAGTAGTTTAATGTACAAACATTGTCAACAAATGGAAATGTAATGAAGAAAAGGATGGGCAAGATATCATTCAAATATATGATGTCTGGTTAAACAGGATGGCATTGCACATTTCACATATATTATGGCTGGCTAAAAGACATGAGACTGCATAATTCCCATATATGATATAGAAACTAAACAGGTGGCATTACAGAACATGTCTAAACTAAGCAGATGACATATATGATGTCAAAAGTAGGCACTAGAAGGCAACATATGCATGATATGACTAACATCATCATGCCAAGGTAGAGCAAACACCTTGGGGGTAAATAGGAGTGGTCAGTGGCGTCCGAATCCGCCTCAGAACAGATATCTTCCTCTGGATTACAATCTGGAGAGGGGTGGGGAGGGTTTGCCATTGAACCCACCATGGAGCGATGTCTGCATGATATTGTATTACCGTGCAAAACTCTTCTCTTTTTCTCTACATGTTCACCATTACTGTGTACAATATCTGACATGCATACGAAAAAAATATAGTGAGATTATGTAAGGAGAGCATGCAGAAATTTAGAGTGATGGTAACAACCAGTGGATCGATGTTTTCTGTTGAACCAAAATAGCCCTAATGGATCGATGTGAATGTATAGTAATAAGTGATGCAACAAGTGTACAACCTCTTTGCTGCAGCCGTGTCGACCTCAGCATCATTGGGTTGGTCGCTGAAGCAATTGAGGCAGAGGTGGCTGTCAGAGGTGTGGAGGAAGATCTGAGGAATCTGTAGACGGCGTCCAGGGCACTGCTCTATTGTGATGGATCGTTCTATCATTGGAGAACCTTCGGTGAGCCGTAAGACGTCAAGGCCGAAGCAGCACAAGATAGACATCGTCAATCTCAAGTGGGATTCTAATAGCATGTCCAATAGATGATGTAAAATGGATGTAAAATTAACATCACCAAAAACCACCCGACTAGAACAGATGAGGTAAAAACTATTGACTCTGAACTGAACTGTCGAAACTGAAATTTACTGTGGAATCTGAATGCTACTGTCGAAACTGAACGCAATGGTAACAGAGAGGCACTTGACATTTAGTTTAGGGAGGGCCTGCAGTTCATCTTCAACCTGCACCCCCCTGAGCCGCCAGCCACCACCGGCCGAACCGCCGGCCCCAGCGCCACCTTGCCGCCCCAAAACAACTCACCACCGCCGCCCCGGCCAGCCCTCTAGGCCCCCTGCCCCCACCCTGAACCCTAAGATAGATAGTGGGGTACCTCTCTGGTGAGCCCCCGTCCCCGCTGCGGGTGGTTCTTCCTTAACTCCGGCGAGCCCCCCAACCCCTAAAAATCGACTGACCCAAAAGTCGATTCAGTCGACTGAAGTGTGGCTTAATCGGAGCAGAGCAGCAGCACGAGCGAGAGGGAGAGCAGCAACAACAGCTGGGCGAGCGAGCGATCGAGCGAGAGCCGGAGCAGCAGCAGCAGATCCGGCTGGTATGGACGCCGCCGCCGAAGGGGGCTCGCACTGGGGGAGAGCCGTTGTGGAGATGTCGCCCGCGGCGCCGGCTTCAAGGTAGCCGCTACATGGGGGTGCAAGATGGAGCACCGTCAGCGCCGGGAGGTCGAGTTAAGGAGAAGGTGCGATGCGATGAGTGTACAACCTCTTTGGTGGTGCCGAGTAGGCCTCGGCTTCATCCGAGGAGTTGGTGAGGATGCTGCGGTTCCAGTGGAGCAGGTAAAGGCAGCGCTGTGGGGATGGAGCAGCCGCGATAGACGAGGCGATCGTCAGAGCAGCTCCTTGGAGTTGGAGGACGGGGCGGCTGAACTGGCGGGACGGTGAGATGGACGACAGATCCTCATCCGGGGAGGTGGATGAGGGACGTCGAGCTGTTGCGGTGGACAACGTCGTCGGGGAAGATGCTCCGGTTGGGCAGCGGTGACGTGGCGGACGAAGGAGGGTGGGGTTTCGCGGCTGGAGCGGAGAGGTTATGGTGGCCTGGGATTTCGAATGGCGAAAAGGGGGCGATGGGAGGGGGTGAAGCATGACTTAGGAATGCGCTTGTCCAAAATGTAGGGTGTGTTACAAAAGTACCCCCCACTGATTTGAACTAGCGGCCCTTTTGGCTCAGGGTTAGAAGGGGGATTTCGCGTGTCGGGATTTGGCAGCTGGAGGGAGTTTTCGCGCGCATTTTAATTTTGGGATAGCAAGGCGCGGGTTGTGAAGGCGCCAGTTTTGGGAGCACAATATCTGAATTTTTGGGATATAACAAGACGCAGGTTGAATTTTAGGGACAAGCCTACCGTGTAGTAATATTGTACTTGTATGTACCAAATCAATTCGCACTTCCCTCAACCAAAAAGAAAACGAAAAAATAAAACTATTCACACCACACAAAGAGAGAGTCTTGCCCCGTTTTACTGTACAAATGCTATTCAAAGCTACTCCCTCCTTCCATCTATATAGGGCCTAATGCATTTTTCGATGCTAACTTTGACCAAATATTAGAGCAATGATATATGACATGCAACTTACACAAAGCACACCGTTAAATTCGTCTGTGAAAGGTTCTTTCAATGATATAATTTTCACATTGTGCATGTCATGTACTATTAATCTTGTCAATAGTCAAAGGCGGTCTTAAAAATCTCATTACGCCCTATATAGATGGAAGGAGGGAGTATGAATCCATGTTATGTCCGATTAAATTTTTTTGCTTGCTGTATAATGCATGTAACCTACTCATACCAACATTTTAGTGCATTCCAAATGTCTATACTACCGCTGCAATTCGAACTAAATTTGAATTCGTTTCTCTATTTCAATAAGAACCTACAATCATGATTGTTGCCAACTTCAACCATCATAGTTTCCTTGCTATCCACCAGATATAAATCAGACGGCCTATAATGCAGGATGGCAGGCACACCATCATCAACAACTCTGTTTTTTATAAGAGTATAGATAAAATATATTAAATGTAGTATAGCATGTTCATAACCACACCATGTGTATCACCGTTATATATATTCACACATCCGTCGGTTTGAAACACTATGATAAATTCTTCAAATATCCGAATTCGCTTTTTATAATGGAGTATATATGATGTCTATTCGTATTTTACACCCACACAACCCTCTTATCTTTGTAGCTAGCGCTAACTTTCTCTTGTGCATGCACACGCCCGCATCCCTCTCCACACATATACCAGCCATTGTACCTCTATAGTTAATTGGGCCTCCCTCTTCCCCCACCACACATCGATAGTCGAGCGCTGCAGGTAGGTATCCATGCCACAGAGACAAACTGCACATGTCCCATCTCACGTGCCAGTAGGCCAGCCACTCTATATCTTTGACGTGGGCACACGCAAATTCGATGGCACTCTTTATCGATCGCGCGCGCACACACACACATCATCCCCCTCTTCGATTCTATGGACACCTCAAGCTGATGATACCTCCACTCTCTTCTCGTGGATCGCCCCCTCTATATATATGTTATATCCAAGATTCTATTTCACACACATTGCATATGTTAAATATTTTGATTGACACCCCCCACACAAAAAAAACTCTCAAGAACCCACACACTATATCTCTCTAGGTTTGTATCTCTCTCACACAACCCCACGTAGGTGGTGTACGTATACAAGAAGAGAATAGGTGCACCGTGCACGTACTCACGCTTCCTGCCCAGACACACTAGTGCGGGTACATGGTGGAGCTCATTTCTTTACGAAATGGCAGCCCACATGCCAATTTGAATGCCAGTAGCGGTTGTTTACCTAGGGAGGTCGTGTACCATGCATGCACGAAACAAAGTTCGACTTGACGCGTTGTCGCATTATTTTTAAATAAAGTTATAGCGCTCAATGGCACGTACACAGAGCATAAAACGATTTTTATGGAGGAAAAGGTAGTCCGCTCTTCAGAGTATCTCACACAAGGCTCTGGTGGCCTCTCTCTCTCTCATCGTTGGTCACTGATCCGGCCGCATCCCGTCTGCCGGGGGAAAGGGAGTGTGGTGGCCTCTCTCTCTCTCTCTCTCTCTCTCTCTCTCTCTCTCTCTTCGTTGGTCACTGATCCGGCCGCTCCCGTCCGCTGAGGGAAAGGGAGTGCGGTGGCCTCTCTCTCTCTCTCTCACCGTTGGTCACTGATCCGGCCGCATCTCGTCCGCCGGGGGAAAGGGAGGAAGTGCATCATTTCTCCGTTCGATGGTGCCGAGGCAGCACGTCCCGATCTGTGGTACACGCTGTTCTCTCTGACCAAGCTCCGGCGCGGCAGGGCCTACGCCACCTGCTCGCAAATTCCGCCCGCCGTCGCTCACCTAGTTACATCTCGACGACCTCCCACGTCGCTGCATGTGGATCTTCCGTAGTTCTTTGCCCAAAATGTAGCTCGTCCGGCGTACTTTACATATTGCATTCTCGTCCTCACACCATTTTAGACAAACACAACCGTGTTGTTATCTTCCCTTAGGACAAGGAATATGCTTCTTTTTTGTCATCGCATGTGTCATCAACTGTTATTGGCTAGTAATTGTTTCCTTCCTACCTCTTTTTTGCAAATAGGGCTATCCATTTCACCTCATTGCTATTGCGACCTTTTGGTGAACTGCACAAATCACTTTTTTCTTAAGAGTGTTTTGTGCAGTTGTACTAAAATGTCACACGGGCAACATCTCTACATTTCGGTGCAACTGCACAAAGGGAGATTGGTTTTGCTCTATCCTCCTCATCCAACTCCGAGCCTAATCTTCTCCAACTAGTTAGTCTTAAGAGAGACTGCAAAGGTGACCGGGTTCTATTTGTGTGTTTATTGTTTCATCAGCAGTCCTCTATTATCGTAATCACACTTGATATCTTTGGAACAGGGACACTCAGCTCTATTTTAGTGGAACTACAAAAAATGATCGGAATGTTGCATGCTCCAGACAGCTACTTTTTTCCCAACATGCCTTGTAGATTTAGACAGAGCTGGGGGGACTTTGCTGCCAATGAAAGCATGGATCAATTTTAATTTAACATCTTCTCACAACTTTGTCTTCAGTTGTGATGTAATTATTAGCTCTGATCTGCTAATAATTGACATGCATCAACAAGGAAGTTAGTTTTTTATTGTTTCTGAAAGAGCATCGATGGCAAGACAGGCGAAACAAAAGCTGAAAGCTCACACCATTGTACAATTTCATGTCGCTGGAAAATTATTTGTAGAGTACGTCAATTATGTAAACAAATGATGGAAGCTTGATAGCATTGCCAGAAGCCTCTTCATCATCCGGTCCATGTGCCATGCACAAAATTATACTCCTTCGTTCCTAAATATTTGTCTTTTTACAAATTTCAAACGGGCATATTTTAGAGTGTAGATTCACTCATTTTGCTTCGTACGTGTACTCCATCCGTTCCTAAATATTCTATTCGTCTTAACAGAGATTTCAACAAGTGACTACATACGGAGCAAAATGAGTGAATCTACACTCTAAAATATGTCTATATACATCCGTATGTGCCAGTCCATTTGAAATCTCTAAAAAGAAAAATATTTGAGTAGTCACTCGTTGAAATCTCTAGAAAGACAAATACTCCGGAGTATATTTAAGAACCGAGGGGGTAGTGCACAACCGCATGGGAGACTCAGCCCGGTCGTTGCGCCGCATTAATAGTGAGTAATGAGCAATCAAATCATAAGCCCCACCTTTCCCACTATAAGTTGCTCTAAAGAAGCAACCATCAATACACTCTTCTTTGAATCCGCTCATACTACTCCATCCGTCACTATTATACAGCGCGCTTCAGAAAAAAAGAAAAAAAATCTGTGGGACCAAGGCGACTAGCGATCGGCTTGAAAAATAGCATTGGTAGTTATAGCACGGCGTCTATTACTAGAGGGAATACTGCGTACACACATGCATTAAGTGCTTCCACCCCGGGTACACACATGCATGCACTCCGTAGTAGTACAGTACAGGGAGAGAAAATTGTGGACTTGATTGCGGTTACCATGCCCTAATTAATTGAGCATTAAACCAAACGCCTCTAAAGTCTCTCTGGTGGTGGAAATGCATTGAGAGAAATGCATCATAATGAAGCGCGCCTTGTAAACTGTGACGGAGGGTGGAGTAGTATGAAGGTGCAAAACCAAGTACGCGTACTACTGCGCTTGGCTCTTCACCCCTTCGTGAAGTCGAACAATGATGGTACTCCGCATGTTGGGTACTACGGTGTATGCCTTTGACAATCTGACACCGAATGGACTGATGCATGTCCACCGAGGGTAGGTTGCATTAGTCAAAAGGCATAAGTGAGCTTCACCTTGTCCTGCAAGCTTCTCCTCGTTCTGCGAGTTGACGGGACACACCAAAAAGTAGTGCTAGTCCATACTCCCTCCTTTCTGGTTAATATGGCTTAATCTTTTTTGCGGGTAAATGAGAGAGCTTTATTCATACATAAGCATTCTTAGAACGATCAGCCAAGACACTAGTCACTAGGAAGCGAGGTACCCCGCAAAAAAACAAGTAGGAATTGAGGTGTTTCATCAAGCCTGCTCTCGGCCACAATCAAAGTGCAGCAAGAACGGTTCGCACGCAGATGCGCCGCAAGGTTTGCTGACCTGTTTACATGCTGAATAACAAAAAAAGAGGAAATATTACTGAGCGCTACTATTTGTAACAGGATATGAGCCAGAATTAAGCGAGAATTGTGGCGAGTGTTCCATGCAATCAACTTCCATTATCACATGCGAGAACCCTCGAAGAGAACCAAATGTGTTGAAGATTGCTTTATCACATTTTAAAATTATAATAAGAGTGCAGACGCTCCTCCATCCGGTTCCTATACTAGTATAGTACGTACCTTTATGGACTATAGTAGTAGTACTAGTAAACTTTGCGCTTGGCTGTTCGGGAAGTCAAACAATAATAGCACTAGTATTATAGTGTATGCTTCTGGCAATCTGACACCGAATTAACTGTTGCACGTCCACCGCCTGAGCGAGGGAGAGCTTGCATTAGTCAAAAGTTTCTCCTTGTCTTGCGAGCCACTGCACGCAAGCTTCTCCCGTCCTGCAAACTTCTCCTCGTTCGGCAAGTTGACGGGACACAACAAAGTAATGCTAGTCCATGCTGCCTCCTCCGGTTAATATGGCTTAATTTCAAACGAGATAAATACACTGTTTGTAACTGTATATTTGTAAAAATACGGTCAGTGGGCTTCATAATACGCTCATTGCGCTCAATATATATATTTTCCTATGTTCATACAGTCACTAGCTCACCCTGACTGAGTATGTGTGTGCATGCACATGTAGGTTGAGCACTTGAGCGTGACCGTGTTTGTTCCGTCGTGTGCTCGGACATGCATGCATTAGGGCGTCGCACGCGTTTTTGCGTCCATGTGTACGTGTGACTGTTGCATACACGTAGGGGGAGTACGTGTAGGGGCCACTAAGGAGTAGTCAAATCACACATTAAGTTAGTCGGAAGAAGCAACCATAATTTCACTCTTGAATGACACGTACGCAATATAAAATGATTGATATGGAGGGAAAAAGAAAACCACTATATATACACTAGCAGGAGCCTAAGCTACAAGCCTGCTTGCTTAGGTTGCTCTCTTCACAAGCATAGAACGACGGGCCTGATCCCGCAGCTGGGGGAAGGGAACAATGTTCTTCGTAGACGCGGTCGACATCGGCGAGGGAGAAAACCCACAGTCGGTGCGTCCCAATCGGGGGTCACCGTGGTATGGGCCGATGCCGCGTCCCAACCGCCCTTCTAGCTACAGCCCGACGTCCCAAGTAGTCCATCTTCCTTTTGGAGCCGGCTTGCTCCACTGCTGTAGCTCCATCTCCATTTCGATCTTTCTCTACTTCTACCGACTTCTACTTGTGATGAGTTTATGTCTCATGAACTAGTGCCAGTACTATTATTCTAATCACACTTCTTCAATATCTTTGCCATCAGGGATGCTCACGTCGATTTTAGTGGAACTGCACAAAAGCATCGTATGATCTGAGGGTGCCAGCCGTCTTCCTTCAACAGGTTCTACCTGGCCAGGAAATTAAATCATGTTTAGGGTTTAGGGTTTAAGTCGTAGTGACCTCATCAGTAGTTTTTCTATCGTACACGCTCTCACAACTTTTTTCTTTAGTTGTGAAGTAAATATTGGCTATGATCTATGAATCATTGAGATGCATCAGCATGCGTGTTAGTTTTCCTTTGTATTTGATGGAATGTTGTAACGGGGCAACCTTGGAATAGGAATGAAAATGGAGTGGAAAAGTTTCCGTTTTTCCGGAGAAAAATGGAAACGGAGAGAAACCAACGTTTCATTTCGTTGGATCGCGCCATCGAGCAAAACCAACGTTTAAATCACGTCTGTCGTGTTCGTGTCTCACCCTCCTCCATGGCTCGACCCCACATGGTCGCTCGGCATGCCACTCACCGCAAATCGAGTAGTATACCATAACTTTCCCGCCTGCTTGTCGATGGATCGCGCCATGGAGTACTAGCACTACTGGAAGAGATTGACGAGTTGGGGGAGGACAGCTAGCTATAGCACGGATTCCCAAGAACTTACTACTGGAAGAGATCGCGCATGTTGTAGCCGGCTATTGCGACCTTTGAATGCGGAGCAGCCGCGTGCACCCGGAAGCGGCGCGGGCGATGCTCTCTCGGCCGGCGCGCCGCTTCAATGCCGGTGCCAGTGAGAGGTCGCATCCGCTCTGGCCGGGCATGAATGCAGCACTGACCGTTTCGGGCAGGAAGCACGCGCGGGTGATGAAGAGGGTTCAGGTTGGTCAGGACCGGCCGTGGCAGCAGTCCGAACGTGCGCAAACAAGAGATGATGTACGTTAATATTGCTGTGTATATAATGAACAACGTAAATAATGTGCCAGTTGGACAAATATGATTGGAGATGGAGATGGAAATGGAATTTTACGTAAACACGGATATGCATGTCTATGACTATGTGTGGGTGCGCGACGACTCTCGCGACCTGGATGCGGGGGCGTGTTTTTGATCGAGTTTTCTTTCTTGGTACGTTAGAAAATCAGTTTGTCTAATTCACATCTAGATGTTATTTAAGGATATCACATCTAAGCTCCCACAAGTATATAATGTAGCAATAAGAAACAAAAAAAACTAGGAAAAGACCACAAACAGAGTGGACATCAACTTAGATGTGACATAACTATGTCACATCTAGATGTGTCCTAAACAGACCCTTAAAAAATTGTCCGCCAGTTTTCGTTTCTTTTTTCCGGGAACGCGCGTATTCTATTTAAAACCACTGCTATGGAGAGATTTTTTTACTCCATTATAGCCTCTTGTTTGATAGAGTTTCTCGTGTCTCGCTCTCTCACCCTCTCCATATCAAAACAAGATGGCAGTGTCCACTCTATCTCTCTCCTCACCGGTGGTCACAGATCCGGCCGAATCCCGTCCGCTGCGGGAGGTGAGGAGGTGTAACGTTGACGTTGTCACCATCGGCGATGGAGGAAGCCGATGTGCACCGTCCTCTCGGAGCCGGCGCTGGCGCGGACGAAGATCCTCCGCGCCCTTGTTTGCTGCCGTCGTGTGGGCAGATCCTGCCCGCCCGCCTAAACGACATCTCGCCCACCTGAGGTATAACTTCTTGTACTGGTCCAGCTCCCCAGGTCGCTGCGTGTGGGTTTTCTTCTATGCCATTACTCCCCAGCTCCCGATGCATAGTAGCTAGGGTTCGTCGGCTGGTCCAACATCACCTACTAGTACTATTATAGAGGAAATGCCACTCAAAAGGTTGTCCTGATTTATGCCTCGGTGGAGGTATACATGTTGTTTCGACAAAAAGTACATGGTGGTTGTGCGGTCGTTGTCCATATGGTGGTAGTACTATCACTGGTTAAATGAAGAAATGCTTTTTTTCTCGGGTATCCTGGTTTAGTTCCCATCAAGATAATTATGATGCTTCTATTTGTTGGTGTACTTTTCATTAGTTCTTAATGACAATTGAGATGTCGTTGCTAACCCTTTTTTATATTTTTGGAAACAGCGATGTGTGTCTCCATACCCGGGCATGTCTTCCTCAATTTTAGTGGAACCGCACAAAATTGGATGGCCATTGTTGTTCCACCTCACTGCCTCTGCCACGTGGTTCTTCCTTCCTCGAGCTTGATTACTGAGAAGAAATAGACCACAGTGAGCATTTGTCGAACTTCTTAGGTGCCTCACCCAAACTTGATGCCAAATGGATGATGCATCACCATGATGACCTATCGATGCTCATGGTTGCGCCTCATGGTTGCGTCGGCTGGTGAAGCTGATCGATTTTCGATGAAAAACAAGCTGTCTTCCATCATTGCTCTTTGCTTGTTACGCACAAAGATGATATCCTTCGTCAGTTCACCTTGGTTGTGTTGGAGACGCAGTCGTCTTTCACGTTGGTGCAATTTTTGCTAGGGTTTTACGACAGGTGGGCCCAAATGTGGCTGGCTCACCTGTCATACAGCCAAAAGCAGGTGTAGTGAAGGCACCGGAGCTCAGTCTGTACTACTGTAGTATATATATAAGCGGGAGCCTCATCGCTTGTTCGCTAGGGTTTGCACTCTCCACACGCTCGCCGCACTACATATATGTTACACGCTGGAGGCTCAGCATTCATTTGCTAGGGTTTGCTATATTCACAGTCTCTCACCCTCTCTTCACCAGATCTAAACAAGACTGCATTGGCCTCTTGTCTCTCTCTCCCCTCACAGCTGGTGAAGGAGGCATCCGTATCCCATCGCACTGGGAAGGGGAGGAGGTGCAGCGTTCACTCTATCGCCTTCGGCAAGGGAGGCAATCCACTGCCAGCTGCGTTGTTCTCTTTCACACAGGGCCTGTGCGGGAGGGCCACCGAACCCTTCTTCCTCGCTGCCGTACGTAGTGTGGGCAGATCCGACCTCCCGTCACACGCCTTGCCACATCCCGACGACCCTAAGGTATAAGTTTCTTTGAAACCGTCGTTGCTCTAGCTGCATGTGGATCTTTTTTGATCTCTAGTCGAATCTAGGTCTTGGTTCAAAGAGGAAAGAAGGGTGCGGTGGGCTGGAGCAAGAATCTAGGACGTGGTTCAATGAGGAAAGGAGGGGCGGAAAGTAGTATAGACTGGCTATCCAGCCACATTGTCGGTCGAAAAGGGAAAAAGAGGGTAACCCAGTACACACATCTGTAAGGAACCGATCTCTTTGTTGAAAAGGGAAAGAAACTGGGGGGTCGGGTAGTTTGTGCACGACTAGATTTGCTGCCCTCACATAGGAAGAAGGTTCAAAGAGAACAAATATGGGACCAGCGCATACATGCTGCTTGGCTACATACTCTGCATCACCCATTTATACGTGTGGACGCACATGGTGCTGGCATGACCCATGCATCTATTTTGCTCTTGTTAATCTCAGAATTAACTAATGATCTGTTTTAGAAGAATTTCTCTGTTAATATGAATCAATGCAACTGTTTTAGAAATGCTGATGTCCTATACTTTGTTTTCCATCCAGATAAGGCAGATGCTTCTTTTTATGGCCGCATGTTTCATCCTCCTTTATTGGCCAGTAATTGTTTTCTTCTTTTCCTCTTAAAACAGGGATATCTATTCAACTTGTTGCTATAGAAAACTCAAATGTCACACCGGCAACTTTGCTTGATTTCAGTGCAACTACACAAAACTTGATCGGATTTCCTATTCGTGTTGGTAGATTCGTATTTTATGTTGGTCGTCTCATGAAAGGTCAATACAGGCCTTCATCCACATGATTGTGCAGTGTGCTTTGAGATGTTGTGCTACTTGTATTGGTACTGTTTTAAATAAATGATGAATTTAAGCTATTGTATTGCTGTCTTTTCCCATTAAGTAGTGAACAAAAATGGGACCAACCCAGACATGATGCTTGTTGCTTTGTTACAACAAATTCAACATCACCCCCTTTATAAGCCAGTAATTGATGCAACTCTCAAAATTAACTACTGAATCTTATTTCAAAACTGCAACACTTGTTAGGGATTGGCGGGATTACCATTTTTGTGGCCGCATGTTTCATCCTCCTTCATTAGCCAGTAATTGATTCCTTTTTGCCTCTGTTTATACAGGGATATCTATTCAACTTGTTGCTATTGTGACATTTTGCGTCGCTACGTGAAACACTTTGCTTGATTTCAGTGCAACTGCACAAAACGAGATTGGATTTCCTATTCGTGTTGGCAGATTCGTACGTGATCTTGTGTGCGTCATGACAGGTTGGTACTTGCCTTCATCCACATGATCGTGCAGTGTGTTTTGAGATGATGTGCTACTTGTATTGGTACTATTTTAAATAAATGATGAATTGAAGCTATTATATTGCTTTCTTTTCCCATTAATTAGTGAACAAAAATGGGACCAACCCAGACATGATGCTTGTTGCTTTGTTACAACAAATTCAGCATCACCCCCTTTATAAGCCAGTAATTGATGCCACTCTCAAAATTAACTACTGAATCTTATTTCAAAACTGCAAGACTTGTTAGGGATTGGCGGGATTACCATTTTTGTGGCTGCATGTTTCATCCTCCTTTATTAGCCAGTAATTGATTCCTTTTTTGCCTCTATTTATACAAGGATATCTATTCAACTTGTTGCTATTGCGACATTTTGCTTCGCTACGCGAAACACTTCGCTTGAGTTCAGTGCAACTGCACAAAACGAGATTGGATTTCCTATTCGTGTTGGCAACACCATCTCAAGAGATATGGTAGGAAGAAATGCACTTCGGAATGCAATATGAAGAATGTTTGAACTCCTCAAAACAAGACATGTGTTGAGCACCATGTTTAAATTTGAGTAAGCTTGGCGGAACTTAGCTTCGAGAGAAAATCTTGAGGACAATTGAAGAATGAAGAAATCCTTGAGGAACCACCATGTAGAGCCTCCATGAAGAACTCCGGTAATAAAAGGAAGATAGAAACAAAGAGAAGTTGAAAACATAAGATGAAGCCTTGTAATGATTTAGATAGATCTCCGTGATGATGAGAGCTTGGAACTCAGGAAAAGAAAGATGAACAATTGAAACCGAGAATTTTGATGAACATCCAGAATAAGGAATTGAATTTACTCGATGAAACAAGAATAAGAATTACATTACGCTTATCCTTCACCAATTTAAATTGATGACAAGCAACGGATTTGGCATACTACTTATTCTCATTGGAAAGGATTCAGGAGAGATATAGCATAAACTTGAGAAGGTCTTCAATGAACCACCGGTAGCATTGAAACAACGAATGAATTGATATGATAACGAAGGAACAAAAATCTTTAATGAACCACCGTAATAATTGAAAATGTACGTAGCAAAGTCACAATTTACCGGGAAAATTGGAAAACAAATGAAGATACTTGAAGGAATTTAGATACATGAAAACGAATAGATCACGAGCTGATTAGAGAATATTTGAATGATGCACCGCTAAGATTTGGAGAACAATAGTTGAAAGCTGAGAATGAAAAATCCCGAAATGGTGGCCTTCGGAGAATCAAAATAAAAAAACTCTTGAATTGCTCCGGAAGGGTGAAAAGAATTCTCACAATCGAAAACAATTATGAGAGGATGGATCAAGCTAGAACCCTGAATCTTCAAGAGAACATATATGATTGTAGAGAAGCTCTTCTTCGAACTTCAAATGTTGAGAAAGATGACGAGAAACATCGTCAAGATTCGTTGAGACACTCCAGAATGATTAAAAGATTAAAGCTTGAGCCAAAGATGAAAAGAATTTGAAAGTAATATTGGAGAAGGCAATTGACTGATGCAAATTCATTCTTACGTCAAACTTTCAAATGCATTTGAGAATAGCTCCGAGGAAAATTAGAAGAGTTAGGTAAGATCCTGGGAAAAGACCTGCGGGTTAGGGCCACTCAAGATAAACACCGTTGAACGATTACTTGAAAGATATTGCACCGGTTGATTTAAATGGCTTGAAAGAGATAACAACCTCAAAATAGCTTGAACGGATTGAGAATGGAAACGAATGTTCTGAGAAAACTCCATCTCTCAGGAACAAATGAATAGAGAGAGGTGAACAATTAAGAGGTGCACCGGCATGAGAAAACATTTGAAACGAGGAAAAAGATATGATCGACAAAGTTTGAATTGAATCCACCGGAGAAGAAAAAGAATGAAGAATGATTAACTTCTAGAACATCTTCATGAGAATCACCGGATAAGACCATTGAAAGAAAAGAAAGAAGAGACTTCACATCGATAATATGGATATTTGATTAAGAAAACTGAGTCCTTGAATAAAAAAGGGTGGGAGGGCGGGAAAACAAAAGAAATTTGGGACGGATGAAACAAACACCATTGAAAAGAAGTGTTAAATGATCTTGCAATGTTGAATTGATCGGCTTAACTTGAAGAGAAGCACGCCGGTTCAGAAGAAATTGAGATGACAAATTCGATGATCAAGAAAGATTAGTATTCACATAGAAATGTGAGAACACTGCTTAGGAAATGGTATGTAATCAACACTTGACATTGAAGCAACTCGAATACCACAACTCAAAACGAAACAAAGGATTGGCTTGCAAAATAAGACGGAACAAACATATGGTAGAGATTTTGTCCGAAGTTTTCGTGGTGGGACCCACACAGGCTCGATCGTACAACACCATCATGTGCAAGGCAGTGCACATGACATACGAAGCGTCCCCGAGTCAGCATAGCCAAGGACTCTTTAAGACACAACGAGACCACTGTAAAACCAACCGTGCATAGGCTGACCACTAGACGTCGAACCCCAATCTCATATCATGCATCCGTCGGAAAGATATCCTAAGGGCTACTTGAATTCCCACTTATAAACTCCCGAAACCTTCTAGTTATGCAATCAGGTGTTGGGGATACATGGGAAGCATAATATCTCACCCAAAACTAACAAATCCTACATCCAGCTGTATCCATCCTTCAACACATAACCAAGAAACCTTCGAAAATCATTTACCTCAACCTTCAAAAAGCATCCTTTATACGAGTCATGTCAATACTCCCGAACTCCCGCCCCAGTACCGGGTGGCGTCGAGGTTATCTCACCAACAACTGCATAAAAGAGATTTTCGATTTCGGCGAACTCAGGTATTCCAGACCTGCAACGATAAAATTGTGATGACAACACCTCGGAGCTCAACTCCCCGGGACACTGCCACAACCCCTAAATGTCAGGAGGAACCAAGAAAATGTTCTCGTCATAAAACCATCGGAACGATTCCAAGATACCCGCGTGATCCTAAAAAAATAGTGAAATTTGAGAAGAGAAGAGTCAAAACTCTACGTCAGGAGGCCTCACCAGAGCGACGAAGGGACCGAGGAGTAAAAAGAATCCTACTCTCCGATGTATATAATCCTATACGACTCAAAACATTTTTTTCTAGACTCAACAACGCCAGCGATTCAATCAAGCAGGGGGGGCTCCTAAGTCGGGGAAGGCTCTGATACCAACTTGTAGCACCCACGATGCGGCTATATCTCCCATGTGTTGGAGCACGACTTAGAGGCATAACCGCATTGTAGGCATGTCGCAAGAGGGGTAATATTTACACATCCCATGTACTGAATAAGAAAGGGGTAAAGAGTTGGCTTACAATCACCACTTCACACAATACATGAATATAGCATTACATCATCTAGATACAATCAAGGTCCGACTACGGAACCAAAATAAAGACAACCCCAAATGCGTAAGATCCCCGATTGCCCCGACTGGGCTCCACTACTGATCAACTAGAAACGAAACAACACAACGAACACGATCTCCATCGATGCTCCTCCTTGAGCTCAGTTGCGTCACCTGCATAGTTATCATCGGCACCTGCAACTGGTTTTGGAAGTAAATTGTGAGTCACGGGGACTCAGCAATCTCACACCCTCGCGATCAAGACTATTTAAGCTTATGGGTAGGAAAAGGTAGTGAGGTGGAGCTGCAGCAAGCACTAGCATATATGGTGGCTAACTTACGCAAAAGAGAGCGAGAAGAGAAGCAATGCACGGTCGTGAACTAGAAGTGATCCTGAAACTACTTACGTTCAAGCACAACACAAGAACCGTGTTCACTTCCGACCATCACGGCTGCACACGCGGTTGATGCATTTTAATTAAGTTAAGTGTCAAGTTTTCTACAACCTGACATTAACAAATTCCCATCTGCCCATAACCGTGGGCACGACTTTCGAAAGATCATAACCCTATTGGGGTGTCCCAACTTAGCTCATCACAAGCTCTCACAGTCAACGAAGGATATTCCTTCTCCTAGGAAGATCCGATCAGACTCGGAATCCCGATTACAATACATTTCGACAATGGTAAAACAAGACCAGCAAGACCGCCCGATGCGCTGACATCCCGATAGGAGCTGCACATATCTCGTTCTCAGGGCAACACCGGATGAGACATCCTACTAGTAAAACCAAACCTCAAGTTTCCCCGAGGTGGCCCCGCAGTCTACTCGGTTCGGACCAACACTTAGACAAGCACTGGCCGGGGGGGGGGGTTAAAATAAAGATGACCCTTGGGTTGGCCGACCCAAGGGAAGGGTAATAGGTTGTTAGGAAAATGTAAAACCAAGGTTGGGCCTTGCTGGAGGAGTTTTATTCAAAGTGAACTGTCAAGGGGTTCCCATAACACCCAACTGTGTAAGGAATGCAAAACCAAGGAACATAACACCGGTATGACGGAAACTAGGGCGGCAAGAGTGGAACAAAACACTAGTCATAAGGCCGAGCCTTCCACCCTTTACCAAGTATATAGATGCATTAAATAAGAGATATTGTGATATCCCAACATATCCATGTTCCAACATGGAACAAACACCATCTTTACCTGCAACTAGCAATGCTATAAGGGGGGCTGAGCAAAGCGGTAACATAGCCAAACAACGGTTTGCTAGGAAGAGGTGGTTTAGAGGCTTGACATGACAATATGGGAGGCATGATAAAGCAAGTAGTATGTATCACGGCATAGCAATAGAGCGAGCAACTAGCAAGCAAAGATAGAAGTGATTTCGAGGGTATGGTCATCTTGCCTGCAAAGTTCTCCGAGAAGACGAAAGCTTGATCCTCATAAGCGTACTCAAGGGGTACCTCAAACACGAACTCGTCTCCGGGCTCTACCCAAGGCAAGAACACAAAGCAAAGGAAAACGACGATCAACCATGGTGCAATGCGCAAGCAACATGATGCAAAACATGGCATGACATGCGGGATGTGATATGCAAAGCATATGCATGCTCCGAAAGGAAAATATTGAACCAAGCCTCAACTTGGCAAACCAAGAGTGCCGCTGGAAAGATGAGATTATTTCGGTCGAAATCAATATAAAGATCACCAGAATCGGATGCACGCTTTGCAAATGGCAAGCAAAACAAGAATGGCACTATTCTGCGATTAACAGCATGATGCCATCTAGAATGCAACAAGAAACTAAGCTACCGCACTCCAACATAGCAACAAAGCACATGGCAGTGCTCTACTCAAGATGCCTGACAAAAGATGAACACTATGGTACGGCTAAATCATATAAGAGCAGGTTCAAACAAGCATGGCAGAAGTGCAAAAGATAACAGCATCACAGACTTTGTGAAAATACTAACATGCCAGGAATCTAACATCAGGAAGCAATGTTTAGAGCAAGATAACAACATGCTACAGGATCAGATCATAGAAATATAAGGCATGGGATGAATCTACTCAAAGCATATAACAAAAGTCCCATACTGACCATAAGCCAAAAGGGATCAGAAGATATGATGGCACCCATGTAAACATAGCAAGTTTCGTTAACAGATTCAGACTTAGCAGAAAACTGGACATGGCATAAACAGAGTTACGTAGGCATGTTTGCGAGCTCGGTGCACTCAACACAAGGCATTGCATGACAAACTAAGCATACACCCAGCAAGAAGCTAAACATGGCAAGAACAATCTCATAGCATGCATGGATCAACTACAATAACCTTGGCAGAATTGATTAACACGTAAACAATCTGCCAGGAACATTTTATAGCAAAAGTAGAGCAAGATTGAGTCATGCTAGGGTACTCCACAAATGCAAACAAGGGCATGGATGGATAGATCATAACAATATCTCAAAACCATCCTTACTGAACATACTTAAAAGAAGCATGGATCTCTCTGTAGCAACATGAATACATGGCATACAGATAACATCAGACAAAGACTTAGTGAAATTCTAAGTCCCTGAAAACAGCAATATCACGAGAGCTACTTTGCATGCTTGTGCTAGTCACCACATTGATCACAAAAATACATGGTATACACCCCTGTAAAGATGGCATGGCATAGCCCAAAACACATGTAGGGCTCAAGTTCATATGCAGCACACAATAATCATGGAAAAAATGACAAATGCTCATAATCTGATAAGAAACAGAAACAAACATTTTATAGCACTCTTGCAACTACATTTTAGGCATCAAGATGGACTCAAACAAGCATGATGCGATGGAACAAATCGAAGAGCTCAACTAGATGAACATTTCGATATAAGGCACGCTCAAAATAGAGCAGTGGATGAGAAGATATGACATGATGAACAGGGCTAGAAAAAGTTACAGAGAAAGACTTAGTGGAATTTTACCCCTCCTCAGATCTCAGATCTAGGGTTCTTCACGTGAACCGAGGTCAACTCCGGCGAGGTGGGGCTTGCTCCTGTGAGGGAGGAGGGCGAGGAGCACTGGGGTCGGCCGGAACAGGGAGATCTAGGGACGGGGATCCCAGATCCGGCGTTGGAGGCGAGGCAGGAGGCCATGGCAGGGCGGTGATGAGCTCTCCGGTGAGGTGACGAATTCCGACGGCGGCGCATGGAGGCAGGCGGCGGTGCGCGGACCTCGGGCGGCAGTGGCGGCGCGGCACGCGGGGCAGGGTCGCGGGCGACGCGTCGACGGAGCGGTGCCGCACGGCGGAGGGAGGAGCGGCGATGCGGCGGGGTTCCGACAAGGCTCCGGTGGCCGGAGCACTCCGGCGATGGCCGGGTCCGGCGAGGCGCGCGGACGCGGGAGGAGGCGGCGAACGACGGCGAGGCGCGGGCTCCCTCGGGCCCGACGCGGCCCGGGGCTGGCCTAATCTGGGCCTCACGGGCCCTGGCGGCGGGAAGGAGAGAGAGGGCGACGTGGCGGCATGGGAGAGGCCGGATAGTGGTGTCGTACATGTCCGTCGGTGGTGGGGAAGTGTCCGGCGGCGCGAGGGGAAGAAGACTAGGGTTTCATCCGTGAAATTCGGAGAGGGCCACATATTTATAGGTAGAGGGAGCTAGGAGAGTCCAAATGAGGTACCGTTTTCGGCCACGCGATCGTGATCGAACAACCGAGAGGATGGAGGGGGTTTTGATGGATTTTTGGGCCACTTAGGAGGGGTGTTGGGATGCAACACACACGAGGCCTTTACGATTCCCCGGTTAACCGTTGGAGTATCAAACTGACTCCAAATGGCACGAAACTTGATAGGCGGTCTACCGGTGGTATACCAAGCCCGCTTGGCAAATATCGGTCCAATCCGAGAACGTTCAACACATGCACACGAAAAGAGGCAAAAGGGGGCGCCGGAGGACATAGGAGTGCCGGATTGCAAAACGGACAACGGGGAAAATGCTCGGATGCATGACATGAACACGTATGCAAATGCGATGCACATGATGACATGGTATGAAATGCATGACACGCAAACAAATGACAAGGCGACAACAGCGAATAACTGGAAGACACCTGGCGCAATGGTCTCGGGGCGTTACAAATACATACTCCCCCAAGCTTAGGCTTTTGGCCTAAGTTGGTCTATGGCCACGACTGGCCTGGTGGATATCCAAAATAACAGTTGGGGTCGTACTGTGATGAAGCCTCGGATTGCCACTGGTTGGCAATCATCTCCGGGTCCCACTGATAATCAGACTGTCATGGAGGATCAATTTGTGATTCCGGCTCTGGCTTTGTAGCTGCTCTAGGGTTTTGGGAGGCATGAATGGCCTCTAACGGAACAAGGTACTTGCTGTTCGCGTTGGTCGTGGAGGAAGGCGGTGAGGCCTGCATTCTCAGCCTATTCATAGAAATCATCATAAATCCCGACTGGTCTCAAGAAATCATCACAAGGACATTCACACGGCCATACCTCCGCGGTGCGAGTTAGATTATACTTGGGTCTCTTATCCTCCTCACTTTGCTTATCCTTCGAGCTTCGGCTTGATGAGCCCCTAAAAAACCTCTTCATTATTTTCTGAAAAATTCTGAATTTTTTAGCAACTTCAAATAAAAGTGAACCAAACTCAACAAAATTGATAGCAACTGCTCCTACAAGTGCCTAGAGCCTATATCATGCATTAGGGTAACTTAGAACCATATAAATTTGACATGCAAGCTCAAGAACATGGTCACCGAGGCAGCACAAATTTGCAGTGAATAAAGCACTAGAGCAAAAACTAATTGGATCAATGGAGGAGTCACATACCAAGGAACAATCCCAAAGCAGTTTTGTGAGAGGTTCTTTGAGCAAGGAGATCGAAAATTGCAGCAAAATGAGCTAGAACTCGTGCTTGAGCTGGATGGTGATTTTTTTGGGAGGAAGAAGAAGTGTGTGGGTGTAGGAATAAGTGGAGGGGAGCCACCATGGGCCCACGAGGCAGGGGCGCACCTAGGGGGTGGGCGCGCCGTGGACCCTCGTGGCCAAGTGCTTGCTCCCCTGATGTCTTCTCAGTGCTAGATATTCTCAAATATTCCAGAAAAAATCATATTTAAATTTCAGGGCATTTGGGGAACTTTTATTTTTAGGGTATTTTTATATTGCACCGATAATCAGAAAACAGACGGAAATTACTATTTTTGCTTTATTTAATATAATTAACAGAAAGTAAAAAGAGGGTATAGAGAGTTGTGTTTTCTATCATATCAAAAGGAATCCATTAACAAGGTTGATCAAGTCTTGTTAACAAACTCATTTCGAGTAATATGAAACCGAGAATTTTTTAATAACACTAGGTTACCTCAACTTGGATATGCACATCCCCAATATTAAGAATATCATATTTCTTCTTGACAGTAGGAAGAGGAAATTCAAAACCTCCAAAAATAATCGATGGAATTTTTCCAATAGAGTTGATACTATGAACTTGAGGTTGTTTCCTTGGAAAGTGTACCGTATGCTCATTACCATTAACATGAAAAGTGACATTGGCTTTGGTGCAATCAATAACAGCCCCTGCAATATTCAAAAAGGGTCTTCCAAGAATAATAGACATACTATCGTCCTCGGGAATACCAAGAATAACTAAGTCCGTTAAAATAGTAATGTTTGCAACCACAATAGGCACATCTTCACAAATACCGACAGGTATAGCAGTTGATTTATCAGCCATTTGCAAAGATATTTCAGTAGGTGTCAACTTATTCAAATCAAGTCTACGATATAAAGAGAAAGGCATAACACTAACACCGACTTCAAGATCACATAAAGTAGTTTTAACATAGTTTCTTTTAATGGAGCATGGTATAGTTGGTACTCCGGGATCTCCTAGTTTCTTAGGTATTCCACCTTTAAAAGTATAATTAGCAAGCATGGTGGAAATTTCAGCTTCCAGTATCTTTCTTTTATTAGTAACAATATCTTTCATGTACTTAGCATAAGGATTCATTTTAAGCATATCAGTCAAACACATACGCAAAAAGATAGGTCTAATCATTTCAACAAAGCGCTCAAAATCCCTATCATCCTTTTTCTTGGATGGTTTGGGAGGAAAAGGCACGGGTTTTTGAACCCATGGTCACTACAAAAAAATACACTTCCGTGATGTACGTGTTTGTCACAGTAGGTCGCGTCTTTTGTCATGCATGTACATCCATGACAAATTTATGACAGAATCAAGATAGTCATACTTGTGCTGTTGTAGAAGTGTTCCATGACATTACCAAAATTATCATCACGGAAGTGTCCACTTCCATGACGATCAATCGCGCGTCACAGAAGTGCTTTCGTCAAAGGTGACCGACACGTGGCATCCACCGTAACGGAACGCCGTTAAGCTATCGGGTCGGGTTTTGGATCCGATAACCCGTTAACAGCCCTGACCAATGGGAAATTTCCACGTGTAAAATTCTTATTGGCCAGACGAAACACATGTTAGCTCGTCAGTGGGTCAGATAGGCGCCTATGATATGTCGACACGTGCCACGGCCCCACCACCGGCCTATTTAGCTTACAAAGCCGGCCCGTTTGACTTGGTCAAAAGTTAACGGGCTGGCCCATGAAAAGCCTGTTAATGGTCTCTTCGCAAATAGCCCAATTTACGGCCCGTTAACTCACGGCCTGTTAGGCCCTAAAGGAAACCGGCCCAACAACGTCATGTGGGCCATCGAATATAACACCAGCCCATTTCACTTTCGGCCCATGTATGGCCCACGGCGTCTTTTGGCCCATATGAGGCCTTCATATCTTTCGGCCCTTTACAGGTCCACAGTGACTCTAGCCCATAATGAACAGTAATTTTCTTTATACCCGTTAACGGCCCGTGATTTACATGGGCTATTTCCATCCCGTGTTAGCTTTCGGCCTATTGACAGCCCATACGTTCTTGGGCTCCTTTTCGGCCCTCGATTACTTCTGGCCCGTTACTGGCCTATTTCCTTAATGGGCCAAATTCGGCCTATGGCAAGAGTCGGCCCATTACTGGCCTATTCCCCTAATGGGCCAAATTCGGCCCATGGCAAGAGTCAGCCCGTTACTGGCCTGTTACCCTAATGGGCCAAATTCGGCCCATGGCAAGAGTCGGCCCGTTTCTGGCCTGTTAACCCGTTGCGCCGTTTCCAGCCCGTCCTATATTCTGGCCCATTAACGACCCGTTATGCCTGTGACAGAATTAAGCCTTTGCTGTCCTACGGCTTGTTAACGGCCTGGGCCGATACCAATTACGCCCGATTACGGCCCATGTAGACCCATTTATCCGATGGCCCGAGGCCCACCGATTACAGGCCCATTTATCGATGGCCCATAGGAGACCCATGGATCCTACGGCCCGTATATGGCCCATTGTAGTTTCCGCCACTAGCGAACCAGAGAAAAAGAAGACTAGGAAATAAATAAGGCCAAAACGAACGCTAGGATATTAAGGCGATTGCACAGATTACATCCACTCGGCATCGAACATCGCCACCAGTGCAAATATAGGGAACACCCTACACTATACAAAAATGGCTTGCTATTTTCTTCAGCCGATGGCTGCACGTTAAGAATAAATTTTGTATCGCACTAAAACAAATTACAACTATGTAACAAAAGGAAGGTTGGCATAAAACTTAACAGTCTAGCAGATAAATGCACCACCAGAAGTTCAGAAGCTCAGTTCATTTGACCTGACTGTTACATTTTCATGCTGTATTGTCTGATGGAGCACCATAACCCTCCCCTTCATTTCCCCTAGGCTCCTGAACAACATAGCAAATGTCTGATAGTCTGGTTTCAAAACCATGCATATCTTGACGACATTGAGCAATGTTTCTCCTTGTTTCACAAAGGGTCTCTGTTAGGGAATGGACTTGTGTCTGGAGCGCAGATACAACATTGCTTTGACCTTGCATATCCTGATCATGAGGCAGTTTGGACGATATTGCCTTAACAACCAACCCAGTATTACGCAGGAACGTGCTTTTGGCACTATTAGTGGACAGGTACTGACCCACTGCAGCAAGAGCTGACATTGCAGTTATAGTTGCCTCGCCACCTTCAGAAGGTGGCGGTTCCACCATTTTTTCCATAGATCGCTGAAAAGTTGAGGTTTTACATTAGTAGTACCAGAACAGAAGATATTAAGGAGGCAGCAAAACCAAACAAAATAGCTTTGGTCTATATACAGAACTTATTCTGGTGAACCCATGTTAAATATTAGTTGTATTTCATTGCAAAGTACGTTATAAAACCAGGTTCCAAACATATGGCCATGTACCATCGCTAATGTATTGTCTATTTCTTCACATTGTATTGAGGGCTAAGGATAGAGACGAAGTTTATAATACGGTAAGCATAGTATGACATCATTCATATCACAAAATAACTGAGAATAGACAAATAGGCAATTGTAACATTGTGTGGGCAAGTCCAGCACGGAACTAGATTACGGGTCAAGATCAAAGGAACATCACTCCTCTCTTTTAAACCTTGTAAGGTGCAATGATACTCTAAGACAATTGTGTATAAAATTGAAAAGAGTAATAGACATTGGCTGCAAACCATGCAGTTCAAGGCACAAGTCAGAGTAAGTAGTAGTTAAAAGGCATGAGGATTAAGGACTTACAACAGCGGCTTTGACTAGTGTAGTCATGCCCTTCTTCTTGCTGGTGTGACAGTCCTTGAAGATTTCCACAACATTTGGTTCAGGTACTTTTTGGTCCTTGCGGGCTTTCTTCTACATTTCGAACAAGTCAATATAGATCTGATAATATGTACATCGAAAAGAGTGAAACAACAGCTAATTACAAGAGCCTCGCAGTGTGCAATATAGCTACAAGATCCCGTCGTCTGTTGGAATTTCACTTTCGTATGGTTGGCCTTCTTCTTTGAACAGTTCACCTACAAGAAGATAGATTTGTGTGGCACATGCGTAAATAGGACTTCAACATGTGATCTGATCACATATATATAATGTACCTGATACTTTGGATCAGACCAGTGTTTAACAAGGCCCCTCCAGTCTTCATCCAATATATTTTCAACTCGAGATGTTTGGGAAAGTTCACTATTAGCCTTGCCTTCAATGTCAGTTTGCCTCAAGTTATACCGATACTGTCGCAGAGCTGACTTGAAAACATGGGTGCAAGCTTGTCTGGTTGCATCATCTTGGCTATCCAACTTGAACCTCATCTGTTGAAAATTATGGGAGTCTCATTATCAGCAACCTAGAAAGTATGGGACAGAGCAAAACGATATTACTAGTTTCCATACATAACCATACTTACAGATAAATGGTCGAGGAAGGTGTTGAACTGGGTTTCGTCTTTGTCATTCCTGTACTGAATCCATGTTGGGAGGATACGTACATGACACCTAACGGCAACCGATGCCTCTGATACTAACTTGGCTGACTCTGTAGCATCACGTGGCCTTTTTAAACCTGCCTCAAAATGGATCTCCATTCTTCCTCCTCTAGATTTAGTTAACCTATCGAGCTTTATCCCTGCTGTTTGTTTCCTCTTGCGCCTAGGTGCTAGTTCAACAACGAACATAGGAAGTGTTAGTGTACATCAAACTGTGAGACTACATATAAAGAAGCATGCAACTGTAACTTGACTCCAGCAACTACCTTCCTGCTGTTGAAGCTCACAAGGTTCATCTGATATTGCCAACTCGTCTTGTGTCAAGAGTGCTTGGGAAGTAGTGTCAGGTGGCAATGGAGCTTGGGAACGTGCTGTTAGCTTAGTTGACGCACGAGTAAGTCGTGCAGCTGGTAGTATTGTGGTAGCACTACTAGGAAAGGGCTATAGATGAAATTGACACTAATGGCGCCCAGACATGTGGTGCGCCACTACTATATACTAATGGCGCACCATGTGTTGGTGCGCCATTAGTAACAAGATTTTTTTATTTTTTTTCAGAACTAGTAATGGCGCACCAGGGGATAGTGCGCCATTACTAGTTAAACTAGTAATAGCGCACCACATCCACGGTGGGCCATTAGTAAATTTTTTACAATTTTTTTTCAAAACTAGTAATGGCGCACCACATCCACAGTGCGCCACTAGTAATTTAAAAAAAATAATTTTTTTTGAAAACTAGTAATGGCGCACTGTGGGAGCGGTGCACCATTACTAGTTCAACTAGTAATGGCGCACCACTCCCACGGTGCGCCATTACTAACTTGCCCCAAAAATTCCCTCGCATGCACCCCCCCCCCCAAGTGGACCGCCTTTTTAGTTTTTTAAAAAATAAAAGAAAATGATGAAAATGTCAAAAAAAAAAGAAAATAAGTTTCCCATGTGATATGTGGTCTAGTTGTTGGGAAAATTTACAAATATGAATTTCGACTTTATTTGCAAAATCTCTCTGGAATTTGTAAAATGGGCATAACTTTTGCATACGAACTCGGATTTAAAAGTTACGGGGCTTTTAAGATGGGTGACCCCGTTAAACATTTTCAAAATCCTCAAAAACCTAACAGAAAAAAAGTTATGAGGCTTTTAAGATCTGGAGGCAAAAAAATTCAATAAATTTCAAACTTACTAGTGGTGCACCGTATGCTAGGTGCACCACTAGTAACAGAAAAAAAGTTAGTTTCGATTTTTTTTCGGGATTTTTTTTCAAAATATGATACGTAATATGAATGGAAGTTTGAAATATTTTTTCGAAATTTCATCACACTCATGAACATGAACAAAGTCCTAAACATCAACAAGGTTTAATAGGATTGATATGCTAGATATATCAACAAGTGCGTGTGAAGTGAGCTGGTGCTTGGGTTGGATAGAACTCTAAAGTTAAGCGTGCTTGGGCTGGAGTAGTGTGAGGATGGGTGACCTTTTGGGAAGTTTGACCACGGAGTGCAATTTAACCTGACATTAAGCATATTGACTCGAGATTAAGCCATAGTGACCTGAGATTAAGAAAAAATAAAAAAATTGATAAAGATTAAAAAAAATTAAAAAAAAATATTTGAAAATTTTTTATTACTAATGGCGCACTTCTATGTGGTGCGCCATTACTAAGTCAGATAGTAATGGCGCACCTCTAGGCATACTAATGGTGCACTACAGGTGCGCTATTAGTATCTGGTATACTAATGGCGCACCAGTGATGCGCCATTAGTAAAAAATACTAGTGGAGGATTTAAAAAAAATTAAAAAAATATTTGAAAAAAATTTATCACTAATGGCGCACTTCTATGTGGTGCGCCATTAATAAGTCAGATAGTAATGGCGCACCTCTAGGCATACTAATGGCGCACTACAGGTGCGCTATTAGTATCTGGTATACTAATGGCGCACCAATGGTGCGCCATTAGTAAAAAATACTAGTGAGTGTGGTACTAGTGGCGCGCCAGTAGTGCGCCATTAGTAGGCAAAACTGGTGCGCCACTAGTAGGCCTTTTCCTAGTAGTGTAGGTGTTGCAAGAACTAGGGCTGTCTCTGCTTGTTTGGTGGAAGCTATTTGTTTCTGTTTGGCTTTTTTTGCAACTCGTGAAGCATGGGATGCCGTGTTTGTAGAATTATCCACTGGACTTTGACCTTCTATTGCATCATCAGTACCAGCAGAATCTGCAGGATTCGTCCGCTTCCCATTCCCTGCCATTCTGTGTTTCTTCCTCTTTCTCTGTGCCATGTTAAGTCAAGCCGACAAGAAAAACGAATAACAATTTAGTTCTTCAGAACAAATTGATGCTTGATGCAGACGAACTGAACTTTGATGTTAGACAACCACATGATAGGAGGGTGTAATACGTATGAAAAACAGGACGGAAGAGATAACCAGAACAATGATGTGTAAACTAAGAAGAAGACATTTCACCAAATTAGAAGCAATGCAATGGAAGGTAGACACTATATGAAAGATGCTACAAATATCGCTCTGCCAAGTTAACATTGTCTCATCATAAATGGCGTTTAAACCAATGTGAAGCAGTACAAGAAATAAATCATATGAAAGATGCAAACAACATCACACTACCATGTGAGAGGTCTCTCGTCATTAGTGCCATTGCATATTCACAGCATTATATTGGATATTCACAGCTGATGATGTGTAAACTAACGAGAAGGCATTTCAACAAATTAGAAGCAATGAAAGCTAGACACCGTATGAAAGATGCAACGAATATCACTCTACCAAGTTAAAACTGTCTCGTCATAAGTGCCATTCCAACAAATTAGTAGTACAAGCTAGAAAAGAATGTGAGATGTAACCTATATCACACTCCGAAGTCAAACATGTCTTATTGTAAGTGATTGTTGCAGGTTACACAACAGTAGTAATTTTATGTAAGAACATGGTGTGATAGACAGACATTGTATGTTCTAGAAATAGGAACACGTGTCTTATTCAAGTATAATGTGTAAAGTAAGCAGATGGAATTCAACAAAATTAGAAGCAATACAATCTAGACATCACACATAACATGCAACCACATATAACAATGCCAAGTTAGAGGGAGCACCGGTGATACTGCACTAGGGGAGACCTGCTCATCATAAACACAACTTTGTTGAGTGTCTATGCATGTGTTGTCTTGGAAATCATCTTGGGGGTGTGGAGGAGTAGAAACTGTAGATGCCCTCCGTTAGGAAGGAGCACCTTTATCCGCTGCCTTGCTAACTTCCTTCCGCTTTATTGATTTTGAATTGTCAAGTAAAACCGACAAGAAAAAGCAATAAAATTCTCTCTTCAGAACTCATTCATGCATGATACTAACAATCACTACTTTGATGTAAGGCAAACACATGATACCAGGATGGAATATGTATGAAAAACAGGACGACATGGCATGTTTACAACTATTTGTGTAAACTAAGCAGAAACCATTCCAACAAATAAGAAGCAGTGCAAGCTAGACACCACATGAAAGATGCAACCAATATGACTCTGCCAAGTTAAAAGCATCCCATCATAAATGGCATTTCAACAAATTAGAAGCAGCGCATGCTATAAATCTTATGAAAGATGCAACTAATATCTCACTGCATATACTAAAGGTGTCTCGTCATGTTGATTGATGCGGGATACAAAAAACAATAGTTTTATGTAAGGACATGCTTAATAGACAGATGTACTATGTACTAAATACAGGAAGGCATGTCACATTAACAGGTATAATGTATAAGCTAAGCATACTAGCACATGCAATTTAACCAGATTGGAAGAATTACAATCTAGACACCATATGCAAGATGCAACCACATATTACGCTACCAAGTTAGAGCAAGCACCTGCGATGCTAGTGTAGGGGAAATGCTGTAATCAACTACAGAGCTACGTTCACTATCTTCATCTAGCATTTTTGTTTGTTGAGAATCATGTCGGGAGGCTGACGCTGCATTCTTTAAATGAGGAGTAGTCCCCTTGCATGCCTGCCTCGTCATAAGTGATTGATGAGGGATACACAAGAACATTAATTTGATGTACAAACATGGTTAATACACAGATGTACTAGTATGTGCCAAAAACAGAAAGGCATGTCATATTCAAAGGTATAATGTGTAAGCTAAGCAGATGCAATTTAACCAAATTGGAAGCAATACAAGCTAGACATCCGGCTGGAGTGGTGAGGATGATCATCTAGGACCTGAGAGCCTGGTGGGAGGCGGGCTGCTCCGCCATCATCACAGCTTTTTAGTTGGCTTCCAGGTGATGCCTATCTTTGCTGGGCTTGTCACTGGCTCGGCCAGTGCCCTGACTAGCTATTTGTCTTCTGGTGCTCACGGGATGGTGGTTCATGTAAAAAAATATCTTTCCTTATCTTACCGACTTCGGCCTTTTGAATACAAGCTAGACACCATATGGAACATGCAACCACATATGACACCGTGAAGTTAAAGCAAGCACCTGGGATGGTGGTTCATTGCCAGCGAGGTCATCATCTCCAGAGCTACGTTTACCATCTCCATCTGCTGACACTGCACCCTTTATAGCGTTGTAACGTGTCTTGCCTACCCGCATACGAAGCTGGAGCGACTTCTCTCTTTTCTTTTTGGCTTCTCTCATGGCAGCAGAGTCTGAAATACCCTTGCATATAAACACAATAGTGAGAGTAAGGGTGAAGTGTGTGCAGAACTAGTGCACTGTAAAAGTAGCACATAGCAGGTGGCTGAAAAATAAATGACAGGAGACATATGATAGCTCTACAACATTGCATGGCAAACAAAATTAGATTCTACTTCGTATGATTTTGTAATATTTGAGCACAGGAAATGCAGGTACTCCTCCATCACACCACCACATGTGGTCATATCTAAGATAATAGTCGACTGAAAATAAATAGGTCAGTCGATTTTTTTAATGAACCGTCTGATCTATAAGGAACGAGCAGATGGCCTTCGTCTACCTCCCGCCAGTCACTGTTGATGATCTGTTTGAACCGCCAACGACCACCGGCCCAGACCCCTGCCTCCGCCGCCCCGCCCTCCCATCGACCTCACACCACCGTCGTGCTAGGCAGCGCCCCCAGGCCATCCCTTTATTCCCGGCCGACCTCCAGATCGGGCGCCAGTAGCTCTAGGTTGCACACGCCCCTAAGATGAACACCAAGGCGCTTCTTCCCCGGTGTAATAGGCGTACTAGCTCCTCTTACGCCGGGGAATGCTTCCGTTAATTGGGAATCAACTGGCCAGAAATTGAAATTCAGGGGGGCGACGGACCTCTAGCTAAGGTGAAATAGTATATGAGGAGAAACCTTGTGCATCGCGAGTTACTAGGAACATCTAGTATCAAGAAGAAGAGGTCAACTAGTGTCTTCTGTGGGATGAATACCGTGCAAGTAGAGACATAAGATTTGCATGAATAAGGGAAGAGGAGTACCTTTTTCGGTTGTCGGTGTGGTCACCTCCACATGTCGCGCCAATCTTCTTCTTTTTACCTGGGAAACCGATGTTCTGGAGGGTGTGGGCTTGGATGAACCCATGGCCAAATTGTTGACTGTGTTGACGTGGCCGTATGTCGGCGGAGGGGAAGCAGATCCGAGGTGGCGAAGGACGGCATAGCAGGAACAGCTCCGGTGTGGTGGAGGGTGGCGAAGTTGGAGCGGCAGCAAAGAGGCGCAGGACGGCGTGGTTGAACTGGCTCGGGTACGGACAGCTCGGCCTCGACTTCAACTACTAGCCGTGGAGGGCGTTGCGGTTGAGGTTGCGGTGGACGACGACGTCGGGGTATCAGCTCCAGCATGATGGAGGAGGGCGGCGGTTGATGGGTGGGATGGGGTGGCGGACGGAGGACACCGGGGTTTCGCGGCTGCTGGAGAGGTAGTTTTGGCGCCCAAGGAGTACGAATGGGGAATCTGACGGGTGGGGGGGGGAACCATGTTTCGGTCTGGGACGCGCTTGTTTTTGGCTTTTTTGAACAGAAGATGGGACGCGCTTGTTTGAAATTTGGGGAAAGTACAAACTTTGCCCCCTCTTAAATTTTGGACCTACTGCAGGTCGGGGGTAGGATGGTAATCCCAGGTGTCCCAAATAGTGGGCGGGAGCGATTTCGGCCGCGCGCATGTGTGCTTAGGCGGCCATTGTGTATGAATGTTTTTCGGATGCGGTTGCATGGCGTCTAGATGATGCTACAAACCTACCCTGGTTTAGACCTTTGGACGTTGGGCCGGTAGGTTTAACGGGTCAGATTTATTAGAAAAGTAATTTCCTTGTACTACCAAACATGGGTCTCACGCGGTTTCGGGCGAGTAGAGGCTCTTTTGGCGCTTCGTTCGAAATTTTGAAACACAAGCATTCACGTTTAGAGTACTCTTGAACTATTAGGATTGACCTAAATAGACAACGTTATATTTCACCTTGTATGTTTGAAAACCTCATTAAATTATCCGCTTCTTTTTGAAATTTTGACACTTGAAAATCCTATAACTACAATTATTTTGGAATGGAGGAGCTAAATTTGAATCTATTTTGTACACGACTACATATGCTATTATGTACAAAATCAAAGCAAAGATTGGTGCCCCCATAATTTAGGTATGGTTTACAAATGCCATGATGTCAAATTCAAATTATTGAATGGACTTCATGTTGAATTCGATTTTTTAAACCACCTTAAGTTGAATTCAAATGTATGCTAGTTCATAGGTAGCTATTTATAATGTCCATTGTGTAACTTTCATATGTATAATGTGCTTTACACACACAACATGAACTATACTCACGTTTATATTCGATTGCTAAAGCGATGCATTGTCTGGACTTCAAAATACTAAATATGTGGATCAATTGTGTCAAATAATAACATAGACATGTGCAAATTCGATAGAATCTAGATGTCTGATGGATCAATGACCGCTCCTTATGCGAATTGCAAGTATCATGATCCCATCCTAATATTTGGATACAATTTATATATTTAATCAAAGTGTAGAGCAGTCTTTTACGTGTAGTTTCACTCTCCATTGGTGGTCTCTCACACATGCTCACACACTCTCTCCTGAGGTGTCTTTCTCGCACACATGCTCTAGGTATAACCCTCCCTCCCTCTCGTAACCATTTACAACTGTTTCCACTAACCTTTATCACAAGCACTCTTCCTCTCGCAAACATACACATGCACAATCCTCATTGACCCTTTCTATATACATGGACCTGCCTACGTGTCTCATGTACGCACATTATCTTTACACCTGTCTCTCACGCATTGTCTGACACCTCTCTTCCTAATCGACAAGTATGATTCTAGCAGAGCATTCTGTAGGATGCCCCTTAAAGTTAGGTTGGATGAATAGTAATATCAGAGATAAAGGGGTTACCTTAGTCCGAGAACCTAGGGTTACAAATCCTAGCCGGCTTTGTCAGTGGACACAGAGTCCTTCACAATTCTGCTATCTTTGTCTTGTACGACTAGTCATCCATGGGTCTTCCTAAATGCGTCACGGGCCGACCAATGTGGCACAGGACGGAACCGAACGAAGGGCCTCACCTCGACCCACCGAACCTCACGCGGTGACACACCCTCTGCCCCCACATCTCATTATCTTCTCACACCCACACATACCAACACAAACACCACACACACAGAAAATTTCTCCTGGTGCCTCTATTCCCTCCCCCCTTGCATATACACACTCAAGGGAATGGAATCTCTTGTCGTGAAGTCATATTCGTCTCTCTCTCTCTAGACCACTCTCATTTCTCATGCTATCTCTCCCACGCCCCCCCGTCGGCCCCTCTATCCATGCCTCTCTCAAATACGTAATACACACACATACCTCTCTAGGCCCCACCAAATGCATCAACTACACATTCACACATGTTACATCAGGTACCCCATTGATCTAAAAAGCCCCTTCTTCATGTTTATTTCGCATACAATATTCCTTTTGAATAAAGTGTGGCCAAAAAATTATTTTAGAGTTTCTACATATATACAACATTACAAAGTTATATGGAGGAGTACGAACGCTAATTCGCATTGCATGGTGCCCACAATGATATTTATTCCGCACTATGAATTTGTATATTTTTATACTATATACAAAGTTAGTCATAATAAAGAGAAATGAAGAGCATATCTCCCTCCATCGCATACCCCCCTGTACACCCCTTTCACGTATGCACACAAAACTATCTCCAGGTCCTCTAAAAGTAAGCCCCTAGAAAATTCACACATGTTTCATCTTTCTCTCGCGGTATATGCAATGACGATCATTGTATTTGAAGCGAAAGCACGATACGTACATTGGACTTCAGAATCCACTCATTACGGTCACCATTTACGTTTAGTGGTTATTATATAGTCACGGGCTCACTGTACAACTCTGTATTTGCTCATGACATGACTAGTTGACCAGTTAAACGCTCCACGTGGCACCTCTAGTGTTGCATCACATTATCTCACTACCATCGCGTCCACCTGTCGACTTGTATCTACTCTACATCTACACTCTTATAAAATACACTCTTATAAAAACAGAGTTGGTGATGATGGTGTGCCTGCCATCCTACAATATAGGCCGTCTGATTTATATCTGACGAATAGGAAAGAAACTATGGCAATTTTGAAAAAAGGTACCCACACACCTCTCCACATTTGCAAATAAGGCCTTCCCTCGTTCATCCTTTTCTCTCACAAGATAAAAAAGTCATACAAATGCATCTTGATGTTACATGCAACACACGGGCATCTTGCTAGTAAGAATGAAAACAAACGACAAAAAAATATTTGGACGGTGGTTCGAAGTCATGACCGCGGGCACAGCGGATAAGGTGGCCTTGTATTGGTATGCTGAGCCGTCTGTTTTAACACACAAGAGTTGGTGTGGTGATTATACACACACACACGCATGCACATGAACTGTATCCACGCAACACATGCACCCACGCACGCACGCAACACTCACATGTACACACGCAGCCACGCACGCACGCAACACTCACACGCATGCCCGCACGCATGCATGCACACACCAGTACACCACACGACCAACACACACTCTCAGGATCAATTGCTCAACCTACATGTGCATGCGCACACATCAGGCCCTGACAGACACATACACAACCAGGTGATTCCCGCGCACGGGTTGGAGCCTTGTCGCGCCTGCGTAAATTTGTGTTTATCTGACCTTTTGCCTATGCGAACTGACAGGTGGGACCCACAAGGAACATGGTCAATTTAACTAGTCAACATGGCGCCACACAGACTATTTGGCCGGTCAACAGAGTGCAATCCAATGCTGAACTGTGAGCAAGTGACCGTATAATCACCGCAAAACGTATATAGTGACCGTAATCAGCTTATTCTGAAGTTCGGTGACCGTATTACGCTTTTCTCTCTGTAGGCCCTCCAAAACTACATCTCTACACGTTCTCTCATGTTACATCTAACAACTATGCAATACAACACTACTACTACACTCTAACACAATAAATCATATGTGTTTTTAGTTTTACTAGATATCATATGTTACTTATAATTATTCAGTTTGCATACATTAAAATTGCCTTTGAAATGTATGGCCAGTATCATCTACCGCGCAGGGAAAATCCCGCCCTTTCCTGTTTAATCGGTTTGTATAGATGGATCGTGCGAAACAACAAAACTATAGTACTATATAGTACAAGTGACAGTTCACTAGGCCGTCGTGTCGTCTACTCCTCCGTCGTAAGAGTGGAGCGCTCGCTTTCATAAATCTTCTAGTCCCTTATGCCGACATGTGGGACATCAAGCTACCAGGTCCACCTGCCATACCGGAATATAGTGCAGAGCAGCCGGGGTGAAGCACCCCAGTCATGGCACCGGCGTAGTAATGATCAATGAGGCGTCAAATCACAAAGCTGCACCTTTCCTGCCGTTAAGTTGGAGGGACGAAGCAACCATCATTTCACTCGTTGCGGAATCCGCTTCTCCCTCATCTTCTTCAAATTAACCACGTGTTGCTTCTGCCGTTGTTCTGCCTCATGTGGGACGCGGATCGGCTTGGTAAAGCACTGACACGTGGGACCGCATGTTAGCAAACTGCGAGGACAACGCACGTCCTCCGAAAATAAGAACCCTAATCCTAGGGGCTGTTTGGTTCCCAATCACACCTTGCTACACTTTGCCACACCTAACATTAGGTAAGTTTGACCAAGTTAGGTACGTGTTTGGTTCTAGCCACACCTAAGGCAAGATTTTTTATGAGCAGTGAACCCTACATGTCATAGACACAAAAAATGTGGCAAGATTCCCTTAGGCAAGCCAAAGTGTGGCTAACAATTTGAGCAACTCAACTAAGGAAAGTGTGGCAAAAATCATGTGGCAATATATGGCAAAGGTAGTCACAATCCAAACAGCCCCCTAGACTTACAAAGGGCTATGTAGCTGCTACGTATACTTTCCATCTAATCAATATATGCCCCCCTGATTTTTAGGTGGGGTGGGCCTAATCCTCTCCTTTAATCCAATCAAATAGTCCCACATCACATCAGTTAGTAACTTTACGTAAACCATTACATGGATGTAGCATTGCTCAAATAAGAAACCTCCCCCGCTATCCGCGCGGCAAAATCACCTCCTTTTTACTAATCTTGATTCTATAATTTTTTAGATCAATATAATTGAGATTTGTATAGGTAGCACACAGGAGCAAAACCAAGTGGTACGGTTAAGGGCATCCACAATGTGTAGCCAAATGTGAAAATAGCTTTTGGCATCGTGGGAACCATTGTGGACGGTGTTGCCAAAGCCAAAAAGATGGAACCGAAGCTCCCTGATTGATTGATTGAAGGAATAGAAAAATGCAACGTCTCTCCTCTTTCTCCCATGCTTGGACGCATGCGGTACAGTATAGAGCACAGAGTCTACTCCCCTTTCCCTTCTATCACAAATCACAAAGCAGTGAGGCGTCAAATCACAAAAGCATGGACAAAGCAACCATCATTTCACTCTTCGCTCACTCCGCTTCTCCATCATCTTCTTCGAGAAACCATCTCACCGCACTAGTACTCCTAGTAGTACTCCCTCCGGTCCTTTTTTGTCTGCGTCTAAGAAAATTTCGTTCTCCCCGCAATGCTCTGCGCATTGGCATTTTTTCGCTGCTCTTTCCAACCGGGCCCTCCATCCCTTTCCACCGCATGCATGCCTGCAGTAATCCCATCTCTCTTTCCCATGTGCTTCGCATCTTCCCAAGGCAGAGAGAGCTGCTTGCATGCAGAAACAGGAGAGAGAGCGAGAGGCGCATGCGTGCAGAGAGATGGACAGGGGAGAGAGAGAGACGACATGCATGCATGCGGAAGTGAGATGCTTGGGTTGCATGGCGCTGCATTAATCAAGTGATGAGGAGTGAGATGGTTAGCTCTTTGGTCTTTGGAGAAAAAATACGCATTAATTGACACACTAAACGAGGATTTGTATCTATTAAATCCCGCGAAGGAAAACCCCGCCTTTCTTTTTGAACACTAGTACTCCTAGTACGTACGTACTTATCCTATTTGGGTCTAGGCCTTGCATTGCCAAACTTCGCCACACATTTTGCCAAGCTTGCCTAAAGTTTTCAAAATGAGAAGGAGGTACACGGTTGCTCCTGCACGTCGCGGTCGCACCGCACCCTCACACAGTCGCTCCTGCACACCGCAAACCCAACCAAGGGAACGCACCCTCACTGACACGTGCTGTCGCATGTGAACAAACCAAACTCAGCCATCCTATCGCTGACACATAATTTTCATTCATAGAGTATGTTTATCCAACTGCATCTTGGGGAGTATCCGTACGACCCGTGCGGCGGTCTGTTGGGGAAGAAGAAGAGGTGAGGAAGAAGGAAAGAAGGGTTAGGAGACGTAGGATATTCATCCAACCGCCTGAAATGGTAGACTGACCCAAGTCAGGCGACTTGCATAACAAATATATGTTTTTACACAGCAAAAGATCCATAAAAACAATGACATAAAGAAAAACTATCACTGCTCGCGGAAAGAGACGGCCTCGTCGTCTTTGGATGCCGGCGCGAACTAGCCGTCGCTGCCGACGTGTGTCTCCACACCATGGTTTTCCTCGTCCTCCAGCTACTCATTCAAGCGGAGCGTGCGGGCGCTCTGCACAGACGAGAGCACAGCCCGGTTCAAGTCGACGACGTCCGGTTCCGCCTGCAGGAGGGCCTCGATGGCAGCGGCATCCGCGCGCTCCGCGTCGAGTCGAGCCTCCGCCGCCCGGTTCAAGTCCATGACGTCCGGTTCCGCCTGCAGGAGGGCGTCGATGAGAGCGGCATCTGCGCGCTCTGCGTCGAGTCGAGCCTCTGCCGCCTGCTTCAAGTCCAGGACGTCCGGTTCCGCCTGTAGGAGGGCCTCGATGGCAGCGGCATCCGCGCACTCCGCCTAAAGTTGAGCCTCCGCCGCCCGGTTCAAATCCATGAAATCCGGTTCCGCCCGCAAGAGAGCGTCGATGGCAGCGGCATGTGCGCGCTCCGCGTCGAGTTGAGCCTTTGCCTCCCGGTCCTCCTTTAGTATCGCCATGTTGAACCACTGGTCCGCCTGCACCATGGGGGACTCGGACGCCGGCACGAAGTCGACGTCCATCGTCTCATACCCATCGGGGGCCTTCTGCGCCGCGACCTCTGCCAAGAACATTGGATCGGCTTCCTCCTCCTTGTAGATTGGCTCCAGAGAACTCGGGGGTTGGCCCACCGCAAAGCGAGCTTGGGAATGGAGGTCTGTGGCGCCGACCATCGCCGTGATTTCTGCGCGGCGCTCCGGCGTCAGCATCTTGTAGTAAGTGATCTTGCGGCGCACCATGGCTTTCTCGCGAACTAGGGGATGCTTGATGCGGGCTAGGGGATCGAAAGGTGGGGGAATGGGCTGGAGATTTGGTGTGGTTTTAGGGCAGTGGCTGGCGTAGGCCGAGCAGCGAAGGTTCTGGTGTGGATAGTGGTTCCGGTGACGACCGGTCAATCAGTTTTGACTGTACATCGCTCTTATTGCGTTCGCGTTGCAGCCGACACGCTGGACCCTCCATGTTGCTCACCGAATGGAACGCGCTTCGTCTTGCATTTTCGCTCGCTTGTGGGACCACAGTTGAGAGCAAACCGACGTCCCCCCCTCCCCCACCCGCGTCATTTATTATACCACCACTCCCTCCGTTTTATGCGGAGTAAATAAAAATAGAGGGAGTATACTACGGAAGAGGATCCCCTGACGTGGCCGAACCCATTGAGTAACTGACATGCGGGGCCTAGCAAGCATGGGGTCCGCCAGTAAGTGACCGAAAGGGAGGGTAAGGTAGGGATACCTATGTCAGAGGATCCACTTCCACTATTGTTGGGGATATTACTACGAGGCGTAAACCGGCCTATCTGGGCCGGGTTAACTTCATCAGTAGTTAATTATGCTAAATCCCATGAAGGCAGATGAGGGCTCAAGGCCCATAGTCGGTTTAAGGCCTGTAGCTGTAAACCGGCGTTGGTATGTAACTTGTGTTGTAAGTTAGGAATAAGTAGAGACCAAACCGGACACATCGATGAGCCGGTATTGGGAATCTGTGAACCGACGGGCGTCACCCGTGTATATAAGGGGACGACCCGGCGACGGTTCAAAAGAGAGACAACAACTCGAGACTTAGGCGAAGCTTGTTTGCTCCCTAGTCATCGAAACCCCATCAATTCCATCACAACTAGACATAGGCTTTTACCTTCATCGAAGGGGCCGAACTAGTATAAAGTCTCTTGTGTCCCTGTGTCCGCTTTAACCCCTTCAAGCTAACCCGTTGCGATGGCTCCACTACTAAGTCCTTTCTCTAGGACATCTACCATGACAAAACCACGACAGGTGGCGCCCACCGTGGGGCTATCACACGATGGTTTCAAGTTCTTGGAGGGCCGCTTTGAAGGACTCGATAGCTACATCATGGGCCGGATGACTAAGAGTCATCGCGGCAAGCTCTACATCGATGATGCAGGCTGGGGCCCCGAGGCCGGCTCAGTTGAGTACGGGTACCGGGTCCCCTTTGGTGGCATACACGTTTTCATCTGCAAGATCGGTGAACCGGGCCCTGAGTCGGACATCTGCACCGACCTCGTCGAAACGGCTCAGCGTGCGCGGTCCGCCCGGGTTAAACCGGCCGTGAGGCATGCCTTCGTGGGAGTCATCCACGGAGGAAGTTATGAGGGTGGATCGGAATCCCGCGGTGAGACCGTCGTTTGTTCCGACGACGAGTCATCAACCGGAGAAGCCGAATCTCTATATCAGCTACAAGACGGCCGGATTGGGGGCTGTTCTGATGGCGACAGTATTCCGGACCCCTCTGATCTACCCAACCGAGTTGGAATATTCATGGCTGGCACACAAGCAGCATTTCATTCTTCGACCGCTGCACCAATAACCTCCAGTTTAGCAGCGGCGACAGCTGCTGGGGCAGGGAGCTCTGCGCGCCCGCCGGCTCAAGTTCTATCAGATCTATTTGATGCATTGGCTGTGCTTATGGCGGAAGCTAATCCGGCGGATCAGGAAGTCCACAACGTGGAGATTGCAAAGGTGAAGGAATAGATCACCTAGGCCAAGGCGGACCTGGCAGCTGAGGATGCCAGGATGACCGCAGAGCGGGCCGCTTTAGACGCACAAGCCTGCAGTCTCATGTTGGACCAGAACGCGTCGCATGAAGTCATGGAGAGGAAGTACCGATCCCGTTTGCCTTCGGTTTTCGAGGCCAGAGACCTTTTCAACACCGAACCAGTAATCCGCTGGAGGTAAACCGGGCGGAAGCCCCTGCGAACGGCGCGCCGGTTCAGCCCCGTCGGATGGATCTACCTCGTCAAAATACTATTATACCTCAGGCTGTTTTGACACCTCCGGGTCACTACTCCAACCCGATGGACAATCTCGTTGCCGCTGCTGCACGGCTGGAGGCCATTCCAATTGAAGGTGACTCGCCGCAGGCAGTAGAGATGCGACGGGTCAAGGAGCTTCTGAGGACAACTTTGGTCCAACAGGAAGCATGCTCGTACAACCGCGACCGGATCCACTCGACCCCCCGTCCATGCCGGAGCTATAGCAGGCATATGGATGAACCGGCAATGTCGAGTAATGAACGACGTGGAGCACCCCATGGCAAAAACCCGGTAGGTGGTGCTGATAACGCTCAGGAAGTGGTGGACCGGGCCCGAGCGCGCAGGGAGGCCGCGTTAGCTGCACAGTATCAGGCTCGGCAGCTTACGCCGGTTCGTCCAACTATCTCGATCGAACCTGGTGTTACTTCTAGTTCCTTGGGGGTGCCTTGCCTTGTCCCGGCTTTACGCAATGTGTGCCTGCCCAAGGATTTCAAAGGCCCGCGCAAGGTACCAAATTACATGGCGGATCAACCTCCAGAGACATGGGTGGAGAGCTATGAGATGGCCATGGAGATGCTTGATGTGGATGATGTGGCGTGTGCAAAATACTTCACCATGATGCTTGAAGGAACGGCCCGTACTTGGTTAAAAAGCTTGCCGGCTAATTCTATCAGTTCATGGGCCCAGTTGCGAGCCTGGTTTATCAGCAATTTCAAGGATACATGTAAACAGCCTATGTCGATAGTGGACTTAGCTTCCTGCGTCCAGGAGGAAGGAGAATCGATGACTCATTGGGTGCGCCGGGTTTCACAAGTGTTGCATTCATCAGACCGCATCAACGCTGACACCGCAGTATTAACCCTAGAAGGCAACTGCCGGTTTGGGCCCCTAAAGCTGAAGTTGGGATGGATGAAGCGTCATTGCACTGAGATGGGGACCCTCATGGCTGCTTTGGTAAAGTATGCTGATTCTGATAGTACCAAGGATCCCGAATCTGATGATGACAAGGCAGGAAAGGGAAAGAGGAACAACAACTCCAAAGGGCAGCAGCATCACTTGGCAGACAATGGTGGTGGAGGCAAGCGTAAAGTGGATGGTAACATGGACTTTGTGGCTAATACCAACGCACAGGACAAGGGCCAGCGACGTAGGGGTAAACCGCCAAATTGCAGTGGGGCACCCAACCCTAACCTGAACCGCCTAAACTATCTACTGAGCCAGCCCTGTCCGAGACATGGGACGAAGGAGGCGCCAGCAAACCACCTTTGGAAGGATTGCTTCATTATGCAGGAGTTCAAGAATTCTAATGCTTTCTGGTATGATCACGGCTCCGGCGGTGGCTCAGGATCCGGGCCGGGTTACGGTGGAGGAAATTCCGGTTCAGGATTTAATGGTAATCCGGGCGGACATAATAATTAAAATAATCAGAGCAACCAGGGTGGTTACAACCAACAGCAGCAACAGTCAGGTTACCAGAGCAACCCAAAGCAGTTGAGTAGTGGGCAGTACCATGTCTTCACCACTAGCTTGGACAAGCGAGACCGGAAGGTTCAGAGGCGAGCAGTCAACTCTGTTGAACCGGCTGTGCCCCATTATCTACGCTGGTCTGAACAGCCAATCATATGGAGCAGAGAGGATCACCCTCCCCAGGTTGATAATCCGGGTCAGTTGGCTCTGGTGGTGGCGCCTCAGGTGGGAGGTTACAAGTTCACCAAAGTGCTCATGGATGGAGGGAGCAGCATTAATATCTTGTACTATGAGACCTTCCGTCGTATGGGACTAACAGATAAAAATCTCAAACCGTCTAATATGATGTTCCACGGTGTGGTACCTGGCAATCAGCATATCCTATTGGTAAGATAGCTCTGGAAGTGGCCTTTGGGGATGATCATGATTCCAGGTCAGAGACATTGACGTTTGAAGTGGTGAAAATCCAAAGTCCATATCACGCCCTGTTTGGGCGACCGGCCTACGCCAAGTTTATGGCACGGCCCTGTTATGTGTATTTGCAGCTCAAGATGCCGGGTCACAAGGGGACAATAACGGTTCACGGAAGCCGTAAAATCGCTTTGGAGTGCGAGGAAGGAGATGCGGCCTACGCAGAGTCGGTTTGTGCCACCGAGGAGCTGAAGTATTATAAGGACAATGTTGATCTGGCGGATATGACTCCATTAAAGAAGCCAACTACGGAGCATGATCCGGCCCTGAAGTTCAAATCGGCAGCAGAAACTAAGCTTGTTGACTTCGTACCTGGAGATTCGTCCAAGCAGTTCAGCATCAGTGCCAACTTGGATCCGAAATAGGAAAGCACGCTCATCGAGTTCATCCGTGAGAATCGAGACATTTTTGCATGGAAGCCCTCTGACATGCTAGGTGTAACGAGGCAACTCGCTGAGCACACCCTTAATGTGGATCCTAAATACAAACCGGTGAAACAGTTCCTCCGCTGGTTTAACGAAGAAAGACGCAAGGCGATTGGAGAAGAGGTAGCCAGGCTCTTAGCAGCTGGTTTTATTGTTGAAGTTTTTCACCCTGAGTGGCTTGCCAATCCGGTGATAGTCCTTAAGAAAAACGGCACCTGGCGCATGTGTGTGGATTACACAAATCTTAATAAAGCTTGTCCAGCAGATCCTTTTTGAAGGAAATATGCCCTAGAGGCAATAATAAAGTTATTATTTATTTCCTTATATCATGATAAAAGTTTATTATTCATGCTAGAATTGTATTAACCAGAAACATAATACATGTGTGAATACATAGACAAACAGAGTGTCATTAGTATGCCTCTACTAGACTAGCTTGTTAATCAAAGATGATTATGTTTCCTAACCATAGACAAAGAGTTGTCATTTCATTAATAGGATCACATCATTAGTTGAATGATCTGATTGACATGACCCATTCCATTAGCTTAGCACCCGATCGTTTAGTATGTTGCTATTGCTTTCTTCATGACTTATACATGTTCCTATGACTATGAGATTATGCAACTCCCGTTTGCCAGAGGAACACTTTGTGTGCTACCAAATGTCACAACGTGACTGGGTGATTATAAAGGAGCTCTACAGGTGTCTCCAAAGGTACATGTTGGGTTGGCGTATTTCGAGATTATGATTTGTCACTCCGATTGTCGGAGAGGTATCTCTGGGCCCTCTTGGTAATGCACATCACTTAAGCCTTGCAAGCATTGCAACTAATGAGTTAGTTGCGGGATGATGTATTACAGAACAAGTAAAGAGACTTGCCGGTAACGAGATTGAACTAGGTATAGGATACCGACGATCGAATCTCGGGCAAGTAACATACTGATGACAAAGGGAACAACATATGTTGTTATGCGGTCTGACCGATAAAGATCTTCGTAGAATATGTAGGAGCCAATATGGGCATCCAGGTCCCGCTATTGGTTATTGACCGGAGACGTGTCTCGGTCATGTCTACATTGTTCTTGAACCCGTAGGGTCCGCACGCTAAAGGTTACGATGACAGTTATATTATGAGTTTATGCATTTTGATGTACCGAAGGTTGTTTGGAGTCCCGGATGTGATCACGGACATGACGAGGAGTCTCGAAATGGTCGAGACATAAAGATTGATATATTGGAAGCTTATGTTTGGATATCAGAAGTGTTGCGGGTGAAATCGGGATTTTACCGGAGTACCGGGAGGTTACCGGAACCCCCGGGAGCTGTATGGGCCTTAGTGGAAGAAGAGGAGAGGCAGCCAGGGCTGGGCCAAGCGCCCCTCCCCCCTAGTCCGAATAGGACAAGGAGAGAGGGGGCCGGCGCCCCCCTCCTTCTCTCTCTCTCTTTTTCCACCTCGCGAATCCTATTCCAACTAGGATTGGGGGAGAAGTCCTATTCCCGGAGGGAGTAGGACTCCTCCTGGCGGGTCCTATGATGGCCGGCCGGCCTCCCCCTCTTGAGCCTTTATATACGGAGGCAGGGGCACCCCAGAGAAACACAAGTTGATCCATGTGATCATATTCTTAGCCGTGTGCGGTGCCCCCTTCCACCATAGTCCTCGATAATATTGTAGCGGTGCTTAGGCGAAGCCCTGCTGCAGTAGTGCATCAAGATCGTCACCACGCCGTCGTGCTGACGGAACTCTTCCCCAACACTTTGCTGGATCGGAGTCCGGGGATCGTCATCGAGCTGAACGTGTGCTAGAACTCGGAGGTGCCGTAGTTTCGGTGCTTGATCGGTCGGGCCGTGAAGACGTACGACTACATCAACCAAACGCTTCCGTTGTCGATCTACAAGGGTACGTAGATCATACTCTCCCCTCTCATTGCTATGCATCACCATGATCTTGTGTGAGCGTAGGAATTTTTTTGAAATTACTACAAAACCCAACAGTGGCATCCGAGCCAGGTTTTATGTGTTGATGTTATATGGACGAGTAGAACACAAGTGAGTTGTGAGCGATATAAGTCATACTGCTTACCAGCATGTCATACTTTGGTTCGGCGGTATTGTTGGATGAATCGGCCCGGACCGACATTACGCGTACGCTTACGCGAGACCGGTTCTCCCGACGTGCTTTGCACATAGGTGGCTTGTGGGTGACAGTTTCTCCAACTTTAGTTGAACTGAGTGTGGCTACGCTCGGTCCTTGCGAAGGTTAAAACAGCACCAACTTGACAAACTATCGTTGTGGTTTTTGATGCGTAGGTAAGATTGGTTCTTGCTTAAGCCCGTAGCAGCCACGTAAAACATGCAACAACAAAGTAGAGGACGTCTAACTTGTTTTTGCAGGGCATGTTGTGATGTGATATGGTCAAGACATGATGCTAAATTTTATTGTATGAGATGATCATGACGGTGCTTCAGAGATGGAGATCACAAGCACAAGATGATGATGGCCATATCATATCACTTATATTAATTGCATATGATGTTTATGCATCTTATCTTGCTTTGATTGACGGTAGCATTATAAGATGATCTCTCACTAAATTATCAAGAAGTGTTCTCCCTGAGTATGCACCGTTGCGAAAGTTCTTCGTGCTGAGACACCACGTGATGATCGGGTGTGATAGGCTCTACATTCAAATACAACGGGTGCAAAACAGTTGCACACGCGGAATACTCAGGTTATACTTGACGAGCCAAGCATATACAGATATGGCCTCAGAACACGGAGACCGAAAGGTCGAGCATGAATCATATAGTAGATATGATCAACATAGTGATGTTCACCAATGAAACTACTCCATCTCATGTGATGATCGGACATGGTTTAGTTGATTTGGATCACGTAATCACTTAGAGGATTAGAGGGATATCTATCTAAGTGGGAGTTCTTTAAGTAATATGATTAATTGAACCTAAATTTATCATGAACTTAGTACCTAATAGTATCTTGCTTGTTTATGTATGATTGTAGATAAATGGCCCGTGCTGTTGTTCCGTTGAATTTTAATGCGTTCCTTGAGAAAGCAAAGTTGAAAGATGATGGTAGCAATTACACGGACTGGGTCCGTAACTTGAGGATTATCCTCATTGCTGCATAGAAGAATTGCGTCGTGGAAGCACCGCTGGGTGCCAGGCCTGCTGCTGGAGCAACACCAGATGTTGTGAACGTCTGGCAGAGCAAAGATGATGACTACTCGATAGTTCAGTGTGCCATGCTTTACGGCTTAGAACCGGGACTTCAACGACGTTTTGAACGTCATGGAGCATATGAGATGTTCCAGGAGTTGAAGTTAATATTTCCAGCAAATGCCCGGATTGAGAGATATGAAGTCTCCAATAAGTTCTATAGCTGCAAGATGGAGGAGAAGAATTCTGTCAGTGAGCATATACTCAAAATGTCTGGGTATAATAATCACTTGATTCAAATGGGAGTTAATCTTCCACATGATTGCGTCATTGACAGAATTCTCCAATCACTGCCACCAAGCTACAAGAGCTTCGTGATGAACTATAATATGCAAGGGATGAATAAGACTATTCCCGAGCTCTTCGCAATGCTGAAAGCCGCAGAGGTAGAAATCAAAAAGGAGCATCAAGTGTTGATGGTCAACAAGACCACTAGTTTTAAGAAAAAGGGCAAAGGGAAGAAGAAGGGGAACTTCAAGAAGAACAACAAGCAAGTTGCTGCTCAAGAGAAGAAACCCGAGTCTGGACCTAAGCCTGAAACTGAGTGCTTCTACTGCAAGCAGACTGGTCACTGGAAGCGGAACTGCCCCAAGTATTTGGCGGATAAGAAGGATGGCAAGGTGAACACAGGTATATGTGATATACATGTTATTGATGTGTACCTTACTAATACTCGTAGTAGTACCTGGGTATTTGATACTGGTTCTGTTGCTAATATTTGCAACTCGAAACAGGGACTACAGATTAAGCGAAGATTGGCTAAGGACGAGGTGACGATGCGCGTGGGAAACGGTTCCAAAGTCGATGTGATCGCAGTCGGCACGCTACCTCTACATCTACCTTCGGGATTAATATTAGACCTAAATAATTGTTATTCGGTGCAAGCGTTAAGCATGAACATTATAACTGGATCTTGTTTGATGCGAGACGGTTATTCATTCAAATTAGAGAATAATGGTTGTTCTATTTATATGAGTAATATCTTTTATGGTCATGCACCCTTGAAGAGTGGTCTATTCTTATTGAATCTCGATAGTAGTAACACACATATTCATAATGTTGAAACCAAAAGATGCAGGGTTGATAATGATAGTGCAACTTATTTGTGGCACTGCCGTTTAGGTCATATCGGTATAAAGCGCATGAAGAAACTCCATACTGATGGGCTTTTGGAACCACTTGATTATGAATCACTTGGTACTTGAACCGTGCCTCATGGGCAAGATGACTAAAACACCGTTCTCCGGTACTATGGAGAGAGCAAGAGATTTGTTGGAAATCATACATACAGATGTATGTGGTCCGATGAATATTGAGGCTCGTGGCGGATATCGTTATTTTCTCACCTTCACAGATGACTTAAGCAGATATGGGTATATCTACTTAATGAAACATAAGTCTGAGACATTTTAAAAGTTCAAAGAATTTCAGAGTGAAGTTGAAAATCATCGTAACAAGAAAATAAAGTTTCTACGATCTGATCGTGGAGGAGAATATTTGAGTTACGAGTTTGGTGTACATTTGAAACAAAGCGGAATAGTTTCGCAACTCACGCCACCCGGAACACCACAGCGTAATGGTGTGTCCGAACGTCGTAATCGTACTTTACTAGATATGGTGCGATCTATGATGTCTCTTACTGATTTACCGCTATCGTTTTGGGGTTATGCTTTGGAGACGGCCGCATTCACGTTAAATAGGGCACCATCAAAATCCGTTGAGACGACGCCTTATGAACTATGGTTTGGCAAGAAACCAAAGTTGTCGTTTCTGAAAGTTTGGGGCTGCGATGCTTATGTGAAAAAGCTTCAACCTGATAAGCTCGAACCCAAATCGGAGAAATGTGTCTTCATAGGATATCCAAAGGAGACTATTGGATACACCTTCTATCACAGATCCAAAGGAAAAACTTTTGTTGCTAAGTTCGGAAACTTTCTAGAGAAGGAGTTTCTCTCGAAATAAGTGAGTGGGAGGAAAGTAGAACTTGACGAGGTAACTGTACCTGCTCCCTTATTGGAAAGTAGTGCATCACAGAAAACTGTTTCTGTGACACCTACACCAATTAGTGAGGAAGCTAATGATAATGATCATGAAACTTCAGAACAAGATACTACTGAACCTCGTAGATCAACCAGAGTAAGATCCGCACCAGAGTGGTACGGTAATCCTGTTCTGGAAGTCATGCTACTAGATCATGATGAACCTACGAACTATGAAGAAGCGATGGTGAGCCCAAATTCTGCAAGATGGCTTGAAGCCATGAAATCTGAGATGGGATCCATGTATGAGAACAAAGTGTGGACTTTGGTTGACTTGCCCAATGATCGGCAAGCAATTGAGAATAAATGGATCTTCAAGAAGAAGACTGACGCCGACGGTAATATTACTGTCTACAAAGCTCGACTTGTCACAAAAGGGTTTCGGCAAGTTCAAGGGATTGACTACGATGAGACCTTTTCACCCGTAGCGATGCTTAAGTCTGTCCGAATCATGTTAGCAATTGCCGCATTTTATGATTATGAAATTTGGCAGATGGATGTCAAAACTGCATTCCTGAATGGATTTCTGGAAGAAGAGTTGTATATGATGCAACCGGAAGGTTTTGTCGATCCAAAGGGAGCTAACAAAGTGTGCAAGCTCCAGTGATCCATTTATGGACTGGTGCAAGCCTCTCGGAGTTGGAATAAACGCTTTGATAGTGTGATCAAAGCATTTGGTTTTATACAGACTTTTGGAGAAGCCTGTATTTACAAGAAAGTGAGTGGGAGCTCTGTAGCATTTCTGATATTATATGTGGATGACATATTACTGATCGGAAATGATATAGAATTTCTGGATAGCATAAAGGGATACTTGAATAAAAGTTTTTCAATGTAAGACGTCGGCGAAGCTGCTTACATATTAGGCATAAAGATCTATAGAGATAGATCGAGACGTTTAATTGGACTTTCACAAAGCACATACCTTGACAAGATTTTGAACAAGTTCAAAATGGATCAAGCAAAGAAAGGGTTCTTGCCTGTGTTATAAGGTGTGAAGTTGAGTCGGACTCAATGCCCGACCACTGCAGAAGATAGAGAGAAGATGAAAGATGTTCCCTATGCTTCAGCCATAGGCTCTATCATGTATGCAATGCTGTGTACCAGACCTGATGTGTGCCTTGCTATAAGTCTAGCAGGGAGGTACCAAAGTAATCCGGCGCGGCGGAGAGGGATTTAGGGTTTTCGGGAGAGGGAGAGATCCGAAATTCGGGGGGTCCTATTTATAGGCATAAGTGGAGCTAGGAGAGTCCAAATGAGGTGTGGTTTTCGGCCACGCGATCGTGATCGAACGCTCTAGGTGATGGAGCAGAGTTTGGTGGGTTTTGGGCCAAATTGGAGGGGTGTTGGGCTGCAACACACACGAGGCCTTTTCGGTCCCTCGGTTAACCGTTGGAGTATCAAACGAAGTCCAAATGGCACGAAACTTAACAGGCGGTCTACCGGTAGTAAACCAAGGCCGCTTGGCAAGTCTCGGTCCAATCCGGAAATGTTTAATCCCCACACACGAAAGAAAGCTAGAAATGACCACCGAAGGAGAACGAAGCGCCGGAACGCAAAACGGACAACGGGGAAAATGCTCGAATGCATGAGATGAATAAGTATGCAAATGCAAAGCACATGATGACATGATATGAGATGCATGGCAAAGACAACAACACCCGGAGACAAAACCCGAACCCAAGGAAATAAATATAACTTAACGCCGGAAACGGCAAGAGTTGGAGTACAAATTGGGAAAGTTACATCCGGGGTGTTACAACACTCCACCACTACGAAAGGATCTCGTCCTGAGATCTAGGACTGAAAGAACGCCGGGTACTCAGAACGGAGGTGATCCTCGCGTTCCCAGGTAGCTTCACGGTCGGAATGGTGTGACCACTTGACTTTGAGAAATTTTATTGACTTGTTGCGAGTCTTGCGTTCAGTCTCTTCAAGAATAGCAACTGGGTGCTCACGATAAGAGAGATCTTCTTGGAGCTCAATGTCCTCGAAGTTGACGGTGCGGTCAAGAGTCTTGAAGCACTTTCGAAGCTGAGAGACATGGAACATGTCATGAACATTTGCAAAGTTTGAAGGAAGCTCGAGTTGATAGGCGAGGTCGCCTCTCGTTGCTGACAATATTGAAAGGTCCCGCGTATCTAGGGGCAAGTTTCCCTTTGATACCAAAGCGACGAGTACCTTTCATAGGAGAGACACGGAGGTAAACATGATCTCCGATCTCGAAAGCCAAATCATGGTGCTTACTATCATCGTAGCTATTCTGACGGGATTGGGCTGCTTTGAGGTTATCACGAATGACTTTGCGCATTTCTTCTGCCTCTGTGATTAAGTCATTACCCAAAAGCTGACGTTCACCGGTTTCAGACCAGTTGAGAGGGGTACGACACTTCCTGCCATACAGAATTTCAAAAGGGGCCTTGCCCGAACTTGCTTGAAAACTATTGTTGTAGGAGAATTCAGCATAAGGAAGACAATCCTCCCACTTCATGCTGAAGGAGATCACACAAGCCCTGAGCATATCTTCAAGAATCTGGTTGACACGCTCGACTTGACCGCTTGTTTGAGGATGGAAAGCTATGCTGAAGCGGATGTTAGTGCCCATGGCCTTCTGAAAAGAATCCCAAAACTTCGAGGTAAAGATGCTGCCACGGTCTGAAGAGATCACTTGAGGAATACCGTGCAGAGAGACAATACGAGAGGTATATAGTTCCGCCAATTGAGCTACAGTGATCGACTCTTTGATAGGCAGAAAATGAGCCACTTTGGTGAGTTTGTCGATGACAACGAATATAGCATCATTGCCACGCTTGGACTTTGGAAACCCAGTCACGAAGTCCATCTCAATGTGGTCAAACTTCCATTCTGGAATAGCAAGAGGTTGGAGGAGACCAGCTGGCCTTTGGTGTTCTGCCTTCACTCTTCTATAGACATCACATTCATTCACGAATTGAGCAATCTCGCGCTTCATTCGAGTCCACCAATAAGCTTGCTTAAGGTCCTGATACATCTTCGTCCTCCCAGGGTGGATGGAGAGGAGAGAATTGTGAGCCTCGTTCATGATCACTTTACGAAGGTCACCTTTGGGTACAACAATACGATCCTCAAAGAAAAGAGTGTCCTTGTCATCAAGGCGGTAGCACTTGTACTTGGACTGACAGTTGGCAATCCCAATCTTCACCTTTTTCACCATAGCATTGAGAAGCTGGGCTTGGCGAATCTGGTCTTCTAAGGTAGGAGAGACTTGAAGGTTGGCGAGGAAACCTTGAGGAACAACTTGCAGATTAAGTTTGCGGAAAGCTTCACAAAGCTCGGGTTGATAAGGCTTGAGAATCAGACTGTTGCAGTAAGCCTTCCTGCTCAAAGCGTCAGCAATCACATTGGCCTTGCCTGGAGTATACTCGATACTCGGATTATACTCTTGAATCATTTCGACCCATTGAGTTTGCCTGAGGTTGAGATTAGGCTGAGTGAAGATGTACTTGAGACTCTTGTGATCAGTGAAAATGTCCACTTTTCTTCCTAATAGAAGATGTCTCCAAGTCAAAAGAGCATGCACAACTGCCGCCAACTCGAGATCATGAGTGGGGTATTTCTTCTCATTAGGCTTCAACTGGCGAGATGTATAAGCAACAACTTTCTTCTCTTGCATCAATACTGCGCTAAGACCTTGGAGAGAGGCATCACAAAAGACCTCGTACGGCTTGGATTCATCAGGCGGAGTCAGAACTGGAGCAGTGATCAACTTTTCTTTCAAAGTGTTGAAAGCAATGTCACACTCGGGAGACCAAATGTACTTGACGTGCTTCTGAAGAAGATTTGAGAGAGGCTTCGCGATCTTAGAAAAGTTTTAAATGAATATTCGGCAATAGCTTGCGAGACCGAGAAAATTGCGGAGTTGCTTCACGTTCTGAGGAGGTTCCCAATTCACAATTGCAGACACCTTCTCAGGATTCACGGCAATGCCCTTGGCAGAGATGATATGACCAAGATAAAGAACCTCATCAAGCCAAAATTCACACTTGGAGAACTTGGCGTAGAACTGATGTTCTCTGAGCTTATCAAGAACCAACCGCAAGTGCTTGGCATGATCTTCCTTGTTCTTCGAGAAAACCAGAATGTCGTCGAGATAGACCAAAACGGAGTCATTGGTGTAGGCGTTGAAGATGAAGTTCATCATGCGAGAGAACGTCGGAGGAGCGTTGGCAAGGCCAAAAGACATGACAGTGTATTCATATGAACCAATGCTTGTTCTGAATGTTGTCTTGGGAATATCTTCTTCACGAATGCAAATCTGGTGATAACCCATACGGAGATCAAACTTGGAGAATACTTGGGCACCTTTGAGTTGTTCGAATAGCTCATTGATGTTGGGAAGTGGATATTTGTTCTTGATGGTCTTCTTGTTCACTGGACGGTAATCAACACAAAGTCGTTCCATTCCATCCTTCTTCTTCACAAAAAGAACACCACAACCCCACGGAGAAGAACTAGGTCGGATGAGACCCATTCTTTCTTGCTCATCGAGTTACTTCTTCAACTCCTTCAACTCTTCAGGTCCGAGCTTGTAAGGACGTTTGCACACAGGTTCCGTGCCAGGCTCAAGATCAATAACGAATTCAACTGGCCGGTGCGGAGGCATTCCTGGGAGCTCTTCTGGAAAGACGTCTTGATATTCGCAAACGACTGGAATTTGAGAGATGGCATCCAATTCACCCTTCTCATTGAGAGAAAACAGACGGACAGAATTATCCCGAGCGGCAAAGATAATTACATCCTCAGACGAATGAGTCAATTGAATCTGCCTGGCTGCACAATCAAGCTGAGCCTTGTGCTTAGAAAGCCAATCCATCCCGAGAATAAGATCAATATCCGAGTTACCAAGAACCACCGGAGAAGAGAGAAACTTGTAATCACCCAATGTGATAGAGATATCGGGAGCAACCAAACTAGAAGTCAAAAGCTTGCCGGGAGAAACAACTTGCATGACTTTGGGCATAATCTCGGTATCAACATTGTGCTTCGATGCAAAAGGGCAAAAAGGAATGAGATGCACCAGTGTCAAAAAGAACTTTTGCAGGAACATCGTTAACAGGAAGGTTACCCATGATCACATCTGACGAGTCCTCTGCCTAAGCTGCATTCATCAAATTAACCTTGGCGTGCTTGGGGTTGTGCTTGACCACTGATGTACTTGCCGATCTCACAGGAGGAGGAGGAGGAAGACGCCTCTGGTTGAAACACTTGTTGGCATAGTGACCCTTCTGTTGGCACTTGTTGCACGTGACCTCTGAAAGCGGACGGTGATACGGAGCACTCGATCTTGGAGCGTGAGACGAAGTCTTGTTCTGAAAGCCAGGGTTGGGTGGGTGGGAAGAACCACTGCCACCTTTGCTCTTCTGCTGATACGGCTAACGGAACGGAGGAGGAGGAAGCCAAAACTTCTGCTGCTTGGCCACTTGAGTAGAGGAATAAGGAGTAGCATCTCTGACTCGCTTCTTGGAAGCATCACACCTCAACTGAGCAGCCTCTTGCTTCAGTGCCATGTTGTAGAATTCATCGTATCTCAAGGGCTCAAAGAGGACAAGAGCGAGCTGAATATCTTCTCTGAGACCACCCCTGAACTGGTATATCATGCTCTTCTCATCAGGCACGTCCTGCTTGGTAAAGCGGGCGAGCTTCTGGAACAACTTGTTGTAGTCATAGACAGACAAAGAGCCTTGCTTCAGATTGCAGAATTCCTCACGCTTGCTTTCAACCACGCTCTGCGGAATATGATGAGCTCGGAAATCTCGACGGAAATCATCCCAAGTGATAACACGTCCACCTCTGGAATCCTTGTACTGCTGGAACCATTCTGCAACTTGATCTTTGAGTTGGAAGGAAGCGAACTTGACAAAGTCCTTAGGCTTGACGTTACTGCACTCGAAATGCTTACACAGATCCACAAGCCAATCATCAGCATCGGTTGCCTCAACACAATTGCTGAAAGTCTTTGGCCCATTAGCAAGGAACTGGTTGAGTGTAGCAAAGTGACTCTGATTGCTGCCTTGATTCCCTTGACTGCCTTGATTGCGCTCTTGGAGAATTTGCATGATCAGCTGTGTGTTTGCATTGGTTGCGGCCATCATAGCTTGCCATGCCTCTGGAGGAGGTGGAGGTGGTGGCGGATCAGGATTCGGAGTCGTGCACGTTGGAGGAGCCATCCTGAAGAGGTTGACCACCATTAGCACATTGACAGACGAAATATTGAAGCTGAATCCAACGGAATGAAAATTGCAACATATAGTCTTCACATCCGCACAAAATGAACGAATGCATTCCTCTTGAAATGGTCACATATCCATAAATTGAGAAGCCACGTAGAATTAAGGTAGATAAATAAATCAACAAGGTACGGATCAAGAACGAATAATCGGTAAGAAATCCCAATCTCAAACCAATATCCGTGGAAGAAGAACTAGAGCTACTAGAATTCCCACCTATGAAACTTCCGAACCTTTCCGGTTATGCAATCAGGTGTTGGGGATACAGGGGAAGCATAATATCTCACCCAAACTAGCAAATCCTACATCCAGCTGTATCCATCCTTCAACACATAACCAAGAAACCTTCGGAAACCATCTACCTCAACCTTCAAAAAGCATCTGTTATACAAGTTATGGCGATACTCCCGAACTCCCACCCCAGTATTGGGTGGCGTCGAGGTTATCTCACCAACGAACTGCATAAAAGAGATTTTCGATGTCGGCGTACTAGACTTAGGTATTCCAGAACTGTAACGATAAAATTATGATGTCAACACCTCAGAGCTCAACTCCCCGGGACACTTCCACTAAACCCCTGATAGGAGGCACCAAGTCAATGTTCTCATCATAAAACCATCGGAACGATTCCAAGATACCCGCGTGATCCTAAATTTTTTTAGTGAAATTTGAGAAGAGAAGAGTCAAAACTCTACGTCAGGATGCCTTACTAGAGCGAGGAGACTGGGAAGTAAAAAGAATTCCTAAACTCTCCGATATATAATTCCTAAATGACTCAAAACATTTTTCTAGACACAACTCGGCCGCTAAAAACGATCAAGCAATGGGGCTCCTAAGGTCGGGGAAGGCTCTGATACCAACTTGTAACACCCTCGATGTTGAAGGCATATGTCGCAAGTTAGGCAATCTTCACAAACATCCCATGTAATATGAATAATAAAAGGGAGATAACATAGTTGGCTTACACTCGCCACGTCAATCAAGTACATAAATAACATTACATCATGCATACACTCATGGCCCGACTACGGCGCCAAAATAAAAGAGAACCCAACATGCGACACGGTCCCAATCACCCCCAACTGGGCACCACTACTGATCATCGGGAAAGGAAACATAGTATCGTTAAGAGTCTTCGTCGAACTCCCACTTGAGCTCATACGCGTCTCCTGGAGCGGAATCATCAGACCCTGCATCTGGTGTAATAGTAATCTGTGAGCCACGAGGACTCAGCAATCTCGCACCCTCGCGATCAAGACTATTCAAGCTTATAGGTAAGGCAAGGTAAAATATGAGTGGAGCTGCAGCAAGCGACTAGCAAGTATGGTGGCTAACTTATTCGCAAAGGAGAGAGAGAAGAGGAGGCAAAGCACGAGCGGGAAGCTAGAGAACAACCTGGGCAAACATTACTCGAACACCGTGTCCACTTCCCGGACTCCGCCGAGAAGAGGCCATCACGGCAACCCACTCAGTTGATTCATTTTAATTAATTAAGGTTCAAGTTATCTACAACCGAACGTTAACAAATTCCCATCTGCCCATAACCGCGGGCACGGCTTTCGAAAGTTCAATCCCTGCAGGGGAGTCCCAACTTAGCCCATGACAAGCTCTCACGGTCAACGAAGGAATAGACCTCCTCCCAAGACGTTCCGATCAGACTCGGTATCTCGGTAACTCAAGACACTTCGACAGGTTAAGACAAGACCAGCAACACCGCCCGAATGTGCCGACAAATCCTGATAGGAGCTGCACATATCTCGTTCTCAGGGCACACTCAGATGAGACTAGCTACGAGTAAAACCAACCCTCAAGTTTCCCCGAGGTGGCCCCGCAGGCAGCTCAGTTCGGACCAACACTCAGAGGGAGCACTGGCCCGGGGGGGTTAAAATAAGATGACCCTTGGGCTCCGGTAACCCAAGGGAAAAAGTGGCTAGGTGGCGAATGGTAAAACCAAGGTTGGGCATTGCTGGAAAAGCTTTAATCAAGGCGAACTATCAAGGGGTTCCCATTATAACCCAACCGCGTAAGGAACGCAAAGTCCAGGAACATAACACCGATATGACAGAAACTAGGGCGGCAAGAGTGGAAGAAAACACTAGGCGAGAGGCCGAGCCTTCCACCCTTCACCAAGTATATAGATGCATTAAGATAACATGGCAATATAATGATATCCCAACAAGTAAATAAAAGATGTTCCAACAAGGAACGACCTCCAATCTTCACCTGCAACTAGCAACGCTATAAGAGGGCTGAGCAAAGCGGTAACATAGCCAATCAATGGTTGCTAGGACAAAGGTGGGTTAGACGTTTGACATGGCAATTTGGGAGGCTTGCAAGCAAGTGGTAGGCATCGTAGCAATGGCATAGCAAAAGAGCGAGCAAACTAGCATAGCAAAGATAGTAGTGATTTCAAGGGTATGATCATCTTGCCTGCACAGTTGTCAGAGTTGACTGGATCCTCAAAAGCAAACTCAACGGGCTCCTCGATAGCGAACCCGTCTCCCGGCTCTACCCAAACAATACAAACAAGCAACAAGGATACAATCAACCACGTGCCAACTCAATCAACACGATGCAAAGATGATATGCTATGCGGGATGCCAAATGCAAGATATGACAGGAAAAGCATTAACCTAGCCTCAACTTGGAAATCCAAGTGTGCCACTGGAAATATGAGATGAAATCGCTTGAAAACGATATAAAGAACGCCGGAATCGGAGTTACGGTTTGGAAATGGCAAGCGTTTCAAAAATGACACCGGTCTGCGATTTACAGCAAGTAGGCATCTAAATGCAATGAGATGAACATGCTACAGCACCCAAACATGACAAAAAAAATACATGGAAGGGATGCACACAAGATTCTTAACAAAAGTCTAGCACTGAGCTACGGCCAATTCATCCATTAGGAGGTTCAGACAAGCATGGCAAAAACGCAAATGGTAAAACAGATCTCAGACTTAGTGAAATTAACACTTGTCTGGAATTTCAGATCATATAGCCCTCTTCGGAGCAACAAAACAACATGCTACAGGACCTGAACATGACAAAGAAAGACATGGCATGGAGCTACTCAACAAGCTTAACAAAAGTCCCTTAGTGACCTTGAGCTAAAAGGGATCACAAAATATACTAACAAGCACACGAACATAGCAAAAACATAATCAGTTGTCAGACTTCGTGAAAACTGGGACATGCTAAAACATAACTCACGAAGGCATGTTTACGAGCTCGATGCACTCACCACGGTGCAAGTCATGGAAAGACAAGCGTACATCCCTAAAGAAGGCACAAAATGCAAGCTACACATGGCAAGAACAATGGCATAGCATGCACGGGTCAATTACAATATCATCGGCAAAATCGCAAACAAGTTGACGATCTGCCCAGATTCACAACGAAGCAAAAGTAGAGCTTGATTGACTCAATCTAGGGTGCTCCATAATTGCAAACAAATACATGGATGGATAGAGCATAACAAGATTAACAAAACTCCTTTACTGATCATCCTCAAAAGAGGCACGGATCACTAGGAAATAGCATGAACATATGGCATCATGAACTAAACAATCCCAGGCTTAGTGAAAACTACTGTCCCAGAAAACAGTTTTACCGGGTGCCTCACTTTGCAAGCTTGCACAAGTCACCACACACATCCTAAAAATGCATGGGTTGCACCTCTGGAAAGATAACAAGATGCTTAACAAAACATATGTAGGACTCACAGGCATATCATGCACACAATAATCATGGCAAAAATGACAAAAGTCTAAGATGAACTAGCAGATCTGACAATTAACTCACGAAGCCTCCTTCTAACAGCATTTAGGGCATCAAGATGAGCTCAAATGAAAATGATGCAATGGAATGAAATGATGTACTCTCTGAGATGAACATTTTGATATGCTATATGCCCAAATCGGAGCTATGGATGTGGAGATATCATAGGTCAAAGTATGCACAAAAATTAGGGTTACGGGAATAAAAGTCAACCGTCAAATTTCAGATCTCAGATCTGCACGCTTCCCAAGGCTCGCTGGCGCGCACTGTTCACCGGAGCACGGAAGTCGAGGTTCGTCGGAGAGGAAGAAGACCGGGGCGGCGCCGAGGAGGTCGGAGGAGGCCGGAGCAGCCGGACGGAGGAGGAGGCGGCAGCCGGCGCGGTGGCGCGCGGCGGCGGCGGCGACGGTGGTGGCCCGCGGTGGCGGCGCCCACCGGAGCTGAGGGAGGCGGCGGCGACTGAGGCGAGGAGGCGCGGGGGCGGCTGGGGCTCGCGGGGGCCCAATCTGGGCCTCCCGGGCCGCGGCGGCGGCGAGGTGGCGATGCCACGTGGCGGCGAGCCACTGGCTGCGGGCGGTAGCGGGCGTCGGGTCGGACACGTCCGGCGCGGGTCGGACACGTCCGGCGCGGCAGAGAGGGATTTAGGGTTTCGGGGAGAGGGAGAGATCCGAAATTCGGGGGGTCCTATTTATAGGCATAAGTGGAGCTAGGAGAGTCCAAATGAGGTGTGGTTTTCGGCCACGCGATCGTGATCGAACGCTCTAGGTGATGGAGCAGTGTTTGGTGGGTTTTGGGCCAAATTGGAGGGGTGTTGGGCTGCAACACACCCGAGGCCTTTTCAGTCCCTCGGTTAACCGTTGGAGTATCAAACGAAGTCCAAATGGCACGAAACTTGACAGGCGGTCTACTGGTAGTAAACCAAGGCTGCTTGGAAAGTCTCGGTCCAATCTGGAAATGTTTAATCCCCACACACAAAAGAAAGCTAGAAATGACCACCGGAGGAGAACGAAGCGCCGGAACGCAAAACGGACAACGAGGAAAATGCTTGAATGCATGAGATGAATAAGTATGCAAATGCACTGCACATGATGACATGATATGAGATGCATGACAAAGACAACAACACACGGAGACAAAACCCGAACCCGAGGAAATAAATATAACTTAACGCCGGAAACGGCAAGAGTTGGAGTACAAATTGGGAAAGTTACATCCGTGGTGTTACAACAACGTATGTTGTTATGCGGTCTGACCGATAAAGATCTTCATAGAATATGTAGGAGCCAATATGGGCATCCAGGTCCCACTATTGGTTATTGACCGGAGACGTGTCTCGGTCATGTCTACATTGTTCTCGAACACGTAGGGTCCGCACGCTTAAGGTTACGATGACAGTTATATTATGAGTTTATGCATTTTGATGTACCGAAGGTTGTTCGGAGTCCCGGATGTGATCACGAACATGACGAGGAGTCTCGAAATGGTCGAGACATAAAGATTGATATATTGGAAGCTTATGTTTGGATATCGGAAGTGTTCCGGGTGAAATCGGGATTTTACCGGAGTACCGTGAGGTTACCGGAACCCCCCGGGAGCTGTATGGGCCTTAATGGGCCTTAGTGGAAGAAGAGGAGAGGCAGCCAGGGCTGGGCCGCGCCCCCCCTAGTCTGAATAGGACAAGGAGAGAGGGGGCCGGCGCCCCCCTCCTTCTCTCTCTCTCTTTTTCCACCTCGCGAATCCTATTCCAACTAGGATTGGGGGAGAAGTCCTACTCCCAGAGGGAGTAGGACTCCTCCTGGCGCGCCCTATGATGGCCGGCCGGCCTCCCCCTCTTGAGACTTTATATACGGAGGCAGGGGCACCCCAGAGAAACACAAGTTGATCCACGTGATCATATTCTTAGCCGTGTGCGGTGCCCCCTTCCACCATAGTCCTCAATAATATTGTAGCGGTGCTTAGACGAAGCCCTGCTGCAGTAGTGCATCAAGATCGTCACCACGCCGTCGTGCTGACGGAACTCTTCCCCGACACTTTGCTGGATCGAAGTCCAGGGATCGTCATCGAGCTGAACGTGTGCTAGAACTCGGAGGTGTCGTAGTTTCGGTGCTTGATCGGTCGGGCCGTGAAGACGTACGACTACATCAACCAAATGCTTCTGTTGTCGATCTACAAGGGTACATAGATCATACTCTCCCCTCTCGTTGCTATGCATCACCATGATCTGGCGTGAGCGTAGGAATTTTTTTGAAATTACTACGGAACCCAACACTTTTGCCCTCCCCCGTATTGATCAAATTATTGATGCTACGGCGGGTTGTGAGCATTTAAGTTTTTTGGATGCATATTCTGGCTATCATCAGATCAAAATGGCAGTTAAGGACCAGGAGAAGACGGCATTCATAACTCCTTTTGGAGCCCTCTGCTATGTGTCTATGCCCTTTGGGCTCAAGAGTGCCCGGGCAACTTATCAACGGTGTGTACAAAATTGTCTTCACAAGCAGATGGCCGTAATGTACATGCTTACGTGGATGATATCGTCGTTAAGTCCAGGGAGAAGGAGACTCTGGTTGATGATTTGAAGGAAACCTTTGATATCCTGAGGACATACAAGATGATGCTTAATCTGGACAAGTGTGTCTTTGGTGTACCGGCGGGCAAGTTATTGGGTTTTTTGGTGTCCAACAGGGGAATTGAGGCTAATCCGGAGAAAATCACAGCCATCACCTCCCTGGCTAAACCGAAGTGTATCAATGATGTTCAATGCCTGGCAGGCCGGATTGCCGCGTTAAGCCGGTTTATCAGTCGTCTTGGTGAGAAGGCAATCCCTTTGTATCAGATGTTAAAGAAGACGGATCAGTTTGTCTGGAGTTCCGCTACTGATGAAGCATTTGAGGACTTAAAGCGGCAATTGGCCAATCCTCCTGTGCTCGCCGCTCCCATTGACAAGGAGCCGTTACTGCTATATGTTGCTGCTAATGCTCGTGCGGTCCGCGTGGCTATTGTGGTGGAGCGAAAGGAGGCAGGTAAGGAGCATCCGGTTCAACGTCCGGTCTATTATATCAGCGAGGTACTCATTGAGTCCAAGCAAAGGTATCCGCATTGGCAGAAGCTGGTGTATGGAGTTTTTATGGCAAGCCGGAAGCTTAAACAATATTTCCAAGGGCACCCAATTACGGTGGTCAGTTCTTCTCCTTTGGGGGATATCATCCAGAACCGGGAAGCGACTGGCCGGATCGCCAAGTGGGCTATAGAGCTTGGGCCGCACGGTTTAAAGTATGTGCCTCGGACGGTGGTTAAGTCTCAAGCACTTGTTGATTTCATCAATGATTGGACGGAAATGCAAGCACCTGAAGAAAAGCCGGATCACACATATTGGACCATCCATTTTTACGGATCCAGGCAATTGGAAGGCTCGGGGGCTGGAGTCGTATTAACTTCCCCACGAGGTGATAAGTTTTGTTACGTTCTCCGCTTAATGTTCCCTTGTACTAACAATGCAGCTGAGTATGAAGCCTTGCTCCACGGTCTCCGAATGGCTAAGGAGATGAATCTAAGTCGAGTTAAGTGCTTCGCTGACTCGGACCTTGTGGCTCAGCAAGTATCTGGCACTTGGGACTCCAAGGACCCACTCATGGCAGCATATCGTCGTGAGGTGGATATTGTTGCAGGTCACTTTAAAGGCTATCAGGTGGACCACGTGGACCGGCGGAAGAATGAAGCGGCGGACACTTTAAGCCGGCTGGGCTCTCAGCGCAAATCGGTCCTGCCCAATGTTTTTCTGGATGTGCTACACAACCCGTCGGTCAAGATCCCTGGTGAAGCAGATTTGGCTATTCCTGATCTGGAGGCTCAATTGGTGGCAGCTCTTCATGTTATTCTGGATTGGATGCTTCCTTACCTGGCGTACAAGAACCGGGGCGAGTTACCAGAGGATGAGACTCTGGCCCAACAGATAATCGGGCGATCCAAGTCCATGACTATTATCAACGGCGAGTTACATCATTGCAGTGTGTCAGGGGTGTTTCAACGCTGTGTGTCTCCTAAAGAAGGCCGTGAAATTTTGCGTGAGATCCACGAAGGAGATTGTGGTCACCACGCTAGTTCAAAATCTCTGGTGGCTAAAGCGTTTCGCCATGGCTTCTATTGGTTAACTGCTCATGCTGATGCGGAGGATCTGGTGAGACGATGTGATGGTTGCCAAAAGTTTTCAAGACATGCTCATGTGCCGGCTCAAGAATTGAGAATGATTCCAATTACTTGGCCGTTTGCGACTTGGGGGCTGGATATGGTTGGGCCTTTCAAAAGGTCCAAAGATAAGAAGACCCACCTCCTGGTGGCGGTTGACAAGTTTACAAAGTGGGTGGAGGAAGAACCTGTTAGCAAGTGTGATGCGGCCACGATGGTTCAGTTCATCAAAAAAGTGATTTTCCGGTTTGGCTTTCCACACAGTATCATCACAGATAATGGTACCAATTTGTCCAAAGGTGCCATGAAGGAGTTCTGCGAACGGGAGCACATCCGGCTCGACGTTTCATCGGTGGCACACCCACAGTCCAATGGTCAAGTAGAAAGGGCTAATCAAGAGATCTTGAGAGGCATCAAGCCCCGGCTTATGGTTCCTTTGCAGAGAACACCGGGTTGCTGGGTAGAAGAGTTACCATCTGTGTTATGGAGCATCAATACTACACCCAACAGATCAACAGGATACACACCGTTCTTCATGGTTTACGGAGCGGAGGCGGTTCTCCCCAGTGATATCTGTCATGATTCACCCCGTGTGGCGGCTTATGTTGAAGTGGACAATGAGACAGCACGGCAAGACACTTTGGACCTGTTGGATGAAGAACGCGACATAGCAGCCGCTCGCTCGGCGATTTACCAACAGGATCTTCGTCGTTATCACAGTCGCCGAGTCAGAATCAGAACCTTTCAGGAAGGAGATTTGGTGCTTTGGCTCATCCAAGATCACACTGATATGCATAAGCTATCCCCACCTTGGGAGGGACCTTTCGTGGTCAGCAAGAATCTGCACAACGGGTCATACTATCCGATCGACATTCGAGAGCATAAAGACTCACGTACATGAGAGGAGGAGACCAACAGGCCGTGGAACATAGCTCATCATCGGCCTTACTATACCTGAGCCATTGGCTCTACTTGTGTACATATTACGACGATGTATATATTATGATTAAATATAATAAACCGGAACCTCAGCTAAAGTGGGGTATCTATCCTTTTACATCATGTGTGGTTACACGGAGTTGTTCTAAAGCGGCCTCCAGTTTACCCCTTGAGTTAGCTTTTCAAAAAGCATCATGCTATATCACTTGGGGGCTTGGTCGTGTCTGAACCAATGCAACACCTCTTGATAGGCGAGAGCCACCAGATCACTTGGGGACTTGGTCACGTCTGAACCAGTCACGCCTCTTGATCGGCCTAAGGCCGGAGAATCACTTGGGGGCTTGGTCGAACCCGAACCATTGCCATGCCACTTGATCGGCATAAATGCCACGGTTTCATTTGGGGACCTGGCTGACTTGAACCATAGCTACACCTATCAGGAGCTTGGTCATGTCCGACCATGGTAACGCCATATGATCGGCTCAAATAAGCCTCTTTTTGCAAATGGTTTTATCATTGCCTTTGCTTCACAATTTTCTCTGATAGATATTTCTTTCTTTTTGGTGCGTTTTTCTAAACCGACAAAATTTTAAAAACCGGTTCACACTGTCAATTGACGGAACACGGTTCATTTTTAATCCAAAGACTATTTGCCCGGTTTGATTTTTTGTTAACATCCTATTACGGAGTAACACGATGCTTTATTATAACCCAGCACGGTTTACATGGTAAACCGGCATTATATATATATAGGAGCTGCTATCTCCTCCAACAGTGTGGGTTTATGAAACCTCCACTTCAAGATTGGCTAAGCCAGCTTCATGCCCAACGATGGCAGGTATTATGTATCTCAAAGATTTGATCATATGCTTAAATTTCAGATGTTTTGATTTTATATATGCAGACATCATACTCCGCCTGACGGTACAACCGCGGTGGCACTTTAAGATTTTTATGTTGCAGAAAATACTTTGGAAAGTTCATAACCCAAAGAAAGCACAAGTTGCAGTGGTTATGCACGAAGGCATATTAAGATCAAGAGTATCAGCTAGCCTATTACAAGGCAACACGGTGCCCAAAACAAGATCATTGTTTTTCAAAGGGGAAGCAGTTTAAACCGGCTGCCGGTCAAGTTTGGTCACCAGCCTGGCCTGATGGTTGTGGGTCATCCCGCGCCGCTTCAACTTCAGTTTCTCTACCCAGCGGCTGGAAATCAACAGTTGTCCAGTCAATTCCCATTAATGCTTGAAAAACAGCTTCATCATGGATCAACAATGACGGTTCAATATCGGGGGCGTAAGTATGCTTACGGATTGGAGGGATAAGATTTTCTGCTTCATGAATTGGTGCAGCTACTCGCTTGTTTTGATTGTCATAGTGGGCTTGATAATGAGATAAGTCTGCTTCTTCAGCCAATTGACAAGCTAGCGGACGCACCTCCCGGTTTATTGCTCGCAGATCCGCTTCACTAAACTTTGACCCATCTTCCTTCAAGCTGGGATAGCCCTGAGCCGCTTCAATAGGATCAAAATCTGGCACCCAAGCTTTTGCCCGGATTAAGGCATTGATCGCACCGGTTCGAGCAGCAGATATCTTCAGCTCTTCCACCCGGGCAGGAAGCACTGACAGTTTCTGCAAAGTGTCCTGAATCAAAGTGGGCGCCGGCTTGTTGTGGGATGCAGTACAGATGATCCGCTGCGCACCAGTGTATAGTTGTTCGATCAACGTATAGGCAGCTTTTAATTTCTTCCGCACATCTGACCCCAAATGACCAATGCGCGTCCCTGAAATATCACAAATGATTAACAAACCGACAGCTCTATAAGACGACAGAATCAATTCAGAAAGCAAACCGGCTTACCAAAGATAGCAGCAGTCATGGCATGCACGTGCCGCTTTATGCTGGTCAGTTCATCCACCACCGGTTTTAGTGCAGCCTCGGCGTCTTCTGCTCGTTTGGCTAAAGCGGATTTTTCAGTAGCCCAATCCGCCCGCTCCTTCTTGAAATCCTTCTTAAGTTGTTCCATGACGCTTAAGGCGCTGGTTAACTCCTCTTTTGCTTTTGAGGTTTCAGTCTATTGGGACTTCAGATTTTCTTGGAGATTGGCGATTTGGTTCTCTTTTGTCTTCAGTCCAGCCTGCATACAGACAGTTATATGATTCAGCAAGCAGTGCAAGAATTGAAGCACCAACCACATAAACAAGTTATGCACTTGGCGCTTGGGGGCTAATGCCTATTTGATCTTCATATTTCACTTGATTATAAAGTCCCAAGCTCAATACAAGTATTCAACTTGGCACTTGGGAGCTAATGGCTATTTGTTCAAATAAATTCTGATGCGGCGATATTAATTACTTAAGTCCCGGTTTAACTACACTAAGTTGAACCGGCCCTTGGGGGCTACATCAGCGAATTTCGAGGCATTAAGATTTATATTAGTAAGTCCCGGTTTGAAAGAAGATTACAAACCGGTCCTTGGGGGTTAGGCGAGTCAGCAAGAATTGACGCATACAAGCAGGAAAGAGCATATGGAAGTTACCTCATATTTATCTTTCATCATGTTAACCAGACCGGATTCATAGTCACGACTAGTGTACAGCCGGTTCAGATAGCCGGAATGGATGTCTTGGGCGTTCAGAGCAGTGTAGGTCGCCAGATTAACATTCCACTTGCCCTTGCCAAAAGCAGCAAATTCTTCCTTGGCAGTATGTTTAGACAAAGTGACAGGATTGCTTGGCTCTGTATGGCCAATGCCAGTAATAACAACTTCATCATCCTTGGCGTCGCCGGTTTGCACTGGGGCCGTTGGCTTATCAGTAGGCTTTGTTGGACCGGTGGATTTCTCAATACGGATGGGGCTTGTGGGCTGGTTGGCAGGACTTGAGGTATCAATAGGCCTATCTTCAGCAATAAGATCGTCATCTTGCTGCTGTGGATCATTGGGTATGTCTTCGGGAATAGCCGCTTCAAGATCTGGTGTTTTGCCCGGTTCAGGGACGGCATCCTCCTCGGCCGCTTTATCCAGGCGAGCCTTCTTGCTCGGCCTAGGCTTGGCCCTGAAAGGAATAACAAAGTCAAATACAGCATATGTTCCAAGGTGATGTACCGGAAATATTATGATAAGTATAGCTTACCTAAGCACCGTTTTGAGCGGTGGCAGCTGAGTAGCCGATGACTCGCCAGAGGATGAGTGGGAAGTAACCTGATAATCGGAGTCAGATGGATTAAGAGGTTGACGATAACAGCCCGCTTTAGGACAAGCACTGACAAGCAAATTAGAGACCTCTGAACGGCGTTTCCGAACCGGACTGTTCGGTAAACCGGCGGAGGTAACTACCTGGCCACTGTGCCGGGTTGTGCGGCGAGCTTCGTGCTGTTGGGTCTTCATAAGAAATTTGGGATCCAAGTAAGCAAGGGGATGAGAAAATTTAACTTTCCGGTTTGCCTAACGGATTTTTAGTGAAGGCAAAGGTTCTAAATCGGAAGAGAGAATAATTACCTCTGCAGCATCAGCATGGCTGACTTCGGCATCATCCTGACAAATATCATCATCAATAAGACGCATGAAAAATTAGCCAAGTGAGTCAAGCTCTACCTCAAGGTCTGGATTATCCACATCGTCATCAGCGGCCGGATCAGAGGATGCAGTGGTTCTTTTCCTGTGGGTAGTCTTCTTCACAGCTTTAGTCTTTTGCCGGATTGGCCTTTCCGGTTTGTCGGGTTTTTCTGGTTTCTCCTGCGGCAGTTTCTTGCTCCAAAATGGATCATTGCCCTGTTCAAACAGGTATTGATATTAAACAATGACCAGGTATATCAATAACAGGTTCAAAAAAAAGAACAATCAAACTCTTACAGCTGGCGGTTTGTTGGTGGCACAGAAGGGAAGCAGGCCGGTTCGAGCACAGACGTGTTCCGGTTCATTCAGCATTTTATTCACAGCCTCTGTGATTTCTTCGTCGGTAAGCTGGATATTAGCATGCCGCAATGGGTCATCAACACTGCCAGTATACCCGCACATCAAACCGAAGCGCTGACTAAGGGGCAGTATGCTCCACGATATCCAACAGCGAGCGAGATCAACTCCTGTTAAACCATTGGCCATGAAGGCTCTGAGCTTGGACAGTTGATGAGCGTATTTGCTTCTCTCCTTGGCAGTCAACCTTTGCGGAAAGGGGTGTGTATTGCTAAGCCGCTCCGGACGAAAACTAGGCAAAGGATTTTCACCAGCAGGGGAGGTGTCTCTACAATAGAACCATGTTTGATTCCACTCTTTGGGGTGGCTGTGCAGCTTGGCGTGAGGGTATGTGACTTCTTTCCTTTTCTGAATCGCCACACCGCCCAACTCCGTATTGGAACCGTCAGAAAACTCAGTACGGCGGTTTAGATGGAAACAGTCTCTGAACAATTCCACTGTGGGCTCCTCTTGAAAGAACACCTCACAGAGCACTTGGAAGTGACACATGTTTGTAACAGACTTGGGACCAGTGTCTTGTGGGTGGAGTTGAAAATCGGCTAAAACGTCCCGGTAAAATTTAGAACCGGGCGGCTTAAAGCCCCGGGCTAAGTGATCTACGAAAACCACGACCTCTCCTTCTTGAGGTGTGGGAGGGCATTATTTGTCAGGAGCTCTCCAATGGATGCTGTTTTTGCTGCCTAAAGCGCCGATTAGGACTAAATTGTTTAGCTGAGTCTCTGTGACGCGAGAAGGAACCCAGTTGCACTCATATACTTGCTTGGCCATGATGAAATCTACAAGATAGGTAATTCCGGTTCAAGAATGCATTTATTAAAGTGCATTGGTATGTACAATGTTAAACCGGAGACAGCTCTATCTAAACCGGAGTTCTATGAATCAACAACATCTGGCGGTTCAACAAGGGGACTAATGGTATATACCGGTTTGGCAATTTTTCTACAAAGTTAAACCGCCGGATCTAAGCATTGAAACAGTTGAGATTGCAGATAGATAAGTGTACAGAAACAGATTTCACAAGATCTCTCTACAGCGACGGATCTGAAGCAAGTTCAGAAAAGAAGGAAAATATTCAAAGTTCAAAAAAGAATAGTATTGAATCGATGGGCAGAAATACATGTAGATCTATGGTCTTGAGGCATATAAGTAAAGGCGGATGCTAAGAAATACCGCTACACAGAGCAAAGGTTCACAGGTTCATCCAGGATCTATCATATGAATACGAAGAAGACGATGAACTCTGAAGAACTTGGAAACCCTAGAACGGATCTATGGAGGAAAAGATGAAGAACTCACCGGAGCCGAGGAAGAAACAGAAGGCCGCCGCGATGCTCTAGTACAGTCAGGGTGATGCAGCAGCCAAGGTTGGAGCAGAGGTCGTCGATGGCGGCGGAGCTCCAAAGCTGGATGACACGGGGAAGACGAAGTAGAAGGGCACGAAGGGGAGAAAAGGAAATGACCCTTCGGTCCTATTTATAAGGCAAGGGACAGGAGTCAGGCGTGAAAATCAAGGAACTGTGGGTCTGGAAACGGAGCTGTCGCCTCGATTGTCGCAGACCTATTAAACAAAGAAAGTATCATGGATAAGTTTCTTTATAACAGGTGACGTCACGCCGGTTTACAACGACCAGAGAAGATGACATCACGGTGGTTCAACGAACTACAAGAAGATGTTGAAGGTGAAGATTTTTGCTAAGGATTGACATGAACCTGTTCAAATCAATCTGGGGCCTAATGTTGGGGATATTACTACTGGGCGTAAACCGGCCTATCTGGGCCGGGTTAACTTCATCAGTAGTTAATTATGCTAAAGCCCAAGAAGGCAGATGAGGGCTCAAGGCCCATAGTCGGTTTAAGGCTTGTAGCCGTAAACCGGCGTTGGTATGTAACTTGTGTTGTAAGTTAGGAATAAGTAGAGACCAAACCGGACACATCTATGAGCCGGTATTGGTAATCTGTGAACCGACAGGCGTCACCCGTGTATATAAGGGGACGACCCGGCGACAGTTCAGAAGAGAGACAACAACTTGAGACTTAGTCGAAGCTTGTTTGCTCCCTAGTCATCGAAACACCATCAGTTCCATCACAACTAGACATAGGCTTTTACCTTCATCGAAGGGGCCGAACCAGTATAAACTCTCTTGTGTCCCTGTGTCCGCTTTAACCCCTTCAAGCTAACCCGTTGCGATGGCTCCACGACTAAGTCCTTTCTCTAGGACAAAACCACGACAACTATAATACTTTGACCAAATGTTAGAGTAATAATATATGACATGCAACTTACACAAATGTTAGAGTAATAATATATGACATGCAACTTACACAAAGCATACATGGCCTAATGCGTTTTTCGAGGCTAACTTTGACCAAATGTTAGAGTAATAATATATGACATGCAACTTACACAAAGCATACAGTCAAATTCGTATGTGAAAGGAGTTTCCAATGATATAATTTTCACATTATACATCTCATGTACTATTAATCTTGTCAATAGTAAAATTGGAAACCATCTTGAGTACAAATCTAGGAGTACGTACGAATCTAACAATATTGATCGGGTGTTGTTGAATGTTGATACCTTTTTGATCAAAGTAGAGATACTTTGACTACACATAAAACTTATATGTAAACTAGAAAGGATAGGAGGGAGTATATTGTATGTTCAAAAACGAAACGAACATTGAATACCCTTTATATATGATTTGCGGATGCTATGATCACCGGCTCAAAATTTTGAATCCGCCTTAGGCATTACGTGCCCCCACTCGTTCCCTCTCAATTTCATCTCGGGGTCCGGAGATCTATTGAAAGAGGACTAGAGTGGGTACACGCAAATGATACTCGGCGGAATGTTCAAATGAGGCATGCAGGAGGATGGACTCGACTGGAGGGCGACATGATCGATGGAGAAGAGGGTTGGAGAGGAATGAGAAATAAGCAAACGCCACATGATTATACTTGAACGACTCAAATAAACAATAAGTTGTCTCACTTGGCCTACATAGTGAAAGGCCTAATGCGCAACGCGGAGCACTGACGCTCGAATATGGCCGGGAAAACATGGAAACCGACATGTGGGGCAGACTAGTCCAATGGACGATCTAGCCCACGACCTCCTCGCCACCGACAACAGTTCATGTGGGTCATTGGGGCCAACAACGGGGCGCAGCTCCAGCACCACCTCTGGACACGACGACCGCGGTGAGCGACACGCTCATATCATAGCTAGACATGGTCGGTTTCAGTGCACCGAGGGTGGCGTTAGTGCTGTGGCACGACCAACGATATGTTTGGTTTGTGCCCAAGGTTTCCCCATCAAAGCATTGGGTAGCCAAAATTTTGGTTGAGGTATTGGTTGCCCATGATTTGGCCGACATTGGCAAGAAAAATGAACTAGAGTTGGCTAGAGTTCATTGGCATGCCAAAGAAATGGCAACCAGCCAAACAAAGACCAATCTTTGGGTCATGAACAAAATTTTGGTTGACGTATTGGTTGCCCATGATTTGGCCGACATTGGCAAGAAAAATGAACTAGAGTTGGCTAGAGTTCATTGGCATGCCAAAAAATGGCAACCATCCAAAAAAAGACCAATCTTTGGGTCATGACCAAAATTTTGGTAAGGTGCACTTTGGCCACAATCCAAACACACCCCAACACCCGGCTCGTCGAGGATGCACGGGGTGCCGCGACGCGTCCGCGGAGTGGTGTAGCGCGGCCAAGTGCATCCTCTGAACCTGAGACCATGTCGGGTCAGCTTGCTTTTTCAATGACATGCGGGGATCGCATGTGAGCAAAGGGCATCTCCAACGTTGCCACGACCGCAGTTGACTACCCTGGCACACCAAAACCCTCGTCGCTCGCGCCATAGCGCTGTGAGTTCCTAGCCGGCGCCAGCTGCCCGCATTCATGCCGTCCGTTCATATGTCGTCGTTAAGAGGCTCGGTGCCCGAGGAGCCAACTCCGGCGACTTAATGACGCACCCGGACGCTTGGCCTCACCGGAATGCGCTACTTAAAGCGGCAACGCCCAGCTAACCACCACACCATAGCGCATCATCCTCCTACCTGGCACCACATCCGCCATGACCGCAAGTGTGTACGCTCTGCGGGAGAGCTTGTCTTCAGGGATGAAGCTCGAGGTCGCCGCCCTCACTCAAGTCGCCTCTCGCGACACAATAGCGGCGTAGCCGGACACGGACGCGACCGCACAAGCGGTGGCCACACTGGCAGCCGACGACGGGAGCACCGTCAGCCACGCGTCCTACTTGCCGCTGTCCAACGTCCGGCACCGCCGAGGCCGGGGGCTCCTCCGAGGATCAGTAGGGCATGGGAGGCGGCAGGGCATGGTGTGCCAACTGGCCGGTCCGTATCCCGTGTTCTACTCTTCCTCGCCGGAGACCGCACCTTCACTTCACGGGTCTTGAACCCCGCCCCCGCACATAGAGATCGTAGATGGAAGACGTCGGTCGCCACCGTAGAATAGGTTTAGGGTCGGGTTTGTTTTATTTTTCTGTCCTATAAAAGTTCGAAATGTAATGAAAATCTGCCGTGTTTGCATTAATCTCGGCCGGTGTATATGAACTTTCACAATAATATACATATTGTAGGAGTACTAGCAATATGCCCGTGCGTTGCACGGAAGATCAAGATCTTGTTGGAGAAAAGGATGAACGAGGGAAAGCCTTATCTGCAAATGTGGAGAGGAGTGCGGGTAAATTGTCATAGTTTCCTTCCTGTCCGTTAGATATAGCTCGGACGGCCTATATTGCAGGATGACAGGCACACCATCATCACCAACTCTGCTTTTTATTGAACCGAGACAAATCTAACATGCAAAGTAAAATAAACACATAGGGTCTATACATACACAAATTATCTTAGGCACTCCAATAGTACGTCCACTATACATTCACGAATTTCACATCTTTCTACATCTACGGAACCTACGAAAGGGTTAACATAAATTGCCTCTCTCTCCTCTCCTCCCCTGATTTTCATGGTGGTGGGCCCCTCCCTCCCCCAATCTACAATCAACAGCTCACACGTTTCACATTACGTTAATTACGTAGCTGGGATTACGTAGGTGTAGCATTACTCGTCCTAAAAACCCAACTAAGCCAACCTCCCAGCATCTCGCGCGGGAAAAGACCCGGCCGCGCCGTCTTAGTCGGGATTACCGGATTACTAGTAGTAGTATCGATGGATCGCGCGAAGCAACAAAATTTTTTTTGAGGGGGCGAAGCACCTAGTTTAAAAGGAAAAAAGGTGGTACACTCACAGCACTCCTTTCGCGGTCGCATTGCGCCCCACAGACGTTCGGTCCTGCACACGGCTCACGCAAATGGAGCGCGCTTCGGCTTGCCTCTTCACTGACACGTGGGACTGCACTTGGTGAAACCCACCATGCGCCAAACTCCCCCCACCCACCGCGCGAAAATCCTCCCCCCCACACCCAAAAATTCCCCCCAAATCCGATTCAACCGCCCTTCAACCAACTAGCCAATAATATTCCCCAGACCCCCTCCCCCCTGTCCCCCTCCACTCCATTCGCTCCGCCAAAGTCGCCCTCCCCGCTGCGCCGATACGTCGGCGCCACGGTTCGTTGATCCTCTCGCTCCCACAGTACGCTCTCATAGACTGCCGTCCTCTAGCCGCACCGCCACCTCTGGCTACGTTCTTGTGGAGGCACACAGCGGTCAGCACCGCCACCGCTGGCGATGTTCGTGTGGAGACGCATGGTGGTCAGCTTCTCCCACGGTACACGCATTCTAGACTGAGGCCCCGTTCATGTCGGTGTAGCGCTGAATGTTAGCTGATAGACGCTGTTAATGTCACTGTTTGCCGAAGTAGTTTACTGTCAATAGGCTCTGCTTAAGAAGCTTCCTTGTCCTATTCTGCACTCAATCTGCTTAGCTGAGATGGCATGCCAAGGCCGATTAGTTGCTAAAATATCCTGCCATATATTTATTGTGACGCAGATTGCCATGGTCTAGTAGCCAATCTGTTAGGTGAAATAGCTCTACACCATTTTATACTCGATCTTTGTTACTGCGATGGCCTTTGATAGTTCGGTGGCTGTGTGCTCGGCCTCATTGACTGCTGAAACAACCTGCCATAATTTGGCACTCAAATCTGTTTGCTGAATTAGCATTACATATATTTCATTACTTAGATCTGCTCGTCCAAATATCTTGCCATAGCTTTAGACATCGACCTAGGTATTTTTTTCTGGACTTCATAAAAAAGCATATATGTTTTTCCTGTAATATCTAGTAGAAGAACTAATTTGTATGTCTAACAGATGGACAAGACTTGGATAACTTCTGCTCGAAGATTCTCCGCTGCATATGTCGAGGGGGTTGAAAACTTCATGAACTTTATCAGAGCTGAGTACGGTGGTCCGAAATCAGATGTGCTCTACCTATGTAGCAGTTGTATGAATTCAGTTACAAGACCCCAGTCAACTGTGCAAAATCATTACACTTGTATGGGATGTCGGTCACATATACTAGGTGGGTTCATCATGGTGAAGTTGTGAACGTCAATGTTATTGACTACGTGGAAGCAGCAGATCACCATCTTGAGCTGCCTTATGCTCAGGTGGAAGAGGAGGAGGAGGTGGTGGTAGCAGAGCCAGTGAGTTTGACCAACATTGAAACAATGCTACAAAATGCTCGTGCATTCCGTGAACTTTCACCTGCAGAAGAAAAACGGTGGGCCTGCATGTTGGAACAATGCAACGTTTCTGTCACCCCAGGAAATAAGCTGTCAGTATTCTCAGCTATGGTCACCTTTCTTCGGGTGAAGACATCTGAGCGGATGACCAACAAATCATTCGATGCGATGTTGGCTGCTTTCCACAAATATTTCCCAGATGCGTCTGAGCTGCCACACACCTACAGTAAAATGAAGAATTTCCTTCGTGCAGTTGGAATTGGATATGATATGATCCTTGTCTGTAAGAATAATTGTGTTCTATTCTGGAAGGATTATGCCAACTTAAGTGAATGCCCGAAATGCAAATCATCAAGATGGAAAGATGGCGATGCTATGAAGAGGATTCCTCATAATGTTCTGAGACATTTTCCAATTACACCAAGATTGTAGAGGTTGTTTCATGACGCTGAAAAAAGAGAGGATGTACTGTGGCATTCTAGGAACCAGGAGTACAGATATCAGAATGTAATGAGCCATCCATCACATGGTAGTGAGTGGAAAAGCTTCAATGATAAACACAAAGAGTTTGCTGCTGACCCGAGAAACATTAGACTTGGCTTAGCTTCAGATGGATTTAACCCATTTGGCCACTAGAGCTCCACATATAGCATGTGGCCAGTGCTTGTTATCCCTTACAACATGCATCCAAATGTCTGCACCAAAGAATCAAACTACATGATGGCCTTGCTCATCCCAGGTCCAAAAAGTCCTGGAAATGATTTTAATTTGTTCATGGAGCCTCTTGTGGAGGAACTTCAACAGTTATGGAAGGGTGATCTCACACGAGACCTATATAGCAGCCCACCAACTAATTTCTTTCTGCGTGCTATTATAATTTGGTGCATCCATGATTATCTGGCTTTGGGCACTATGTCAGGGCGAATGACACATGGTTACAATGCATGTGTTCGCTGTGATAGGAATCCTCTATCATACGCAATACTTAGCAAGATCTGTTACATTGGACACCGCCGTTTCCTTGCCAAGGACAAGCCGCATCCTAGAAAATACCAAAGACATGTGTTCAATGCAAAGCATGAAAACCGTGATGCGCCAAAGAGGCTCACCGCCGATGAGTTGCAAGTGGAATTAGAGAAGGTCGGGCATATTACACCAGGAAACCATCCTGGTAATGGTAGCGGGAAAAGGAAGTGTGGCAGGGTAGAAGAGAGATTATTGTTTACCCTCAGGTCCACTTTGTGGGACTTGGAGTATTGGAAAGATTTGGATCTACTTCATAATCTTGATGTGATGCACATCGAGAAAAATATATGTGACAACATTATCGACACATTTGTTAATATTGAAGGCAAGACGAAAGATACCTTAAAATCTAGGATTGATTTGACACACCTGGGTGTCAGAAAGGATTTGCAGGTGCAAGGTGAACGTAAACCACGGGATATGGCACCAGCTGTGTATGTCTTGGACAAGGTAAAAAGAAAAGTATTTTGTGAGGTCCTGTCACGTGTGAGATTCCCACATGGATTTGCTTCCAACCCTGAAAGGAGAATCAGTGCAGATGGAAACAAGGTACAAGGGTTGAAAACTCATGACTGCCACATCCTACTTCAAAGGGTTTTACCTGTTATCCATAGAGGATTGGGCCGCCCTGACTTATACAGAGCAGTTGCAGAGTTGGGACAATTCTTCAGGGAACTCTGTAGTAGGAATATCAGGATAGATGCTTTGGAGCGTCTTAGAGACATGATACCAACTATCCTATGCGACCTTGAGAAGATATATCCTCCAGCCTTCTTTGATGTGATGGTGAATTTGGCTGTGCATCTACCTGATGAGGCACTACTTAGAGGTCCAGTACAGTATGGCTGGATGTACCCTATTGAAAGGCGGCTAGGCACTTTCAAGGGCTATGTTAGGAACTGAGCTAGACCCGAGGGTTCCATTGCAGAGGCCTACATTGCTACAGAAGCGTTGACATTCTGCTCAAAATACATTGAAACAGCTGATCAGCTTAGCAAAGAGGTGGGTAAAGACAATCCCGGGCTCAATGTTTTCGGTTATTCTGTTCGAGTTACAGGGAAGAGTCTACAAGAGGAAAAACCTAAAGATTTGGACAAAATGGTTTGGTATGTGTTGAATAACTGTCCTGAGATACTACCTTATATCAAGAAGTGCAGTACTGCAGCTTATACATCATAATCTACTAAACTTGCAGCACATTCTTATATATTTAGATGTTTGACGCGATCACTATGTTCTGCAACATCTACAAAGAGGAGTTACTGCCGCAAAATCCAAGAAACATTGACAAACTGGTTATGGCAGGATTTGCGAAATGGTTCAAGAACCATGTAAGCTTTTGAAGTGCACTGTCAGTTTTTTTAATATATTGAGTACATAAGATGATCAACTTGTCTATTTTCTAACCATAGGTTAAGAAGATGCAGGAGGATGGGCAGGCAATTGATGATGCCCTTTACTCACTAGCAATGGGTCTTGATATTCGGGTAAGACATTATGAATCTTGCATTGTTGGAGATGTGCGCTACAACACCCTTGCATGAGACGAAGGCAGGAAGACACAAAACAGTGCCATAATGAGCACGGATACATATGACAAAGAGACAACTAAAATGTATGCTAACATAACAGACATTGTTCAGTTGCAGTATGTCTCCAGTTTCGAGGATCATCGGTGTGTAGTTCTATTGTGCTGTTGTTGGTATAACTTGTTTTCCAGGATCGCAAAACCCAGAGCTGATGATTATTTCAAATCCATCAATGTCAAGGCGACGTACCAGACCAACGAGCCTTTTATTTTGGCAAATCAAGCAACACATATATTTTTCTTGGAAGACACATTCGCACGTAGCGATGACTGGAGAGTATTGCAAAGGTTTGAGCAGATGAATTCATTTAATGAAGTTGCACAACAAGATGATGCTTACACTACTCCTGATGTACAAGATAACACAGATCTTCCTAATATCTTTGAGAACCATCACATCAATGACGCTGGCGAAAAGATTGCCTGTCATGCTGTGGACATACAAGAGTTTATCAAGAAGAAGCCAACGTTCAAGGACGTTGAGGACGAAGAAGAAGATGACACCGTGGGGAATTACGATTCAGACTGAACATGGCGAAGATGTTGACGCTGCTGCTGCGGATGATGATTACATTGCTTTTGTCATATTTGCCTGTCAGAAGATGTTTTTTATCTACTATGTGAAATTGTGTTTGCTATGACAACTAAAACCTGATGAACATGTTGTTTAGTATTTTGCTGTGAGAACATCACTTGTTATTTATGCTTATTTGTGTTTGGTGATTGTATGACAACTAAAACATGATGACACTGTTGTTTAGCTGTACTCATATTTGGCTGTGAAACTTGAATTTGAGGACATAGTTTGCTGTTGGACTGCAATTTGCTCGACGTCTTTGAATGAGAACAAAGCTGACCCGACAGGGCCTCTGCTATTTATTTATTTATATGAGCAAAAGGGGATACCCCCTGATTTTCGTTAATAGAAATCATTAGATGTTCACAACACTACGCCCAGCCTGCTACAGAGGTTTCATTCATTACTAGTTTCAGCAAAGTGCTCATGTCGTAGCCACCGAATACATCACGAGTGCTACATACACTTCAAATAAAGAGACAATCATCCTACAGAGCACATCGATTTTGCCCATTATCGTCACAAGCTCTTTCATCTCCTCATTGCTGTCAAGGCCGTTCAGCAGCTATTGCTTGGCCATGATCAGAGGAACTGCATCTTTAACTTTCTGCTCTGCATCTTCCTCTTCTGCCGTTCCTTCAGTTACTTGTCGAATACCCCAACCTGCTAGTATTGGGATTCCTCGGCTAACCAAATAATCAGCATAGTTGCATTCCCCCACATCAACAACTTCCCAGAAATACAAATCACACGAATCTTCCCTTTTCTGCACGAATCAAATTGGAAGATCATCAACCAAACTATTAAAAAAATCAGCAACTGAAAGCAGCAGAACAAAACTTAAACATATTATTACCCCATGATTCGGGCATTTGTAGAACACTCGGCCAGGGTTGCGGATTGTGGTTAAGATGCGACGGATGACTCTGCGTGATTTGCAGCAGTGGCACCACACCAACGGCAGCGGGTTGCGATGAGCAATCGGCTGCGGTGCGCGTGCCGGCGAGGGTGTGATGAGACCCACAGGCGATGGTACGGGTGGCGACTTGGCGCATATCTGGTTGCTGCCTGCTGAAGAGCAGGTGGACAAGCAGCCAGCGGACATGGTTGCTGCGGCCAGAGCTTCTGGTGCTAGGCAGAGTAAGTAGAGAAGAGGAGAAGCGAACGTTGGATATGTCAATTTCATTACTTGCAGAGTAGCATAGATAGTCATAGTCTATGTTTGGATTCGAACCAGCTAGAGGAGCACGTCTTTCTTTTTTCTAAAACTCGGCAACGTCTCTTTACTGGTACACTAGCTTGTTCTGTACGCCTTACCAAGTCTTTGATTTTCTTTCTATATCTAAAAAAGTATGCTACTTGGTGTCCGCTTAGTCAACAAACGATTGTGCCAACCTTGACCGTTGGATTGACATTCAACGTCTGTCGCGTTTCTTTAGTCTCTTCTTCCTTGAGCCGCCAAAGCCAAACCAGCGCCGGCGGGACCGCCTGCTCCCGCCTCCCACGGTTGGTTGTGATCTTCCCTGGCTCCTGTTCATTCCCGTCCGAGGCCTCCCCATCGTCCTCCGCCTTGGTTCGCTTGCCGCGGCGCCGCCCTCCGGTGTTGTCAACATGGTCAACAATCGAGAGGAATAAGGAGATGAGTATACATGGTGAGGATGACAGTAGGGACCCAGTAGCGCGCACATTAATTTTGTTTTTTCGGGATGGAAAAGGGTATCAACTGGGTTGTGCGGGACCCATGGCCTGTCTAGCCCAGGCTTTAATTTCATATGTTTAGCACATGACCAGCCTAGTTTGTTTTTTTCCTTTCTGAAAATGGCTAGCCAACTATTTTGTTTTTTGCAGAATAACCAACGTAGGCCTACGTGCTTTTCAACGCCCTGTTGGGCCAGAAATCTTTCAAGACAAGGAGGGATGCATTTTGCCCAGAAAATGGGCATAAGTAATAAGAAATGGGCTATAAGTAATAATAAATGGGCTGTAAAATGAAAAAAAAATACAACAAACAGGCAATTAGTTCCAAAATACTGTTTTCTTTCGGATTTTGATATTTTAAATTTCATTGTTTTTGTGCGGGTAAAATTTCATTGAATTTAAATTAAGGTATATTTAGATTTAAAATTAATTTGAATCTAGCTGGAAATTTCGGGCTGTATGCTGTTTGCGACAGATTTGGAGGCTGACTTGTGGGTCTACTAGGTTGACGTGTACTTTGGCTTTGTCAACTTAGTCCACAAACGATTCTAGCAGCAGTGACCGTTGGATGTTAATCCAATGGCCGTGCTGCTTCTTCAATATCTGATCTTCTTGCTCCAGCCGCCCAAACCAGCTCCTGTGGGACTGCCTGCTCCCGCCTCCCGTGGCCGGCTATGCTGCCGCACAGGCCGCACCGCCCCACCCTACTTCATTTCTGGTCAGACAATTCCTCTACTCACCCACACCTCCTGTTATTTTCCGGCGACGACAGCCGGACCAGTAAACCCTTGTACTCCCCACCGCGTGGGCAACCATTACCGAGTCTTCCTCGGCTCCGTGTTGTTCCCTTCCTAGGCCTCGCCGTCGTCCACCACCATGGTGCTCTTGGCGCGGCCTGGTCAATGTGGTCAACGAACGACATCCATCGGCCGTGGACTGTATGCGCAAAATAATGATTCCTCCACCTGGCAGCTAGGACCCACCGGAAGGGCCTCTGTATTTCATGAAAAAAATGTTCCCCCCCTGACATGTAGGACCCACCAGCTATATCTTCGCATGCAAGGAAGTGCCTCCTTATTACGCACAGAAAAAATGAATACCCCCCTGCTAGCTGGGACCCACCATTCTGGGAGGCTGACTTGTGGGCCTACTAAGTTGACGGGGACGGAGGGCTTTGTCAACTTAGTCAATATGAACGATTCTAGCTCTAGTGACCGTACGATGTCCATCCAACGGCCGTAGTGCTTCTTCAACCTCTGGTCTTTTTGCTCCAGCCACCCAAAGCAGCGTCGGTCGTGCCGCATGCTCCTACCTCCCGTGGCCGGCTGTGCTGCCGCGGAGGCCTCACCGCCCCTACTATTCCCACCGCTGGCTAGGCCTTGCGATGACGACAACCTCACACCGCAGCCGAACCAGTGAACCCTCGTACTCCTCTCCGTGCGGGCTTCCACTGCCGCGTCTTCCCCCGCTCCGCGTCGTCCCTTTCCTAGGCCTCGCCGTCGTCCACCGCCGTGGTGCTCTCCGCGCGGCGTGGTTAACGTGGTCAAGGAACAACATCCATCAGAAGAGTACTATACGTGGAGAGGCTGACAGCTGGGTCCACGGCCACAACCCAGTTTTTTTTGTGATTTGCCAAGTAAGTCCCTTTGTCAGGCCTGTTGGGCTGCAAATCTTTCAAGACGAGGAGAGCTTTCATTCGGCTGGCCGAGAAAATGGCCCATCAGTAATGAGAAATGGGTTGTACATTTTTAAAAGACATCAAACCGGCAATTAGTTTCAAATATCTTTTTTTCATTTCGAGATTTTAAATTACATTAATTTTTATGTGTGGAGAATTTGTTGGATTTTATATTGATATAGATTTATTTTGAAAATCAGTTTGAATGTGAGTCGAAATTTCAGGATTAAAAACAGTTCAGACCGCACTGAAATATGCAAAATTTCATATAATTTTTTAACCGTGGCCACAATATGGCCTGTAATGCTAACAAAAAGAATATGGGCTCCAAAAAAACCTCATGAATTAGCAAATGGGTTGTATGCTGTTTTCCACAGATTGGAGGATTTCCTAAAAAAAGGTTGACGCACAAGCAGTGACTGTTGGATGTCCATCGAACGGTCGTCGTGCTTCTTCAATCTCTGCTCTTCCTGCTCCAGCTGCTCAAACAAGCGCCGGTGGGAGGACTGCCTGCTCCCTCCTCCCCGCGGCCGGCTGTGCTGCCACGTAGGCCTCACCGCCCCACCGTACTCCCATCGCTGGCCTAGCCATCCCTCTACTCACCCACACCTTCTGTTATTCTCCAGCGACGGCAGAAGAACCAGTAAACCCTCGTACAGTCGTACTCCCCTCCGCATGGGAAACAACTGTCGAGCTTCCCTGCCTCCATGTCGTTCCCTTCCTAGGCCTCGCCGTTGTCCACCGCCCTGGTGCTTTCGGCGCGGCCTGGTCAACGTGGTCAACGACCGACATGCATTTGAAGTGGACTGTACGTGGAGAGGACGACAGCTGGGTCTATGGCCACACGCAAGGAAATGCCTCCTTATTACACGCAAAATAATGATTCCTCCACCTGACATCAGGGACCCACCGAAAGGGCCTCTGTATTTCGCGAAAAAAATGTTACCGACGCTGACATCTCGGAACCACCATCTATATCTTCGCACGCAAGGAAGTGCGTCCTTATTACGCACAAAAAAATGAATACTCCCCCTGTTAGCTGGGACCCAGTATAGAGGCAGGCTGACTTGTGGGCCTACTAAGTTGACGGGGACGGAGGGCTTTGTCAACTTAGTGAATATATGCACGATTCTAGTTCCAGTGACCGTACGATGTCCATCCAATGGCCTGATGACCCACTAGTATAGGGGATCTATCATAGTCCTTTCGATAAGTAAGAGTGTCGAACCCAACGAGGAGCAGAAGGAAATGATAAGCGGTTTTCAGCAAGGTATTCTCTGCAAGTACTGAAATAAGTGGTAACAGATAGTTTTGTGACGGGATAATTTGTAACGAGCAACAAGTAACAAAAGTAAATAAAGTGCAGCAAGGTGGCCCAATCCTTTGGTAGCAAAGGACAAGCCGGAACAAACTCTTATAATAGGAAAAGTGCTCCCGAGGACACATGGGAATATCGTGAAGCTAGTTTTCATCACGTTCATATGATTCGCGTTTGATACTTTGATAATTTGATACGTGGGTGGACCGGTGCTTGGATGTTGATCTTACTTGAACAAGCATCCCACTTATGATTAACCTCTATTGCAAGCATCCGCAACTACAACAAAAGTATTAAGGTAAACCTAACCATAGCATGAAACATGTGGATCCAAATCAGCCCCTTACGAAGCAACGCATAAACTAGGGTTTAAGCTTCTGTCACTCTAGCAACCCATCATCTACTTATTACTTCCCAATGCCTTCCTCTAGGCCCAAATAATGGTGAAGTGTTATGTAGTCGACGTTCACATAACACCACTAGAGGCTAGACAACATACATCTTATCAAAATATCAAACGAATACCAAATGCACGTGACTACTCGTAGCAAGACTTCTCCCTTGTCGAACGTAATTACTCACAAAGCATATTCATGTTCATAATAAGAGGGATAATAATATGCATATAGCATCTTCCACCAATTAAACCAACTAGCATCAACTACAAGGAGTAATCAACACTACTAGCAACCTAGTAGCACCAATCCCGGACTTTGAGACAAGAATTGGATACAAGAGATGAACTAGGATTTGGAGATGACATGGTGCTGGTGAAGATGTTGATGGAGATTGCCATCTCCCGGTGAGAGGAGCGTTGGTGATGACGATGGTGATGATTTCCCCCTCCCGGAGGGAAGTTTCCCCAGCAGAACAGCTCTGCCGGAGCACTAGATTGGATCCGCCAAGGTTCCACCTTGTGGCGGCGGAGTCTCGTCCCGAAAAGTTCCTTCTCATTTTTTTCTCATCGAAAGACTTCATATAGGAGAAGATGGGCGGCGGGGAGCCACCAGGGGGCCCATGAGGTAGGGGGCGCGCCCTAGGGGGGGGGGGCGCCCCCACCCTCGTGAGAAGGGTGTGGGCCCCCTGGCCTTCATTTTTGGCGAGGATTTTTCTTTATTTATTTTAAGACGTTCCGTGGAGTTTCAGGACTTTTGGAGTTGCACAGAATAGGTCTCTAATATTTTCTCCTTTACCAGCCCAGAATTCCAGCTGCCGGCATTCTCCCTCCTTATGTAAACCTTGTAAAATACGAGAGAATAGCCATAAGTATTGTGACATAAAGTGAAATAACAGTCCATAATGTGATAAATATCGATATAAAAGCATGATGCAAAATGGACGTATCAACTCCCCCAAGCTTAGACCTAGCTTGTCCTCAAGCGAAAAGCCGATAACAATAAATATGTCCTCATGTTTAGAAGTAGAGGCGTCGATAAAAATAAAATACGGACATGAAGGCATCATGATTATTCTCTAGCAGCAACATATATAGATTTTGTCATATGATTACTTATATTCAAGTGATGATCTATTCACAATGCAAAAGTATAAATCATAAACCTTATTGGGCTCCGACAAACTATAATCTCAGTCATTGAAGCAATTGCAATTTATCATGACATCGGAAAGAGTCCATGTCAGAGCTAAAAAGCAAGTCCACATACTCAACTATCATTTAGTCCTCCATAATTGCTAACACTCACGCAATACTTGTGGTTACGGAGTTTTAATCGGACACAGAGAAAGATAGGGGCTTATAGTTTTGCCCCACAACCTTTTACCTCAAGGGTAATGTCAACAATAATGGTTCATGCTCCCCTACATCCAATTAGATATATATATCATGTTCTTTCCAACATGCTGAGCTTGCCAAAGGATAAAATGAAAAAGAAAAGGTGAAGATCACCATGACTCTTGCATAAGGTAGAAGATAATAATAAAGTATAGGCCCTTCGCAGAGGGAAGCAGAGGTTGCCATGTGCTTTTATGGTTGGATATATAAAATCTCAATGCGAAAGAACATCACTTTATATTGCCCCTTGTGATACGAACCTTTATTATGCAGTTCTTCGCTTTTATTACTTCCACATCACAAGATCGTATAAAGCTTATTTCTCACACACCAATCAATCATACATATTTAGAGCAATTTTTATTGCTTTGCACCGATGACAACTTACTTGAAGGATCTTACTCAACCCATAGGTAGATATGGTGGACTCTCATGGCAAAACTGGTTTAAGGGTGTTTGGAAGCACAAGTAGTATTTCTACTTGATGCTGAGAATTTGGCTAGCATGAGGGGGAAAGGCAAGCTCAACAAGTTAGAGGATCCATGACAACATACTTTATCTCAGTTATAAGAAAGACATAACTCATTACGTTGTCTTCCTTGCCAACACCAACTCTTTAGCATGTCATATTTTAATGAGTGCTCCCAATCATAAAAGATGTCAATTATAATATATCTATATGTGAAAAACCTCTCTTTCCTTATTACTTCCTATTAATTGCAACAATGACCAAAGCTATGTTTGCCAACTCCCAACAACTTTTAATCATCATACTCTTTCTATGTGAAGTCATTACTCTCAATAAGATCAATATGAACTTTTTGTTTCTTTTTATTCTTTTCTCTTTTCTTTTATTCACCCAAGATCATGGCAAAATAATCAAGCCCTTGACTCAACACTAATCTTTATTATATATAGCTCACGGACTTGATTACATAGAGGGATCATAAAGCAAAACTTAAAACTAGATCATGCCATAAACTTTATTCTACTAGATCAAGATACTACTAATAGGATCGAACTAAGAAAAATGGTAAAGATAGGAGTTGTGATTGTGATACGATACCGGGGCACCTCCCCCAAGCTTTGCAGTTGCCAAGGGGAGTGCCCATACCCATGTGATTATATCTCCTTCTTTGTTGGTGAAGAAGGTGGAGGTGACGGATAATCGCGCATCGAGCGTAAGAGGTCCTCCAGCTTGCGAATAATGCCCTTGAGTGCAACAATATGCCCCTTCAACAAAATATTTTCTTGTGTGAGATACTTGTTTTGTATACGAGCTAACTCAATCATCTTGAAAGCTTCAATCTCAGTTGGGGTAAGAAGGTTATGATCAAGTTGGAGGGTGTCTTTTGCTGCTGGAGCTTGATCCTTCGTGGCTTTCTTGATCCTTTCATCATTGTTGACCCTCGTGGGTTCATCCCTCTTCAGATCTATCTTCATTAGCCAAGCATCGTTGTCACCATTGTTGGAGGAGGGAGACGACATGATGCCTAGCCTGGAAAACCCTGACAGAAAACAGCTCGAAACAAGAACAGAGGAGGTTTGCATGACACGGGAGTCAAAACCTTTGGGAGGTTATATAATGATTTTTTACCGACCAAAATACGTATCGTGCAAGAAAACAGAGCCCGGGGGGCACACGAGGTGCTCACGAGGTAGGGGGGCGCACCCACCACCCTCATGGGGCCCTCGTGTCCTTCCCGGACTGCTACTTATTTTTCTATTTTTCTAAATATTCCAAAACGGAGAAATATTGCCTTAAAAATTGTTTTGGAGTCGGTTTACTTACCGTACCACATACCTATTCCTTTCCGGAGTCTAAAATGTTCCGGAAAGTGTCTCTTATGTATTCCTCCGGGGTTACGGTTTCAATAATATTGGTTTCAACATTTATGGGATTACCTGAGATATAATGTTTAATTCTTTAACCATTTACCACCTTCGGATTTGTGCCCTCGAAGTTGTTGATTTTTATGGCACCGGAACGAAAGACCTCTTCGATAACATAGGGGCCTTCCCATTTAGAGAGAAGTTCTCCTACAAAAAATATTAAACGAGAGTTGTATAGCAATACATAATCACCTACATTAAACTCACGCTTTTGTATCCTTTTGTCATGCCACCTTTTAACTTTTTCTTTAAACAACTTGGCATTTTCATAAGCTTGGGTTCTCCATTCATCAAGTGAGCTAATATCAAATAACCTCTTCTCACCGGCAAGTTTAAAATCATAGTTGAGCTCTTTAATAGCCCAATATGCCTTATGTTCTAGTTCAAGAGGTAAGTGACATGTTTTTCCATGGACCATTTTATACGGAGACATACCCATAGGATTTTTATATGCAGTTCTATAAGCCCATAATGCATCATCAAGTTTCTCAGACCAATTCTTTCTAGACCTATTAATAGTCTTTTGCAAAATTAATTTGAGCTCTCTATTGCTCAACTCTACTTGACCACTAGACTGTGGGTGATAAGGAGATGCAATTCTATGATTAACATCATATTTAGCAAGCATTTTACTGAAAGCACCATGAATAAAGTGTGAACCACCATCAGTCATTAAATATCTAGGGACTCCAAACCTCGGAAAAATAACTTCTTTAAGCATTTTAATAGAAGTGTTATGATCAGCACTACTAGTTGGAATAGCTTCTACCCACTTAGTAACGTACTCAACAGCAACTAGAATATGTGTGTATCCATTAGAGGCAGGAAAAGGTCCCATATAATCAAAGCCCCAAACATCAAACGGTACAATAACAAGAGAATAATTCATTGGCATTTCTTGACGTCTACTAATATTACCAATTCTTTGACATTCATCACAAGACAAGACAAACTTACGGGCATCCTTGAAGAGAGTAGGCCAATAAAAACCAGATTGCAATACCTTATGTGCAGTTCTATCTCCAGTGTGGTGTCCTCCATAAGACTCGGAATGACACTTGCGTAGGATCTGTTCCTGTTCATGCTCAGGTACACAATGTCTAATAACACCATCTACTCCTTCTTTATAAAGATGTGGGTCATCCCAAAAGTAATGTCTCAAATCATAGAAGAACTTTTTCTTTTGCTGGTATGTGAAGCTAGGCGGTATAAACTTAGCAACAATATAATTAGCATAATCAGCATACCATGGAGTACTACGAGAAGTACTTATAACATTTAATTGTTCATCAGGAAAGCTATCATTAATAGGTAGTGGGTCATCAAGAATATTTTCTAACCTAGACAAGTTGTCTGCAACGGGGTTCTCAGCTCCCTTTCTATCAACAATATGTAAATCAGATTCTTGTAGCAAGAGAACCCATCTAATAAGTCTAGGTTTAGCATCTTTCTTTTCCATAAGATATTTAATAGCAGCATGATCAGTTTGAATAATTACTTTAGAATCAACAACATAAGATCTGAACTTATCACAAGCAAATACAACTGCTAAAAGCTCTGTTTTAGTAGTAGCATAATTTCTTTGAGCATTGTCTAGAGTCTTACTAGCATAATGAATAACATTTAATTTCTTATCAACTCTTTGCCCTAGAACAACACCTACAGCATAATCACTAGCATCACACATAATTTCAAAGGGTAGGTTCCAATCAGGTGGCTGAACAACAGGTGCAGAGACTAATGCTTTCTTAAGTATTTCAAATGCTTCTACACAATCATCATCAAAGACAAATGGTTTATCTTTTTGCAATAAATTAGTCAGAGGCTGAGAAATTTTTGAGAAGTCCTTAATGAACCTCCTGTAAAATCCGGCGTGACCAAGGAAACTTCTTATACCTTTGATGTCCTTGGGACATGGCACCTTTTCAACAACATCAACCTTGGCTTTATCAACTTCAATACCTCTTTCAGAAACTTTATGCCCCAAGACAATACCTTCATTAACCATAAAGTGGCACTTTTCCCAATTCAAGACAAGATTAGTTTCTTCACATCTATGCAAAACTCGATCAAGATTGCTCAAGCAATCATCAAAAGAGGAACCATAGACGGAAAAGTCGTCCATGAAAACCTCACAAATCTTTTCACAAAAGTTATAGAATATAGCCATCATGCATCTTTGAAAGGTAGCAGGTGCATTACATAAACCAAAAGGCATACGTCTATAAGCAAAAGTACCAAAAGGGCATGTAAAAGTAGTCTTTGATTGATCTCTAGCCGACACAGGTATTTGAGAGAAACCAGAATAACCATCTAGAAATCAATAGTGTGTATGTTTGCATAATCTTTCTACCATTTGATCAATAAAGGGTAGGGGGCAATGATCTTTATTAGTAGCTTTATTTAATTTGCAGAAATCAATTACCATCCTATAACATGTGATAATTCTTTATCATGAGGAACAACAGTAATACCTCCCTTCTTAAGGACACAATGGACAGGACTTACCCACTCACTATCAGCAACGGGATAGATTATACCTGCCTCCAGAAGCTTTAGTATTTCTTTTCTTACCACTTCTTTCATCTTAGGATTCAGATGTCGTTGAGGATCACGAACGGGTTTGGCATCTGCTTCCAAATTTATTTTATGTTGACATAGAGTGGGACTAATGCCCTTAAGATCATAAAGAGTATATCCAATAGCAGCACGATGCTTCTTCAGAGTTTTCAATAATCTTTCTTCTTCATGCTCTGAAAGGTTAGCACTAATAATAACAGGATATATCTTCTTTTCATCAAGATAAGCATATTTAAGATTATCAGGCAAAGGTTTAAGCTCAAACACGGGATCACCCTTGGGTGGAGGTGGATCCCCTAAGATTTCAACAGGCAAGTTGTGATGCAGAATAGGTTCCTGTTAAAGAATACTTCATCTATTTCCCTTCTTTCATTCATGAACATATCATTTTCATGGTCTAGCAAATAGTGTTCTAAAGGATCACTAGGAGGTACGGCAATAGAAGCAAGACCAATAATTTCATCCTTACTAGGTAATTCTTCCTCACGATGTTGTTTACTAAATTTAGAGAAATTAAACTCATGAACCATATCATCCAAGCCAACAGTAACAACATTCTTTGTGCAATCTATGGTAGCATTGACAGTATTTAAGAAGGGTCTACCAAATATAATGGGACAAAAGCTATCTTGCGGAGAAGTGAGAACAAGAAAATTAGCAGGATATTTAGTTTTCCCACACAATACTTCAACATCTCTAACAATTCCAATTGGTGAAATAGTATCTCTACTGACAAGTTTAATTGTGACATCAATACCTTCTAACTCAGTAGGTGCAATTTCATTCTTAATATCTTCGTATAAAGTATGCGGTATAACACTAGCACTTGCACCCATATCACATAAGCCATGATAACAATGATCTCCTATTTTAACATAAATAACAGGCACGCCTACCACATGTATATGTTTATCTTTAGCACAAGGTTTAGCAATTCTAGCAGTTTCACCTTCGAACTGAATTACATGCCCATCAATATTATCAGACAAGAGATCTTTAACAATAGCAATATTAGGTTCTACTTTAACTTGCTCAGGAGGTGTATAAGTTCTAATATTGCTTTTACGAACAACAGTTGAAGCTTTAGCATGATCCTTTATTCTAACAGGGAAAGGTGGTTTCTCAATATAAGAAGTAGGAACAATAGGATCATTATAAGTGACAGTCTTTTCTTCAACTTTAATAGGTGCAGCTACTTTTACTTCTATGGGAGGATGATATTTAAACCACTTCTCCTTAGGGAGATCAACATAAGTTGCAAAAGATTCACAGAAAGAAGATACTATCTCAGAGTCAAGTCCATATTTAGTGCTAAACTTACGAAAAATATCGGTGTCCATAAAAGATTTGACACAATCAAACTTAGGTGTCATACCTGAATCCTTACCTTCGTCGAGGTCCCAATCTTCATAGTTGCGTTTAATTCTATCCAATAAATTCCATCTGAATTCAATAGTCTTCATCATAAAAGAGCCAGCACAAGAAGTATCGAGCATGGTGCGATTGTTATCAGAAAGCCGAGCATATAAATTTTGAATAATCATTTCTCTTGAGAGCTCATGATTGGGGCATGAATATAACATTGATTTAAGCCTCCCCCAAGCTTGAGCGATGCTTTCTCCTTCACGAGGCCAAAAATTATATATATAATTGCGATCACGATGAACAAGATGCATAGGTAATACTTTCGATGAAATTCCAGCTTCAATCTTTTATAATCCCATGATCTCATATCATCACATAGACTATACCATATCAATGCGTCTCCCTTCAAATATAAAGGGAAGACCTTCTTCTTAGCAACATCATCGGGTATACCTGCAAGCTTAAATAATCCACAAACTTCATCCACATATATTAAGTGCTCATCAGGATGCTTTGTTCCATCTCCTGTAAAAGGGTTATCTAGCAGTTTTTCCATCATACCCGAAGGAAATTCAAAAGGAGTTTCATTTTCAATAGGTTCAGTAGGTTGAGGAGAAACTCTTTTTCTCTAATGGACGGGGTGAAGATACCCCGAACAAGCCCCTCAGAGAATTACTTTCCATAGTAACAAGTGACAGTAAATTGCAGCACACTATATAAATTTTTCCCTACCAAATTCCACCTACCAAAGGCGCTACACTCCCTGGCAATGGCGCCAGAAAAGAGTCTTGATGACCCACAAGTATAGGGAATCTATCGTAGTCCTTTCGATAAGTAAGAGTGTCGAACCCAACAAGGAGCAGAAGGAAATGATACGCGGTTTTCAGCAAGGTATTCTCTTCAAGTACTAAAATAAGTGGTAACAGATAGTTTTGTGACGGGATAATTTGTAACGAGCAACAAGTAACAAAAGTAAATAATGTGCAGCAAGGTGGCCCAATCCTTTGGTAGCAAAGGACAAGCCGGAACAAACTCTTATAATAGGAAAAGTGCTCCCGAGGACACAAGGGAATATCATCAAGCTAGTTTTCATCACGTTCATATGATCCGCATTCGATACTTTGATAATTTGATATGTGGGTGGACCGGTTCTTGGGTGTTGTTCTTACTTGAACAAGCATCCCACTTATGATTAACCTCTATTGCAAGCATCCGCAACTACAACAAAACTATTAAGGTAAACCTAACCATAGCATGAAACATGTGGATCCAAATCAGCCCCTTACGAAGCAACGCATAAACTAGGGTTTAAGCTTCTGTCACTCTAGCAACCCATCATCTACTTATTACTTCCCAGTGCCTTTCTCTAGGGCCAAATAATGGTGAAGTGTTATGTAGTCGACGTTCACATAACATCACTAGAGGCTAGAGAACATACATCTTATCAAAATATCAAACGAATACCAAATTCATGTGACTACTCATAGCAAGACTTCTCCCTTGTCCTCAAGAACGAACGTAATTACTCACAAAGCATATTCATGTTCATAATCAGAGGGGTAATAATATGCATATAGCATCTGAACATATGATCTTCCACCAATTAAACTAACTAGCATCAACTACAGGGAGTAATCAACACTACTAGCAACCTACTAGCACCAATCCCGGACTTTGAGACAAGAATTGGATACAAGAGATGAACTAGGGTTTGGAGATGAGATGGTGCTGGTGAAGATGTTGATGGAGATTGCCCTCTCCCGATGAGAGGAGCGTTGGTGATGACGATGGTGATGATTTCCCCTCCCGGAGGGAAGTTTCCCCGGCAGAACAGCTCTGCCCAAGCTCTAGATTGGATCCGCCAAGGTTCCGCCTCGTGGCGGCGGAGTGTCGTCCTGAAAAGTTCCTTCTGGTTTTTTTTCTCATCGAAAGACTTCATATAAAAGAAGATGGGTATCAGAGAGCCACCAGGGGACCCACGAGGTAGGGGGCACACCCTAGGAGGGCGCCCCCACCCTCGTGAGCAGGGTGTGGGCCCCCTGGCCTTCATCTTTGGCGAGGATTTTTCTTTACTTATTTTAAGACGTTCCGTGGAGTGTGAGGACTTTTGGAGTTGCGTAGAATAGGTCTCTAATATTTGCTCCTTTTCCAGCCCAGAATTCCAGCTGCCGGCATTCTCCCTCCTTATGTAAACCTTGTAAAATAAGAGAGAATAGCCAAAAGTATTGTGACATAAAGTGAAATAATAGTCCATAATGCGATAAATATCGATATAAAAGCATGATGCAAAATGGACGTATCGCGGCCGTAGTGCTTCTTCAACCTCTGGTCTTCTTGCTCCAGCCGCCCAAACCAGCGCCGGTCGTGCCTCGTGCTCCTGCCTCCCGTGGTTGGCTGCGATGCGGCAGAGGCCTCACCGCCCCCTACTACTCCCACCGCTGGCCAGGCCATCCCTCTACTCACCCACACCCCCTGTTATTCTGTGGCGACGACAGCCTCACACCGCAGCGAACCAGTGAACCCTCGTACTCCTCTAAGCGTGGGCATCTACTGCCGCTTCTTCCCCGGCTCCGTGTCGTCCCCTTCCTAGGCCTCGCCGTCGTCCACCGCCCTGGTGCTCTTGGCGCGGCGTGGTCAACGTGGTTAAGGAACGGCTTCCATCGGACGTGGACTGTACGTGGAGAGGCTACCAGCTGGGTCCAGGGCTGCTGCAAGGAAGTGCCTCCTTATTACGTGCAAAATAATTATTCCTCCACCTGACAGCGGGGACCCATCGGACGGGCCACCGTATTTCACAAAAAAAATTTCCCCCCTGACTGCTGGGACCCACGAGCTACACCTTCGCACGCAAGGAACTGCGTCCGGGCAAAAAAAACAAAACGATTCGCCCCCCTGACTGTTGGGACCCGCCAGCTACATTTTCGCACGCAAGGAAGTGCCTGACAGTCGGGACCCACCTGGTCGAAGTATACATAGCGTTGTCATTCTAGTCGCTAACGTGTACGTACATATATATTGGTCGATGTAGAGGCGCGCACGTGTCGTAGTAGAGGCGCACACGTGTCCTAGTAGAGGCGCACACGTAGCATGTACACGTATGTACAGTGGCCAGGGTGCAAGAAAGAAAATACGGCCACATACGTACATACGGGCAGGGTCTCGAATGCCTACTCGCGCATTCGTACGGCCAGGGCTCGTGTACATGGCCGGGTCGGAACGTAGAAACAGCATCGTCGTCGTGTTCATGGGGAGGCAGCGTCATCGTCGTGTTCATGGGGAGGCAACAGAATGCGTCGTGTTCATGGGGAGACAACGGAATGCGTCGTGTTCATCGGGAGGCAACGGAACGTGTGGGAGCCAACCGGCTGGGTCGGAACGGAATGCGTGGTCGTGTTCATCGGGTGGGCTTAGACGGAACAGGTGATGGAAACGAGGCCTGAACGGGGTCCTGTTGATCGGGAGGGGTCTGGCATACCGCAAAACGGAGGAAACGGACCTCCTACGGTCGAAACGGGGATCCTGTTGATCGGGAGGGGTGTGGCATACAGCAAAACGGACGAAACAAACCTTCTACGGTCGAAACAGGGGTCCTGTTGATCGGGAGGGGTGTGGCGTACCGCAAAACGAACAAAACGGACCTCCTACGGTCGAAACGGGGGTCCTGTTCATCGGGAGGGGTGTGGCGTACCGCAAAACGGGACTCCACGGGATACTGTTCATCTCCACCATCGACCTCCTCCAGCCTCCACGGGCTACCATCGACCTCCTTCGGCCTCCACGTGCTCCTGTTCATCCAGCCTCCACCACGCGCTCCTCCACCGGCTACTGTTCAACCACCCTTCCACCGTCTACTGTTCATCCAGCCCTCCAGACCACGGGGTCCTGTTCAACCACCCCTCCACGGGCACCCCTCCACCGTCTACTATTCATCCAGCCCTCCACCACACCACGGGGTCTTGTTCATCCAGAGGCAACGCCACCGCTCACTGTTGATCCAAACCCCCCGCAACGCTCACTGTTCATCCCAGAGGCAGCATCGATCGGGTTCAGTTAGCAGCAGTAGCAAAGGAATCGCTCGATCGGGTTCATTTAATAGCCATCGATCGATCGCTCGAGTTCAGTAACGTGTAGCCTACAGTGCAATCGCTCGGGTTCAGTTAGAGCCCAATGCCTCACTCGGGTTCAGTTAGAGCCAACGCCTCGCACACACGTGCGTACGTGTACGAGAGAAACGCATCGCTCGGCCCTCAACCTCCCACCGTACCCGGGAACTCCCCGAAATCCCCCCCCTCGCTTCTACCATGGGTTTTTCCATCATGGACGGCCCAAAGAATGTCATGCAGCTGCGTCTCCGGCCCGCCCAGGATGGAAAGCCCATTTTCTGTCATGATTTTTTTTCATAGAAATAGGATCCCACCACATGTATGACAATTTTTTTTCGTTCGGCCCAAAATGTCACGGATGTGTCTTTTTTTGTAGTGGGTTCTCTTTCTTTACCATGTTTCCTAGCAACAAAGTCTCTCTTATCATAACGTTGATTCTTTGATTGTGGGTTATCAAGATCAATAGCAGGTTCAATTTCTATATCATTATCATTGTTAGGTTGAGCATCATCAGGAACATTATCATTAACATTATCACTAGTTTCAAGTTCATTACCAGATTGTGTTTCAGCATCAGAAATAGAAATATCATTTGGATTCTCAGGTGTTTCAGCAATAGGTTCACTAGAAGCATGCAAAGTCCTATCACTTTTCTTTTTCTTCCTTTTAGAAGGACTAGGTGCATCTATATTATTTCTCTGAGAATCTTGCTCAATTCTCTTAGGGTGGCCTTCAGGATACAAAGGTTCCTGAGTCATTTTACCAGTTCTAGTAGCCACTCTAACAGCATAGTCCTTATTCTTACTATTCAATTCATTGAGCAAATCATTTTGAGCTTTAAGTACTTGTTCTACTTGAGTGGTAACCATAGAAGCATGTTTACTAATAAGTTTAAGTTCACCTTTGAGATTAGCCATATAATCACCCAAGTGTTCAAGCATATCAGCACTGCCTTTTAATTCTCTACCAAAATAAGCATTGAAGTCTTCTTGCTTAACCATAAATTTATTAAACTCATCTAAGCATGGGCTAGCAAACTTGGTGAATGGGATTTCAGCTTTATCATATCTATAGAGAGAATTTACCTTTACTACCCGTGTCGGGTTATAAAGACCATGTGTTCCTTTAATAGGCGGTAAATTAAGACCATGTGTTCCTTCAATTGGAGGTAAATTCTTAACATCTTCAGCTTTAATACCCTTTTCTTTCATGGATTTCTTTGCCTCTTGCATATCTTCAGGACTGAGAAATAAAACACCCCTTTTCTTCGAAGTTGGATTAGGAATAGGCTCAGGGGCTGGCTTAGGAAGTGTCCAATTATTTTCATTTGTCAACATATTATTCAATAAAATTTCAACTTCATCCGGTGTTCTTTCCCTGAAAACAGAACCAGCAGAACTATCCAGGTAATCTCTGGAAGCATCGGTTAGTCCATTATAAAAGATATCAAGTATTTCATTTTTCTTAAGAGGATGATCAGGCAAAGCATTAAGTAAATGGAGAAGCCTCCCCTAAGCTTGTGGGAGAATCTCTTCTTCAGTTTGCACAAAATTATATATATCCCTTAAGGCGGCTTGTTTCTTATGAGCAGGGAAATACTTAGCAGAGAAGTAATAAATCATATCCTGGGGACTACGCACACAACCAGGATCAAGATAATTAAACCATATGTTAGCATCACCCTTTAATGAGAACAAAAATATTTTAAGGATATAAAAGTAGCGAGTTCTCTCATCATTAGTGAAGAGGGTGGCTATATCATTTAATTTAGTAAGATGTCCCACAACAGTTTCAGATTCATAGCCATAAAAAGGATCAGATTCAACCAAAGTAATTATCTCAGGATCAATAGAGAATTCATAATCTTTATCAGTAACAAAGATAGGTGAAGTAGCATAAGCAGGATCATATTTCATTCTAGCATTCAGATTTTTTTGTTTAAGCTTAGCTAATAATTTCTTAAGATCACTTCTATCATTGCAAGCAAGAAAGTCTCTTTTAGTTTCTTCATCCATAACATAGCCCTTAGGCACAACAGGTAATTCATATTTATTAGGAGAGCCTTCATAATCACTTTCATCAGTATTATCAGTTTTAATAATTTCATTCTCTCTAGCCCTAGCGAGTTGTTCATCAAGAAATTCACCGAGTGTCACAGTAGTATCAGGCATAGAAGTAGTTTCATCATAAGTATCATGCATAGCAGAAATGGCATCATCAATAATATGCGACATATCAGAATTAATAGCAGAAGCAGGTCTAGGTGTCGCAAGCTTACTCAAAACAGAAGGTGAATCAAGTGCAAAGCTAGATGGCAGTTCTTTACCTCTCCTCGTAGTTGAGGGATAGATCTTGGTTCTTGGATCTTTCAAGTTCTTCATAAATGATAAGCAGATGTAAATCCCAAGTGACTCAAAGAATAGAGCTATGCTCCCTGGCAACGGTGCCAGAAAATAGTCTTAATAACCCAAAAGTATAGGGGATCGCAACAGTTTTTGAGGGTAGAGTATTCAACCCAAATTTATTGATTCGACACAAGGGGAGCCAAAGAATATTCTCAAGTATTAGCAGCCGAGTTGTCAATTCATCCACACCTGGAAACTTAATATTTGCAGCAAGTTCTTAGTAGCAAAGTAATATGATAGTAGTGGTAATGGTAGCAAATGGTAATGGTAGCAAAAGTAATGTTTTTGGTATTTTGTAGTGATGATAACAATAGCAACGGAAAAGTAAATAAGCGAAGAACAATATATGGAAAGCTCGTAGGCAATAGATCGGTGATAGAGAATTATGCCGGATGTGGTTCATCATGTAACAGTCATAACCTAGGGTGACACAGAACTAGCTCCAATTCATCAATGTAATGTAGGCATGTATTCCGAATATAGTCATACGTGCTTATAGAAAAGAACTTGCATGACATCTTTTGTCCTACCCTCCCGTGCCAGCGGGTGATGACCCACAAGTATAGGGGATCTATCGTAGTCCTTTCGATAAGTAAGAGTGTCGAACCCAACAAGGAGCAGAAGGAAGTGATAAACGGTTTTCAGCAAGGTATTCTCTGCAAGTACTAAAATAAGTGGTAACAGATAGTTTTGTGATGAGATAATTTGTAACGAGTAACAAGTAACAAAAGTAAATAAAGTGCAGCAAGGTGGCCCAATCCTTTTTGTAGCAAAGGAAAAGCCTGGACAAACTCTTATATAAGGAAAAGCGCTCCCGAGGACACATGGGAATATCTTCAAGCTAGTTTTCATCAAGTTCATATGATTCGCGTTTGGTACTTTGATAATTTGACATGTGGGTGGACCGGTGCTTGGGTGCTGTTCTTACTTGAACAAGCATCCCACCTATGATTAATCTCTATTGCAAGCATCCACAACTACAACAAAAGTATTAAGGTAAACCTAACCATAGCATGAAACATATGGATCCAAATCTGCCCCTTATGAAGCAATGCATAAACTAGGGTTTAAGCTTCTGTCACTCTAGCAACCCATCATCTACTTATTACTTCCTAATGCCTTCCTCTAGGCCCAAATAATGGTGAAGTGTTATGTAGTCGACGTTCACATAACACAACTAGAGGCTAGACTACATACATCTCATCAAAATATCGAACGAATACCAAATTCACATGACTACTAATAGCAAGACTTCTCCCTTTTCCTCAGGAACAAAGGTAACTAATCACAAAGCATAAACATGTTCATAATTAGAGGAGTATTAATATGAATATAGGATCTGAACATATGATCTTCCACCAATTAAACCAACTAGCATCAACTACAAGGAGTAATTAACACTACTAGTAACCTACTAGCACCTATCCCGGACTTGGAGACAAGAATTGGATACAAGAGATGAACTAGGGTTTTGAGATGAGATGGTGCTGATGAAGATGTTGTTGAAGATTTCCCTCTCCCAATGAGAGGAGCGTTGTTGATGACGATGGCGATGATTTCCCCCTCCGGGAGGGAAGTTTCCCCGGCAAAGCAGCTCTGCCAGAGCTCTAGATTGGATCCGCCAAGGTTCCGCCTCGTGGCGGCGGAGTTTCATCCCTAAAGGTTGCTTCTTATTTTTTTCCTCAATGAAAGACTTCATATAGGAGAAGATGGTCATCGGAGAGCCACCAGGGGGCCCAAGAGGTAGGGGGCGCACCCTGGGGGGGCGCCCCCCACCCTCGTGAGAAGGGTGTGGGCCCCCTGGTCTTCATCTTTGGCAAGTATTTTTCATTATTTATTATAAGGTGTTCCATGGAGTTTTAGGACTTTTGGAGTTGTGCAGAATAGGTCTCTAATATTTGCTCCTTTTCCAGCCCAGAATTCCAGTTGCCGGCATTCTCCCTCCTTATGTAAACCTTGTAAAATAAGAGAGAATAGCCATAAGTATTGTGACATAATGTGAAATAACATCCCATAATGCTATAAATATTGATATAAAAGCATGATGCAAAATGGACGTATCAACTCCCCCAAGCTTAGACCTCGCTTGTCCTCAAGCGAAAAGCCGAAATCGAAAAATATGTCCACATGTTTACAGATGAAGGTGTTGATAAAAATAAAATATGGACAAGAGGGCATCATGATCATTCTTATAACAGCAACTTATATAATTTCTGTCTTATGATCTCTAATGCTAGAGTAATAATTCAATCACAATATCAAGTATGAATCGTAAACTTCATTGAAAACTAACAAACTACAATCTCGGTCATTGAAGCAATTGCAATTTATCATAACATAGGAAAGAGTCAATGTATAAGAGCTTTTCAGCAAGTCCACATACTCAACTATCATATAATCTTTCACAATTGCTGACACTCACGCAATACTTATGGGTGTGGAGTTTTAATCGGACACAGAGAAAGATAGGGGCTTATAGTCTTGCCTCCCAACGTTTTACCTCAAGGGTAATGTCAACAGTAATAGTTCATGAAAACTCACATCCAATTAGCCATATATACCGGGATCTTTCCAACATACTATGCTTGCCAAAGGATAAAGTGTAAAGAGGAAGGGTGAAAATCACCATGACTCTTGCATAAGGTAGAAGATAATGATAAAAGATAGGCCCTTCGCAGAGGGAAGCAGAGGTTGCCAAGCGCTTTTATGGTTGGATGCACAAAATCTTAATGCGAAAGAACGTCACTTTATATTGCCCCTTGTGATATGAACCTTTATTATGTAGTCCGTCGCTTTTATTACTTCCACATCACAAGATCGTATAAAGCTTGTTTCTTCCACACCAATCAATCATACATATTTAGAGAGCAATTTTTATTGCTTTACACCGATGACAACTTACTTGAAGGATCTTATTCAATCCATAGGTAGATATGGTGGACTCTCATGGCAAAACTAGTTTAAGGGTATTTGGAAGCACAAGTAGTATCTCTACTCGGTGCAATGAATTTGGCTAGCATGAGGGGGAAAGGCAAGCTCATCATGTTGGAAGATCCAAGACAATATAATTTATCTCAGATGTAAGAAAACATAACCCATTACGTTGTCTTCCTTGTCCAATGTCAACTCTTTAGCATGTCGTATTTTAATGAGTGCTCACGATCATAAAAGATGTCCAAGATAGTATATCTATATGTGAAGACCTCTCTTTCTTTATTACTTCCTATTAATTGCAACGATGACCAAAACTATGCTTGTCAACTCTCAACAACTTTTATTCATCATACTTTTTCTATGTGAGCTCATTACTCTCCATGAGATCCATAGGATCTCTTTGTTTCTTTTAATTTCTTTCTCTTTTCTTTTATTCACTTAGGATCATGGAAAAACAATCAAGCCCTTGACTCAACACTAATCTTTATTATATAGCTCACGGACTCGATTACATAGAAGGATAATAAAGCAAAACTCACAACTAGATCATGCCACAAACTTTATTCTACTAGATCAAAATACTACTAATAAGATCGAAGTAAGAAAATCGGTAAAGATAAAAAAGTGATGGTGATACGATACCGGGGCACTCCCCCAAGCCTGGCAGTTGCCAAGTGGAGTGCCCATACCTAGATACTCAATTCTTCTTTGCTGGAGGAGACGGTGGAGGTGTTGTTGATGATGCGGGCTTGTCATCCATCTTCCAAGGCATAGGTTCACCATCATAGAAAGATGATCGAGTCTCCGGAATCCTTGAATCTGCAGCCAAACGCATTCTTTTGAATCAATATTCATACTCACAGTTTTGGTTTTGCAGGTCATAGATTTGGGCTTGGAGGTGCTCGATCTTCTCATATAGCTTGAAGATGGCCTCCTCGGTGTTCTTGGTATTCGGCTTGTAGTTGTTAGTGAACTCCACGAGCATCATGTGGCTAGCGTTGATTCCACGCTCCACCATCCCCTGGCACTTGAAAACTTGTTACTCCATTGCTTCGACCCTCGTCTCCACGCTTCTGATTCCCTTTGGTCCCTCAGCATCGCGGATGTGTAGCAACCCATCACGCATCTCAATGGTTTGAGGGTGTCGCAGCACCTCCGCGAGGTAAGGGTTGATGACCTTCTCGAAGAACTTGTCCTTGGAAGCACTTGGGGACGTCATGATAATCTGGATTTGCCAGGAAAACAGCTTGAAACAAAAACAAGAGATTTTTGCGTGCTCCGGGAGTCAAAACCTTCGGGAGAATATATAATGAATTTTTACCGACCAAAATATGTATCGTGCAAGAAAGTGGAGTCTGGAAGGCACATGAGATGCTCACGAGGTAGGGGGGCGCACCCAGGGGGGTAGGGCACGCCCTCCACTCTCGTGAGGCCCTCGTGTCCTTCCCGGACTGCTACTTAATTTTCTATTTTTCTAAATATTCCAAAACGGAGAAATATTGACTTAAAAATTGTTTTGGAGTCGGTTTACTTACCGTACCACATACCTATTCCTTTTCGGAGTCTAAAACGTTCTGGAAAGTGTCCCTTATATATTCCTCCGGGGTTACAGCTTCAATAATATTGGTTTCAACATTTATGGGATTACATGAGATATAATGTTTGATTCTTTGACCGTTTACCACCTTCGGATTTGTGCCTTCGAAGTTGTTGATTTTTATGGCACCGGAACGATAGACCTCCTTGATAACATAGGGGCCTTCCCATTCAGAGAGAAGTTTCCCTGCAAAAAATCTTAAATGAGAGTTGTATAGCAATACATAATCACCTACATTAAACTCACGCTTTTGTATCCTTTTGTCATGCCATCTTTTAACCTTTTCTTTAAACAACTTGGCATTTTCATAAGCTTGGGTTCTCCATTCATCAAGTGAGCTAATATCAAATAACCTCTTTTCACCGGCAAGTTTGAAATCATAGTTGAGCTCTTTAATAGCCCAATATGCCTTATGTTGTAGTTCGAGAGGTAAGTGACATGTTTTTCCATATACCATTTTATACGGAGACATGCCCATAGGATTTCTATATGCAGTTCTATAGGCCCATAATGCATCATCAAGTTTCTTGGACCAATTCTTTCTAAACCTATTGACAGTCTTTGGCAAAATTAATTTGAGTTCTCTATTACTCAATTCTACTTGACCACTAGACTGTGGGTGATACGGAGATGCAATTCTATGATTGATGTCATATTTAGCAAGAATTTTACGGAAAGCACCATGAATAAAATGTGAACCACCATCAATCATTAAATATCTAGGGAGTCCAAACCTCGGAAAAATAACTTCTTTAAGCATTTTACTAGAAGTGTTATGATCAACACTACTAGTTGGAATAGCTTCTACCCACTTAGTAACGTAATCAACAACAACTAAAATATGTGTATATCCATTAGAGGCAGGAAAAGGTCCCATATAATCAAAGCCCCAGACAACAAATGGTTCAATAACAAGTGAATAATTCATAGGTATTTGTTGATGTCTACTAATATTACCAATTCTTTGACATTCATCACAAGATAGGACAAACTTACAGGCATCCTAGAAGAGAGTAGTCCAATAAAAACCGGATTGCAATACCTTATGTGCAGTTCTATCTCCCACGTGGTGTCCTCCATAAGTTTCGTAGTGGCACTTGCGTAGGATCTGTTCCTGTTCATGCTCAGGTACACAACGTCTAATAACACCATCTACTCCTTCCTTATAAAAATGTGAGTCATCCCAAAAGTAATATATCAAATCATAGAAGAACTTTTTCTTTTGTTGGTATGTGAAGCTAGGTGGTATAAATTTAGCAACTATGTAATTAGCATAATCAGCATACCAAGGGGTACTACGAGAAGTACTTATGACATTTAATTGTTCATCAGGGAAGCTATCATCAATAGGTAGTGGGTCATCAAGAACATTCTCTAACCTAGATAAGTTGTCTGAAACGGGGTTCTCAGCTCCTTTTCTATCAACAATATGCAAATCAAATTCTTGTAGCAAGAGAGCCCATCTAATAAGTCTAGGTTTAGCATCTTTCTTCTCCATAAGATATTTAATAGCAGCATGATCAGTGTGGATAGTTAATTTAGAATCAACAATATAAGGTCTGAACTTATCACAAGCAAATACAACTGCTAAAAGTTCTTTTTCAGTAGTAGCATAATTTGTTTGAGCATTGTCTAGTGTCTTACTAGCATAATGGATAACATTTAATTTCTTATCAACTCTTTGCCCTAGAACAGCACCTACAGCATAATCACTAGCATCACACATAATTTCAAAGGGTAAATTCCAATCAGGTGGCTGAACAATAGGTGCAGAGACTAATGCTTTCTTAAGTATTTCAAATGCTTCTACACAATCATCATCAAAGACAAACGATACAGCTTTTTGTAATAAATTAGTCAGAGGCCGAGAAATTTTTGAGTAGTCCTTGATGAACCTCCTATAAAATCCGGCGTGACCAAGGAAACTTCTTATACCTTTGATGTCCATGGGACATGGCATCTTTTCAATAACATCAACCTTAGCTTTATCATCTTCAATACCTCTTTCAGAAACTTTATGCCCTAAGACAATATTATATATACTAATTGGAGGCATCATTAGAGTTACCACGTTAATTCTAGAAAACCATGTAAAAACATCCGTAGGATCTCAATTCTACGATTAGGATCAAATAATAGATCAAAGAGTCTTTTCGTAAAAGAAAAAACAGAGAAAGAGTCTTTACTAAAAAAACAAATCAAAGAGTTATACCTTCGTTAAGAAATCAAAGAGTTCAGCCCCTTCCTCTTTCCACACGCATGATTCCAACGTTTTCCACCTTCCCGTGTGCAAAAAGGAGTCCTTAGCGCATTTTTTCTTTTATAAAGAAAGGACTTCTCCGATTGTCTCCTACCATCGGTACATCACGCTTGATCTACCTATGGAAAAATAAAGCCTAATGCCATCCCCACTCAAGCTTAACCATATGATTATTTTGGAGTCTCAAATGATTATTTGTAAGGGTAGGATTTAATGATATATAAAAGCATGCTCGCTTAGACATAGCAGTCCATATACTTTTGGAGTCTTGATCCGATCGGCCGTAAGGAGTCCATGCATGGTACATGAGGAAACATGTAAGCTAAGACCACTTTACAATCTACGTTCTTTTAGATAAAAAACTAGAAAATCTACATTTTTTTGAAAACATACTCATATGTCGCAGATAAATGTATGTTTGTTCTTTTTGTTAAAAAATAGCATACAGTATTGTGGTGTATTATGCACACATCTTCGTACAACAAACTAACTGTTATTTTACACACAAAAATAATAATTGCTCCAATAAAAAAATACATACACTTTCTCTTCAAAAAATCATGACGTAAAAATCTTTTTTTCCACAAACCACTTACACAATCACAATGCAAGTATGCCGGCATATAATACCTATAATGTCCGTAAATGACATTTACAAATATTAAAAATATAGGCTGTAAAGTGTCCATGCGTGGTATATGAGGAAACATGTAAGCTAAGAGCACCTGACAATCTACATTCTCTTTAGATAAAATACAAAAAAACTACATTTTTTGGAAACGTACCAATGGAGTTACCCATGAATGCATGGTTGAGCCATCTAGCAATATACCACAGATAAATGTACGTTTGTTACTTTTGGTTAAATATCTGCATACATTATTTTGGTGTATTGTACACAAATCTAAGTACAACAAACTAACTATTCTTTTACACACAAACATAATAATTGCTCTAATAAAAATATACATACACTTTCTCTTGAAAAAATTATGGCATAGCCATCTTTTTTTTTGGCCACAAACCACTTACACATTCACAATGCAAGTACGCCGGCATATAATACCAATAATGTCCATAAATTGCATTTACAAATATTTAAAATATAAGGATGGCCTCCTGAAAAATTTCCAATTAAAAACATTCACTGGAAAAACTAAGGAGCTAATTTCGGGTATCTCACGCGGTGGCTTCTGTCCTGATAAAATTCCATGGGACTCCAATTTGTTGAATTTCTATTTTCTCGGACGATAAAGAAGGTTTCCATGAGTTAAAATATTTCAAAATGTTCAAAACTGTTCTGACATTCTAAAAATACGAGGAGAAGCTTGAATGTAGCTGCAGGCCTGCGGAGCATTGTGGGGTGCAGAACTTATTGGCATGTAGCAGTGACTAAGCCCCTAAAAAATGCAGTGACTAACACTTGATCGGTAGGGTGGTGACGAGTTGGAGATAGCGATAGGTGACTAAGTGTGAAATAGAAATACAACTTCACGGAAAGTAAGTGAGAGGCAAAGAGTAAGAATGGAAGTGTGACTCTATAGAGAGCCTGAGAGAGCGCATGTGGATCCATCTGAGAATGACTGGCCTTGATTGTATAACATTCTAATATAATGATGTCACAAACAATTGTTGTGTGACAAAGCATAATGCAAAAAATTTATGAATATATTGATTAAACATGAACCATTCTTTTGTGAATACATCAATATCAAATAGAAATTACCCTGACATGTATTCATATATATTATGCACTAGCCCGTGCGGATGCATGGGTTGATGACTAGTACCTTCATTAACCATGAAGTGGCACTTTTCCCAATTCAAGACAAGATTAGTTTCTTCACATCTCTGCAAAACTCGATCAAGATTGCTCAAGCAATCATCAAAATAAGATCCATAGACGGAAAAGTCGTCCATGAAAACCTCACAAATCTTTTCACAAAAGTCAGAGAATATAGCCATCATGCATCATTGAAAGGCAGCAGGTGCATTACATAAACCAAAAGGCATACGTCTATAAGCAAAAGTACCAAAAGGGCATGTAAAAGTAGTCTTTGATTGATCTTTAGCCGACACAGGTATTTGAGAGAAACCAGAATAACTATCTAGAAAGCAATAATGTGTATGTTTGCATAATCTTTCTAGCATTTGATCGATAAAAGGTAAGGGGTAATGATCTTTCTTAGTAGCCTTATTTAATTTGCGGAAATCAATTACTATCCTATAACCGGTAATAATTCTTTGTGGAATCAATTCATCTTTATCATTAGGAACAAAGGTAATACCTACCTTCTTAGGGACACAATGAACAGGACTTACCCACTGACTATCAGCAACGGGATAAATTATACCTACCTCCAGAAGCTTTAGTATTTCTTTTCTTACCACTTCTTTCATTTTAGGATTCAGACGTCGTTGAGGATCACAAACTGGTTTGGCATCTGCTTCCAAATTTATTTTATGTTGACATAGAGTACGACTAATGCCTTTAAGATCATCAAGAGTACATCCAATAGCAGCACGGTGCTTCTTTAGAGTTTTCAATAATCTTTCTTCTTCATGCTCTGAAAGGTTAGCACTAATAATAACAAGATATATCTTCTTTTCATCAAGATAAGCATATTTAAGATTATCAGGCAACGGTTTAAGCTCAAACACGGGATCACCCTTAGGTGGAGGAGGATCCCCTAGGATTTTAACATGCAAATTGTGTTTTAGCATGGGTTCTTGTTTAAAGAATACTTCATCTATTTCCCTTGTTTCATTCATAAACATATCATTCTCATGGTCTAGCAAATATTGTTCTAAAGGATCATTAGGAGGTACGGCAATAGAAGCAAGACCAATAATTTCATCCTTACTAGGCAGTTCTTCTTCACGGTGTTGTTTACTAAATTTAGAGAAATTAAACTCATGAGTCATATCATCCAAGCCAATAGTAACAACATTCTTTTCGCAGCCTATCCTAGCATTAACTTTATTCAAGAAGGGTCTACCAAATATAATGGGACAAAAGCTATCTTGTGGAGAACTAAGAACAACAAAATCAGCAGGATATTTAGTTTTCCCGCACAAGACTTCAACATCTCTAACAATTCCCATTGCTGAAATAGTATCTCTATTAGCAAGTTTAATTGTGACATCAATATCTTCTAACTCAGTAGGTGAAATTTCATGCTTGATTTCTTTATACAAGTCATAAGGTATAACACTAGCACTAGCACCCATATCACATAAGCCATGATAACAATGATCTCCTATTTTAACAGAAATAACAGGCACGCCTACCACATGCCTATGTTTATCTTTAGCACAAGGTTTAGCAATTCTAGCAGTTTCACCGCAGAACTGAATAACATGCCCATCAATATTATCAGACAAGAGCTCTTTAAAAATAGCAGTATTAGGTTCAACTTTAACTTGCTCAGGAGGTGTATATGTTTTAATATTGTTTTTACGAACCACAGTTGAAGCTTTAGCATGATCCTTTATCCTAACAGGGAAAGGTGGTTTCTCAACATAACAAGTAGGAACAATAGGATCATTATAAGTGACAATCTTTTCTTCAACTTTAATAGGTGCAGCTACTTTTTCTTCTATGGGAGGATGATATTTAAACCACTTCTCCTTAGGGAGATCAACATAAGTAGCAAAAGATTCATATAAAGAAGCTACTATCTCAGAATCAAGTCCATATTTAGTGCTAAACTTACTGAAAATATCGGTATCCATAAAAGATTTAACACAATCAAACTTAGGTGTCATACCTGACTCCTTACCATTGTCGAGGACCCAATCGTCAGAGTTGCGTTTAATTCTATCCAATAAATCCCATCTAAATCCAATAGTCTTCATCATAAAAGAGCCAGCACTAGAAGTATCGAGCATGGTGCGATTATTTTTAGAAAGATGAGCATAAATTTTTTGAAGAATTGTTTCTCTTGGAAGCTCATGATTGGGGCATGAATATAACAATGATTTAAGCCTCCCCCAAGCTCGAGCGATGCTTTCTCCTTCGTGAGGCCAAAAATTATATATATAATTGCGATCACGATGAACAAGATGCATAGGGTAATACTTTTGATGAAATTCCAATTTCAATCTTCTATAGTTCCATGATCCCATATCATCACATATCGATACTTTGATAATTTGATACGTGGGTGGACCGGTGCTTGGATGTTGATCTTACTTGAACAGGCATCCCACTTATGATTAACCTCTATTGCAAGCATCCGCAACTACAACAAAAGTATTAAGGTAAACCTAACCATAGCATCAAACATATGGATCCAAATCAGCCCTTTACGAAGCAACGCATAAACTAGGGCTTAAGCTTCTATCACTCTAGCAACCCATCATCTACTTATTACATCCGAATGCCTTCCTCTAGGCCCAATTAATGGTGAAGTGTTATGTAGTCGATGTTCACATAACACCACTAGAGGCTAGACAACATACATCTCATCAAAATATCGAACGAATACCAAATTCACATGACTACTAATAGCTAGACTTCTCCCTTGTCCTCAGGAACAAACGTAACTACTCACAAAGCATAAACATGTTCATCATCATAGGAGTATTAATATGCATATAGGATTTGAACATATGATCTTCCACCAATTAAACCAACTAGCATCAACTACAAGGAGTAATTAACACTACTAGCAACCTACTAGCACCAATCCCGGACTTGGAGACAAGAATTGGATACAAGAGATGAACTAGGGTTTTGAGATGAGATGGTGCTGATGAAGATGTTGATGGAGATTGCCCTCTCCTAATGAGAGGAGCGTTGGTGATGACGATGGCGATGATTTCCCCCTCCGGGAGGGAAGTTTTCCTGGTAGAACAGCTCTGTCGGAGCTCTAGATTGGATCCGCCAAGGTTCCGCCTCGTGGCGGCGGAGTTTCGTCCCGAAAGGTTGCTTCTTATTTTTTTCTTGACGAAAGACTTCATATAGGAGAAGATGGTCATCGGAGAACCACCAGGGGCCCACGAGGTAGGGGGCGCCCCTAGGGGGGCGCCGCCCACCCTCGTGAGAAGGGTGTGGGCCCCCTAGTCTTCATCTTTGGCGAGGATTTTTCATTATTTATTTTAAGGTGTTCCGTGGAGTTTCAGGACTTTTGAAGTTGTGCAGAATAGGTCTCTAATATTTGCTCCTTTTCCGGCCCAGAATTCCAGCTGCCGGCATTCACCCTCCTTATGTAAACCTTGTAAAATAAGAGAGAATAGCCATAAGTATTGTGACATAATCTGAAATAACAGCCCATAATACTATAAATATTGGTTTAAAAGCATGATGCAAAATGGACGTATCAGCGGGGTCCTAGCGGAAACTAAGGGATATTAAGGCTCCTTTTAATAGAGTACCAGACCAAAGCATTAACACATAGTGAATACATGAACTCCTCAAACTACAGTCATCACCGGGAGTGGTCCCGATTATTGTCACTTCAGGGTCGCTGGATCATAACACATAGTAGGTGACTATAGACTTGCAAGATAGGATCAAGAACTCACATATATTCATGAAAACATAATAGGTTCATATCTGAAATCATGGCACTCGGGGCCTAGTGACAAGCATTAAGCATAGCAAAGTCATTGCAACATCAATCATAGAACATAGTGGATACTAGGGATAAAACCCTAACAAAACTAACTCGATTACATGATAAATCTCGTCCAACCCATCACCATCCAGCAAGCCTACGATGGAATTACTCACGCACGGTGATGAGCATCATGAAATTGGTGATGGAGGATGGTTTATGATGATGATGGCGATGGATTCCCCTCTCCGAAGCCCCGAACGGACTCTAGATCAGCCCTCCCGAGAGAGTTTAGGGCTTGGTGGCGGCTCCGTATCGTAAAACATGATGGATCTTTCTCCCTGATTTATTTCTCTCCGAACACGAATATATAGAGTTGGAGTTGAGGTTAGAGGAGCTCCAGGGGGCCCATGAGGTAGGGGGCGTGCCTAGGGGGGCAGGCGCGCCCCCCACCCTCGTGGCTAGGGTGTGGGCCCCCTGGTCTTGATCTTTTGCCAGTATTTTTATCATTTCCAAAAATAATCTCCGTGAAGTTTCAGGTCATTCCAAGAACTTCTGTTTCTGCACATAAATAATACCATGGCAATTCTGCTGAAAACAACGTCAGTCTGGGTTAGTTCCATTCAAATCATGCAAGTTAGAGTCCAAAACAAGGGCAAAAGTGTTTGGAAAAGTAGATACGACGGAGACGTATCACCTGGTACTTGTCGTGCATCAAACTGTTGACCAACAATGTGTATAGGCGACAGAGATGTCTCGTGCGGTCTTCGGGTCGATGTGAACAGGAGGCCAAGGTAGGGCACATCAGCTGCAAGAGGAACCAGGGTTCCTCCCTGCCATGGCGGCTTGCGAGTGGATGACGAAGCAGTGGTCCCGCGGTGTCGGAATGGGCGCGGGAGGTGCGGATCCGGAGCCAGAAGGCGAGCTCCGGCCGAATACAGAGCGAGGATGGCAAAGATGGCCGGCAGGGCAGGAGGCACAGAGACGGAGGGGACGCAGATGAAGGAGAAGGGGCGCGGGGTCGTCCTCGAGGGTGGGATGCCAGATATGGCACAGGGCTGCCCGGACCTGCACCTGCTGCTGCCAGAGGCTCGAAGCTCCGCGGCGGCGGCCACGACGAGCGGGACAAGCAGAGGCATGAATGGAGCAGAGGAAGGAAGGCAGGGAGGAGGCATAGTGGTCACGGGTTCCTGGTGGAGGTCGGCAGCGGTGTCGCAGGCCGGCGGGGCAGAGGCAAGGTGGGGTGAGGTGGCACGAAGGGGCTCACGGTAGGGGTGGCGCTCGTGGTGCTCTGTTGCGGGGTGGTTGAAGCGAGGGAGATGAGTGAGAAGGGGATCGAGCAAGAGGTAGTGGGCGCTGGGTGCGAGTGCGGCGCTGCGGGAGGGAGAGGGAGATCGAGCAAGAGGCTCGGTAGGTGTAGGGGATATACCCCACGGCGTAAACTGGCTAGAAGTATAACCCGGCCGGACTTGGCGTTTCAATGGTACTGTGCCAGGCTACCAGCCAAAATTGTCAGGGCTTATGCTCGACGAAAAAGGATGTCATACAAATGTTTCATCACATGGAAATCATCTAGCATCTAAATATATCAGGTGATATCCATCCAAATTTATTTTATTAATATATATTATTTTCATCAAAGAACAATTACTTGGTCTTATAATATTTTAGCAGGACCATTACAAAAAGGTGTCACCTAAGGGGTGTGCGTCAACATCAGTTTTGCACTGGTGCTTGTCCGTGCTATGATGCTCGACGGATACACGTGCAAGTCGCTGCCCGATGTTCGGATTACATCCGTCCGTGCCTACGGCCAATTCGTGCATCTGCACCAGTTAAACAACGTCACCTTTGACTCGCCCTCCGCGCCGCTTTACAATGCCATGGACGACTCGTCCATCTGCCCTCATGGCGGTTCACACATTGGTATCGGTTTATAACACAGAGCACAACTGGCTCCTCTGCACCGGCTTTCAAGGCCGCGACCGACTCATCTCTCCGAAGCCGCTTTTGATGCTGTGGTTGTTTTACTATCCGCCCAAACATCTCTGGTTTACAACGCCGCAGCCGATTCATCCGTTTGCTCGCATGGTCGACTCGCCCGTGATTAATTTCAGTTTCACCGTGGTGATCATCAACTCTGCGGTGGATATTTTCTGGCTACCATATCAGGTGAAATCCATCCATTATATTTTCATCTTATATATTGATTTCTTTGAAAAGATCAATTACTCTGGCTTGCAAGTTTTCCAATGCAGGACAAATTGTCAATTGCAAAAAGGGATTATTATATCACGGAGCAATTGGATAACCCATGCCGGTTTATATCACGATCCAGTCCGCATCAACTTGTCAGGACCGTGCGAATTACCCAATAACGCGTGCACATGCCACCGTCCCCCACAGTCCGGTCTACATCAACATACGGCCGATTTACGTGTTCGCACTGGCTTACAATGCTGCCGCCAGTTCATTTATCTGTGCTTCCTCTGATGTTGCGGTCGTCCTTGTCGTTCGTCTCTTGCGGCCTGGTTTACATCAACATACCAGGCCGCACCTGTCTACATGAGTTGTTTATTGAGTATGAGCAAGTCACAGCTCGGGTAGCCCGGTTTTCTTTCAAGTTGGAGGCAAAATTATCATCAACTGCCGTTTGCACTGGATGGCTCAATGAGCAGGCGCACAAGTCTCCGCCACTACTGTTTGGTTAACTTCAAATAGCCAGTTGGAAGGAACCATTGGCCGAGTTGCTGACATGGCTCATACGGGATCATTGATAACCCGCCGCAGTCACGTCAACCTTTTGTGGATTCACATCATGCTATCAACACCAATGATATACAACTTATGCCGGTTTATATCACGGTAAAATATGGAGAATCTCAAGCCAACTACTCGAGTCACCTTGAGGCTCGGGGGCTACGATGACATGACTTAGCAAATCTTGCCAGTTTCAGCAAATTAAAAAACCCTAGGACGATGGAGGGAAAGATAACCCGATTCCGGAGGCTACTGTTATATTGATGAAAATTTAAAGGCCGTCAGAAAATTTCCGGCTTAGAAAGTATATGACAGTTACAAAATCCCAGCTCAATGATGAAATTCCGGGTCATCAGGAAGAATTCCGGTTTACAATCCGGTTCAAGGGAAATATGTCTCCCACAAAGCTCTGATGCTCTCAGTATCCGGTTCAAAATCCCGGTTCAAGAAGAATTTATGTCTTGCAAAAAGTTAAAGGTTGCCGAAGAGGACCTGTTGCCATGATGCGCGGTTCAAACATGGGTTATCCTGCCTTATTGGCTTATCATATTATTGATCACATGGGGCTTCTGTTTATAAAGCAGAGTTCTGATTACACATTGATCTGGCTGTCAAGCCAATATTGTCATAAGAGCACAACTCTGGTTACTTCGGTAATCCAGCTATCAAGCAAATATTATCATAAGGGGCCAAAGAGAGTTTGTTGCACAACACATCTCAAACATGGGTATCCCTTGAGCATAACTCATAATATCATTTGGGGGCTATGTTCGAACCATAGTCACACCTCTTGATCGGCGTAAGGCCACCAGGTAAATCACTTGGGAGCTTGGTCGTATTCGAACCATAGCTACACCTCTTGATCGGCGTAAGGCCACCAGGGAAGTTACTTGGGGGCTCTTTGCTTCGCAACAAACTAAGAGTCTGCACCCTTGCAATAGGCTATCAAGCCAGGCTTGGAAGCCAGGTGTACGCACCTAAAACCCCGGATTAACCTGCCTTCTTTAAGTAAGTCACTCCGCCCAGGTAAACCTGGTACAACCCGCGAACGTTTGACAGTCAATATCATAGACCCAGAACTTGCAAAAGTTAAAACGTGATTGGTTGAAGATTGAGGTCCATCTTAAGAGGCTTTATGAAATGGTTAATTCAGTGGCCTGGCAGCCAATGAAAAGCCTCGATTTGGAGCCTGACAGCTCATAAAAAGCCTCGCATGTTCTTTTTTGAGTTCTATTTGCCATGTTTTTCGCCTTTGTTGAGGTTCATAATATCTTCTGATAAACCGGCGTCCTTGACCCGGCTTGGCTTTCAACTACAAGTTGTCAGTACATGATCAGTTATAATCCGGTGTTCATTAACCCAGTCTGGTTTTGACTAACAAGTCACCAGTGTTATAAGGAAAATCCGGTGTTTATTATATCCCGGTACGGTTTATTATCATAATCCGGCAAATTAAGGAAGGAGTTCTCAAATACTCAAGATTGGGGTTACCACCCTCACTACAAGAATTGGTTAAACCAATGAGGTGATTCAATGTCACAGGTATCATCTATGTCATATTTGATTATCTTCAATTACAACTTTGGTTATAAACCCTGGCTATTTATATGAGCATTATGACCCGCCCTGCGGTAAACCACCAAGGATTCTTGTGATCTACTTGTGTGCAAGATAAGAATGCATTCGGGTGGCTACCCACCCTGGCTTTCGATGTTAAGTTGCCAGGGCATATGTTATTTTCACTTTGTGTAGGATTTGCAGAATTATGACATATAAATTCAAGATCATCATCCAAATTGATGCTTCAAAAGGGTTATCCATTTTGCATTTTCTCAAAAGCTATCAGCCGCCGGGTTATAAAAATTCCGGCTTACAATGAATGCGCATTAAGTCGCCGTCGGCCAAGAGCCGCCGAGTATTTAAACTCCGGATTTACTTATCAACTGGTAAGATATTCATATCTTTCATAGCCAAAATTGGCCAGATTTTCATGATGATATTGAATGATTGAGGTTTTTAAACCGGATTATTGTAACGCCCCGATACCAATGTGCCACATGTCCTCCAGTTATTCGCCGTTGTTGCGTTGTCATTGCTTTCATGTCATGCATTGCATATCATGTCATCATGTGCATTTCATTTGCATACATGTTCGTCTCATGCATCCGAGCATTTTCCCCGTTGTCCGTTTTGCAATCCGGCGCTCCTATGTCACCCGGTGTCCCTTTCTACCTCTTTTCGTGTGCGGGCATTAAACGTTTTCGGATTGGACCGAGACATGTCATGCGGCCTGGGTTTACTACCGGTAGACCGCCTGTCAAGTTTCGTGCCATTTGGACTTCATTTGATACTCCAACGGTTAACCGAGGGACCAAAAAGGCCTCGTGTGTGTTGCAGCCCAAGACCCTTCCAAAGTGGCCCAAGACCCACTTAAACCTTCTCCATTGTCTCGGTCGTTCGATCACGATCGCGTGGCCGAAAACCACACCTCATTTGGACTCTCCTAGCTCCCTCTACCTATAAATATGTGCACCCCGTCAAAATCCGCGGGCGAAACCCTAACCTCGCTTCTCTCACGCCGCCGGACAAAGGCCCCCGCCAACGGACATGTCCGACTTGCAGCCGCCGCCGCCCCGCGCCCAATCCGGGCATGCCACCTGTCGCCGGGCGCCTCCCTCCGCCCGAGGCCCGCCGGGCCCGAGGCGAGCCCCCGCGGCCCGGGCCACCGTGCGTCGCCGCTCGGATCTTCCTCTCCACCAGCTCCGCCCCGCTCTCCCCGCTGCCTTGCCGAAGACGCTCGACGCCGCGCGCCACCGCGCCGGTCCGCTGTCTTACACCGCCGTGCTGCGCCACCGCCTAGCTGCTCCGCCCGACGCGCTGCCCGTGCTCCGGCGGCCGCGCCGCTTCTCACCGGCCATCGCTGCCCGCGGCGACCTCGAGCCGGCCACCGCCTCCCCTGTTCTCCGGCGCCAACTCTGGCGAAGATCCGGCTCCGCCTCGATCTACGTGCACCCGGGTCAAAACCCTAGATCTATTCTCGGAGTGGTAATTTCGCTAAGTCCCTAATATTTTTTTGCATTTTTTATCATGTCGTAACTCCGCATCCGTAACTCCGTTTTGGGCGTGTAGCACATCAAAATGTTCGCCTCAGAGAGTACATCATTTCATCTTATTACTCATTTTCATTTGAGCTCATCTTGATGCCCGAAATGCTGTTGGAAGAGAGCTATTTGAGTTATTTGTCAGATCTGCTGCACCAAATAGCTATTTGTCATTTTTGCCATGTTTAATGTGTGCATGATATGCTCCTGAGCTCTTCATGAGTTTTGTTATATGCTTTGCCATCTTTACAGAGATGATTACCATGTATTTTTGTGACATGTGTGGGGACTAGAACAAGCTTGCAAAGTAGTGCATTCGTTAATGCTGATTTCAGGGACTTAGAATTTCACTAAGTCCTTTATCTGTTTTTATCAATATGCCATATGTTCATGTTGTTTCCTAGTGATCCATGCCTCTTTTGAGGATGATTAGTAAGTATGATTTGTTAATATTGTGGTGATCTATCCATCCATGTCTTTGTTTGCATTTATGGAGCACCCTAGCTTGAGTCAATCGAGCTCTACTTTTGCTATTTCGTGAATCCTGGCAGATTGTCTACTTGTTAGCAATTTTGCCGAGGATGTTGTTGTCGATCCGTGCATGCTATGTTGTTGTTCTTGCCATGTCTAGCTTACATAATATGTATTCTTGATGGATGTTTGCTTAGTGTGTGATGCCTTGGTCTGTACTAAGTGCATCGAGCTCGTTAACAGATTTGCATGCTCCAGTTTTTCTCTAAGTCTGTAACCAGATTATGTTTTTGCCATGTTCACATGCTTGCAATTGTATTTCCTGATCACTTTTGGCTCAAGGTCACTAAGGGACTTTTGTTAAGTGCCTTGAGTACCTTCATGCCATGCCTTGATTTGCCATGTTAAGTTCCTGTAGCTTATAGTTTTCATGCTCCAAAGTGTGCTACCTGATGTTAAATTCCAAACTTGTGTTAATTTCACTAAGTCTGAAACCTGTTATCATTTGCACTTTTGCCATGCTTGTTTGAACCTGTTAATGGATGAATTGGCCGTAGCTCAGTGTTCATATTTTTTCAAGAATGTTGTGTGGATCCCTGCCATGTATTTTGTTGCCATGTTTGAGTGATGTAGCATAATTATCTTCATGCATTTAGATGGCTATTTGTTGTTTATCGCAAACCGGTGCCATATTTGTTTTGCTTGCCATTTCCAAACCGTGCATCCGTTTCCGGTGATCTTTATATCGATTTCAACCGAAATCACCTCATCTTTCCAATGGAACTCTTGGATTTCCATGTTGAGGCCAGGTCCAATCATTCCTTTCCAAATCATGCATATGCATCGCATACCGCATACCGCATATCATACCATGTTCATGTGTTGGTTGTTTACTATGTTGTGTGCTTCTTTCCGGTGTCTGCTTCTTCGGGTTGGTTCCGATAACGTCACGTTTGTGAGGACCCGTTCGTCTATGTCTATTTGTCTTCTTCATGGACTCGTTCTTCTTCCTTGCGGGATTTCATGCAAGATGATCATACCCTCGAAATCACTTCTATCTTTGCTTGCTAGATGCTCGCTCTTTTGCTATGCCTATGCTGTGATACCTACCTCTTGCTTATCATGCCTCCCATCTTGTTAAGCCAAGCCTCTAACCCACCTTGTCCTAGCAAACCATTGTTTGGCTAGGTTACCGCTTTGCTCAGCCCCTCTTATAGCGTTGTTAGTTGCAGGTGAAGATTGAAGTTTGTTCCTTGTTGGAATATGGAGATCGTTCCTTGTTGGAACATTGTTTACTTGTTGGGATATGACAATATCTCATATTTAATTAATGCATCTATATACTTGGTAAAGGGTGGAAGGCTCGGCCTTATGCCTGGTGTTTTGTTCCACTCTTGCCGCCCTAGTTTCCGTCATATCGGTGTTATGTTTCCGGATTTTGCGTTCCTTACGCGGTTGGGCTATTATGGAAACCCCTTGACAGTTCGCCTTGAATAAAACTCCTCCAGCAATGCCCAACATTGGTTTTACCATTTGCCACCTAGCCTTTTCTTTTTCCTTGGGAGTCGCTCTCCTGAGGGTCATCATTATTTTACCCCCCGGGCCAGTGCTCCTCTGAGTGTTGGTCCAAACTAGAGTCCTGTGCAGCGCCCCCTCGGGGAAACTCGAGGTTTGGTTTTAGTTGTATGGAGAGCTCATCTAAGTGTGCCCTGAGAACGAGATATGTGCAGCTCCTATCGGGATTTGTCAGCACATTCGGGTGGTGTTGCTGGTTTAGTTTTACCATTGTCGAAATGTCTTGTAGAACTGGGATGCCGAGTCTGACCGGAATGTCTCGGGAGAAGGTTTATCCTTCGTTGACTGTGAGAGCTTGTGATGGGCTAAGTTGGGACACCCCTGCAGGGATTTGAACTTTTGAAAGCCGTGCCCATGGTTATGGGCAGATGGGAATTTGTTAATGTCCGGTTGTAGAAAACCTGAAGTTGATCTTAATTAAAATACATCAACCGCGTGTGTAACCGTGATGGTCTCTTTCCGGCGGAGTCCGGGAAGTTAACACGGTGTTGGAGTTATGCTTGACGTAGGTTGTTCTAGGATCACTTATTGATCATAGTTGTTCGACCGTGCTTTTGCCTTCCCTTCTCGCTCTCTTTTGTGAATAGGTTAGCCACCATATATGTTAGTCGCTTGCTGCAGCTCCACCTCATACCTTTACCTTACCCATAAGCTTAAATAGTCTTGATCGCGAGGGTGTGAGATTGCTGAGTCCCCGTCACTCACAGATACTTCCAAAACCAGCTTGCAGGTGCCGTTGAACCGTGCAGATGACGCAACCAAGCTCAAGGAGGAGCTCGATGAAGATCTTGTCCTTCGTGTTGTTTCGTTTCCAGTTGATCAGTAGTGGAGCCCAGTCGGGACGATCGGGGATCTGTGTAGCTTTTGGGGTAGTCTTCTTTTATTTTGGTTCCGTAGTCGGACCTTGATTGTATTTGGATGTTGTAATGATGTATTCATGTATTTGTGTGAAGTGGCGATTGTAAGCCAACTATGTATCTTTTCCCCTATTGTATTACATGGGCTGTTTGTGAAGATTACCTCACTTGCGACATTTCTTTCAATGCGGTTATGCCTCTAAGGCGTGCTTCGACACATGGGAGATATAGCCGCATCGAGGGCGTTACAAGTTGGTAATCAGAGCCTTCCCTGACCTTAGGAGCCCCCACTGCTTGATCGAATTAGCTGACGAGTTGAGTCTAGAAAAATGTTTTGAGTCATTTAGGAATTATATATCGGAGAGTTTAGGAATTATTTTTACTCATCGCTCTGGTAAGGCATCCTGACGTAGAGTTTTGTCTCTTCTCTCCTCAAATTTCACTAAAAAAATTTAGGATCACGCGGGTATCTTGGAATTGTTCCGATGGTTTTGTGACGAGAACATTGTTCTTGGTGCCTCCTGACATTTAGTGGTTGTGGCAGTGTCCCAGGGAGTTGATCTCCGAGGTGTTGTCGTCACAATTTTATCGTTGCAGTTCTGGAATACCTGAGATTAGTCTCGCCGACATTGAAAATCTCTTTTATGCAGTTGTTGGTGAGATAACCTCGACGCCACCCAGTACTGGGGTGGGAGTTCAGGAGTATTGCCATAACTCGTATAACGGATGCTTTTCGAAGGTTGAGGTAGACGATTTCCGAAGGTTTCTTGGTTATGTGTTGAAGGATGGATACAGCTGGATGTAGGATTTGCTAGTTTTGGGTGAGATATTATGCTTCCCATGTATCTCCAACACCTGATTGCATAACCTAAAAATTTCAGGAGTTTATAAGTCGGATTTCAAGTAGCTCTTAGGATATCTTTCCGACATATGTATGATATGAAATTGGGGTTCGACGTCTAGTGGTCCGCCTATCCACGGTTGGTTTTACAGTGGTCCCGTTGTGTCTTAAAGAGTCCTTGGCTATGCCGACTCGGGGACGCTTGGTATGTCATGTGCACTGCCTTGTACATGATGGTGCTGTACGATCGAGCCCGTGTAGGCCCCACCATGAAAACTTCGGACGAAATCTCTATCATATGTTGGTTCTGGCTTATTCGACAAGCCAATACTTTGTTTTGTTTTGAGTTGTGGTATTTGAGTTGCTTCGAAGTCAAATGTTGATTCCATACCTTTCTTAAGCGGTGTTCTCATATTTCTATGGGAGTACTGATCCCTCTTGTTCATCGAGATTGTCATGTCAATCCTTTTCAACCGGTGTGTTTCTTTTCAAGCAGGTCAGTTCATTTGAACATCAGCAAGATCAATTATAATTTCTTCTCAACATTATTTGTTTCATTCGTCCCAAGTTGCCTTTGTTTTGCCCACCCTCCCACCCTTGTTTCTTCAAGGACTCAGATTTCTTAATCAAGCATTTTTTATTCATGTGAAGTCTCTCCATTCTTTTCCTTCATGTTCTTTCCCGGTGATTCTCAGGAAGATTCTAACGGAGCCTCAAGTTTATAATGATTTGTTCTTTTATCTTCCCCGGTGTGTTCTATGCAATCTTTCGATGGTGATCATATCCCTTTTTCCCTCATTTCTAATGCTTTCTCTTGCCGGTGCACCTCTTAATCATCCACTTCTCACTACTCAATTGTTTCGGAGTGATCAAGATATCTATAAGATTCGTGTTTTCCACTCTGCAGTTGTTCAATATCTTCGAGGACGTTCTCTCATTCAAGTGTTTTAATTCAACGGGAGCAATCTCTTTTTCGAGTAATCATTTCTACGGTGTTTCTTTGAGTGGGCCCAAACCCACAGGTCATTTTCCAGGATCCTACCTGACTCTTCTTATTTTCTCGGAGCTATCCTCGAATTTCTTTTCAAAGTTTGATGTAAGAATGAGTTATCATCAGTCAAATGCCCTTCTCCAAGATCTTTCCAACTCTTTTCATCGTTAGCTCAATCTCTTCGCTTTTGTTTTCTTCCAGAGTGCCTCAATAATTTATGGTGGTGTCTCACATCGTCTTTCATAACACTTGAAGACCGAAGAAGAATTTTCCTCCATATCTTGCTCCATTCTCTTCAAGATTCATGGTTCTAGTTTGAGGCCATCCTCTCATATTTGTTTTGATTGTGAAATTTCTTTTTACCTACCCGGAGCAATTCAAGAGTCTTCTTAGTTTGTTATCCGGAGTCCATCAATTCAGGTTTATTCATTCTCAGCTGTCAGTTATCATTCTCCAATCTTACTGGTGCATCTTGCAAGTATTCTCTAATTAGCTCGTAATCTGTTCGTTCTCATGGATCTAATTTCTCTCAGGCATCTTCGTTTATTTGCTAATTCTTCCTGGTGTTTCTCTATCTTTTCTTCGTTCATTTCCAACTAATCCGGTGGTTCGTTTAAGATCTTTTCCTTGGTTATCACATCAATTCATTCGCTCTTCCAAACCCTTCCTGTGGTTCATTCAGTACCTTTCCAAGTTGGCGCGATATCTATCTTAATATTTTTTACGAGAATAAGTGGTGTGCCAAATCCATTGTTTTGTCATCAATTTAACTGGTGAAGGATAAAGCATAATGTAATTCTTATTCTTGTTTCATCAAGTTTATTCAATTTCTTTTCCGGAGTGGTTCATCATATCACATTCTCAGTTCGAGTTGCTTATCTTTTCTTTTCCGGAGTTCCATGGTTTCCGCATTATATCATCACGAAGATCCATCTAAATCATTGCAAGGATTCACCTTGTGTTTTTCTACTCCTCTTTCCTTCCTTTCGCTCAGCCTTTTGTTTAACGGAGTTCTTCATGAAGGTTCTACATGATGGTTCATCAAGGATTTAAATTCCTTCCTGAAGTGCTCATCAAGATTCTTTTTGGTGGAGCCCAAGCATTCTTCTTCTTGCAATCTAGAGTGCAATATCTTTCTACCGTATCTTTGGAGATGGTATTAGGTCATTCTTGATAACTTGAGTTCATGTTTCATGATTCACATGCTGTTAAGAATGAGGTATTTTAAATCCATCAACCTCTTTGTTGGAGTTATCTTGGGTTATATTTCACCTAAAGCCTTACTTGAGGATTGTTGCTATCCATGGTGCTCATAAATGACCCAAGTTCTTCTTTATCCTCCCGGTGAAATACTTTCTCGTCTCCTTGTTCATTCCAATCCAATTCCTTTTCCATGAGTGGCAGGTTGTCACCTCATAATTTGAGATGTATTCCATAAGACCATATCAAGCGTATTCTTTTCGTTGTTGGTGTTCCAACAACTCCGTTCGACCCTTCTCCTAAAGATGCCTTTTCAAACTCTTTTGTGGCAGAAGTTGGCATTTTCTTCTCCATTCTTTTATTTTAATCATCCATCTTCTATTTCTCTCTCCCGGAGGAATTGTGTTGCTGCTCTCTTCAAACCTTCTTCTTGTCCTTGTCATGCTTATCCTTTTAACCGGAGTGTTGTGCCCTTTTTCTCAAGCTCTTTCATTTTATCAAGCCTTTCATCTCTTTTCAACCGAATGTTGTCCGAATTTGTAATTCCTTGTTTCCTCTTCCCTACCGGAGTGCTTTCAACTTCATTTATCTCCATTGTATTCTTTTTCTAGATATGGCTTAACCTTTTCAAGGTTCTTTGGTTTCACTCGTTTGTCAAAGGAGCAACTTAGTTTTACCTCTTCTCTTTCTTTTCCGTTGTCCCTCCGGTGCCATTCTAGATCTCGGGACGAGATCCTCTCGTAGTGGTGGAGTGTTGTAACGCCCCGAGACCGATGTGCCAGGTGTCCTCCAGTTATTCGCTGTTGTTGCGTTGTCATTGCTTGCGTGTCATGCATTGCATATCATGTCATCATGTGAATTTCATTTGCATACATGTTCATCTCATGCATCCGAGCATTTTCCCCGTTGTCCGTTTTGCAATCCGGGGCGCCTATGTCACCCGGTGTCCCTTTCTACCTCTTTTCGTGTGCGGGCACTAAACATTTTCGGATTGGACCGAGACTTGTCATGCGGCCTGGGTTTACTACCGGTAGACCGCCTGTCAAGTTTCGTGCCATTTGGACTTTGTTTGATACTCCAACGTTTAACCGAGGGACCAAAAAGGCCTCGTGTGTGTTGCAGCCCAACACCCTTCCAAAGTGGCCCAAGACCCACTTAAACCTCCTCCATCGTCTTGGTCGTTCGATCACGATCGCGTGGCCGAAAACCGCACCTCATTTGGACTCTCCTAGCTCCCTCTACCTATAAATATGTGCACCCCGTCAAAATCCGCGGGCGAAACCCTAACCTCGCTTCTCTCGCGCCGCCGGACAAAGGCCCCCGCCGACGGACATGTCCGACTTGCAGCCGCCGCCGCCCCGCGCCCAATCCGGGCGTGCCACCTGTCGCAGGGTGCCTCCCTCCGCCCGAGGCCCGCCGGGATTGAGGCGAGCCCCCGCGGCCCGGGCCACCGCGCGCCGCCGCCCGGATCTTCCTCTCCACCTGCTCCGCCCCGCTCTCCCCACTGCCTCGCCGGAGACGCTCGACGCCACTGCGCCGGCTCGCCGCGCCACCGCGCCAGTCCGTCTGTAACACCCCGGATGTAACTTCCCCAATTTGTACTCCAACTCTTGCCGTTTCCGGCGTTAAGTTATTATATATTCTTGGGTTCGGGTATTTGTCTCCGTGTGTTGTTATCGTTGTCATGCATCTCATATCATATCATCATGTGCATTGCATTTGCATACGTGTTCGTCTCATGCATTTGCGCATTTTCCCCATTGTCCGTTTTGCTTTCCGGCGCTTCGTTCTCCTCCGGTGGTCATTTCTAGCTTTCTTTCGTGTGTGGGGATTAAATATTTCCGGATTGGACCGAGACTTGCCAAGCGGCCTTGGTTTACTACCGGTAGACCGCCTGTCAAGTTTCGTATCATTTGGACTTCGTTTGATACTCCAACGGTTAACCGAGGGACCGAAAAGGCCTCGTGTGTGTTGCAGCCCAACACCCCTTCAATTTGGCCCAAAACCCACCTAACTCTGCTCCATCATCTAGAGCGTTCGATCACGATCGCGTGGCCGAAATCCACACCTCATTTGGACTCTCCTAGCTCCCTCTATGCCTATATATACACCCCCTCCTTCAAATTCGCGGTTCCACTCTCCCCCCTCACCCTAGATCCATCCACCGCCGCCGCCGGACGTGTCCGGAGCGGGCCGGACAACGTCCACCGCCGCCTGCGCCCTCTCAGCACTCGCCACGTGGCGCCGCCAGCGCCATCACCACCGCGGCCCGCCCGGCCCGCGGGAGGCCCTCCCGGGCCCAGCCGCCGCCTCCCCGCTACCTCGCCCCGCCTCCTCGCGCTCGGCCCCACCAGGCCGGCGCGCGCCGCCGCCCCGCCGCTGTCGCATCACTGCCGCCCCGCCGCTGCCGCATCGCCACCGCCCCGCCGCAGCTCGCCGCCCCGCCTCCTCGTCGACGCCGGCTCGGCCCCACGCCGCCGAGCCGCCGCCCGGCCGCCACCGCCATCACCACCGCCGCCTCGGGCCGGCCCTCTCTCCACTCCGGCGACACCCTCTTCTCCGGCGAACATCGGATCTCGCGCCCGATCCAGATCCATGAACAGTAAACCCTAATCCAGAGGTTGATTTTTTTCTCTAAGTCCCAGAAATTCCGATCCAAGTGCTCATGTTCGCGGCTCTGTAACTTTGCATCTGTAGTTCCGATACATGCATATAGCATATCAAAATGTTCATCTCAGAGAGTACATCATTTCATTACATTGCATCATTTTCATTTGAGCTCATCTTGATTCCCGAAATGCTGTTAGAAGAGGGCTACTTGAGATATTTGTCAGATCTGCTACTCCATTTAGGTTTTTGTCATTTTTGCCAAGATTATTGTGTGCATGTAATGCCCTGATGCTCTACATGTGTTTTGTTAAGGGTTTGTCATCTTTCCGGAGGTACAATCCATGTATTTTTGTGATGTGTGTGGTGTCTTGTGCAAGCTTGCAAAGTGGTGCACTTGCTAATTCTGTTTTCAGAGACTTAGCAATTCCACTAAGTCCTTGAGCTGTTTATCTCATGATGCCATATGTTCTTGTTGTTTCCTAGTGATCCGTGCCTCTTTTGAGGATGATCAGTAAGGATGTTTTGTTAATATTGTAGTGCTCTATCCACCCATGTATTTGTTTGCAATTATGGAGCAACCTAGCTTGAGTCAATCGAGCTCTACTTTTGCTACTTTGTGAATCTGGGCAGAGTGGCAACTTGTTTGCGATTTTGCCGATGATGTTGTAGTTGATCCGTACATGCTATGCTATTATTCTTGCCATGTCTAGTTTGCATTTTATGCCTTGTTTATGGGTGTATGCTTGTCTTGGCATGACTTGCACCGTAGTGAGTGCATCGAGCTCGTAAACATGCCTACTTGAGTTATATTTCAGCATGTGTCAGTTTTTCACTAAGTCTGAAAACTGATTATGTTTTTGCTATGTTCACGTGCTTGCAATGGTATTTTCTGATCCGTTTTGGCTCAAGGTCACTAAGGGACTTTTGTTAAGCTCTTTGAGTAGCTACATGCCATGTTTTAATTTGCCATATTCAGATCCTGTAGCATATAGTTTTATTGCTCCGAAGAGGGCTACCTGATTTGAAATTCCAGACAAGTGTTGATTTCACTAAGTCTGAGATCTGTTTGTCATATGCATTTTTGCCATGCTTGTTTGAACCTGTTAATAGATGAATTGGCCGTAGCTCAGTGCTAGATTTATGTTAAGCATCTTGTGTGCATCCCTGCCATGTATTTCGTTGTCATGTTTGGGTGCTGTAGCATGTTTATTTCGTTGTATTTAGATGCCTACTTGCTGTAAATCGCAGACCGGTGTCATTTTTGAATCGCTTGCCATTTCCAAACCGTAACTCCGATTCTAGCGTTCTTTATATCGTTTTCAAGCGATTTCATCTCATCTTTCCAATGGCACACTTGGATTTCCATGTTGAGGCCAGGTTCATGCATTTCCTGTCATATCTTGCATTTTGCATCCCGCATCGCATCCCGCATAGCATATCATCTTTGCATTGTGTTGTTTGAGTTTGCACGTGGTTGATTGTGTCCTTGTTGCTTGTTTGTATTGTTTGGGTAGAGCCGGGAGACGAGTTCGCTAACGAGGAGCCCATTGAGTTTGCTTTCGAGGAGCCAGTCAACTCTGACAACTGTGCAGGCAAGATGACCATACCCTCGAAATCACTACTATCTTTGCTATGCTAGTTTTGCTCGCTCTTTTGCTATGCCAATGCTACGATGCCTACCACTTGCTTTCAAGCCTCCCAAATTGCCATGTCAAACCTCTAACCCTCCATTGTCCTAGCAAACCGTTGATTGGCTATGTTACCGCTTTGCTCAGCCCCTCTTATAGCGTTGCTAGTTGCAGGTGAAGATTGGAGGCCATTCCTTGTTGGAACATCTTTTAATTACTTGTTGGGATATCACTTTATTATCTTGTTATCCTAATGCATCTATATACTTGGTAAAGGGTGGAAGGCTCGGCCTCTCGCCTAGTGTTTTGTTCCACTCTTGCCACCCTAGTTTCCATCATATCGGTGTTATGTTCCCGGATTTTGCGTTCCTAATGGGAACCCCTTGATAGCTCGCCTTGATTAAAGCTTTTCCAGCAATGCCCAACCTTGGTTTTACCATTTGCCACCTAGCCTTTTCTTTCCCTTGGGTTCTGCAGACTCAAGGGTCATCATTATTTTAACCCCCCCCCCCCGGGCCAGTGCTCCTCTGAGTGTTGGTCCAAAGTGTCAGCCGCCGGTGGCTACCAGGGGCAACTCTAGGCTGGCCTACCGGAAGTTTAGACAATCTGAGTGTGCCCTGAGAAAGAGATATGTGCAGCTCCTATCGGGATTTGTCGGCACATTCGGGCGGTGTTGCTGGTCTTGTTTTAACCTGTCGAAGTGTCTTGAATTACCGAGATACCGAGTCTGATCGGAACATCTTGGGAGGAGGTCTATTCCTTCGTTGACCGTGAGAGCTTGTCATGGGCTAAGTTGGGACTCCCCTGCAGGGTTTTGAACTTTCGAAAGCCGTGCCCGCGGTTATGGGCAGATGGGAATTTGTTAATGTCCGGTTGTAGATAACTTGAACGTTAACTTAATTAAAATGAATCAACTGAGTGTGTTACAGTGATGGCCTCTTCTCGGCGGAGTCCGGGAAGTGGACACGGTGTTGGAGTAATATTTGCGCAGGTTGCTCTCTAGTTTCTCGCTCACGCTTTGCCTCCTCTTCTCGCTCTCTTTTGCGAATAAGTTAGCCACCATACTTTCTAGTCGCTCGCTGCAGCTCCTCATATTTACCTTGTCATACCTATAAGTTTAAATAGTCTTGATCGCGAGGGTGCGAGATTGCTGAGTCCCTGTGGCGCACAGATTACTATTACACCAGATGCAGGGCCTGATGATTCTGCTCCAGGAGACGCGTATGAGCTGAAGTGGGAGTTCGACGAAGACTCTCAACGTTACTATGTTTCCTTTCCCGATGATTAGTAGTGGTGCCCAGTTGGGGGTGAACGGGACCATTGTCGCATGTTGGGTTCTCTTTTATTTTGGCGCCGTAGTCGGGCCATGAGTGTTTGGATGATGTAATGTTATTTATGTACTTGATTGACGTGGCGAGTGTAAGCCAACTATGTTATCTCCCCTTTATTATTTATATTACATGGGATGTTGTGAAGATTGCCTAACTTGCGACATATGCCTTCAATGCGATTATGTCTCTAAGTCGTGCCTCGACACGTGGGAGCTATAGTCGCATCGAGGGTGTTACAAGTTGGTATAAGAGCCTTCCCCGACCTTAGGAGCCCCATTGCTTGATCGTTTTTAGCGGCCGAGTTGTGTCTAGAAAAATGTTTTGAGTCATTAGGAATTATATATCGGAGAGTTTAGGAATTCTTTTTACTTCCCAGTCTCCTGATCGCTCTGGTAAGGCATCCTGACATAGAGTTTTGACTCTTCTCTTCTCAAATTTCACTAAAAAAAAATTTAGGATCACGCGGGTATCTTGGAATCGCTCCGATGGTTTTATGATGAGAACATTGTCTTGGTGCCTCCTGTCAGGGGTTTAGTGGAAGTGTCCCAGGGAGTTGAGCTCTGAGGTGTTGTCATCATAATTTTATCGTTGCAGTTCTGGAATACCTGAGTTTAGTACGCCGACATTGAAAATCTCTTTTATGCAGTTCGTTGGTGAGATAACCTCGACGCCACCCAGTACTGGGGCGGGAGTTCGGGAGTATCACCATAACTTGTATAACGGATGCTTTTCGAAGGTTGAGGTAGATGGTTTCCGAAGGTTTCTTGGTTATGTGTTGAAGGATGGATATAGCTGGATGTAGGATTTGCTAGTTTGGGTGAGATATTATGCTTCCCCTGTATCCCCAACACCTGATTGCATAACCAGAAAGGTTCGGGAGTTTCATAGGTGGGAATTCTTGTAGCTCTAGTTCTTATTCCACGGATATTGGTTTGAGATTGGGATTTCTTACCGATTATTCGTTCTTGATCCGTACCTTGCTGATTTATTTCTCTACCTTAATTCTACGTGGCTTCTCAAATTATGGATATGTGACCATTTCAAGAGGAATGCATTCGTTCATTTTGCTCGGATGTGAAGACTATATGTTGCAATTTTCATTCCGTTGGATCCAGCTTCTATATTTGTCTGTCAATGTGCTAATGGCGGTCAACCTCTTCAGGATGGCTCCTCCAACGTGCACGACTCCGAATCCTGATCTGCCACCACCTCCACCTCCTCCGGAGGTATGGCAAGCTGTGATGGCCGCAACCAATGCAAACACACAGTTGATCATGCAAATTCTTCAAGAGCGCAATCAAGGCAACCAAGGGAATCAAGGCAGCAATCAGAATCACTTTGCTACACTCAACCAGTTCCTTGCTAACGGGCCAAAGACTTTCAGCAATTGTGTTGAGGAAACCGATGCTGACGATTGGCTTGTGGATCTGTGTAAGCATTTCGAGTGCAGTAACGTCAGGCCTGAGGACTTTGTTAAGTTCGCTTCCTTCCAACTCAAAGATCAAGTTGCAGAATGGTTCCAGCAGTACAAGGACTTGAGAGGTGGACGTGTTATCACTTGGGATGATTTCCGTCGAGATTACCGAGCTCATCATATTCCTCAAAGAGTGGTTGAAAGCAAGCGTGAGGAATTCCGCAATCTGAAGCAAGGCTCTTTATCTGTCTATGACTACAACAAGTTGTTCCAGAAGCTCGCCCGCTTTGCCAAGCAGGACGTCCCTGATGAGAAGAGCATGATATACCAGTTCAGGGGTGGTCTCAGAGAAGAAATTCAGCTAGCTCTTGTTCTCTTCGAACCCTTGAGATACGATGAGTTATACAACATGGCACTGAAGCAAGAGGCTGCTCAGTTGAGGTGTGATGCTTCCAAGAAGCGAGTCAGAGATGTTACTCCTTCTTCCTCTACTCAAGTGGCCAAGCAGCAGAAGTATTGGCTTCCTCCTCCTCCGTTTCGTCAGCCATATCAGCAGAAGAGCAAAGGTGGCAGTGGTTCTTCCCACCCACCCAACCCTGGCTTTCAGAACAAGACTTCATCTCAAGCTCCAAGATCGAGTGCTCCGTACCACCGTCCGCTTTCAGAGGTCACGTGCAACAAGTGCCAACAGAAGGGTCACTATGCAAACAAGTGTTTCAACCAGAGGCGTCTTCCTCCTCCTCCTCCTGTCAGATCGGCAAGTACAGCTGTGGTCAAGCATAACCCCAAGTATGCCAAGGTCAATATGGTGAATGCAGCTCAGGCAGAGGACTCGTCAGATGTGATCATGGGTAACCTTCCTGTTAACGATGTTCCTGCAAAAGTTCTTTTTGACACTGGTGCATCGCATTGTTTTATCTCGAGACCTTTTGCATCTAAGCATGGGTGGTTCTCTCAAGTTATGCATAAGCCATTAGCAGTTGTCTCTCCGGGTAGATGCTTGCTTGCTAACTACGAAGTTCCAGATATTTCTATCTCGATGGGTGATTTCAAGTTTCTGGCTTCCCCAATGATCCTTGGTAACTCGGATATTGATCTTATTCTCGGAATGGATTGGCTTTCTAAGCACAAGGCTTAGCTTGATTGTGCAGCCAGGCACATTCAGTTGACTCATTCGTCTGAGGATGTAATTGTCTTTGCCGCTCGGGATAATACCATTCGTCTGTTTTCTCTCAATAAGAAGGGTGAACTGGATGCTATCTCGCAAATTCCAGTCGTTTGCAAATATCAAGACGTTTTTCCAGAAGAGCTTCCAGGAATGCCTCTGCACCGGCCAGTTGAATTCGTTATTGATCTTGAGCCTGGCACGGAACCTGTGTGCGAACGTCCTTACAAGCTCGGACCTGAAGAGTTGAAGGAGCTGAAGAAGCAACTCGATATTCAAGAGAAAATGGGTCTCATCCGGCCTAGTTCTTCTCCGTGGGGTTGTGGTGTTCTTTTTGTGAAGAAGAAGGATGGAACGGACCGACTTTGTGTTGATTACCATCCAGTGAACAAGAAGACCATCAAGAACAAATATCCACTTCCCAACATCAATGAGCTGTTCGAACAACTCAAAGGTGCTCGAGTATTCTCCAAGATTTATCTCTGTATGGGCTATCATCAGATTCGTATTCGTGAGCAAGATATTCCCAAGACGGCCTTCAGGACAAGCTTTGGTTCATATGAATACACTGTCATGTCTTTTGGCCTCGTCAACGCTCCTCCGATGTTCTCTCGCATGATGAACTTCATCTTCAACACCTACACCAATGACTTTGTTTTGGTCTATCTCGACGACATTCTGGTTTTCTCCAAGAATAAGGAAGATCATGCCAAGCACTTGCGTTTGGTACTCGATAAGCTCAGGGAACATCAGTTCTACGCCAAGTTCTCCAAGTGTGAATTTTAGCTCGATGAGGTTCTTTATCTTGGTCATATCATCTCTGCCAAGGGCATTGCCGTGAATCCTGAGAAGGTGTCTGCAATTGTGAATTGGGAACCTCCTCAGAACGTGAAGCAACTCCGCAGCTTCCTCGATCTCGCAAGCTATTGCCGAATATTCGTTGAAAACTTTTCTAAGATCATGAAGCCTCTCTCTAATCTTCTCCAGAAGCACGTCAAGTACGTTTGGTTTCCGAAGTGTGACATTGCTTTCAACACTTTGAAAGAGAAATTGATCACTGCTCCAGTTCTGACTCCGCCTGATGAATCCAAGCCGTTCGAGGTCTTTTGTGATGCCTCTCTCCAAGGTCTTGGCGCAGTTTTGATGCAAGAGAAGAAAGTCGTTGCTTATACCTCTCGCCAGTTGAAGCCTAATGAGAAGAACTATCCCACTCATGATCTCGAGTTGGCGGCAGTTGTGCATGCTCTTTTGACTTGGAGACATCTTCTATTGGGAAGAAAAGTGGACATTTTCACTGATCACAAGAGTCTCAAGTACATCTTCACTCAGCCTAATCTCAACCTCAGGCAAACTCGATGGGTCGAAATGATTCAAGAGTATAATCCGAGTATTGAGTATACTCCAGGCAAGGCTAATGTGATTGCTGATGCATTGAGCAGGAAAGCTTACTGCAACAGTCTGATTCTCAAGCCTTATCAACCCGAGCTTTGTGAAGCTTTCCGCAAACTTAATCTGCAAATTGTTCCTCAAGGTTTCCTCGCCAACCTTCAAGTCTCTCCTACCATGGAAGACCAGATTCGCCAAGCTCAGCTTCTTGATGCTATGGTGAAAAAGGTGAAGATTGGGATTGCCAAGAGTCAATCCAAGTACAAGTGCTACCGCCTTGATGACAAGGACACTCTCTTCTTCGAGGATCGTATTGTTGTACCCAAAGGTGACCTCCGTAAAGTGATCATGAACGAGGCTCACAATTATCTCCTCTCCATCCACCCTGGGAGCACGAAGATGTATCAGGACCTTAAGCAAGCTTATTGGTGGATTCGAATGAAGCGCGAGATCACTCAATTCGTGAATGAATGTGATGTCTGCAGAAGAGTGAAGGCAAAACACCAAAGGCCAGCAGGTCTCCTCCAACCTCTTGCCATTCCAGAATGGAAGTTTGACCACATTGAAATGGACTTCGTGACTGGGTTTCCTAAGTCCAAGCGTGGCAATGATGCTATATTCGTTGTCATCGACAAACTCACCAAAGTGGCTCATTTTCTGCCTATCAAAGAGTCGATCACTGCAGCTCAATTGGCGGAACTCTATACCTCTCGTATTGTCTCTCTACACGGTATTCCACAAGTGATCTCTTCAGACTGTGGCAGCATCTTTACCTTGAAGTTTTGGGATTCTTTTCAGAAGGCCATGGGCACGAACATCCGCTTCAGCACAGCTTTCCATCCTCAAACTAGCGGTCAAGTCGAGCGTGTCAACCAGATTCTTGAAGATATGCTCAGGGCTTGTGTGATCTCCTTCGGCATGAAGTGGGAGGATTGTCTTCCTTATGCTGAATTCTCCTACAACAACAGTTTTCAAGCAAGTTCAGGCAAGGCCCCATTTGAAATTCTGTATGCAGGAAGTGTCGTACCCCTCTCAACTAGTCTAAAACCGGTGAACGTCAGCTTTTGGGTAATGACTTAATCACAGAGGCAGAGGAAATGTGCAAAGTCATTCGTGATAACCTCAAAGCAGCCCAATCCCGTCAGAAGAGCTACTATGATAGTAAGCACCGTGATTTGGCTTTCGAGATCGAAGATCATGTTTACCTCCGCGTCTCTCCTATGAAAGGAACTCGTCGCTTTGGTATCAAAGGGAAGCTTGCCCCCAGATACGTGGGACCTTTCAAGATTGTCAGCAAGAGAGGCGACCTCGCCTATCAACTCGAGCTTCCTTCAAACTTTGCAAATGTTCATGACGTGTTCCATGTCTCTCAGCTTCGAAAGTGCTTCAAGACTCCTGATCGCACCGTCAACTTCGAGGACATTGAGCTCCAAGAAGATCTCTCTTATCGTGAGCACCCAGTTGCTATTCTTGAAGTGACTGGATGTAAGACTCGCAACAAGTCAATCAAATTTCTCAAGGTCAAGTGGTCACACCATTCCGACCGTGAAGCTACTTGGGAACGCGAGGATCACCTCCGTTCTGAGTACCCGGGGTTCTTTCAGTCCTAGATCTCGGGACGAGATCCTTTCTTAGTGGTGGAGTGTTGTAACAACCCGGATGTAACTTTCCCAATTTGTACTCCAACTCTTGCCGTTTTCGACGTTAAGTTATTATATATTCTCGGGTTCGGATCTTTGTCTCTGTGTGTTGTTATCGTTGTCATGCATCTCATATCATGTCATCATGTGCATTGCATTTGCATACGTGTTCGTCTCATGCATTTGAGCATTTTCCCCGTTGTCCGTTTTGCTTTCCGGCGCTTCGTTCTCCTCCGATGGTCATTTCTAGCTTTCTTTCGTGTGTGGGGATTAAACATTTCCGGATTGGACCGAGACTTGCCAAGCTGCCTTGGTTTACTACCGGTAGACCGCCTGTCAAGTTTCGTATCATTTGGACTTCGTTTGATACTCCAACGGTTAACCGAGGGACCGAAAAGGCCTCGTGTGCGTTGCAGCCCAACACCCCTTCAATTTGGCCCAAAACCCACCTAACTCTGCTCCATCATCTAGAGCGTTCGATCACGATCGCGTGGCCGAAAACCGCACCTCATTTGGACTCTCCTAGCTCCCTCTATGCCTATATATACACCCCCTCCTTCAAATTCGCGGTTCCACTCTCCCCCCTAACCCTAGATCCATCCACCGCCGCCGCCGGACGTGTCCGGAGCGGGCCGGACAATGTCCACCGCCGCCCGCGCCCTCTCAGCACTCGCCACGTGGCGCCGCCAGCGCCATCACCACCACGGCCCGCGGGAGGCCCTACCGGGCCCGGCCGCCGCCTCCCCGCTACCTCGCCCCCCCTCCTCGCGCTCGGCTCCGCCCGGACGGCGCGCGCCGCCGCCCCGCCGCTGCCGCATCACTACCGCCCCGCCGCTGCCGCATCGCCACCGCAGCTCGCCGCCCCGCCTCCTCGTCAACGACCGCCCGGCCCCGCGCCGCCGAGCCGCCGCCCGGCCGCCACCGCCATCACCACCGCCGTCTCGCCGCTCCACCGCCTTGGGCCGGCCCTCTCTCCACTCCGGCGACACCCTTTTCTCTGGTGAACATAGGATCTCGCGCCCGATCCAGATCCGTGAACAGTAAACCCTAATCCGGAGGTTGATTTTTTTCTCTAAGTCCCAGAAATTCCGATCCAAGTGCTCATGTTCGCGGCTCCGTAACTTTGCATCCGTAGCTCCGATTCATGCATATAGCATATCCAAGTGTTCATCTCAGAGAGTACATCATTTCATTCCACTGCATCATTTTCATTTGAGCTCATATTGATGCCCGAAATGCTGTTAGAAGAGGGATACTTGAGATATTTGTCAGATCTGCTACTCCATTTAGGTTTTTGTCATTTTTGCCATGATTATTGTATGCATGTAATGCCCTGATGCTCTACATGTGTTTTGTTAAGGGTTTTGTCATCTTTTCAGAGGTGCAACCCATGTATTTTTGTGATGTGTGTGGTGTCTTGTGCAAGCTTGCAAAGTGGTGCACTTGCTAATTCTGTTTTCAGGGACTTAGCAATTCCACCAAGTCCTTGAGCTATTTATCTCATGATGCCATATGTTCTTGTTGTTTCCTAGTGATCCGTGCCTCTTTTGAAGATGATCAGTAAGGATGTTTTGTTAATATTGTAGTGCTCTATCCATCCATGTATTTGTTTGCAATTACGGAGCACCCTAGATTGAGTCAATCGAGCTCTACTTTTGCTACTTTGTGAATTTGGGCAGATTGGCAACTTGTTTGCGATTTTGCCAATGATGTTGTAGTTGATCGGTGCATGCTATGCTATTATTCTTGCCATGTCTAGTTTGCATTTTGTGCCTTCTTGATGGGTATATGCTTGTCTTTCCATGACTTGCACCGTAGTGAGTGCATCGAGCTCGTAAACGTGCCTATTTGAGTTATATTTCAGCATGTGTCAGTTTTTCACTAAGTCTGAAAACTGATTATGTTTTTCTTATGTTCACGTGCTTGCAATGGTATTTTCTGATCCCTTTTGGCTCAAGGTCACTAAGGGACTTTTGTTAAGCTCTTTGAGTAGCTCCATGCCATGTTTTACTTTGCCATGTTCAGATCCTGTAGCATGTAGTTTTGTTGCTCCGAAGAGGGCTACCTGATCTGAAATTCCAGACAAGTGTTGATTTCACTAAGTCTGAGATCTGTTTGTCATATGCATTTTTGCCATGCTTGTATGAACCTGTTAATGGATGAATTGGCCATAGCTCAGTGCTAGACTTTTGTTAAGCATCTTGTGTGCATTCCTGCCATGTATTTTTTGTCATGTTTGGGTGCTGTAGCATGTTCATTTCGTTGCATTTAGATGCCTACTTTCTGTAAATCGCAGACCGGTGCCATTTTTGAATCGCTTGCCATTTCCAAACCGTAACTCCGATTTCGGCGTTCTTTATATCGTTTTCAAGCGATTTCATCTCAACTTTCCAGTGGCACACTTGGATTTCCAAGTTGAGGCCAGGTTCATGCATTTCCTTTCATATCTTGCATTCCATCCCGCATCGCATACCACATAGCATATCATCTTTGCATTGTGTTGTTTGAGTTTGCACGTGGTTGATTGTGTCCTTGTTGCTTGTTTGTCTTGTTTGGGTAGAGCCGGAGACGAGTTCGCTAATGAGGAGCCCATTGAGTTTGCTTTCGAGGATCCAGTCAACTCTGACAACTATGTAGGCAAGATGATCATACCCTCGAAATCACTACTATCTTTGCTATGCTAGTTTTGCTCGCTCTTTTGCTATGCCAATGCTACAATGCCTACCACTTGCTTTAAAGCCTCCCAAATTGCCATGTCAAACCTCTAACCCTCCATTGTCCTAGCAAACCGTTGATTGGCTATGTTACCGCTTTGCTCAGCCCCTCTTATAGCGTTGCTAGTTGCAGGTGAAGATTGGAGGCCATTCCTTGTTGGAACATCTTTTAATTACTTGTTGGGATATCATTATATTATCTTGTTATCCTAATGCATCTATATACTTGGTAAAGGGTGGAAGGCTCGGCCTCTCTCCTAGTGTTTTGTTCCACTCTTGCCACCCTAGTTTCCGTCATATCGGTGTTATGTTCCCGGATTTTGCGTTCCTAATGGGAACCCCTTGATAGCTCGCCTTGATTAAAGCTTTTCCAGCAATGCCCAACCTTGGTTTTACCATTTGCCACCTAGCCTTTTCTTTCCCTTGGGTTCTGCAGACTCAAGGGTCATCATTATTTTAACCCCCCCCCCTCGGGCCAGTGCTCCTCTGAGTGTTGGTCCAAACTGTCAGCCGCCGGTAGCTACCAGGGGCAACTCTGGGCTGGCCTATCGGAAGTTTAGACAATCTGAGTGTGCCCTGTGAAAGAGATATGTGCAGCTCCTATCGGGATTTGTCGGCACATTCGGGCGGTGTTGCTGGTCTTGTTTTAACCTGTCGAAGTGTCTTGAATTACTGAGATACCCAGTCTGATCGGAACGTCTTGGGAGGAGGTCTATTCCTTCGTTGACCGTGAGAGCTTGTCATGGGCTAAGTTGGGACTCCCCTGCAGGGTTTTGAACTTTCGAATGCCGTGCCCGCGGTTATGGGAAGATGGGAATTTGTTAATGTCCGGTTGTAGATAACTTGAACATTAACTTAATTAAAATGAATCAACTGAGTGTGTTACAGTGATGGCCTCTTCTCGGCGGAGTCCGGGAAGTGGACGCGGTGTTGGAGTAATATTTGCGCAGGTTGCTCTCTAGTTTCTCACTCACGCTTTGCCTCCTCTTCTCGCTCTCTTTTGCGAATAAGTTGGCCACCATACTTGCTAGTCGCTCGCTGCAGCTCCTCATATTTACCTTGTCATACCTATAAGTTTAAATAGTCTTGATCGCGAGGGTGCGAGATTGCTGAGTCCCTGTGGCTCACAGATTACTATTACACCAGATGCAGGGCCTGATGATTCCACTCCAGGAGACGCGTATGAGCTCAAGTGGGAGTTCGACGAAGACTCTCAACGTTACTATGTTTCCTTTCCCGATGATCAGTAGTGGTGCCCAGTTGGGGGTGAACGGGACCGTTGTCGCATGTTGGGTTCTCTTTTATTTTGGCGCCATAGTCGGGCCATGAGTGTTTGGATGATGTAATGTTATTTATGTACTTGATTGACGTGGCGAGTGTAAGCCAACTATGTTATCTCCCCTTTATTATTTATATTACATGGGATGTTGTGAAGATTGCCTAACTTGCGACATATGCCTTCAATGCGATTATGTCTCTAAGTCGTGCCTCGACATGTGGGAGCTATAGTCGCATCGAGGGTGTTACACCGCCGTCCTACACCGCCGTGCTGGGCCACCGCCTAGCTGCTCCGCCCGACGCGCCGCCTGTGCTCCGGCGGCCGCGCCGCTTCTCGCCGGCCATCGCCGCCCACCTCGACCTCGAGCCGGCCATCGCCTCCCCTGTTCTCCGGCGCCAACTCCGGCGAAGATCCGGCTCCACCTCGATCTGCGCGCACCTGGGTCAAAACCCTAGATCTGTTCTCGGAGTGGTAATTTCGCTAAGTCCCCAGTATTGTTTTTGCATTTTTCATCATGCCGTAACTCCGCATCCGTAACTCTGTGTTGGGCGTGTAGCATATCAAAATGTTCGCCTCAGAGAGTACATCATTTCATCTCATTGCATCATTTTCATTTGAGCTCATCTTGATGCCCGAAATGCTGTTGGAAGAGAGTTATTTGAGTTATTTGTCAGATCTACTACACCAAATAGCTATTTGTCATTTTTGCCATGTTTAATGTGTGCATGATATGCTCTTGAGCTCGACATGAGTTTTGTTATATGCTTTGCCATCTTTACAGAGATGATTACCATGTATTTTTGTGACATGTGTGGGGACTAGCACAAGCTTGCAAAGTAGTGCATTCCTTAATGCTGATTTCAGGGACTTAGAATTTCACTAAGTCCTTGATCTGTTTTTATCAATATGCCATATGTTCATGCTGTTTCCTAGTGATCCGTGCCTCTTGTGAGGATGATCAATAAGGATGATTTGTTAATATTGTGGTGCTGTATCCATCCATATCTTTGTTTGCATTTATGGAGCACCCTATCTTGAGTCAATCGAGCTCTACTTTTGCTATTTCATGAATCCTGGCAGATTGTCTACTTGTTAGCGATTTTGCCGAGGATGTTTTTGTCGATCCGTGCATGCTATGTTGTTGTTCTTGCCATGTATAGCTTACATAATATGTATTCTTGATGGCTGTTTGCTTAGTGTGTGATGCCTTGCTCTGTAGTGAGTGCATCAAGCTCGTTAACATGCCTATTCGTTAACAGATTTGCATGCTCCAGTTTTTCTCTAAGTTTGTAACTAGATTATGTTTTTGCCATGTTCACATGCTTGCAATTGTATTTTCTGATCACTTTTGGCTCAAGGTCACTAAGGAACTTTTGTTAAGTGCCTTGAGTACCTTCATGCCATGCCTTGCTTTGCCATGTTATGTTCCTGTAGCTTATAGTTTTCATGCTCCAAAGTGTGCTACCTGATGTTAAATTCCAGACTTATGTTAATTTCACTAAGTCTGAAACCTGTTATCATTTGCACTTTTGCCATGCTTGTTTGAACCTGTTAATGGATGAATTGGCCGTAGCTCAGTGTTCATCCTTTGTCAAGAATCTTGAGTGGATCCCTGCCATGTATTTTGTTGCCATGTTTGAGTGTTGTACCATAATTATCTTGATGCATTTAGATGGCTATTTGCTGTTTATCGCAGACCGGTGCCATATTTGTTTTGCTTGCCATTTCCAAACCGTGCATCCGTTTCCGGTGATCTTTATATCGATTTTAACCGAAATCACCTCATCTTTCCAGTGGCACTCTTGGATTTCCAAGTTGAGGCCAGGTCCAATCATTCCTTTCCAAATCATGCATATGCATCGCATACCGCATCCCGCATATCATACCATGTTCATGTGTTGGTTGTTTACTATGTTCTGTGCTTCTTTCCGGTGTTTGCTTCTTCGGGTTGGTTCCGATAACGTCGCGTTTGTGAGGACCCGTTCTTCTACATATGTTTGTCTTCTTCATGGACTCGTTCTTCTTCCTTGCGGGATTTCATGCAAGATGATCATACCCTCGAAATCACTTCTATCTTTGCTTGCTAGATGCTCGCTCTTTTGCTATGCCTATGCTGCGATACCTACCACTTGCTTATCATGCCTCCCATCTTGTTAAGCCAAGCCTCTAACCCACCTTGTCCAAGCAAACCATTGTTTGGCTATGTTACCGCTTTGCTCAGCCCCTCTTATAGCGTTGTTAGTTGCAGGTGAAGATTGAAGTTTGTTCCTTGTTGGAACATGGAGATCGTTCCTTGTTGGAACATTGTTTACTTGTTGGGATATGAAAATATCTCATATTTAATTAATGCATCTACATACTTGGTAAAGGGTGGAAGGCTCGGCCTTATGCCTGGTGTTTTGTTCCACTCTTGCCGCCCTAGTTTCCGTCATATCGGTGTTATGTTCCCGGATTTTGCGTTCCTTACGCGGTTGGGCTATTATGGGAACCCCTTGACAGTTCGCCTTGAATAAAACTCCTCCAGCAATGCCCAACATTGGTTTTACATTTGCCACCTAGCCTTTTCTTTTCCCTTGGGAGTCGCGCTCCTGAGGGTCATCATTATTTTACCCCCCCAGGCCAGTGCTCCTCTGAGTGTTGGTCCAAACTAGATTCCTGTGCAGCGCCCCCTCGGGGAAACTCGAGGTTTGGTTTTAGTTGTATGGAGAGCTCATCTGAGTGTGTGCTGAGAACGAGATATGTGCAGCTCCTATCGGGATTTGTCGGCACATTCGGGCGGTGTTGCTGGTTTAGTTTTACCATTGTCGAAATGTCTTGTAGACCCGGGATGCCGAGTCTGATCGGAATGTCTCGGGAGAAGGATCCTTCGTTGACCGTGAGAGCTTGTGATGGGCTAAGTTGGGACACCCCTGCAGGGATTTGAACTTTCGAAAGCCATGCCCGTAGTTATGGGCAGATGGGAATTTGTTAATGTCCGGTTGTAGAAAACCTGAAGTTGATCTTAATTAAAATACATCACCCGCGTGTGTAACCATGATGGTCTCTTTCCGGCGGAGTTCGGGAAGTGAACACGGTGTTGGAGTTATGCTTGACGTAGGTTGTTCTAGGATCACTTATTGATCATAGTTGTTCGACCGTGCTTTTGCCTTCTCTTCTCGCTCTCTTTTGCGAATAGGTTAGCCACCATATATGCTAGTCGCTTGCTGCAGCTCCACCTCATACCTTTACCTTACCCATAAGCTTAAATAGTCTTGATCGCGAGGGTGTGAGATTGCTGAGTCCCCGTGACTCACAGATACTTCCAAAACCAGCTTGCAGGTGCCGTTGAACCGTGCAGATGACGCAACCAAGCTCAAGGAGGAGCTCGATGAACATCTTGTCCTTCGTGTTGTTTCGTTTCCAGTTGATCAGTAGTGGAGCCCAGTCGGGACGATCGGGGATCTGTGTAGCTTTTGGGGTAGTCTTCTTTTATTTTGGTTCCGTAGTCGGACCTTGATTGTATTTGGATGTTGTAATGCTGTATTCATGTATTTGTGTGAAGTGGCGATTGTAAGCCAACTATGTATCTTTTCCCCTATTGTATTACTATTTGCGAAGATTGCCTCACTTGCGACATTGCTTTCAATGCGGTTATGCCTCTAAGTCGTGCTTCGACACGTGGGAGATATAGCCGCATCGAGGGTGTTACAATTATATTATTCAAATCTTCAAATAGCCAAACATGGATGGAATTTTTATGGTTATCAATAACCAGTATTATGATTGAGGTTTTCAAAGTCGCTTTAAGCGCAATGGCTATAATCTTATAAATAGATATAATTTATTATACAATTGAAGGAATAGTCCCGAGTCACTGCAGGCTTACGACCCGACACTTGGGGGGCTACATTATTCAAGTTGAGATTACATTAAATATACAAGTCTCATGTCGCTGCAAGCATGCACCATGACACTTGGGGGCTAATGTAAAGTCATTATTTGCTCACCTTATTGAAGACCCGACTCATCACATTGTAATGAGCCGGCCCTTGGGGGCTACCAATTGCTCCTATCAATGATTCAAGGTACACAAGTCTTAATCCGTTATATTCAAGGGTCCACTGCTCAGTTGGTAAAACACAAAGCTCTTAACCTTATGGACGTGGGTTCAAGCCCCATGGTGGAGTTACATCATATGATGTTATTTTCAATGAAGCATGATTATATTTATAAAGTCCCTGCTCATTATTGCATAATGACCCGGCCCTTGGGGGCTACACTGGTTGAAGTTTCGTGAGCATCAGGCAATTACAAGTCCAAGGTTGCTGCAAGCATGACAACCTGACACTTGGGGGCTACATAATATGGAGTATTCAGTTTTTACTAAGTGACTGGGATGAACAACATGGATTTCTTCTTAAGTGGCATTATTTATATTGAAGCAAGTCTTAATCCATCACTTTGTTCTACTCAAGACTTGGGGGCTATAGGTAATATGGATATAAGGGAGAAAAATCTTCAAATTGTTAGTTTTGAATAAACCAGATTGACCCGGTGTCTGCAACAATCATAATCCGGTGTCATCAATAATCATGAACCGGCGTTGGCAACAATCATGAACCGGAGTTGGCAACAATCATGACCCAGAAATATCAGTTTTTATAACCCGCCGATTTGGGAAATTATAGCTTGGCAAGTGCTACATTTTCAAGCCGGCTGAATATCAATTGAATATTTGAAGACCAATATTTTTGTGAAGTCAGAGCATTGAAGGACGACTCAAATGGATTCTTTAGAAGGGTTAGAGGGGACCGGGCACTACTGGGCCTTAGGTGCAGATGTCCTAGGGATTAGGTGGGCCGGCTGCTACTAGGCTGCTGGGCCTTGTGGCTTGCTAGGCTAGAACAAAGAGGCCAGTGGCACTGCTGTGAGGCCCTATCTCCTTTTCTTTCTTTTCTGAAGATTTGGAATTCCCAGGTTCAGAAAAGGGAAAGGCCAGCAAGTTGGAAAAGGAATATGAGGGATATAACCATAGCCTTGTGCTCCTGGATTTATCCACTATTTGAAAAAATGTCTTGGCAACTTTTTAGAGGCTGCAAATTTTATACAAGTTTGAAAATAACTCAAACTCGAATAAATCCTTAGCCCAATGAAAACACTTCCAAAAGAGCTGCAAATTGGAGCAGGTGGTCTTGGCATTATTTAGGATTTATTGGAAAAACTTGAACATTTCCGTATCAAGAAAAATGTCACAAGAAGAAAAAATGAACAAAGAAGAAAGGAGAAGTATCCAGAAATGTTGAGACTTTTGGAGGAGCCTCAATAAATGGAGGGAGAATTGTTGGCAAAGCTTGGGGAACAAAGTTGAAATAGAATAGGCATGCAACTACTTTGCTCTACAGACAAGTGTCAGAACTTCAAATGGATTCAGAAGAGGAAAGAGGATGGATTAGGATATGGGCACACGGAAGGAACTTTAAAATGCAAGTGGGTTGTGGTTAATTCCAAATAAATGGAATATTTTAATATAGGTCCCTAAAAATATTGGGAGACTTTTATATGTTGTAAAGAGAAAACACCATGTGTGTTTCCCTCGATTTAAATAGATCAACCATCTATGCAATTTATTAAGTTGAGTTTTAAAAAGGGGTGCAAGATGATATGATGCAATGCACATGATGCAAATATGAATGCAATGAATCGAACAAATCACACGATGAATCTCGGAAAACAAGGAAGACATCTGGAGCACCGGTCTTGGGGCGTCACAACACTCCACCACTATAAGAGGATCTCGTCCCGAGATCTAGGATGGCACAGGGGAGAAACATAAGAGGAATAGGTAAAACAAAGTTGATTCTTTGACAAAGAACCTTGAGAGGTTGAACAACTGGAAAGAAGAGAGAAAAAACAATGGAGATGAACGAAGTTGAAAACACTCCGTTAGGAAAGAGGAACAAGGAACACAATGTGAACCTTGGAGGTTGCAAAACTATAAATGCCGAGCACAATGGAGAAGAAGGAATTGAAACCACTCTGGTTGAAACAAGATAAACAAGGAAGAAGGAAGAACAAATTCGAACAGCACTCCGTTTGAAAAGAGATGCGTGACTTCACAAAATGGGAAGAACTTGAAAAGAGGACACAACACTCCGGTTAAATGGATAAGCACGAAAAGAACATGGTCCTCACAATTTCAGATAATGAGTGAAGAGAGCAACATCACAATGCTTCCGGAACGAATGAATAGAAGCTTGATCATTAGAAAGAAAGAAAGTAGAAGAAAATGATAACTTCTACCACCAATGAATTTGAAGCCATCCTTAGAATGAAGGATTGACTGGAGTTGTTGAAAATTAAACAACAAAAGAATAAGGATGTTGTGGGTAATGGAAAAGTCTCAAAATTATGAGGTGAAATTCTGCCACTAATGGAAACAATAGATTGGATTGATATCAACAAGGAGACGAGAAACTTATTTCACCAAGAGGATAAATGAATAACTTGGGTCATTTATAGGCACCATAAATAACAACAATCCTTAGGGAAAGCTTTAGGTGTAATATAACCCAAGATAACTCCAAACGAAGAGATTGATGGATTGAGAAGAGCTCATGCTCAAAGAAATTGATGGGTTTAACTATCTCATTCTTGACAACTGTTGAATCATAACACACGAAGGGAAATTGTCAAGAGTGACATAACACCACCTCAAAGGATAAGGTAGAAAGAATTGCACTTCGAAATGCAAGAAGAAGAATACTTGAACTCCTTAGAACAAAACATGTGTTGAACATCATGTTTATTTTTAGAGTATAGCTTGGTGGATCATAACTTCGAGAGATATCTTGAAGAACAATTGAAGAATGAAAAGAATCCTTGACGAACCACCATGTAGCCTCCATGAAGAACTCCGGTAATAAAAGAATGATAAAAAAGAAGTGAAGGATGAAAAGAATAAGATTGAAGCCTAGCAATGATTAGTTGGAGCTTTGAAATGATATAATTGAAATAACTTAGGGCTTCGGAAAAGAAAGATGAACAACTTGGAACCAAGAATTTCTTCCTCATGAACAAACTCCGGAAGAATGAATTAATTCATCTCGAGGAAATAAGAATAAGAATTATGTTATGCATATCCTTCACCAATTTAAATTGATGACAAGCAACGGATTGCATACAACTTATTCCTGTAGAAAGGATTAAGAGAGATATATCGATAACTTGAGAAGGTCTTCAACGAACCACCGGTAGGATTTGGAAAGCACGAATGCATTGATACGATGACGACGGAAGAGGAATGTTGGACGAACCACCTTAAGGATTAAAAGAACGAGCGAAGAAAACGAACGCATCGCCAGGAGGAATTGGAAAATGAACGAAGGTACTTGAGAGAATTTACATACAAGTGAAACAAAGAGATCATGAACTGACTAGAGAATACTTGAGTGATGCACCGGTAAGATTTGGATAATAAGAGATGAAAGCTGAGAATGAAAACCCGCAATGATGGTCTTCGGAGAATCAAACTGAAAATACTCTTGAATTGCTCTGGATGGGTGAAAAGAATTGTCACAATCAAACCCAATTATGAGGAGATGGCATGAAGCTAGTGCCATGAATCTTTGGAGAAACGGGAGAGGATTTAAGAGGAACTCTTCCTTGGTCTTCAAATGCAGAGAATGATGATGAGAAACACCACCACGAATTGTTGACGCACTCCGGAATGAATAATAGAAAGGTTGAACCAACGACAGAAAGAATTTGAAACATCTTAGAGAAAGACACATGACTGATGACAATTCATCAATTCCTTCTTACGTCACACTTTGTAATGAAATTGAGAATAACTCCAGAAAAGTTAGAAGAGTCAGGTAAGATCCTGGGAAAATACATGTGGGTTAAGACCCACTCAAGAATACACCGTTGAACGATTTAAAAGAGAGATTGCACCGGTTGAATTAAATGGCTCGAAAGAGATAACAACCTCGAGATATATTGAACGAATTAGCAATGGAAACGCGAATCTGCTGAGATGTCTTCAGTACTCCAGAACAATTGAATAGCGAGAGGTGAATAAATAAGAGTCTTTGGTAAGGACCTCCAACATGGAAAGCATGTGAACCAATGAAAAATATATGATCAACACCGAAAGCTTGCATTGAATCCACCGGAGAAGGAAAAGAACGGAGAATGATGAACTTGAAGCTCCATTAGAATCTTCCTGAGAATCACCGGATAAGAACATTGACGGAAAATAATGGAGAGACTTACCTTCAATAAAAAGGATACTTGATTAACAAATTAGAGTCCTTGAATACAAAGGGTGGGACGGCGGGAAAGACAGAGGCAACTTGGGACGGTTGAAACAAACACTGTTGAAAATAAGTGATAATTGATCTTTCAAAAGTTGAAGGGATCGACTTAACTTGAGGAGAAGCACGCCGGTTGAGAAGAAATTGAGATGAAAAACTTGATGATCAAGAAGGATTAGTATTCACATAGGAATATGAGAACACCGCTTAGGAAAGGTATGGATTCAACACTTGACATTGAAGCAACTCAAACCAAAACAACTCAAAACAAAACAAAGGATTGGCTTGCCGAATAAGCCATAACAAACATATGATAAACCCAATATCGTATCATGTGTTTGTTGGAAGATATCCTATGAGATACTTGAATTCCCACCTATAAACTCCCGAAACTTTCTGGTTATGCAATCTGGTGTTGGGGATACAGAGGAAGCATAATATCTCACCCAAACTAACAATCCCTACATCCAGCTGTATCCATCCTTCAACACATAACCAAGAAACCTTCGGAAATCATGAACCTCAACCTTCAAAAAGCATCCGTTATACGAGTTATGGAAATACTCCCGAACTCCCGCCCCAGTACTAGGTGGCGTCGAGGTTATCTCACCAACAACTACATAAAAGAGATTTTCGATGTCGGTGAAACTCAGGTATTCTAGAACTGCAACGATAAGTCAGGTATTCCTCGATGCGGCTATATCTCCCACGTGTCGAGGCACGATTTAGTCGGGGATGGCTCTGATTACCATCTTGTAACGCCCACGATGCGGCTATATCTCCCACGTGTCGAGGCACGACTTAGAGGCATAACCGCATGGTGGTTTTGTCGCAAGAGGGGTAATCTTCACACAATCCCATGTACTGAATAAGAAAGGGATAAAGAGTTGGCTTACAATCACCACTTCACACAAATAACAAGTTAAGCATACATCATCCAGAGTACAATCAAGGTCCGACTACGGAACCAAAATAAAAGAAGACAACCCCAAATGCTAGATCCCCGATAGTCCCAACTAGGCTCCACTACTGATCATCAGGCAACGAAACATAGTAACGACCAAGGTCCTCGTCGAACTCCCACTTGAGTTTGGTAGCGTCACCTGCACTGGTATCATCGGCACCTGCAACTTTTTGAAGTATCCGTGAGTCACGAGGACTCAACAATCTCACACCCGCGAGATCAAGACTATTTAAGCTTATGGGTAGGATAAGGTAATGAGGTGGAGCTACAGCAAGCGCTAAGCAAATATGGTGGCTAACATACGCAAACAAGAGTAAGATGAGAAGCTACGCGATGGTCGAAAAGCTATAAGTGATCAAGAAGTGATCCTGAAACTACTTAAGTTCGAACATAACACAAGACCGTGTTCACTTCTCGGCCTCCGCCGAAAAGAGACCATTGCTACCTCTTAAGCACTGCGTTGGTTTTCCCCGAAGAGGAAGGGATGATGCAGCAAAGTAGCGTAAGTATTTCCCTCAGTTTTTGAGAACCAAGGTATCAATCCAGTAGGAGGCTACGCGTGAGTCCCTCGTATATGCACAAAGCAAATAGCTCCTCGCAACCAACGCGATTAGGGGTTGTCAATCCCTTCACGGTCACTTACGAGAGTGAGATCTGATAGATATGAAAAGATCATAGTTTTGGTATTTTTATCATAAAGATGCAAAGTAAAATAAAAGGCAAAGTAAAAAGCAAAGGAAATAACTAAGTATTGGAAGATCAATATGATGAAGATAGACCCTGGAGCCATAGGTTTCACTAGTGGCTTCTCTCAAGAGCATAAGTATTTTACGGTGGGTGAACGAATTACTGTTGAGCAATTGACAAAATTGAGCATAGTTATGAGAATATCTAGGTATGATCATGTATATAGGCATCATGTCCGAGTCAAGTAGACCGACTCCTGCCTGCATATACTACTATTACTCCACTCATCTACCGCTATCCAGCATGCATCTAGTCTTGGAAATATGCCCTAGAGGCAATAATAAATTGGTTATTATTATATTTCCTTGTTCATGATAATCGTTTATTATCCATGCTAGAATTGTATTGATAGGAAACTTAGATACATGTGTGGATACATAGACGACACCATGTCCCTAGTAAGCCTCTAGTTGACTACCTCGTTGATCAATAGATGGTTACGGTTTCCTGACCATGGACATTGGATGTCGTTGATAACGGGATCACATCATTAGGAGAATGATTTGATGGACAAGACCCAATCCTAAGCCTAGCACAAGATCATGTAGTTCGTATGCTGAAGCTTTTCTAATGTCAAGTATCATTTCCTTAGACCATGAGATTGTGAAACTCCCGGATACCGTAGGAATACTTTGGGTGTGCCAAATGTGACAACGTAACTGGGTGGCTATAAAGGTGCACTACGGGTATCTCCGAAAGTGTCTGTTGGGTTGGCACGAATCGAGACTGGGATTTGTCACTCCGTGTGACGGAGAGGTATCTCTGGGCCCACTCGGTAGGACATCATCATAATGTTCACAATGTGATCAAGGAGTTGATCACGGGATGATGTGTTACGGAACGAGTAAAGAGACTTGCCAGTAACGAGATTGAACAAGGTATCAGGATACCGACGATCGAATCTCAGGCAAGTATCGTACCGCTAGACAAAGGGAATTGTATACGGGATTGATTAAGTCCTTGACATCGTGGTTCATCCGATGAGATCATCGTGGAACATGTGGGAGCCAACATGGGTATCCAGATCCCATTGTTGGTTATTGACTGGAGAGTTATCTCGGTCATGTCTGCATGGTTCCCAAACCCGTAGGGTCTACACACTTAAGGTTCGATGACGCTAGGGTTATAAAGGAAGTTTGTATGTGGTTACCGAATGTTGTTCGGAGTCCCGGATGAGACCCCGGACGTCACGAGGAGTTCCGGAATGGTCCGGAGGTAAAGATTTATATATGGAAAGTCCTGTTTTGGTCACCGGAAAAGTTTCGGGTTTTATCGGTAACGTACCGGGACCACCGGGAGGGTCCCGGGGGTCCACCAAGTGGGGCCACAAGCCCCGGAGGGCTGCATGGGCCAAGTGTGGGAGGGGACCAGCCCCAGGTGGGCTGGTGCGCCCCCCTGCCCCCACAAGGGCCCAAGGCGCCTAAGGGGAGGAAGGGGGCAAACCCTAAGGGCAGATGGGCCTTAGGGCCCATGCCTGGTGCGCCTCCCTCTCCCCCTCCACTTGGCCGCCACCCTAGTTGGGATTGGGGCTGGCCTCTGCCCCTAGGGTGGAACCCTAGGTGGGGGCGCAGCCCCCTCCCTCTCCCCTATATATAGTTGAGGTCTTCGGGGCTGCCAACACATGAGTTTTGACCTCTCCCTAGCGCAGCCCTACCTCTCTCCCTCCTCGTCTCTTGTGGTGCTTGGCGAAGCCCTGCTGGAGTACCACGCTCCTCCACCACCACCACGCCGTCGTGCTGCTGCTTGATGCAGTCTTCCCCAACCTCTCCTTCTCCCCTTGCTGGATCAAGTCATAGGAGACGTCACCGGGCTGTACGTGTGTTGAACACGGAGGTGTCGTCCGTTCGGCACTAGGATCATCGGTGATTTGGATCACGATGAGTACGACTCCATCAACCCCGTTCACTTGAACGCTTCCGCTTAGCGATCTACAAGGGTATGTAGATGCACTCTCCTTCCCCTCGTTGCTAGTTTCTCCATAGATAGATCTTGGTGACACGTAGGAAAATTTTGAATTTCTGCTACGTTCCCCAACAGTGGCATCATGAGCTAGGTCTATGCGTAGTTACTATGCACGAGTAGAACACAAAGTAGTTGTGGGCGTCGATATTGTCAATTTGCTTGCCGTTACTAGTCTTATCTTGATTCGGCGACATCATGGGATGAAGCGGCCCGGACCGACCTTACACGTACTCTTACGTGAGACTGGTTCCACCGACTGACATGCACTAGTTGTATAAGGTGGCTAGCGGGTGTCTGTTTCTCCCACTTTAGTCGGATCGGATTCGATGAAAAGGGTCCTTATGAAGGGTAAATAATAATTGGCATATCACGTTGTGGTTTTTTGCGTAGGTAAGAAACGTTCTTGCTAGAAACCCATAGCAGCCACGTAAAACATGCAAACAACAATTAGAGGACGTCTAACTTGTTTTTGTAGGGTATGCTATGTGATGTGATATGGCCAAGAAGAATGTGATGAATGATATGTGATGTATGAGATTGATCATGTTCTTGTAATAGGAATCACGACTTGCATGTCGATGAGTATGACAACCGGCAGGAGCCATAGGAGTTGTCTTTATTTATTGTATGGCATGCGTGTCATTGAACAACGCCATGTAATTACTTTACTTTATTGCTAACCGGTAGCCATAGTAGTAGAAGTAATAGTTGGCGAGCAACTTCATGGAGACGCGATGATGGATATCATGATGATGGAGATCATGGTGTCATGCCGGTGACAAGATGATCATGGAGCCCCAAGATGGAGATCAAAGGAGCTATATGATATTGGCCATATCATGTCACTATTATTTGATTGCATGTGATGTTTATCATGTTTTTGCATCTTGTTTACTTAGAACGACGGTAGTAAATAAGATGATCCCTCATTAATTTTCAAGAAAGTGTTCCCCCTAACTGTGCACCGTTGCGAAAGTTCGTCGTTTCGAAGCACCATGTGATGATCGGGTGTGATAGATTCTTACGTTCGAATACAACGTGTGTTGACGAGCCTAGCATGTACAGACATGGCCTCGGAACACATGCGAAACACTTAGGTTAACTTGATGAGCCTAGCATGTACAGACATGGCCTCAAAACACAAGAGACCGAAAGGTCGAGCATGAGTCATATGGTAGATACGATCAACATGAAGATGTTCACCGATGTTGACTAGTCCGTCTCACGTGATGATCGGGCACAGCCTAGTTGACTCGGATCATGTAATCAGTTAGATGACTAGAGGGATGTCTATCTGAGTGGGAGTTCATAAGATGAACTTAATTATCCTGAACATAGTCAAAAGGTCTTCGCAAATTATGTCATAGCTCGCGCTTCAGTTCTACTATTTAGATATGTTCCTAGAGAAAATTTAGTTGAAAGTTGATAGTAGCAATTATGCGAACTAGGTCCGTAAACTGAGGATTGTCCTCATTGCTTCATAGAAGTCTCATGTCCTTAATGCACCGCTCAGTGTGCTGAACCTCGAATGTCGTCTGTGGATGTTGCGAACATCTGACATACACGTTTTGATGACTACATGATAGTTCAGTGCGTAATGCTAAATGGTTTAGAATTGAGGCACCAAAGACGTTTTTGAAACATCGCGAAACATATGAGATGGTTCGAGGGCTAAAATTGGAATTTTAGGCTCGTGCCCATGTCAAGAGGTATAAGACCTCCGACGATTTTCTTAGCCTGCAAACTAAGGGAGAAAAGCTCAATTGTTGAGCTTGTGCTCAGATTGTTTGAGTACAATAATCATTTGAATCAAGTGGGAGTTGATCTTCCAGATGAGATAGTGATGTTTCTCCGAAGTCATTACCACCAAGCTGCTAGAGCTTCGTGATGAACTATAATATATCAGGGACATATATGATGATCCTTGAGATATTCGCGATGTTTGACACCACAAAAGTAGAAATCAAGAAGGAGCATCAATTGTTGATGGTTGGTGAAACCACTAGTTTCAAGAAGGGCAAGGGCAAAAAGGGATACTTCATGAAACGGCAAATTAGCTGCTGCTCTAGTGAAGAAACCCAAGGTTGAACCCAAACCCGAGACTAAGTGCTTCTGTAATAAGGGGAACGGCCACTGGAGCAGAATTACCCTAGATACTTGGTAGATGAGAAGGCTGGCAAGGTCGATAGAAGTATATTGGATGTACATTGTGTTAATGTGTGCTTTACTAGTACTCCTAGTAGCACCATGGTATTAGATACCGGTTCGGTTGCTAAGTGTTAGTAAACTCGAAATAAAAGGCTGCGGAGTAAACAGAGACTAGGTAAAGGTGAGCTGGTAATATGTGTTGGAAGTTTTTCCAAGCTTGATGTGATCAAGCATCGCACGCTCCCTCTACCATTGAGCTTGGTGTTTGTGTTGAGCATAGACATGATTGGATTATGTCTATCGCAATACGGTTATTCATTTAAGGAGAATAATGGTTACTCTGTTTATTTGAATAATACCTTCAATGGTCTTGCACCTAAAATGAATGGTTTATTGAATCTCGATCGTAGTGATACACATGTTCATGCCAAAAGATATAAGATAGTAATGATAGTACCACCTACTTGTGGCACTACCACGTAAGTCATATCGGTATAAAACACATGAAGAAGCTCCATGTTGATGGATCTTTGGGCTCACTCGTTTTTGAAAAGTTTGAGACATGCGAACCATGTCTATTGGTGTATATGCATGAAGAAACTGCATGCAAATGGACAGTTTGGACTCACTTGATTTTGAATCACTTGAGACATGCAAATCATACCACATGGGCAAGATGACTGAAAGCCTCGTTTTCAGTAAAATGGAACTAGAAAGCAACTTGTTGGAAGTAATACATTTTGATGTGTGTAGTCCAATGAGTGCTGAGGCGTGTAGTGGATATCGTTATGTTCTTACTTCACAGATGATTTGAGTAGATGTTGAGTATATTTACTTAATGAATCACGAGTCTGAATTATTGAAAGGTTCAAGTATTTTCAGGGTGAAGTTGAAAGATCGTCGTGACCAGAGGATAAAATATCTATGATATGATCATAGAGATGAATACCTTAATTACGAGTTTGGCACAGAATTAAGACATTGTGGAAATTGTTTCACAACTAATACAGCCTGGAACACCATAGTGTGTGTGTCCGAACATCATAACTGCACCCTATTGGATATGATGCATACCATGATGTCTCTTATCGAATTACCACGATAGTTTATGGGTTAGGCATTAGAGACAACCACATTCACTTTAAATAGGGCACCACGTAATTCTGATGAGATGACACCGTATGAACTATGGTTTAGAGAAACCTAAGCTGTCATTTCTTAAAAGTTTGGGGCTGCGACGCTTATGTGAAAAAGTTTCAGGCTGATAAGCTCGAACCCAAAGCGGATAAATGCATCTTCATAGGACACCCAAAACAGTTGGGTATACCTCCTGTCTCACATCCGAAAGTAATAAGGGATTGTTTCTAGAATCGGGTCCTTTCTCGAGGAAAAGTTTCTCTCGAAAGAACTGAGTGGGAGGATGGTGGAGACTTGATGAGGTTATTGAACCGTCTCTTCAACTAGTGTGTGGCAGGGCACAGGGAGTTGTTCCTGTGGCACCTACACCAATTGAAGTGGAAGCTTATGATAGTGATCATGAAACTTCGGATCAAGTCACTCCCAAACCTCGTGGGATGACAAGGATGCGTACTACGTCAGAGTGGTACGTAATCCTATCTTGGAAGTCATGTTGCTAGACAACAATGAACCTACGAGCTATGGAGAAGTGATGGTGGGCCTGGATTCCAAAATGGCTCGAGGCCATATAATCCGAGAGAGGATCCATATATGAAAAACAAAGTGTAGACTTTGGAAGAGCTACTTGATGGTCGTAAGGCTGTTGAGTACAGATGGATTTTAAAAGGAAGACGGACAATGATGGTAAATGTCACCATTAAGAAAGCTCGACTTGTCATTAAGATGTTTCCCGACAAGTTCAAGGAGTTGACTATGGTGAGACTTTCTCACTCGTAGCGATGCTAAGAGTCTGTTGGAATTATATTAGCAGTCACTGCATTATTTATGAAATCTTGCAGATTGGATGTCAAAAACCATTGTTTCCTCACGATTTTCTTGAGGAATGGTTGTATGTGATACAACCAGAAGGTTTTAACAATCCTGAAAGATGTTAACAAGTATGCAAAGCTCTAGCAATCCTTCTAAGGAATGGAGTAAGCATCTCGGAGTTGGAATATACGCTTTGATGATGATCAAAGATTTTGGGTTTATACAAAGTTCATGAGAAACTTGTATTTCCAAAGAAGTGAGTGGGAGCACTATAGAATTTCTGATGAATATATGTTGTTGACATATTGTTGATCAGAAATGACATAGAATTTCTGGAAAGCATATAGGGTTATTTGGAAAGTGTTTTTCAATGGAAAGCCTGGATTAAGCTACTTGAACATTGAGCATCAATATCTATAAGGATAGATCAAAACGCTTAATGGTACATTCAAATGAGCACATACCTTGACATGATCTTGAAGGTGTTCAAGATGGATCAGTCAAAGAAGGAGTTCTTGCCTGAGTTGTAAGGTATGAAGTTAAGACTTAAACCTCGACCACGGCAGAAGAAAGAGGAAGGACGAAGGTCGTCCCCTATGCTTTTGTCATAGGCTCTATACGGTATGCCATGCTGAGTCCCGCACCTGATGTGTGCCTTGCCACATATCTGGCAAGAGGGTACAAAGGTAATCTAGGAGTAGATCACCAGATAGCGGTCTAAATTATCCTTAGAGGAATAAGGATATGTTTCTTGGTTATGGAGGTGATAAAGAGTTCGACGTAAAGAGTTACGTCGATGCAAGCTTAACACCTATCTGGATAGCTCTGAGTAGAGATACCGGATACGTATAATGGAGCAACAATTTAGAATAGCTCCAAGTAGAACAGTTATTTGAAATGGCTCCAAATGTAGCGTAATAGTTGCATCTACAAGATGACATAGAAATTTGCGAAGTACATACGGATCTGAATGTTGCAGACCCGTTGACTGAAACCTCTCTCACAAGCGTAACATGATCAAACCCAGAACTCTTTGGGTGTTAGTCACATGGGGATGTGACTTTGAGTGTTAATCACATATCGATGTGAACTGGATTATTAACTCTAGTGCAAGTGGGAGACTGTTGGAAATATGCCCTAGAGGCAATAATAAATTGGTTATTATTATATTTCCTTGTTCATGATAATCGTTTATTATCCATGCTAGAATTGTATTGATAGGAAACTCAGATACATGTGTGGATACATAGACAACACCATGTCCCTAGTAAGCCTCTAGTTGACTAGCTCGTTGATCAATAGATGGTTACGGTTTCCTGACCATGGACATTGGATGTCGTTGATAACGAGATCACATCATTAGGAGAATGATGTGATGGACAAGACCCAATCCTAAGCCTAGCACAAGATCATGTAGTTCGTATGCTGAAGCTTTTCTAATGTCAAGTATCATTTCCTTAGACCATGAGATTGTGCAACTCCCGGATACCATAGGAATACTTTGGGTGTGCCAAACATCACAACATAACTGGGTGGCTATAAAGGTGCACTACGGGTATCTCCGAAAGTGTCTGTTGGGTTGGCACGAATCGAGACTGGGATTTGTCACTCCGTGTGACGGAGAGGTATCTATGGGCCCACTCGGTAGGACATCATCATAATGTGCACAATGTGATCAAGGAGTTGATCATGGGATGATGTGTTACAGAACGAGTAAAGAGACTTGCCAGTAACGAGATTGAACAAGGTATCGGGATACCGACGATCGAATCTCGGGCAAGTATCGTACCGCTAGACAAAGGGAATTGTATACAGGATTGATTAAGTCCTTGACATCGTGGTTCATCTGATGAGATCATCATGGAACATGTGGGAGCCAACATGGGTATCCAGATCCCGCTATTGGTTATTGACCGGAGAGTTATCTCGGTCATGTCTGCATGGTTCCCGAACCTGTAGGGTCTACACACTTAAGGTTCGATGATGCTAGGGTTATAAAGGAAGTTTGTATGTGGTTACCGAATGTTGTTCGGAGTCCCGGATGAGATCCCGGACGTCATGAGGAGTTCCAGAATGGTCCGGAGGTAAAGATTTATATATGGGAAGTCCTGTTTTGGTCACCGGAAAAGTTTCGGGTTTTATCGGTAACGTACCGGGACCACCGGGAGGGTCCCGGGGGTCCACCAAGTGGGGCCACAAGCCCCGGAGGGCTGCATGGGCCAAGTGTGGGAGGGGACCAGCCCCAGGTGGGCTGGTACGCCCCCCCACAAGGGCCCAAGGCGCCTAAGGGGAGGAAGGGGGCAAACCCTAAGGGCAGATGGGCCTTAGGGCCCATGCCTGGTGCGCCTCCCTCTCCCCCTCCACTTGGCCACCACCCTAGATGGGATTGGAGCTGGCCGCCGCCCCTAGGGTGGAACCCTAGGTGGGGGCGCAGCCCCCTACCTCTCCCCTATATATAGTTGAGGTCTTTGGGGCTGCCAACACATGAGTTTTGACCTCTCCCTGGCGCAGCCCTACCTCCCTCCCTCCTCGTCTCTTGCGGTGCTTGGCGAAGCCCTGCTGGAGTACCACGCTCCTCCACTACCACCACGCCGTCGTGCTGCTGCTGGATGGAGTCTTCCCCAACCTCTCCTTCTCCCCTTGCTGGATCAAGGCATAGAAGACGTCACCGGGCTGTACGTGTGTTGAACACGGAGGTGTCGTCCGTTCGGCACTAGGATCATCGGTCATTTGGATCACGACGAGTACGACTCCATCAACCCCGTTCACTTGAACGCTTCCGCTTAGCGATCTACATGGGTATGTAGATGCACTCTCCTTCCCCTCATTGCTAGTTTCTCCATAGATAGATCTTGGTGACACGTAGGAAAATTTTGAATTTCTGCTACGTTCCCCAACATCTAGAGTATTAAGTTCATGAAAACAGAGTAGCTCCTTAAGCATGATGACATGATGTAGAGGGATAAACTCATGCAATATGATGAAAACCCCATCTTTTTATCCTCGATGGCAACAATACAATACGTGTCTTGCTGTCCCTACTATCACTGGGAAAGGACACCGCAAGATTGAACCCAAAGCTAAGCACTTCTCCCATTGCAAGAAAGATCAATCTAGTAGGCCAAACCAACTGATAATTTGAAGAGACTTGCAAAGATAACCAACCATACATAAAAGAATCCAGAGAAGATTCAAATATTGTTCGGAGATAGACTTGATCATAAACCCACAATTCATCGGTCTCAACAAACACACCGCAAAAAGAAGATTACATCGAATAGATCTCCACAAGAGAGGGGAGAACATTGTATTGAGATCCAAAAAGAGAGAAGAAGCCATCTAGGTAATAACTATGGACCCGTAGGTCTGAGGTTAACTACTCATACTTCATCGGAGGGGCTATGGTGATGATGTAGAAGCCCTCCATGATGGATATCCCCTCTAGCAGAGCTCCGGAACAGGCCCCAAGATGGGATCTTGTGGATACAGAAAGTTGCAGCGGTGGAATTAGGGTTTTGGCTCCGTCTCTAATCGTTTGGGGGTACGTAGGTATATATAGGAGGAAGGAGTACGTCGGTGGAGCAATAGGGGGCCCATGAGGGTGGAGGGCGCGCCTAGGGGGGGTAGGCGCGCCCCCCTACCTCGTGGCCTCATACTTTGTTTCTTGACGTAGGGTCCAAGTCTCCTGGATCATGTTCGGTGAGAAAATCACGTTCCCAAAGGTTTCATTCCGTTTGGACTCCGCTTGATAATCTTTTTTTCGAAACCCTAAAATAGGCAAAAAAAACAGCAATTCTGGGCTGGGCCTCCGGTTAATAGGTTAGTCCCAAAAATAATATAGAAGTGGATAATAAAGCCCAATAATGTCCAAAACAGTAGATAATATAGCATGGAGCAATCAAAAATTATAGATACGTTGGAGACATATCAAGCATCCCCAAGCTTAATTCCTGCTCGTCCTCGAGTAGGTAAATGATAAAAACAGAATTTTTGATGCGGAGTGCTACTTGGCATAATTTTAATGTAATTCTTCTTAATTGTGTTATGAATATTCAGATCCGAAAGATTCAAGACAAAAGTTCATATTGACATAAAAATAATAATACTTCGAGCATACTAACAAAGCAATTATGTCTTCTCAAAATAACATGGCCAAAGAAAGTTCATCCCTACAAAATCATATAGTTTAGTCATGCTCCATTTTCGTCTCACAAGAATGCTCTCATAATTTACAACCCCGATGACAAGCCAAGAAATTGTTTCATACCTTAGCAATCTCAAACCTGTAAACTTTCACACAATATATGAGCGCGAGCCATGGACATAGCACTATGGGTGGAATAGAATATAATAAGGGGGTTACGTGGAGAAGACAAAAAGGAGAAAGTCTCACATCAATCAGGCTAATCAATGGGCTATGGAGATGCCCACCGATTGATGTTAATGCAAGGAGTAGGGATTACCATGCAACGGATGCACTAGAGCTATAAATGTATGAAAGCTCAACAAAAGAAACTAAGTGGGTGTGCATCCAACTTGCTTGCTCACAAGACCTAGGGCACTTGAGGAGGCCCATTGTTGGAATATACAAGCCAAGTTCTATAATGAAAATTCCCACTAGTAAATGAAAGTGACAAAACAAGAGACTCTCTATCATGAAGATTATGGTGCTACTTTGAAGTACAAGTGTGGCAAAGGATAGTAACATTGTCCCTTCTCTATTTTTCTCTCATTATATATATATATTGGGTCTTTCTCTTTTTTTATATGGCCTTTCTCTTTTTTTCCTCACTTGGTACAATGCTCTAGAAAATGATGATCATCACACTTCTATTTATTTACAACTCAATGATTACAACTCGATGCTAGAACAAAATATGACTCTATATGAATGCCTCCGGCGGTGTACTGGGATATGCAATGAACCAAGAGTGACATGCATGAAAGAATTATGAACGGTGGCTTTGCCACAAATACTATGTCAACTACATGATCATGCTAAGCAATATGACAATGATGAATGTGTCATGATAAACGGAATGGTGGAAAGTTGCATGGCAATATATCTCTGAATGGCTATGGAAATGCCATAATAGGTAGGTATGGTGGCTGTTTTGAGGAAGATATAACGAGATTTATGTGTGAAAGAGCGTATCATATCACGGGGTTTGGATGCACCAGCGAAGTTTGCACCAACTCTCAATGTGAGAAAGGGCAATGCACGGTACCGAAGAGGCTAGCAATGATGGAAGGTTGAGAGTGCGTATAATCCATGGACTCAACATTAGTCATAAAGAACTCACATACTTATTGCAAAAATCTACAAGTCATCAAAAACCAAAGCACTACGCGCATGCTCCTAGGGGGATAGATTGGTAGGAAAAGACCATCGCTCATCCCCGACCGCCACTCATAAGGAAGACAATCAAAGAACACCTCATGTTTCAAATTTGTTACATAACATTTACCATACGTGCATGCTACGGTACTTGCAAACTTCAACACAAGCACTTCTCGAATTAAAAACTACTCAACTAGCACGACTTTGATATTATTACCTCCATATCTCAAAACAATCATCAAGCATCAAACTTCTCTTAGTATTCAAACCACTCGTAGGAAGTTTTTACTAATCTTGAATACCTAGCATATTAGGATTATTGAAGCAAATTACCATGCTATTTAAGACTCTCAAAATAATCTAAGTGAAGCATGAGTGATCAATAGTTTCTATAAAACAAATCCACCACCGTGCTCTAAAAGATATAAGTGAAGTACTAGAGCAAAACTATATAACTCAAAAGATATAAGCGAAGCACATAGAGTATTCTAACAAATTCCAAATCATGTTATGGCTCTCTCAAAAAGGTGTGTACATCAAGGATGATTGTGGTAAACTAAAAAAATCAAAGACTCAAATCATACAAGACGCTCCAAGCAAAACACATATCATGTGGTGAATAAAAATATTGCTCCAAGTAAAGTTACCGATAGAAGTAGACGAAAAGAGGGGATGCCTTCCGGGGCATCCCCAAGCTTTGGCTTTTAGGTGTCCTTGGATTACCTTGGGGGTGCCATGAGCATCCCCAAGCTTAGGCTCTTGCCACTCCTTGTTCCATAATCCATCAAATCTTTACCCAAAACTTGAAAACTTCACAACACAAAACTTAAAGTAGAAAATCTCGTGAGCTCCGTTAGCGAAAGAAAACAAAAGACCACTTAAAGGTACTGTAATGAAATCATTATTTATTTATATTGGTGTTAAACCTACTGTATTCCAACTTCTCTATGGTTTATAAACTATTTTACTAGCCATAGATTCATCAAAATAAGCAAACAACACATGAAAAACAGAATCTGTCAAAAACAGAACAGTCTGTAGTAATCTGTAGCTAGCGCAAGATCTGGAACTCAAACAATTCTAAAATAAATTGCTGGACATGATAAATTTACCTATTAATAATCTTCAAAGAGAATTAACTAAATAGCACTTTCCAAATAAAAATCGCAGCAGTTCTCGTGAGCGCTAAAGTTTCTGTTTTTTACAGCAAGATATCAAGACTTTCCCCAAGTCTTCCCAATGGTTCTACTTGGCACAAACACTAATTAAACACAACCAAAACAGAGGCTAGATAAATTATTTATTACTAAAGAGGAGCAAAAAGCAAGGAATACAAATAAAACTGGGTTGCCTCCCAACAAGCCCTATCGTTAACGCCCCTAGCTAGACATAAAAAGCAAGGATAGATCTAGGTATTGCCATCTTTGGTAGGCAATCCATAAGTGGCTCTCATAATAGATTCATAAGGTAATTCAATTTTCTTTCTAGGAAAGTGTTCCATGTCTTTCCTTAATGGAAATTGGAATATAATATTTCCTTCCTTCATATCAATAATTGCACCAATTGTTCTAAGGAAAGGTCTACCAAGAATAATAGGACATGAAGGATTGCAATCTATGTCAAGAACGATAAAATCTACGGACACGTAATTCCTATTTGCAACAATAAGAACATCATTAGTTCTTCCCATAGGTTTCTTAACAGTGGAATCTGCAAGGTGCAAGTTTAGAGAGCAATCATCAAAATCACGGAAACCTAACAAATCACACAAACTCTTTGGAATCGTGGAAACACTAGCATCCAAATCACATAAATAATAGAACTCATGATCTTTAATTTTAATTTTAATATTTGGTTCCCACTTATCATAAAGTTTTCTAGGGATAGAAACTTCTAACTCAAGTTTTTCTTCATAAGATTGCATCAAGGCATCAAAGATATGTTTAGTAAACACTTTATTTTGACTATAAGCGTGAGGAGAATTTAGCACGGATTGCAACAAGGAAATACAATCAATCAAAGAGCAATTTTCATAATTAAATTCCTTGAAATCCAAAATAGTGGGTTTAGCAACATCTAGGGTTTTAATTTCTTCGATCCCACTTTCATCCATTTTAGCATCAAGATCTAAAAATTCCAAATTCTTGGAACGCCTTCTAGGTAAAGGTGGATCATATTCAGTCCCATCATTATTAAGGTTCATATTGCAAAACAAAGATTTAATAGGGGACACATCAATAACTTTATTTTCATAGGAACTAGAAGAACACGCTCTTATAAAGGCATTTTTCTTAGCACGCATCCTAGCGTTTCTTTCTTTGCACTCATCAATGGAAATTATCATGGCTTTGAGAGACTCATTGGTATGATGCTTAGGTGGAATAGATCTAAGTTTCAAAGAATCAACATCAAGAGAATTTCTATCAACGTTCCTAGCCAACTCATCAATCTTAAGCAATTTTTCTTCAAACAAAGCATTGAAATTCTTTTGCGAAGTAATAAATTCTTTAATATTAGATTCAAAATCAGAGGGTATCTTATTATAATTTCCATAAGAATTGTTGTAGGAATTACCATAATTATTAGAGGGATTACAGGGATAAGTCCTAGGATTAAAATTTCCTCTATACGCGTTGTTACCAAAATTGTTCCTAACAACAAAATTCACATTCATAGATTCATTATTATTCTCAATCAAAGTAGACAAGGGCATATCATTAGGCTCAGAAGAAACACTTTTACTAGCAAATAATTTCATAAGTTCATCCATCTTTCCACTCAAAACATTAATTTCTTCTATCGCATGCACCTTTTTATTAGTAATCTTTCAGTATGCCATTGATAATAATTAACCATAATATTATCTAGGAGTTTAGTAGCTTCTCCTAAAATGTTTTCCATAAAAGTGCCTCCCGCGGCCGAATCTAAAAGATTTCTAGAAGCAAAGTTCAATCCGGCATAAAATTTTTGTATTATCATCCACAAATTCAAACCATGAGTAGGGCAATTACGTATCATTAATTTCATCCTCTCCCAAGCTTGTGCAACATGTTCATGATCAAGTTGCTTAAAATTCATAATATCATTTCTAAGGGAGATGATCTTAGCGGTAGGAAAATACTTAGAGATAAAAGCATCTTTGCACTTATTCCATTAATCAATACTATTTTTAGGCAAAGACGAAAACCAAGTTTAGCACGATCTCTAAGCGAAAAAGGAAATAGCTTCAATTTAATAATATCGTTATCCACATCTTTCTACTTTTGCATATCACACAAATCAACAAAGCTATTTAGATGGGTAGCGACATCTTCACTAGGAAGGCCGGAAAACGGATCTTTCATGACAAGATTCAGCAAAGCAGTATTAATTTCACAAGATTCAACATCGGTAAGAGGAGCAATCCGAGTGCTAATAAAATCATTGTTGTTGGTATTGGTAAAGTCACACAATTTAGTGTTATCTTGAGCCATCGTGACAAGCAAGCAAGCAATCCAACACACAAGCAAACAAAAAGCAAGCGGGCAAAAAGAGGCAAATAGAGAAAGAGAGGGAGGATAGAAAGAGATAGGGCGAATAAAACGGCAAGGGTGAAGTGGGGGAGAGGAAAACGAGAGGCAAATGGCAAATAATGTAATGCGGGAGATAAGGATTGTGATGGGTACTTGGTATATTGACTTTTGCGTAGACTCCCCGGCAATGGCGCCAGAAATCCTTCTTGCTACCTCTTGAGCACTGTGTTGGTTATCCCCGAAGAGGAAGGGATGATGCAGCAAAGTAGCGTAAGTATTTCCCTCTGTTTTTGAGAACCAAGGTATCATTCCAGTAGGAGGCTACGTGCGAGTCCCTTGTACCTGCACAAAGCAAATAGCTCCTCGCAACCAATGCGATAAGGGGTGGTCAATCCCTTCACGGTCACTTACGAGAGTGCGATTTGATAGATATGATAAGATAATTTTTTTGGTATTTTTATGATAAAGATGCAAAGTAAAATAAAAGGAAAATTAAAAAGCAAAGGAAATAACTAAGTATTGGAAGATTAATATGATGAAGATAGACCCGAGGGCCATAGGTTTCACTAGTGTCTTCTCTCAAGAGCATAAGTATTTTACGGTGGGTGAACAAATTACTGTTGAGCAATTGACAGAATCGAGCATAGTTATGAGAATATCTAGGTATGATCATGTATATAGGCATCACGTCCGAGACAAGTAGACCTACTCCTGCCTGCATCTACTACTATTACTCCACTCATCGACCGCTATCCAGCATGCATCTAGAGTATTAAGTTCATGAAAACAGAGTAACACCTTAAGCAAGGTGACATGATGTAGAGGGATAAACTCATGCAATATGATGAAAACCCCATCTTGTTATCCTCGATGGCAACAATACAATACGTGCCTTGCTGCCCCTACTGTCACTGGGAAAGGACACCGCAAGATTGAACCCAAAGCTAAGCACTTCTCCCATTGCAAGAAAGATCAATCTAGTAGAACAAACCAAACTGATAATTAGAAGAGACATGCAAAGATAACCAATCATACATAAAAGAATTCAGAGAAGATTCAAATATTGCACATAGATAGACTTGATCATAAACCCACAATTCATCGGTCTCAACAAACACACCGCAAAAAGAAGATTACATCGAATAGATCTCCACAATAGAGGGGGAGAACATTGTATTGAGATCCAAAAAGAGAAAAGAAGCCATCTAGCTAATAATTATGGACCCGTAGGTCTAAGGTGAACTACTCACACTTCATCGGAGGGGCTTTGGTGATGATGTAGAAGCCCTCCGTAATGGATACCCCCTCCGGTGGAGCTCCGAAACAGGCCCCAAGATGTTGATCTCGTGGATAGAGAAAGTTGCGGCAGGGGAATTAGGGTTTTGGCTCCGGCTCTGATCGTTTGGGGGTGCGTAGGTATATATAGGAGGAAGGAGTACGACGGTGGAGCAATAGGGGGCCCACGAGGGTGGAGGGCGCGCCTGGGGGGTAGGCGCGCCCCCCTACCTCGTGGCCTCCTCCTTTGTTTCTTGACGTAGGGTCCAAGTCTCCTGGATCATGTTCGGTGAGAAAATCACATTCCCGAAGGTTTCATTCCGTTTGGACTCCGTTTGATATTCCATTTCTTCGAAACCCCAAAATAGGCAAAAAACAGCAATTCGGGCTGGGGCTCTAGTTAATAGGTTAGTCCCAAAAATAATATAAAAGTGGATAATAAAGCCCAATAATGTCCAAAACAGTAGATAATATAGCGTGGAGCAATAAAAAATTATAGATACATTGGAGACGTATCAACCATCATGGCTAAACACGCGGTTGGTTCATTTTAATTAAGTCAAGTGTCAAGTTCTCTACAACCGGATATTAAAAAATTCCCATCTGCCACATAACCGTGGGCACGGCTCTCGAAACTTTATACCCTGCTGGGGTGTCACAACTTATCCCATCACAAGCTCTCACGATCAACAAAGGATATTCATTCTCCCGGAAAGACCCGATCAATCTCGGAATCCCGGTTACAAGACATTTCGACAATGGTAAAACAAGACCAGCAAGACCGCCCGATTGTTCTGACAAATCCCGATTGGATCTGCACATATCTTGTTCTCGGGGCACACCGGATGGGCAAGACGTCGGGTTGGCATAGACCCTGGTTGCCCAGGGGGCGCCGGGCATCGCTCAGGTTGGACAAACACTCAAAGGAGCACTGGCTAGGGGGGTTAAAATAAAGATGACTGTGGCACCCCGGCTTAGAGCAACCGGTTTACCATGCATTGCCAGCCCAGAGACCATGTCTTCTAGCAACACACAACATCTTGGTACAGAAAACAACTACTTTAATGATGCTAGCGGATCATAGTTCATATTACAACAGGTGGCGAGGCCAAGCGGCACACACAGTGCGGCTGAACAATATGTACATTATTTAGTGAACATAAATGGGGCCTCGATCATAACAACTACGCGGCAGTGGAACGACGTCGTAGCGGAACTCCATAGCACAGGGACACCAATGTGGACACGATCTAGACTCGGATAGCACTCCTTTCCAACGAGACTTTCCTGAAATCTGGCATGACATGCCATGTCAGTACATTAAATGTACTGGCAAGCTCACAACAAACATAAACATAATGACAAGGAATATCATGATATTTAACCATTTGCTTTACTAATACAACATCATATCATACATGCAGTGATCATGATCTTGTGATATAAGTCCCTCGGACTTTCTTACCAAACGGTGATCGCTCTCGGATCACGAACGGACCAACCTCACAGTCTTTGATCGGGTTACCTCGTAACCAAACGGTGATCTTACCGAGATCACAAATGGACCAACAACTTGGTCTCGATCAACACAATGTTTTCTCAAACATCATGTTCTCAACGGTGCAAATTTCGTTTCTTAGTGTGCAAAATTAATTAAACATTGACCCATGGTGTGACCTACTTTCGAGCGTGTTCGTAACCGTGGACTCAGCTATCGATAGATTTAATACACTATGCAGAGGTAGTGCACTGTACCCACACCACGGAACCCATGGCCTCGCACTCCCATTCGGGTGGACCAACAGCGTCCCGACGAAACCCCTCCATTGCCATGACACTCTCTCGGCCACTCTGACTCACTCCCCACTAGGCTAGTCCTGGGTGGCCCTATGTCTACCAAAGACACCAACAGCCAGCGTCATGGCAACACATAAACGGTCCCAAATGGGGACAAGGTACCATAACAACAATAACGGGCACACAAGGTTATGTCTGCTTACTGGGCCAGGGTACCGCACGCCCATAACCTTCCCTCGTTGGAGGAACCGACTAGAGGAATGACAACGGACCGGATAAAGGCCTTCCCATAAAGGCAAATGTGGTTGCACTGGGAAAACTCGATTCAGTGGCACCATGATCCGATCAACGATATGTTCAAGTTGAGTTATTATCAGGTTCAACTTAAGGTGAAAATAACCGGTGTCATAATATGCCATGAAAATGCATCACAAACATATACATCATATATCAACAGAAATAACTGGGTCAACCATATCCACACTAAGCATAGACATCAACAGCTCATAACAACCCTCTGGTTATGATTTATCATCACTTTAGACAGAATCTTTACTTAGCAAATTTATCATTTATCTCATTTAAGAAAATAACCCAAAAATAATTACTTATATCCATAACCATATTACTTCTTCCTAACAAATATTACTTCTAGTTCCTTAACCAACCAAATTAGCTTCAAACTTCTAGAAACTAAGCATATCAACTCAAACAAGCAACCAACCGAATATAAATATTATTCTAGTTATTTAAATGCATGGATTAAACCATTAACTCAAGTTTAAAATCACAAATATTGTAATGGCACCATGAAAATGTTACTGTGGCTTGCCTTGGTGCAGATCAGGTTCACAATCCTCCTAGTGATCCTCAAGACAAGCTTCACTTTCTGAAAACAATTGTAAACACCAAAATAAAACATGAAGAACCCTTCTGAAATTCGCCAGAAAATCTAGACAGTAGAGAAAAATCACATTTTTGTTGAGCTGCTAGATTTCTTCATAAAGAACACAATGCAAAAAGAATTAATTCATTTGGACTTATGGTTAAAAAGTTTTGGCCGTTTGAAGCTCTCTGGATAATATTGAATTTTGAAATTAAATAAACAGAACTGGGGGGGCTGACGTCAAAGGCGTAAACCTCACGGGCGCCACTACTCGTACCGCTTCTGGCACGTACAGAGTGGCTGAATAGCGGGTCCCGCTTGTCTAGTGAGAGGGAGGGGGAGAGGGAAACAGAGGGCGGTGAGGCTCCGCCGGAGCACACGCCGGCGAGGAGGGCTCCTTGGCCAGAACTGGAAGGAGGAATTGAAAGAGGAGACGTAGGCGCACCTGCCCGTACCCGTAGGTTAGCTAGGGGTGGTCGGACGGTGTTGAAAACGACCTCTCCAGCGGCAACAGAAAGCAGAGGTCGCCGGAGTTGGAGACGACGGCGACTAGAGGCAGCTATCAGTGTCAAAACTGGCGGATCTCGGGTAGGGGGTCCCGAACTGTGCGTCTAAGGTCGATGGTAACAGGAGACAGGGGACATGATGTTTACCCAGGTTCGGGCCCTATCTATGGAGGTAATACCCTACGTCCTGCTTGATTGATCTTGATGACTATGAGTATTACAAGAGTTGATCTACCACGAGATCGTAATGGCTAAACCCTAGAGGTCTAGCTTGTATGGCTATGGTAATGAATATCTCTCCTTCGGACTAAGTCCTCCGGTTTATATAGACACCAGGAGGATCTAGGGTTACACAAGGTCGGTTACAAATAAACGGATCTACATATTTGATCGCCAAGCTTGCCTTCCACGCCAAGGAGAGTCCCATCCGGACACGGGTGCAGTCTTCGGTCTTCGTGTTCTTCACAGCCCATCAGTCCGGCCCATGGGTAACAGGCCGGACGCCGAGGACCCCTTAGTCCAGGACTCCCTCGGAAGCACTAGGGGCTCCAACTGGGCGGAATGGCACCACCGAGGCACGACGGAGGCCCTGGAAGTGTGGCCCGAGCCTGGGAGGGGGTGGAGCTGCGGAGACGACCTGAGGGGATAACCGGCAAGCTCGAGCTCGGGGATGGCAGCCCGTGGCCTGCCCGCCAGGCTACGAATTTCTACAAGTTTGTGGAGTGTGTGTGAGGAGTGGATGATGCTCGAGGAGGCTAGGGAGAGATCTATTTATAGCCGAGCGATGAGATGGACTCGGGCTTCGCCGGAGGACACATGGATACTGCGCCCAACGACTAACGGCGTCAGTGAGCGAGGGGGAAGGTGACGCAGCTCACGCGGGCACTGTGGGCAAGCGGAGACGAGCACAAGAGCGAGGGGGTGGCGACGAACACAGTGTGCAGCGCACTGTTGGGTTGGCTGGACCGCGCACGTGCTCACTGCGGCAAGCTCTAGCATCGGTGAGCGCCAGGAGAAAGTTATGACGGTCGGGACGATGATCAGGGCGAAGTTTGGTAAGGTTTGGCAGGCGGGGAAGCGATCATGTGAGAAACAGAGGCACGGGCGTGATGCAGAGCGCGTCGGCCGTATGCCAGCACGCTGGATGAACGCGGTCACCGCGTGAACTCTGACCTTAGGCCGAGCTAAGCCTAAACTTCATGTCTGGCGTGTAGTCCGTCATAGATTGAGAGGTTACCACACTTTTGTTTGAGCTCAGGCGCAGTAACATGGATTTCAAATTCCTGGTAAGTTTCTGGATAGTAACTTTGAGAGCTTACTATGGTCAAAATACTGAGAGTTGGGAGCTGGGCTTTGGATGTTAGCGATCATCTACTAAGGTGATGATGCACAAGAAAATTCAGCCACAAATGAGCGCGTAAAATGGTAGTTGCTGTAGAAACTACCATTTCTGTCGAGAACAGAAAATATTTTTTGTAGCAAAAATATTCCAAAAAGTGTTGAAATGTTTTTGCTCAGGAAGGTGCCCTAGGGATCAAAGAATATTTGGGAATTTTCTCAGATTTTTGTAGGCAAGAAAAATTGGGGTTGCTTTGGAACACAAGGGGCTAGTTTGGGTTTTAGATAGAAAATGAATATTTTTCATTAGAAAAATATTCATAATATTATTTTGAGATGGATCAGGGAAGAAATGATGGCTTAGGGATAGAAATAAGTCACTTGGGTGAAAGTCAAGGTTGTACCCAAGTGTTTAAGTCCATCTGAAGTGATTCGAAAAATTTCAATTTTAAATCCGAACCAACTGAAAATGAGGCAAAGAGAAGAGGGCAAAAACCAGGCTGTCACAAACCTCACCCACTTAGGATGAATCTCATCCTTGAGATTCGGGTGCTTGGTAAAACCATTATGGATAATGTGTCTTTAGAAATTCTTCTCGTTCCCAAGTCGATTCTGCCTCTATGTGATGCTCCCACCGAACATTGTAAAACTTCCTTGCTTTACTACGAATGACCCTTTCCATCTGATCCAAAATTCTGACTGGTCTCTAGTCATATGTTAAATCCTTTGTCAACTCTATTTCTGTCATAGCAGTCTTTTTCTCAGGCGGCGATATGCATCGCCTCAACTGTGAAACATGAAACACATTATGCACTTCCGACAATTCTGGGGGTAGTTCCAACTGATATGCAACAGTACCCACTCTGGACATAACTGGGAATGGACCAATAAATCTGGGTGCCAACTTTCCACAAGTCTAGAATCTCTTACTCCTTTCATAGGAGTGACTCGGAGGTATACGTGTTCTCCGGGTTCAAAACTAATCTGTCGGTACTTTGCATCATAATAACTCTTCTATCGAGATTTGGCCAATTGCAATCTGTCTCGGATTTCCTTGACTTGATTCTCAGCTTCCATCCTGAGATCCGTTCCGAAAATACAGCTATATCTAGTTTGAGACCAATTTAAAGGAGTGCGGCACTTATGGCCATACAAATCATCAGACTGTGACATCTTTAGACTGGTCTAGAAGCTGTTGTTGTATGAGAACTCGGCATACGGCAGGCAGTCTTCCCATTTAGGCCCTTGGGCCAAAGCGCAGGCTCGTAGCATATCTTCGAGTATTTGGTTTACCAGCTTAGTCTGTCCATCAGTCTCAGGATGATAAGTGATACTATATTTTAGCGCTGTCCCCAAAGCTTGGTGGAGACGTGACCACAAAGCGGAGGTAAAAAGTGACCCCCGGTCAGCAGTGATTGTTCGAGGCACTCCATGCAGACTGACTATTCTGGACACATACAGTTGTGCGAGTTGATCGGCTCGATATGTGGTTCTGATAGGGATAAAGTGAGCAACCTTGGTTACGGTGTCCACTATGACCGAAACTGCATCGTTGCCTCGCTGAGTTTTAGGTAGCCTATGAAAAAAAATCCATGCGGACATCATCCCATTTCCATTGTGAAACTGACAATGGTTGGAGAAGTCCGACTGGCTTTTGATGTTTTGCCTTCACCTTGTTGCATATGTCGCAACAGGCCACAAAATCGGCAATGTCTTTCTTCATTCCATCCCACCAGAATATTTGTCGAAGGTTGTCAGGACCCCGACTCAATGCCACATAGATCTAGCATGTAACACTTCATATCACTTTGCAGCCTCACGCACGGTATTCCCACGGGTGTCGCCTTACCGTTACCCGGGACCGTTTGCGCCTTTTGGCACACGTATATGACAGTGTCGCTAGCATCCATATGATAAGGAGCCCGGGCTGACATGGCTAGTCGTAAATCCAAAGTGGCACAAACTTACAGGGACAGGCATCCATGACCCAGCATCGAACGTGTCGGTCATCAGCGAGTGAATCCAGGCTGTAGCACTGGGCTAGCAGGACTCCGGTGAACCGGGCTGTAGCGGGCTAACAGGACTCCGGTATTCATCGCGTGACATTTCCCCGAAGGGACAGACACAGGAACGAAGAAGGACACATGCCGGCCAGCCTAAGTGTTCCGGAGCAGTAGCAAGCTACCATGGCTCAGTGGAAACACTAGGAGACATTTCCCGGTAAGAGAGGCTACTCAAGATAAACAACTAGATGGTCAGATCCCACACATACCAAGCATTTCAATAACATACACACAATATGCTCGATATGTGCAAATACAACATGGCATCACAACATGTCTCTACGACTCAAGTAATTATTCATTAGGCTCCGAGGAGCGAGACATTACAAACATGGGTCTCACGACCCAACAATCAGAGCATACAAGTCAAAGCACAAGCGGAAGCTATCATGTCTGAGTACAGACATCTATAGATGAAAAAGGCTGAGAAGCCTGACTATCTATCTGATCCTGCCGAGGGCACAAGATCGTAGCTGAGGTAACAAGCTAAACGTCGAAGTCCACGCGAAACTACTAGTGAGACCGAAGTCTCTCTGCAAAAACATAAAATAGGCAAACGTGAGTACAAATGTACCCAGCAAGACTTACATCAGAACTATCTACATATGCATCATTATCAACAAAGGGGATGGTAGGGTTTAACTGCAGCAAGCCAGCTTTGACTCGGTGGCTATCCTAAACTACGACTGCAAGCGACTCTTTTGAGGTGGCGCACACGAGTCCACATATTCACCATATCAATACACCACTATGGATCCGCTCCCGTCTCCCTACGAGAACGCCATCCATAGCACTCACACTTATCTTGCGCATTTTAAAGTATCCACTTTCACTTGTCTATGAACTGATATAAGCAACCCAGAAGTCCTTTTCCGCGGACACGGCTATTCGAATAGATCATATTAACCCTGCAGGGGTGTACTTCTTCACACACGCTCTCACCACTTACCGCCGTTTACACGACATGTACTCGGCAACCTTCAAGCGGAAGCCCAACGTGGGTGTCGGCCACGGCCTGCCTAAACACTCGAGTCTCTAGTCCAGGTTTATCGCCTATTCGGGTTCCATCCATGAGGAGATCCGGCCGGAGTTTCGCTCACAGCCCCAAACGATGTGAACAGGGTTCCGTGACACCAAACGGGCGCCCGGTTTACCCGGCCACGTGCCTACCGCATCACAGCCCACCCCTACGGTCAGCGCTGCGCACGGCCTCCAGCATACTACAAACACCAGAAACTACTTGCAACTCCTGGACAGAGGACAAGGGTGATTAAGAAGCCGAGAGGGTCCATTGGTTTCGGGCCCAATGCGTGGTAGTAGCTGAATCATGGATCACAAACACAGAACTCAGTTCCTGAGGACGGCTGCAATGAGACAACCCACCATGTACTCCTACATGGCCTCTCACCGCTACCTTTACCAAATCGTGTTCACACACTTAGCTCACACACAGTAGGACATGTTCACACGCCTCTGATTCATCCCCGATGAATCAGACCTGACTCAACTCTAAGCAGTAGCAGGCATGACAACAAACATGAATGAGTAGGCACATCAGGGCTCAAACAACTCCTACTCATGCTAGTGGGTTTCATCTATTTACTGTGGCAATGACAGGTCATGCAAAGGATAAAGGGGTTCAGCTACCGCAGCAAGTAACAGTTGAATCGTTGTTGTCCTAATGCAGTAAAAGAGAGCAGGAGCGAGAGAGTGGGATTGTATCGGAATGAACAAGGGGGTTTTGCTTGCCTGGCACTTCTGAAGATAACATTGAGTCTTCATCAGTGTCAACGATCACATCATCGGTATCACGTCTATCGAGAGGGGACAAATACCGGCAACATAGAAAGGAACACAATCAATGCAATGCACAATATGATGCATGATCATGACATGGCAAAATGAATGTGTTTTGGGCTAATGCATCTAAAACCAGATTAAATGAAGTTGGTTTGAATACAAGATTCAAATTCAAACTCCATATGTGATTATTTAAATGCCCTTTAATTGATTTGTGCTAAACAGCAGCTATAAGTTGTTCTAACATGCATGAAAATGGTACAGATGGATTCCTTGAATTTTTCTGATAATTTTTCATATATAAATTATTTAATTTGGAGTTACGGTTAATTTTCTATGATTTATTGAAGTTTTAGGCATTTTCTGGAATTTCCTGAATATAATTAAATCCAGAAAGTATTACTGCGTCATACTGACGTCACGATGATGTCAGCAGGTCAACGTGGCACAGTCCGGTCAACCCCTGACCGGTGGGTCCCGAGTGTCAGTGTCTAACTAACTAATCTAACTTAGTTAAACTAACCTAACCTAATTAGCCGGGCGGGGCCCGCAGGTCAGTGAGAGAGAGGGGGGGTCAAACCGGGCAGTGGGGTCAACCCACGCCGGTCATCGGGTCAGCGGTCGCCGGCGTTTAGCCGCCGGCGAGTCCAGACGCGGCGGAGGGCTCGGAAACGAGCCACATGGCATCGTTTCGGCCGTGGTTCGTTGCATTCGAACGCGCGCAGTGGCGCGCATCTAGTGGTGGCGGTGACAGGTGCTGGGGTGGCCAGAAAAGTGGTCGGCGACGAGGTTTGGCGGCGGCAGCAGCTCGGACAATCCTGGGGTGGCGCTATAGAGCACTATAGGAGAGACCGAAGGGCGCTGCGGGCTCCTGGGAGGGCGGCGAACATGGTGACGCGCTCAGGCGCACGCTGGGATGGCCCTGGCCACGGCAACGACATGGCACGGCGGCGGCAAGCTCGGCCGTGGTCGGAAGATGGAGCTAGGGGACGGGAACAGAGGGGGCGAGCAAAGAGGAGGCAGCAGGAGCTCACAGGGAGACCGATGAGGTGGTCAGCGAGCTCGGGGGCGTCTTCGGTGCTGCGAATCGAACGGCGGCGATCGCCGGCCGTGGCGATGAAGATGGCGGTGATGGCGTGGCTTCAGGGCACCCGGCGTCGCGTGCGTCGTGGTAGAGCTTCCCGGATCCAAGGCGGAGCTCGTGGCCTAACTGGCTGGGCGTGGGGATGCTGGTGGCTCCGGTGGTGCTCGTCGGCGGTCTCGGTGCGTCCGGGGATGAGCGAGGGAGAGAGACAGAGGAGGGAGAGGGGATGCAGCGAGTGAGGGAAAAGAGAGAGGGGACACGGGGCGTCGTCGTGGCGCGAATTAGGACGAAGGGCGGCCTCCAGCGCGAAGCAGGAGGTGGCCGGGGCTCTCGGGCGCGCGCCACGCCTCGCCTCTGCCTACTGGCAGAGGAAGACGACGAGCGGCGAGGTAGATGGGCTGGGCTGGGCCGCGGGAGAAGCTGGGCCAGGCAGGTAAGTGGCCCAGGTAAGCCTCTCTCCCCTTTTTTTCTATTTTGTTTCTCTTTTCTATTTCTGTTTTTATTTATTGTTTTCTATTTTGTTCTGTTTTGTTTTAGTTTAGTAAAATACTAAACCATTTTAATAAATTCTGTAGTTTATTATGTGGCTTACTAAAATATATACAAAGCCACTCACAAACTTCCAGAATTATTTGGAGTCATATTTAATATATATTAAATATAAATCCAAAGCAAATAGTTATTGGATTAATTCAAATGGCCAAAATAAATATCTCTGTGACTCCAAAAATATTGGTTTAAATTTTACCTCTCACCAATATTTCCATGGAATAACAGGAACATTTTCTTGGACTCATTTGATGAAATTTAAATGTTGGTTATTTTTAGAGGTCTTCTGAGGCTTTGAAAATTCCTCAATTCAATTTCATTTGAATTTAAACATGATGCTCACATGAGGTCTAGCCTAGTGCATTACCAGAAGCTAGGGATGTGACAACTCCCCCACTAAACAAGAATCTCGTCTCGAGATTCAAGCGTAGGGTAGGCTGAAGGGGAAACGCAAACTAGTATAATCTTCACGATCCCGGTTGCACTTCAAATGAACGTTGATTTGAACACCATCTTTGTCTTGTCGTCTTGCTCTGAGAACTCCAGCTAATCATGACAAGAAGAGGAAAGGAAAACTCTGGAAGGATCGGTCTTCTCGAAGATCGAACAACTCAGGATTAACTCCCGGTATGAGACGTAGAACCATCTCTCGGGTTGAGACACGAGATACACATCAAGAGGGGTGGAAGAAACGGATGACGAAGGTTCACTAGGTGGACAACAACTCCAGACTTAAGAATGTGGTGATCGGTTGTCAACGTAGCGAGGAGTTGAATTGCCATGATACCATAACGAAACATCCTGGAGAAGGGTGATTCGTAGATTATTATCTTAAGTGGCAAAAAGAATTACCTTTGATATAGAGATCATTGAGACTCTCTATATCAGCCTAAGGCAAATCACAGCAATCGATTGGCGGGGTCGGTAGAATGGCATACTTGGACTTGGATGATGTGGATTACCTTGTTGAAGACAACGTAATGGATGAACTTGCTTACCACCGGAAATGGAAGAGACCCATGGTAGAATGGCACATTGACGGTGCAAGCTGGGAACAAAATGCAAATGCTGGGAATGATTCTGGTAACTGGGGAAGAACCCAACAATAGAGAGTGAATTCACTGTTTGAGTAGGTCATAGCATTGCCGAGGAAACTGAGAGCACTCCAGTTAGTGTCGATGATAACACGTAGCGCTTGTGCGTGCTCTCAAGAACTTGAGCATTTCCACATTCATCAAGGTTTTACTAATATCCGTGTCAAGGATCCGGTAACACAACTTACTACCATGATGAATGGTGATGGAGGATGCAGATGCAAAGGAAGATAACACCTTCTCAAATTTCACCCTTGGCGGGGCCAAGGAAGTAAAATCTGGATGATCGACCGAGAGACATTTAGCACTCCACTTCTAATGTTCTCCTTGATGTGCCAGCGTAATCCATCCATAGATATGGTTTGATATCTAGAACATCAAGTAAAAGGTCGGACTTCGGAACACAGAAATCCATAGGGAGGGAGTAAACCCTACGAAATCCCTATGGGGAGGTGGCCAACTTCCTCAATCAAGATATTATAATAACAGGTCTTCCGGCTGGGTGTGTTGACCACGACATCCACATTACCGGTTTCCGAGGGACCGACATTATAGTTCTTGGGAAATGTTCCAACCATCATATCTGCCTGAGATTCAGATCTAGTTGGTGTCAGGATATTCCAGACTCATCGAGTCTAGGAAGAAAAATGAAAGTTTGCAACACAAATCGACGAGATGACGTTGCGAGATTCTCGAGAGATGAACTACGATAGCAAGCTCCAAAACATGAGCTGGTTCTGCTACAAACATGTGAACACGTTGTCCTAGACAAAACATTATCACATGGTAGTCTTACAACAAAACACTACCGAGTTCAGGTGGGGAACCATAATCGAGGATATTGAAGTCCTTGCATAAGGCATGCTCTTAAGAAGGAACTTCTTCTCCTTGAACAAATCAATCAGTGGCTTGGTGTGCTCGAAACACATATGGAATGAAGGTTGCAAGTCTCCAAACCATAGAATACTTCGCACATATGCATGACTGACTTGGGATGATCCCAGAGGAAGCAAAACTAACTTTCTCAAATTCACGGCGGCAACTTTCACCAAATGCACGTGTATAAGAGGAAGTCACTCCTTTCATCAAACAAATACTTCATGAGCTAGCATGAAGAAAATGCTTCAAAAGTTTCCAACACTAACTTAATGTTCAACAAAATCATGGAGGAGATAAGGATGTTGTCAATGGGCTCAACAACAATTCATCTGGGTTTCCTTTTAAAAGGAATTCCATAGTTAAGTGAACAAGTGATAGCATGGGTCAGACCCAAAAGGTATAATGGTGTATACTCGAGGGATCAACCACGAGTAAGACAACATTACGAATATCGTTGGTTCTGGTCTGATTGGATGATAGCCCATACTCCAATCAAAGGTTGGATAAAATGATAGGTCCATTAACCGATCACGAGGTTCAGTCGATGAAAATATCAACTTTCTTCAACACACATACAAGACATCCCTTATAATGAACTATATAGGACAAGCTTCTATCTTCCAACTCTCCAAGTTGATGCATAGCTTAACCAACTAGCTCAGGGGTATCCAACACGGATTCTTGGAGAAAGGGTGGTTTACAGGATAAACCAACTTGATCACGAGCTTAACATAACAGTCAGGTGACAACCTGGTGATACTATCGAGAAGATATTCGGAAAATCACGAACCACCGATATGTTACTAAGCTCGAGAACAATCTCGCTTTTGAGGGCAAGACGATATGATCAAATGAGTGAGGACTTGACAAGATCCTAACTCATCAATCGAAGGGTGCACCGAAATAAGGACTAGGTAGCATAATCAACCTTAGAATGATGATTCAAAACCAACACGCTAAGAATGAAATTATTGTCCATTAACTACCAAGCAACAAGGTTGCTAGGAGTATTGAATTCACACATCACGATTCACTTGTCGGCCTTCCGGTTGCGACAACACGGAACCGAGGGATGAATAATGATGGCGAGAAGTATCACTACATCAAGAATTCACAAGAGCCGGTGCAATCCTCATGAAAATCCTGACATAAGACGGTAATACTTCAGGGTAGAACAGAATCAAAAGCTGGATTAGAAATTTGTTCTGCGGAGCACAACTTCTTTGACCCAATCCTGGATATGGAAGAGGTACTGGAGTTTGTTTCTCCTAGTCATTCCGCGATAGAATGGCTTGACGGACCACAAGAGTAATAGGCATCAATAAACGAACGCACGCATACTCTTGACTATCAATTGATAGACGAAGGTCAGAAACAACTAAGATGGGACAACTCAAAAGAACATATGATTTTCTGAGTTGTGGATGCATGGATTAGCACGTCGAACGAAGTTCAACATATTTCTTCCGGATAACCCATGCAGAAAGGTAGAACTGGCAGAGCCACAATATAGCATGGAGAACTCATCGACAGCACTCTTGTTGTCATCTTTTGGTTCAGAAGAACTCCTGCCAAGAATGGTTCATGGTAATTGGAAGAAGGATGTACCACGAACCTCGAGGACTATCGCAAGGTTACTACTATCCTAAAGGGACTAGCAAACACTATCAACATGAAGTAAGTAGAGTGAATCTCGGGTTCAAGAACCCAGGAATAGAATGCCTACTAACTAAATGGCATCACAGGATGCTTTCGATAATAAAGGCCAGAATCTTCACACTGGGAACACAAAACGTTGCTAGATTACTAGGTGACTCCCTAAAACACCTAGGGTCATGATAATTATTCCAACATATATGTCAAGGTAACGGAGTACCTCAACTCACTGATTTGTGTGATTGAGCTGGCATAAAGGAACATCGAAACCAGAGGGAAAGGATTTGCAAATGCATCAGACTATTTAGAAACCTGGAATGACTCGGACAGCATAACGGCTGTAAATGCTCAGAAAAAATTTGAGACATTCACATAAATGGTGGCATAACCACTCAGAAGCACAATATCAAGGTCTCGAGATCAACAGTTAACATACAGAACTAGTAGGAACTGAACTGAGACTTAAATCCAACAATCTTATAAGTCCACTGATAGTAACACGTGATCCTAATAGAAAGAGGAGAAAGCCTAGTTCCTTAACCCCGCAGGAAAGATAAGACGACTCGGATCAGAAGGCATAAGGTATAAGGAGTAAAAAGAGCCTTACGTTCCATCCCACAATCAATTCCCTTACATATAACTAAAGCATTTCTAGACTCAACTTCGACCAGTTTGGCTTGGTAATCCTACAGGCAGTCAAGCTCTGATACCAACGCTGTCAGGACCCCGACTCAATGCCACATAGATCTAGCATGTAACACTTCATATCACTTTGCGGCCTCACGCACGGTATTCCCACGGGTGTCGCCTTACCGTTACCCGGGACCGTTTGCGCCTTTTGGCACACGTATATGACAGTGTCGCTAGCATCCATATGATAAGGAGCCCGGGCTGACATGGCTAGTCGTAAATCCAAAGTGGCACAGACTTACAGGGACAGGCATCCATGACCCAGCATCGAACGTGTCGGTCATCAGCGAGTGAATCCAGGCTGTAGCACTGGGCTAGCAGGACTCCGGTGAACCGGGCTGTAGCGGGCTAACAGGACTCCGGTATTCATCGCGTGACATTTCCCCGAAGGGACAGACACAGGAACGAAGAAGGACACATGCCGGCCAGCCTAAGTGTTCCGGAGCAGTAGCAAGCTACCATGGCTCAGTGGAAACACTAGGAGACATTTCCCGGTAAGAGAGGCTACTCAAGATAAACAACTAGATGGTCAGATCCCACACATACCAAGCATTTCAATAACATACACACAATATGCTCGATATGTGCAAATACAACATGGCATCACAACATGACTCTACGACTCAAGTAATTATTCATTAGGCTCCGAGGAGCGAGACATTACAAACATGGGTCTCACGACCCAACAATCAGAGCATACAAGTCAAAGCACAAGCGGAAGCTATCATGTCTGAGTACAGACATCTATAAATGAAAAAGGCTGAGAAGCCTGACTATCTATCAGATCCTGCCGAGGGCACAAGATCGTAGCTGAGGTAACAAGCTAAACGTCGAAGTCCACGCGAAACTACTAGTGAGACCGAAGTCTCTCTGCAAAAACATAAAATAGGCAAACGTGAGTACAAATGTACCCAGCAAGACTTACATCAGAACTATCTACATATGCATCATTATCAACAAAGGGGATGGTGGGGTTTAACTGCAGCAAGCCAGCTTTGACTCGGTGGCTATCCTAAACTACGACTGCAAGCGACTCTTTTGAGGTGGCGAACACGAGTCCACATATTCACCATATCAATACACCACTATGGATCCGCTCCCGTCTCCCTACGAGAACGCCATCCATAGCACTCACACTTATCTTGCGCATTTTAAAGTATCCACTTTCACTTGTCTATGAACTGATATAAGCAACCCAGAAGTCCTTTTCCACGGACACGGCTATTCGAATAGATCATATTAACCCTGCAGGGGTGTACTTCTTCACACACGCTCTCACCACTTACCGCCGTTTACACGACATGTACTCGGCAACCTTCAAGCGGAAGCCCAACGTGGGTGTCGGCCACGGCCTGCCTAAACACTCGAGTCTCTAGTCCAGGTTTATCGCCTATTCGGGTTCCATCCATGAGGAGATCCGGCCGGAGTTTCGCTCACAGCCCCAAACGATGTGAACAGGGTTCCGTGACACCAAACGAGCGCCCGGTTTACCCGGCCACGTGCCTACCGCATCACAGCCCACCCCTACGGTCAGCGCTGCGCACGGCCTCCAGCATACTACAAACACCAGAAACTACTTGCAACTCCTGGACAGAGGACAAGGGTGATTAAGAAGCCGAGAGGGTCCATTGGTTTCGGGCCCAATGCGTGGTAGTAGCTGAATCATGGATCACAAACACAGAACTCAGTTCCTGAGGACGGCTGCAATGAGACAACCCACCATGTACTCCTCCATGGCCTCTCACCGCTACCTTTACCAAATCGTGTTCACACACTTAGCTCACACACAGTAGGACATGTTCACACGCCTCTGATTCATCCCCGACGAATCAGACCTGACTCAACTCTAAGCAGTAGCAGGCATGACAACAAACATAAATGAGTAGGCACATCAGGGCTCAAACAACTCCTACTCATGCTAGTGGGTTTCATCTATTTACTGTGGCAATGACAGGTCATGCAAAGGATAAAGGGGTTCAGCTACCGCAGCAAGTAACAGTTGAATCGTTGTTGTCCTAATGCAGTAAAAGAGAGCAGGAGCGAGAGAGTGGGATTGTATCGGAATGAACAAGGAGGTTTTGCTTGCCTGGCACTTCTGAAGATAACATTGAGTCTTCATCAGTGTCAACGATCACATCATCGGTATCACGTCTATCGAGAGGGGACAAATACCGGCAACATAGAAAGGAACACAATCATTGCAATGCACAATATGATGCATGATCATGACATGGCAAAATGAATGTGTTTTGGGCTAATGCATCTAAAACCAGATTAAATGAAGTTGGTTTGAATACAAGATTCAAGTTCAAACTCCATATGTGATTATTTAAATGCCCTTTAATTGATTTGTGCTAAACAGCAGCTATAAGTTGTTCTAACATGCATGAAAATGGTACAGATGGATTCTTTGAATATTCTGATAATTTTTCATATATAAATTATTTAATTTGGAGTTACGGTTAATTTTCTATGATTTATTGAAGTTTTAGGCATTTTCTGGAATTTCCTGAATATAATTAAATCCAGAAAGTATTACTGCGTCATACTGACGTCACGATGACGTCAGCAGGTCAACGTGGCACAGTCCGGTCAACCCCTGACCGGTGGGTCCCGAGTGTCAGTGTCTAACTAACTAATCTAACTTAGTTAAACTAACCTAACCTAATTAGCCGGGCGGGGCCCGCAGGTCAGTGAGAGAGAGGGGGGGTCAAACCGGGCAGTGGGGTCAACCCACGCCGGTCATCGGGTCAGCGGTCGCCGGCGTTTAGCCGCCGGCGAGTCCAGACGCGGCGGAGGGCTCGGAAACGAGCCACATGGCATCGTTTCGGCCGTGGTTCGTTGCATTCGAACGCGCGCAGTGGCGCGCATCTAGTGGTGGCGGTGACAGGTGCTGGGGTGGCCGGAAAAGTGGTCGGCGACGAGGTTTGGCAGCGGCAGCAGCTCGAACAATCCTGGGGTGGCGCTATAGAGCACTAGAGGAGAGACCGAAGGGCGCTGCCGGCTCCTGGGAGGGCGGCGAACATGGTGACGCGCTCAGGCGCACGCTGGGATGGCCCTGGCCACGGCAACGACATGGCACAGCGGCGGCAAGCTCGGCCGTGGTCGGAAGATGGAGCTAGGGGACGGGAACAGAGGGGGCGAGCAAAGAGGAGGCAGCAGGAGCTCACAGGGAGACCGATGAGGTGGTCAGCGAGCTCGGGGGTGTCTTCGGTGCTGCGAATCGAACGGCGGCGATCGCCGGCCGTGGCGATGAAGATGGCGGTGATGGCGTGGCTTCAGGGCACCCGGCGTCGCGTGCGTCGTGGTAGAGCTTCCCGGATCCAAGGCGGAGCTCGTGGCCTAACTGGCTGGGCGTGGGGATGCTGGTGGCTCCGGTGGTGCTCGTCGGCGGTCTCGGTGCGTCCGGGGATGAGCGAGGGAGAGAGACAGAGGAGGGAGAGGGGATGCAGCGAGTGAGGGAAAAGAGAGAGGGGACACGGGGCGTCGTCGTGGCGCGAATTAGGACGAAGGGCGGCCTCCAGCGCGAAGCAGGAGGTGGCCGGGGCTCTCGGGCGCGCGCCACGCCTCGCCTCTGCCTACTGGCAGAGGAAGACGACGAGCGGCGAGGTAGATGGGCTGGGCTGGGCCGCGGGAGAAGCTGGGCCAGGCAGGTAAGTGGCCCAGGTAAGCCTCTCTCCCCTTTTTTTCTATTTTGTTTCTCTTTTCTATTTCTGTTTTTATTTATTGTTTTCTATTTTGTTCTGTTTTGTTTTAGTTTAGTAAAATACTAAACCATTTTAATAAATTCTGTAGTTTATTATGTGGCTTACTAAAATATATACAAAGCCACTCACAAACTTCCAGAATTATTTGGAGTCATATTTAATATATATTAAATATAAATCCAAAGCAAATAGTTATTGGATTAATTCAAATGGCCAAAATAAATATCTCTGTGACTCCAAAAATATTGGTTTAAATTTTACCTCTCACCAATATTTCCATGGAATAACAGGAACATTTTCTTGGACTCATTTGATGAAATTTAAATGTTGGTTATTTTTAGAGGTCTTCTGAGGCTTTGAAAATTCCTCAATTCAATTTCATTTGAATTTAAACATGATGCTCACATGAGGTCCAGCCTAGTGCATTACCAGAAGCTAGGGATGTGACAAAGGTCTTCATACATTTTAGTACCTCCAGGGTGAATAGAATATGAAGATTCGTGTGCTTCTATAAATCTGCTTGACCGGGTACACAAATCCTTCCACGGAATCGGAGGGTACCATGTTGATCCTTAGAAAAGTCTGAAGTTTGTCCTCCTAACATACTCTTGGCATGTTTCCGCAGGACTGTGTCACCTGGCTGGGCCTTGCGGATCTATTCCTCGAGTGTAGGTACAGCTTCCATAATATTAGCAAGACCAGCATCAACTATGACCAGGTTGAGCTGAGCAATCTCCTCTTGAAGTTCAGGAGGTAATGATTCCATTATGGTATTCATGCTGACAGGCTTTCGGCTGAGTGCATTAGCAACCATGTTGGCCTTACCTGGGTGATAATTTATTCCAAGATCATAGTCCTTGACTAACTCAAGCCATCTTCATTGACGGAGATTTAAATCTGGCTGAGTAAATATATACTTGATACTTTTGTGGTCGGTAAAAATTTGGCACTTCTTCCCAATGAGGTAGTGTCTCCAAATTTTTAGAGCATGAACCACCGCGGCCAATTCCAAATCATGAGTAGGATAATTTCCCTTGTGGGGTCGTACCTGTCGTGATGCATATGCTACCACCTTGTCGTCTTGCATAAGTACATCTCCAAGACCCTGTCTGGAGGCGTCGCAGTACACATCAAAGCTGCGGTAGATGTCTGGAAGAGTCAACACAGGTGCTGTCGTTGGCCGGATTTTTAGCTCATTGAAACTTTTCTCACAGTCCTCAGTCCATTCAAACTTCTTATCTTTCTTGAGCAACTCCGTCATGGGTTTAGCAATCTTGGAAAACCCTTCAATGAAACGATGGTAATAGCTGGCTAATCCAAGAAAACTCTAGATTTGTGATACGGTTGTGGGTGCCAACCAATCGAGCACATCCTTTAATTTGCTCGGATCCACGGCTACACCTTCCGCGGACAGCACATGTCCAAGAAATCCAACTCGCTTGTGCCAAAACTCGCATTTACTGAATTTGGCGTATAGCTGATGGTCACGGAGTCGTTGTAACACAGCTCTGAGGTGTTCTTTGTGCTCTTCTTCACTTTTTGAGTATATAAGTATGTCATCGATGAAGACCACCATGAATTTATCGAGGAAGTCCATGAATACTTTATTCATCATATGCATGAAGAAGGCAGGGGCATTGTTGAGACCAAAGGACATAACTGTATATTCATAAAGACCGTACCGAGTAGTGAATGCGGTCTTAGGAATATCTTCCTTTCTAATCTTGAGTTGACGATATCCTGTCCTTAAATCAATTTTGGAGAATACCTTGGCCCACTAACCTGATCAAACAAGTCATCAATCCTGGGCAGTGGATAATTATTTCTGATGGTGACATCATTCAGCTGACGGTAATCCACACACATGTGGAGGCTGCCATCCTTCTTATCCACAAAGATAGCAGGTGATCCCCATGGTGAAGAGCTAGGACTGATATATCCTTTCTGGAGCATTTCATCAAGTTGTTTCTTTAGCTCCACTAATTTTGATGAAGGCATCTGGTAATACTTCTTGTATAACGGTGTGGTTCCGGGCACAAGATCTATTCCAAACTCAAGCTCTCGATCGGGCGGCATGCCTGGAAGTTCTTCTAGAAATACATTAGGAAACTCACTGACCATAGGAATTAATTCCAACTCACCAGCCACTGCGGTGAAGACCATTTCTTTCCTGGGTATGCTCCTGTGAGCTTAGAATTTAGTAGTCTGCCCCTCTTGACTAGTAAAAGTGACTTCTCGGGTCATGCAATTGTGCATACTTGATATTCGGTCAACCAATTCATTCCCAAAATAATGTCCAGCTTTACAAACTCAATGATTATCAAGGAAGTTAGAAAACGGGCTCCGTTGATATTGATTTCTAGATTACGGTAGACCAGATTGCTCTTGATCAAAGACCCCGGGGATTGTACCAGCATATTCTTGCCCAAAAGCGAACAAGGAAATTTATTTTGGGCAACAAAACTCCGCGAAATAAAAGAGTGGGAAGCACCAGAGTCAAATAAAATTACGGCAGGTATGTTATTAACAGAAAACATACCAATGATGACTTCAGGGTTCTCTTGGGCTTCATCTACGGAGAGATGATGAACGTGCCCAATGATGTTTTGATGGGTAGGATATGAATCCATAAAGTTGACTTGTGGCCTGAATAGAGCATTTGCCTTGCCGTTCTTGGGACACTGTCTGGCATAATGTCTGGATTTGCCCACAACTGAAGCAAGAATTGTTGCGCGGCACTCTTCTCACACCGGGTTGGTCACGACATCTTGACTTGGATGGTGGTTTTGTTAACATTCTGCTGTAAATTGGGCTTGTACTCCACCTGAGTATGCTGCCAGGTATGAGCCTTTTGCACTGGCTGCACTTCCTTCCTTGGCTTGAACTTGCGCTTGCGATCGTTATTAGCAAGCCTATTATCCGATACGAGCTTGTGCTCCCTCCACAATGAAAGCCTTGTTTACCAGAGTTTGGGAATCTGGGAAATCAAACATACTGAGGGTACATCAAAGTTGCGGGTTTAATCCCCCAAGAAACCTGTCAATCTTTGTTTCTTCAGTAGCCAAGTCATATAGGGAGTAATGGTCCAAATGATTGAACTTTTGCAAATATTCACCCACACACTCACTTCCTTGGAGGAGCGCAAGAAATTCATGCTGCTTAACCTTCATAATTCCAGTAGGAATATGATATTTCCGGAACTGATCCCTGAATTTTGCCCAGATGATTTCTTCATCGGCAGGCCGCATGGCTTTTGCATTTTCCCACCATATGGCGGCAGTGCCTTCAAGATAATGAGTTGCAAACGAAACTTTATCATCTTCTTCAGTACGAGCAATATCAAGCTTCCTCTCAATGGTTCACAACCAATCGTCTGCATCCAAGGGATCAATAACCAGACTGAAACTAGGAGGCTTGGTTCTCTGAAAATCTGACAGCTTGGACTGATGACCATTCTGATTTCCATTTTGTCCAACCACATCTTGCACACTGCTTAGTATTTCAATCAGATCATTATTCCTTTTCCTCAAACATACGCAGAATTTGCTCGGTGGAGGGAGGATTTGGCGGTGGAGGTGGTGGTGGAATGTGTACGGCTCGGGGGAGTGTCCTACCTGTCGTACGGAACGACGAACAGGAGCATCCTCATGAGCGTCATCTTATTGTAGAGTTTTCCCAATACAACGCAACAGAGATGAGAAACATCCAAAATAAATTGGTGAAAAGCCAGCAACAAAGCCCGAAAAAGCGAAATAACAAAGAAAATACGACGAATAAAATAGAGTTCCAACATAATTATACATAGACTCATACATGAAAGATAAACAACATGCCAAGTTCAACTACTCTCACACATGAGATGGAGCATCATGACTCGTACGACTACATCCATACATCATCCTAACGACTGCGGATACTCAAACACTCTAATGCTCTGCTGGTGCTGCGGGGTCCTCTCCTGAAGCGGACTCGGATCCTGAACTGACAACGTTAACTGAAACCTTCGGGTTAAAGGTAACACGACGACGCTGCCTCGAGGGCTCTCCCTCCGGGGCAGGTGCAGGGTGAAGCATCAGGGCTACAGGAGTAGTGAGAAGGGAAACCCACTCAGCAGGAGCACTGAGAGGATTCACGGTCGAGGTGCCCGAGCTACTCGGAGGAGTAACCGATGAAATAGGTGAACTAGAACTGGATGGAATATAAGGGGTAAATCCCGCAGAGGATGGAGTAGTGAAAGATCTAGTAGTGGCTAAAGCAGTACGAGCACAAGTCAGCTCTCGAGCCAGCTCGTGGATCATAAGGTAGCTAGCAGTGATATAACTAGAAAGGTGGCTAGAAACACTATCAGACTCCGGATCAATGATAGGAAAATGGACACGACCATTGTCGTTTAGAGAGGGATAGTAGTGGAAACCTGGGTGGTTTTGCATCCGGACCTCATTATAACGAAGCTCGATAAGGACTTCGAATGCAACAAACTGGATGGCCTGGGAAGCGGTAGAAGCAAAACCACTCCGAGAGGTACGAGTGTAAGTGCTAGAATCAGAACTGGTGCGCAGAGTAACCACTGCGTGATACTCATACACTGAGTTTGCTAGACGCTCGCAGTACACACGATAAACTAGGTCGTCACCGAGGGGGTACAGCCGACACCACACGTTGCGACGGAGATGCGGCGACGTGTACGGCATCAGCTGCAACAGGCACGGATACGGCACCGAAGCCATCTACACTCACAACCATTAGTAGGTTAGCATAAAAATAAAACAAGTGCATGCAATGCAACAACCAGCTAAAAATGCTATCGGCACTCAACTTAAACTCGTAACTAACGTCCAGTTAACACGTCGTAGTCTAGCGTGGCCTACAATCAGCGCGGCTCTGATACCAAGCGTTGTGGCACCCCGGCTCAGAGCAACCGGTTTACCATGCATTGCCAGCCTAGAGACCATGTCTTCTAGCAACACACAACATCTTGGTACAGAAAACAACCGCTTTATTGATGCCAGTAGATCATAGTTCCTACTACAACAGGTGGCGAGGCCAAGCGGCACACACGGTGCGGCTGAACAATGTGTACATTATTTAGTGAACATAAATGGGGCCTCGATCATAACAACTACGCGGTAGCGGAACAACGTCGTAGATGAACTCCATAGCACAGGGACACCAATGTGGACACAATCTAGAGTCGGACAACACTCCTTTCCAACGAGACTTTCCTGAAAGCTGGCATGGAATGCCAGGTCAGTACATTGAATGTACTTGCAAGCTCACAACAAACATAAACATAATGACAAGCAATATCATGATATTTAACCAATTGCTTTACTAATGCAACATCATATCCACTACAAAAAAATACACTTCCATGATGATACGTGTTTGTCACAGTAGGTCGCTTTTTTTGTCATGCATTTACATCCATGACAAATTGATGACAGAACCAAGATAGTCATACCTGTGCTGTCGTAGAAGTGTTCCATGACATTACCAAAATTACCATCACGGAAGTGTCCACTTCCATGACGATAAATCGCGCGTCACAGAAGTGCTTTTGTCAAGGGTGACCGACACGTGGCATCCACCGTAACGGAACGCTGTTAAGCTATCGGGTCGGGTTTTGGATCCGATAACCCGTTAACAGCCCCGACCAATGGGAAATTTCCACGTGTAAAATTCTTATTGGCCGGACGAAACACGTGTCAGCTTGTCAGTTGGTCAGATAGGCGCCTATGATACGTCGACACGTGGCACGGCCCAACAGAGGCCCATTCCTGTGAAAAGGCTAGCCCGTTTGACTTGGTCAAAAGCTGGCGGGCTGGCCCATGGAAAGCCTGTTAACGGCCTGTTCGCATATAGCCCATTTACAGCCCGCTAACCCAAGGCCCGTTACTGTTGGGTTATGTAGTAATTTCAAAAAAATTCCTATGCGCACGCAAGATCATGGTGATGCATAGCAACGAGAGGGGAGAGTATGATCTACGTACCCTTGTAGATCGACAACGGAAGCGTTTGGTTGATGTAGTCGTACGTCTCCACGGCCCGACCGATCAAGCACCGAAACTACGGCACCTCCGAGTTCTAGCACACGTTCAGCTCGATGACGATCCCCGGACTCCGATCCAGCAAAGTGTCGGGGAAGAGTTCCGTCAGCACGACGGCGTGGTGACGATCTTGATGTACTACCATCGCAGGGCTTCGCCTAAGCACCGCTACAATATTATCGAGGACTATGGTGGAAGGGGGCACCGCACACGGCTAAGAATATGATCACGTGGATCAACTTCTGTCTCTAGGGGTGCCCCTGCCTCCGTATATAAAGGTTCAAGGGAGGGGGGCCGGCCGGCCAAGGTGTGGCGCACCAGGAGGAGTCCTACTCCTTCTGGGAGTAGGACTCCCCCCTTTCCTAGTTGGAATAGGATTCGTGGAGGGGGGGAAAGAGGAGAGAGAGGAGGAAGGGGGGGGGCGGCCCCCTCTCCTTGTCCAATTCGGACCAAGGGGGGGAGGGGCGCGTGGCCCATCTCTGGCCACCTCTCCTCTCTTCCACTAAGGCCCACTAAGGCCCATATACCTCCCGGGGGGTTCCGGTAACCTCCCGGTACTCCGGTAAAATCCCGATTTCACCTGGAACACTTCCGATATCCAAACATAGGCTTCCAATATATCAATCTTTATGTCTCGACCATTTTGAGACTCCTCGTCATGTCCGTGATCACATCCGGGACTCCGAAAAACCTTCGGTACATCAAAATGCATAAACTCATAATATAACTGTCATCGTAACCTTAAGCGTGCGGACCCTACGGGTTCGAGAACAATGTAGACATGACCAAGACACGTCTCTGGTCCATAACCAATAGCAGAACCTGGATGCTCATATTGGCTCCTACATATTCTACGAAGATCTTTTATCGGTCGGACCGCATAACAACATACATTGTTCCCTTTGTCATCGGTATGTTACTTGCCCGAGATTTGATCGTCGGTATCCTATACCTAGTTCAATCTTGTTACCGGCAAGTCTTTTTACTCGTTTTGTAATACATCATCCCACAACTAACTCATTAGTTGCAATGCTTGCATGGCTTAAGTGATGTGCATTACCGAGAGGGCCCAGAGATACCTCTCCGACAATCAGAGTGACAAATCCTAATCTCGAAATACTCCAACCCAACATGTACGTTTGGAGACACCTGTAGAGCTCCTTTATAATCACCCAGTTACGTTGTGACGTTTGGTAGCACACAAAGTGTTCCTCTGGCAAACGGGAGTTGCATAATCTCATAGTCATAGGAACATGTATAAGTCATGAAGAAAGCAATAGCAACATACTAAACGATCGGGTGCTAAGCTAATGGAATGGGTCATGTCAATCAGATCATTCAACTAATGATGTGATCCCGTTAATCAAATAACAACTCTTTGTCCATGGTTAGGAAACATAACCATCTTTGATTAACGAGCTAGTCAAGTAGAGGCATACTAGTGACACTCTGTTTGTCTATGTATTCACACATGTATTATGTTTCCGGTTAATACAATTCTAGCATGAATAATAAACTTTTATCATGATATAAGGAAATAAATAATAACTTTATTATTGCCTCTAGGGCATATTTCCTTCAGTCTCTCACTTGCACTATTGTCAATAATCTAGATTACACAGTAATGATTCTAACACCCATGGAGCCTTGGTGCTGATCATGTTTTGCTCGTGGAAGAGGCTTAGTCAACGGGTCTGCGACATTCAGATCCGTATGTATCTTGCAAATCTCTATGTCTCCCACCTGGACTAGATCCTGGATGGAATTGAAGCGTCTCTTGATGTGCTTGGTTCTCTTGTGAAATCTGGATTCCTTTGCCAAGGCAATTGCACCAGTATTGTCACAAAAGATTTTCATTGGACCCGATGCACTAGGTATGACACCTAGATCGGATATGAACTCCTTCATCCAGACTCCTTCATTCGCTGCTTCCGAAGCAGCTATGTATTCCGCTTCACACGTAGATCCCACCACGACGCTCTATTTAGAACTGCACCAACTGACAACTCCACCATTTAATGTAAACACGTATCCGGTTTGCAATTTAGAATCGTCCGGATCAGTGTCAAAGCTTGCATCAATGTAACCGTTTACGATGAGCTCTTTGTCACCTCCATATACGAGAAACATATCCTTAGTCCTTTTCAGGTACTTCAGGGTGTTCTTGACCGCTGTCCAGTGATCCACTCCTGGATTACTTTGGTACCTCCCTGCTAGACTTATAGCAAGGCACACATCAGGTCTGGTACATAGCATTGCATACATGATAGAGCCTATGGCTGAAGCATAGGGAACATCTTTCATCTTCTCTCTATCTTCTGCAATGGTCGGGCATTGAGTCCGACTCAACTTCACACCTTGTAACACAGGCAAGAACCCTTTCTTTGCTTGATCCATTTTGAACTTCTTCAAAATCTTGTCAAGGTATGTGCTTTGTGAAAGTCCAATTAAACGTCTTGATCTATCTCTTTAGATCTTTATGCCTAATATGTAAGCAGCTTCACCGAGGTCTTTCATTGAAAAACTCTTATTCAAGTATCCCTTTATGCTATCCAGAAATTCTATATCATTTCCAATCAGTAATATGTCATCCACATATAATATCAGAAATGCTATAGAGCTCCCACTCACTTTCTTGTAAATACAGGCTTCTCCAAAAGTCTGTATAAAACGAAATGCTTTGATCACACTATCAAAGCATTTATTCCAACTCCGAGAGGCTTGCACCAGTCCATAAATGGATTGCTGGAGCTTGCACACTTTGTTAGCTCCCTTTGGATCGAAAAAACCTTCCGGTTGCATCATATACAACTCTTCTTCCAGAAATCCATTCAGGAATGCAGTTTTGACATCCATCTGCCAAATTTCATAATCATAAAATGCGGCAATTGCTAACATGATTCGGACAGACTTAAGCATCGCTATAGGTGAGAAGGTCTCATCGTAGTCAATCCCTTGAACTTGCCGAAACCCTCTTGCGACAAGTCGAGCTTTTTAGACAGTAATATTACCGTCGGCGTCAGTCTTCTTCTTGAAGATCCATTTATTCTCAATTGCTTGCCAATCATTGGGCAAGTCAACCAAAGTCCATACTTTGTTCTCATACATGGATCCCATCTCAGATTTCATGGCTTCAAGCCATTTTGCGAAATCTGGGCTCACCATCGCTTCTTCATAGTTCGTAGGTTCATCATGATCTAGTAGCATGACTCCCAGAACAGGATTACCGTACCACTCTGGTGCGGATCTCACTCTGGTTGATCTACGAGGTTCAGTAGTATCTTATTCTGAAGTTTCATGATCATTATCATTAGCTTCCTCACTAATTGGTGTAGGTGTCACAGAAATAGTTTTCTGTGATGCACTACTTTCCAATAAGGGAGCAGGTACAGTTACCTCGTCAAGTTCTACTTTCCTCCCACTCACTTCTTTTGAGAGAAACTCCTTCTCCAGAAAGTTTCCGAACTTAGCAACAAAAGTCTTGCCTTCGGATCTGTGATAGAAGGTGTACCCAATAGTCTCCTTTGGATATCCTATGAAGACACATTTCTCCGATTTGGGTTCGAGCTTATCAGGTTGAAGCTTTTTCACATAAGGATCACAGCCCCAAACTTTCAGAAACGACAACTTTGGTTTCTTGCCAAACCATAGTTCATAAGGCATCGTCTCAACGGATTTTGATGGTGCCCTATTTAACGTGAATGTGGCCGTCTCCAAAGCATAACCCCAAAACGATAGCGGTAAATCAGTAAGAGACATCATAGATCGCACCATATCTAGTAAAGTACGATTACGACGTTCGGACACACCATTACGCTGTGGTGTTCCGGGTGGCGTGAGTTGCGAAACTATTCCGCATTGTTTCAAATGTACACCAAACTCGTAACTCAAATATTCTCCTCCACGATCAGATCGTAGAAACTTTATTTTCTTGTTACGATGATTTTCAACTTCACTCTGAAATTCTTTGAACTTTTCAAACGTTTCAGACTTATGTTTCATTAAGTAGATATACTCATATCTGCTTAAATCATCTGTGAAGGTGAGAAAATAACGATATCCGCCACGAGCCTCAATATTCATCGGACCACATACATCTGTATGTATGATTTCCAACAAATCTGTTGCTCTCTCCATAGTACCGGAGAACGGCGTTTTAGTCATCTTGCCCATGAGGCACGGTTCGCAAGTACCAAGTGATTCATAATCAAGTGGTTCCAAAAGTCCATCAGTATGGAGTTTCTTCATGTGCTTTACACCGATATGACCTAAACGGCAGTGCCACAAATAAGTTGCACTATCATTATCAACTCTGCATCTTTTGGTTTCAACATTATGAATATGTGTGTTACTACTATCGAGATTCAATAAGAATAGACCACTCTTTAGGGGTGCATGACCATAAAAGATATTACTCATATAAATAGAACAACCATTACTCTCTGATTTAAATGAATAACCGTCTCGCATCAAACAATATCCAGATATAATGTTCATGCTTAACGCTGGCACCAAATAACAATTATTTAGGTCTAATATTAATCCTGAAGGTAGATGTAGAGGTGGCGTGCCGACCGCGATCACATCGACTTTGGAACCGTTTCCCACGCGCATTGTCACCTCGTCCTTAGCCAATCTTCGCTTAATCCGTAGTCCCCGTTTCGAGTTGCAAATATTAGCAACAAAACCAGTATCAAATACCCAGGTGCTACTGCGAGCATTAGTAAGGTACACATCAATAACATGTATATCACATATACCTTTGTTCACCTTGCCATCCTTCTTATCCACCAAATACTTGGGGCAGTTCCGCTTCCAGTGACCAGTCTGCTTGCAGTAGAAGCACTCAGTTTCAGGCTTAGGTCCAGACTTGGGTTTCTTCTCTTGAGCAGCAACTTGCTTGCTGTTCTTCTTGAAGTTCCCCTTCTTCTTCCCTTTGCCCTTTTCTTGAAACTAGTGGTCTTGTTGACCATCAACACTTGATGCTCCTTTTTGATTTCTACCTCCGCAGCTTTCAGCATTGCGAAGAGCTCGGGAATAGTCTTATTCATCCCTTGCATATTATAGTTCATCACGAAGCTCTTGTAGCTTGGTGGCAGTGATTGGAGAATTCTGTCAATGATGCAATCGTCTGGAAGATTAACTCCCATTTGAATCAAGTGATTATTATACCCAGACATTTTGAGTATATGCTCACTGACAGAACTGTTCTCCTCCATTTTGCAGCTATAGAACTTATTGGAGACTTCATATCTCTCAATCCGGGCATTTGCTTGAAATATTAACTTCAACTCCTGGAACATCTCATATGCTCCATGGCGTTCAAAACGTCGTTGAAGTCCCAGTTCTAAGCCGTAAAGCATGGCACACTGAACTATCGAGTAGTCATCAGCTTTGCTCTGCCAGATGTTCACAACATCTGGTATTGCTCCAGCAGCAGGCCTGGCACCCAGCGGTGCTTCCAGGACATAATTCTTCTGTGCAGAAATGAGGATAATCCTCAAGTTACGGACCTAGTCCGTGTAATTGCTACCATCATCTTTCAACTTTGCTTTCTCAAGGAACGCATTAAAATTTAACGGAACAACAGCACGGGCCATTTATCTACAATCATAAATAAATAAGCAAGATACTATCAGGTACTAAGTTCATGATAAATTTAGGTTCAGTTAATCATATTACTTAAAGAACTCCCACTTAGATAGACATCCCTCTAATCATCTAAGTGATTACGTGATCCAAATCAACTAAACCATGTCTGATCATCACGTGAGATGGAGTAGTTTCATTGGTGAACATCACTATGTTGATCATATCTACTATATGATTCACGCTCGACCTTTCGGTCTCCGTGTTCCGAGGCCATATCTGTATATGCTTGGTTCGTCAAGTATAACCTGAGTATTCTGCGTGTGCAACTGTTTTGCACCCGTTGTATTTGAATGTAGAGCCTATCACACCCGATCATCACGTGGTGTCTCAGCATGAAGAACTTTCGCAACGGTGCATACTCAGGGAGAACACTTCTTGATAATTTAGTGAGAGATCATCTTAATGCTACCGTCAATCAAAGCAAGATAAGATGCATAAAAGATAAACATCACATGCAATCAATATAAGTGATATGATATGGCCATCATCATCTTGTGCTTGTGATCTCCATCTCCAAAGCACCGTCATGATCACCATCGTCACCGGCGCGACACCTTGATCTCCATCGTAGCATCGTTGTCGTATCGCCAATCTTATGCTTCCACCACTATCGCTACCACTTACTGATAAAGTAAAGCATTACAGCGTGATTGCATTGCATACAATAAAGCGACAACCATATGGCTCCTGCCAGTTGCCGATAACTCGGTTACAAAACATGATCATCTCATACAATAAAATTTAGCATCATGTCTTGACCATATCACATCACAACATGCCCTGCAAAAACAAGTTAGACGTCCTCTACTTTGTTGTTGCATGTTTTATGTGGCTGCTACGGGCTTAAGCAAGAACCAATCTTACCTACGCATCAAAACCACAACGATAGTTTGTCAAGTTGGTGCTGTTTTAACCTTCGCAAGGACCGGGCGTGGCCACACTCGGTTCAACTAAAGTTGGAGAAACTGTCACCCGCAAGCCACCTATGTGCAAAGCACATCGGGAGAACCGGTCTCGCGTAAGCGTACGCGTAATGTTGGTCCGGGCCGCTTCGTCCAACAATACCGCCGAACCAAAGTATGACATGCTGGTAAGCAGTATGACTTATATCACCCACAACTCACTTGTGTTCTACTCGTGCATATAACATCAACATATAAAACCTAGGCTCGGATGCCACAGTTGGGTTATGTAGTAATTTCAAAAAAATTCCTATGCGCACGCAAGATCATGGTGATGCATAGCAACGAGAGGGGAGAGTATGATCTACGTACCCTTGTAGATCGATAACGGAAGCGTTTGGTTGATGTAGCCGTACGTCTCCACGGCTCGACCGATCAAGCACCGAAACTACGGCACCTCCGAGTTCTAGCACACGTTCAGCTCGATGACGATCCCCAGACTCCGATCCAGCAAAGTGTCGGGGAAGAGTTCCGTCAGCACGACGGCGTGGTGATGATCTTGATGTACTACCGTCGAAGGGCTTCGCCTAAGCACCGCTACAATATTATCGAGGACTATGGTGGAAGGGGGCATCGCACACGGCTAAGAATATGATCACGTGGATCAACTTCTGTTTCTAGGGGTGCCCCTGCCTCCGTATATAAAGGTTCAAGGGAGGGGGGCCGGCCGGCCAAGGTGTGGCGCGCCAGGAGGAGTCCTACTCCTTCTGGGAGTAGGACTCCCCCCCCCCCTTTCCTAGTTGGAATAGGATTCGTGGAGGGGGAGGGGAAGAGGAGAGAGAGGAGGAAGGGGGGCCGGCCCCCTCTCCTTGTCCAATTCGGACCAAGGGGGGAGGGGCACGCGGCCCATCTCTGGCCACCTCTCCTCTCTTCCACTAAGGCCCACTAAGGCCCATATAACTCCTGGGGGGTTCCGGTAACCTCCCGGTACTCCGGTAAAATCCCGATTTCACTCGGAACACTTCCGATATCCAAACATAGGCTTCCAATATATCAATCTTTATGTCTCGACCATTTCGAGACTCCTCGTCATGTCCGTGATCACATCCGGGACTCCGAACAACCTTCGGTACATCAAAATGCATAAACTCATAATATAACTGTCATCGTAACCTTAAGCGTGCGGACCCTACGGGTTCGAGAACAATGTAGACATGACCGAGACACGTCTCCGGTCAATAACCAATAGCGGAACCTGGATGCTCATATTGGCTCCTACATATTCTACGAAGATCTTTTATCGGTCAGATCGCATAACAACATACATTGTTCCCTTTGTCATCGGTATGTTACTTGCCCGAGATTCGATCGTCGGTATCCTATACCTAGTTCAATCTCGTTCCCGGCAAGTCTCTTTACTCGTTCTGTAATACATCATCCCGCAACTAACTCATTAGTTGCAATGCTTGCAAGGCTTAAGTGATGTGCATTACCGAGAGGGCCCAGAGATACCTCTCCGACAATCGGAGTGACAAATCCTAATCTCGAAATACGCCAACCCAACATGTACCTTTGGAGACACCTGTAGAGCTCCTTTATAATCACCCAGTTACATTGTGAGGTTTGGTAGCACACAAAGTGTTCCTCTGGCAAACGGGAGTTGCATAATCTCATAGTCATAGGAACATGTATAAGTCATGAAGAAAGCAATAGCAACATACTAAATGATCGGGTGCTAAGCTAATGGAATGGGTCATGTCAATTAGATCATTCAACTAATGATGTGATCCCGTTAATCAAATAACAACTCTTTGTCCATGGTTAGGAAACATAACCATCTTTGATTAACGATCTAGTCAAGTAGAGGCATACTAGTGACACTCTGTTTGTCTATGTATTCACACATGTATTATGTTTCCGGTTAATACAATTCTAGCATGAATAATAAACTTCTATCATGATATAAGTAAATAAATTATAACTTTATTATTGCCTCTAGGGCATATTTCCTTCAGTTACGCCCTATCTGAATTAGGCCCAGTAGCGTCATCTGGGCCATCCAATATGATTCTAGCCCATTTTCACTTCTGGCCCATGTATGGCCTATGACGTCTTTCGGCCCATATGAGGCCCTATGTAACTCTTGGCCTATTAATGGCCCGTGGTGAAACTGGCCCGTAATGAACAGTGTATCACTTTACACCCATTAACGGCGTGTGGTGAAACTGGCCCGTAATGAACCGTGTATCACTTTATACCCATTAACGGCCCGTTATTCCGCTGGGCCATTTCCACCCCATGTTATCTTTCGGCCTTCTCAGAGCCCATTTATTCTTGGGCTCATTTCCAGCATTCGTTTACTTATGGCCCATTACTGTCATTTTCTGCTTGTGGGCCAAATTCAGCCTGTGGTTACAGTCGGCCCGTTTGTGGTCCGTTAATACGTTGGGTCGTTTTCATAGCGTCATCAAATACGGCCTATTAACGATGGCCCGTTACGGTCGGCCCATGAACGGATGATTCCAACTCTAGACCATTTACGGCCATAATGCGGCCTGTTATTGGCCCATGTTTGGCCAATCGATCATATGGCCCGTATAAGGCCCATTGATGATACGGCCCGTAGAAGGCCCATTGTTTCTACGGCCCGTAGAAGGCCTACTGTTTCTACGGCCCGTAGAAGGCCCACTGTTTCTACGGCCCGAGGAGGCCCAATGTCACTACAGTAAATATTAGCCCATGGTTATTGTGGCCTAGTTTTAAAAAATAGGTTATTGCAGCCACTAGTTAACCGCGGAAAAAGAACTGGAATGACTACAAGCAAACAAATAAACAAGACAACAAGGAAATAAATAAGCAAGCAACTAACGCTAGGCTATCACGGCTATTACACATATCACATCCACTAGGCATCAAAGTTCGCCACCAGTGCAAATATAGGGAACAAAGCAGCATATCATATACACTGGCCGTCAAAATTGGCCACCAGTGCAAATAAACGCGGCAGCAAAACAAGAGCATAACTGAAACAACTTCAGAAGAGCTCAAGAAATGTTATCCTGGGTATCCACCATGCTGGCAATAAGCTTAGCAAGCTGATTAGCTTTGTCTTGTTTGGCGGTACAATCCTCCAACGCTTGTTGTTGCACCAGAAAGTATGCATCTGAATGCTCCAGGGACTTCCGCAGTCCATCCGCTTCTTGTCGCAGCACAGCTGATCGATGTCTTTCAGCTTGTAGTTGAGACTCAACAAACCGAACTGATTCAGACAGTGAGTTTGAATAGCTTATGCAAGTGGTAGTGGCCAGTAACTCCAACACTAAACCAAGACAGGATGTGTCACTATCCTGAACCTTATCTGCATTACTTCCTTTACCGTTTCTTAATAAGGCACTCTTCCCCAATATTCTGCCAGCATTCTAAAAGAAGAAACAAGCAGACAAATAACAAGTTTAGCATGTACTAGTATATGAAACTCATTTCGGTGAACCAGTTCATTAGTAAGGTGGACAGGATTAAACTACCAAGTCTTCTATTTCCAAGTACTAGTACATAATAAAAGCATCAAACAAACATATATCTATGTCCTATGGTAGCAATGGAATCTTAAATTAGAACAGTTGTTCTTCAGTTTTAGGGACTTGTTCTACATGAACAGAGTACAGTAAGACGCAAGAATATAATACTTAGAAATAGAAAATGAGCTCATAGACCTTACCACATTCTTGGTTCGGGACCAGTATAGAACAAGGCGTTCCCAGTCATCGTCCAGTAAATGTGTCTCAGGAGAACGTAAGGAATTTGATGAGTTTCTTTGCCGGTGAAGTACGTTTTCTTCAGGTAATTCCGATACTGCCACCAAGCATTCTTGAAGATAGCAGAGGTATTAGCACAGGTTACCTCATCCTGAGTTTCCAAATCGGTCCTTCTCTATAGAGAAAAATGGGAAAATTTGCTGTATTATAACCATCATGGAGGTAGGATGTATGGGACAAAGCAAAGTAATTACCATGAATAACATTACTTACACATAACTCCTGGACAAACACCTGCAACTGGCATTTCCTTCATCTTCAGTATAATATTTCCAAGATGGGAAGATACGCACATACGATTTAACAGCATCAAATGCGATAGATGCTAAACTACGACTAGCTGGTTGTGCTTCCTCCACAGGAATAGGCGTACTAACTGGTGGAGTTGGGGTTCGCCGTGATAGTACTGGCCCTTTGGGCACTAGAGCTGCCTTACTAACTGCTCTTTGTTTGGGAGCTCTGTGGTGGAGATGGTGTTGTGTCAACAGGAACTGGGTTACTATTGGCTGGGGTTGGGGTTAGATTGGGTGAAGCTGGTTCTTTGTCCATCGTAGTAGGGGTACAATCTGCGAGAGTTTGGGCTAGGTGTGGTAGGGCTGGTTCTTGTGCATGTACAACCGGGGTGCTATCTCCACCAAGAGGTAGCACTGTTTTATTTGAAGACCGTGTTTTTAGTCCGCTAGATACTGGCATCACCCGCTCCAATTCAAATGGCTGATAAACAGGAAACATAGTTGATTGTACATACATTGTATGAGAGACAGATGCAATAGATAGTGTGGAAAAAAGAGGGCATGAAATAGTTGACATGTATATTGTTTAATTAAAATGGATAGCATGACATAATTTCACATATATGATGTCTATCTAAACTGGATAGCATAGCATAACATAATTCAAAGATATGATGAATAACTAAACAGGATCGCCTGACATAATTCACCTACATGTTATCTAAGTAATCAGGATCGCATCATTTAATTCACATATATGATTTATATGCTAAACAGAGGGCATTCGATATGATGTCTGAACTGAGAACATGGTGTTGAATATTGTGTATATGATGTCTAAATTATGCAATGCAAGACACCGTATGCATGATATGAGCAGTATAACCGTGCCAAGTTAGAGCATACACCTCAGTGGGGGAATATGATTGGTCATCTGTCTCTGAATCCATCTCTGAGGAGCTATCGGGACCCAACAAGAGATCTGCTTCGACAGGTAGCACTGTCTGCTCTGAAGGCCTTCTTTTCACTTCAGATTTTTCCATCTCCCACCCAAATGGCTGATTCAAAGGAAGAGTAGTTTAATGTACAAACATTGTCGACAAATGGAAATGTAATGAAGAAAAGGATGGGCAAGATATCATTCAAATATATGATGCCTGGTTAAACAGGATGGCATTGCACATTTCACATATATTATGGCTGGCTAAAAGACATGAGAGTGCATAATTCCCATATATAATATAGAAACTAATCAGGTGGCATTACAAAACATGTCTAAACTAAGCAGATGACATGTATGATGTCAAAAGTAGGCACTGCAAGGCAACATATGCATGATATGACTAACATCATCATGCCAAGGTAGAGCAAACATCTTGGGGGGTAAATAGGAGTGGTCAGCGGCGTCCGAATCCGCCTCAGAACAGATATCTTCCTCTGGATTACAATCTGGAGAGGGGTGGGGAGGGTTTGCCATTGAACCCACCATGGAGCGATGTCTGCATGACATTGCATTGCCGCGCAAAACTTTTCTCTTTTTCTCCACATGTTCAGCATGACTGTGTACAATATCTGACATGCATACAAAAAATATGGTGAGATTATATAAGGAGATCATGCGGAAATTTAGAGTGATGGTAACAACCAGTGGATCGATGTTTTTCCGTTGAACCAAAATCTATACCTATACCTATACTAATTCTTGACTTCCTAAAAATTCCCACGTTAATCAGTAATTATGAACCGTTAATCTGGTGGGGCCGAATTATGACGGTGGAGATCAGCCTATTATTCTAGCTTGAAAGTTTGCTCAATTATGAAAAAAAAACAATCCAAGGTAATGTATATCTACTTTTAAAAGAAAAAACTCTATCTACACGTATACTCTAACTGTCTCCTTCCACAAAACAAAAAGAGGAAAATAAATGTAATCCATGAACTTTAAAGAAATTGACTAATTGTGCGTAGGATCTAAGCTAACAACACCTTTTCTTAGCCTCTGGATAATAATACCATACGGCAGCCCTCTCCTTATCTCCAATCTGTTAATAGTTTAAAAAACCAATCAATATTCAGTAAAAAAGGAGACCACCAATAATCTGTCATCCCCTTCAATCGACAAGGTAAAGGTCAGGAACCAATCTATCCTCTCGATGACCCCCTTCTCCTCCAGCAAAGGATTCTCCTCCATGCAAGAATTGCATCGAGATCCCTTATAGAAATAGAGAACCTCGCTGAGCTTTCTTCCCCGTCATGTTCCCTGCCACATGCCGCACACAGCACGCTGCCTCCGCCGCATCTTCTTGAGGTTCGATGTCGGTTTCTTTACCCAGATAACCTGGGCTGGCGGACAGGATATTGGTCACTGCCAACATCGAACTCTCCACGACCTGACGATCCCATCTATATATCCTGCAAATCTCTCACCTCGGGCTTCTTCACTTTTGCAACATCCATCTCAGGCAATTCGCAGTTTCCTCAATCTGTTGAAGGTGCCCTATTTTGTGTAACTTATCTGTGTGGGGTTCGTGCATGATCATCTTGAGCTCTAGACTGATGTTAGTTGGAGTTGAGGAGAGCTGTTTGTGCAGCTTAGTTCATGATCACGGTGATCAAGTTTCAGCTGGAGCACTGTGTGCTTTTCTAACAATATGAGATGCCAAAGCTTAGTTCAGTTTACGGTTTGTGTCTTTTGTCTTCATGTATGTGTTATTAATATATTATGATTACTGTAGCTAATGAAGGAGACTACGGATGTCCCAGGTCATGATGGAGATCAATGCTAGCCAAGAGATTAGGCATGTGGACGAGCTGCTGGATCTGCTAAAGGTCATTAACTCATTACTGACACCAAAACTGATGACGAAACAATGTAAGTAAACAGTCAACAGTTTTGCTACTTCCTTTAATATTTCCTAACATAATGAAACTTCACCTGGACATAAGAACATACCAGCCGAATTATATTTAGCAAACCCACCAGTTCACTAATTAATTAAGCATGTACATGTGTATAGCCTTACTTAGTTATAGAGGAATTAGGGAAGTGTGTTTGTTCAGTCAAGATGTAGCAGATTAGGTTAGGGGTGACACGGACAAGAAGAAACGGAGCTGGCCTCGGCCTGCTGCTGCTCATGGAGGAAGTGGACGACGAGTATGTGTATGTGGAGGAGGTGAAGGCGAAGAATGAGGAGTTCGGCGTGCTGGCTCTGGGAATCCCTCCAGCCAGAAGCACAAAGCCATGACCTAGAGTATGTTCACGCATGCTTATATCCAGCTAATGCATGCAAGCAAAACCTTTCAGCCAGTTTAGTTCCGCGAGAATAGATTGATTAGAAAGCACATTTATACAACCGAAAGAGAGGCTCTTAATCTCATGGTTCTTGAAATATATCCATAAAGCTTTACCTCAATGTCTCTTCTTCTACCAGTAAAAAATAGAAACCTAATCCTCTCTCTCTCTCCCTCTCTCTCTCTACACTGATTTGTTTTGACTTGGTTATTTTTTCTCTGTTTATAATTGAATCGACCGTTATTCTCCTAATATTTCAATTATTATTGTGTTGATTTTGTATGTATAAGATTATTATATTTGCATTTTCGGCAATACATAAACTCATAGGTGAGGATACTCTGGGCGATCACTGGAGTTGCCAGCGTCAATGCATCCATGTTTGTCAGAAAGAATTTGCAGACGTTTCGCATCACGCTCCAGATTCCAGACCCATGTGTCAAACCATAGTCCATATGTAAATAGAGAGATTAGACACACGCAGCAGTTTTGTGTTAATGATGGATGCATGGTTCATCAACTAAGCATACGCCCATGCATGTGGTTTCATAGGTAAGGTTCTCTATCGTTGATTGTTTATTATGACAAGATCCTTTTATGCTACTGATCCATTTAAGTACATACCTCCTTTGATCCTACCACTCCTCAATCTCCTACAATAAAGAGTTCAGTATCCATATGTCGCAGTACACACAAATTATGACTTACGCAGTGCGGCCAAGGACGAACAGACAACTTTGCCTTTGTGATGCAGGATGAAGTATGTGTTTGTAATTTGTTCTTTTAAATCGACCCTTAGTAAGTCTTATTTGTTTCTATCATAAACATTACATAAGTAGCAGCATTTGCATGATGAAAGTCCGTTGGTTTTAATTTGTTCAATCATTATGCATACCAATTCTGGACTACAAGTTTTTGGGTGCTTGCATTTGAACAATATTGTTGGCCAGCATGGCCGAACGTGTAATTTTGTCCATTGTGGATGCATGAGCTCGAGAATGCAAGGCACCCTTTCTGCCTCTACCAGGTTGCCAAGTAGATTTGAACTATGGCTTCGCGCTGGCATATATGGCTACAAAATTCTAAACCCACCAGGTTGGTCGTACATGGCGAGTACTACTTCACTTTGGGAGGACAATCCACCAAGTAAGTACATGAAAGAAATTAAATCACTATTATTGTTATCACCGGGAATATTTGTCAAGAGAGGAATAGCTGCGATATTATGGCAGCGATTAGAAGCGCCCTTGATCAATGGCGTCTAGCTGGCGTAAGTTGCTTAGAAAGATAGTGAACACTCTTTACCAGCTAATGTTCCAAAACAATGAATTTACTATCATTTAATATGTATGTAAACATGAAAGGAAAATTGTCATCTGAGAGTGTCAATATACTATCTACAATAAAAAAAGTCTACAATCTCCTTCACTACAGATTTTTGCCTTGAAGTTCGACGTAAGCTCTCCGTAAGTTATGATGTTCTCCTTTTTGCACTTTGTGTTGTTTATTCAAATATATATATTTTTATCACCAATTAGTTTACATCGATTCACTCACTTGAGTAAGATGCATTCTTTACCTACTTCTTTTGCTTTCAATTAACTGGAACGATATCAAGTGCAAATCATAATAGTATATGTTTGCATTTTTCTAAAATGATTTATTAAAAAGAGTAGAAAAAAGTAGGATTAGGGAAATAAATATTTTATTACACATAATATTTAATATAATACTCAATATATATCACAAAAATGATACTTTGGATACTCACATGGCCTTCATGATGTAACATTAACCACTAATTTCTATTGTAATGTGTAATAAAATAATATCCGAAGTCAAAGTTTTAGAAGTTCGATTGAAGGTAGGTGCAAAATGTTACTTATTATGATATGCATGGAGCATTTCATAAAAGACTACGACCGACTACTGTGTGAACATTTCTAGATAGTAACACTGCATGAATGTTCAAATCTATATATACATAAATAGACATAAGCAATGTATTCAACCACTCGACATGCTTCTCAAATGAGGCAAAAAATTATGCTTGATGTAACCAGCCATAAATTGAATGATTTGTGATTTATAACTCCATTTCTTCATACATTATAAAAATATGTCAGCATTTTATCTTATGATATATAGTAAATGCACGAGTTTAGTTTATAGAAAGTTGGCCATAACTGATTCATAGAAATACATTTCCTTACGAATTAGTTTTTGGATGTATGTCAGGTCTAAGGTGATATTTTGCAACTAGCCCGTGCGTTCGCACGGGTTCACGACTAGTAGCCCTAATGGATCGACGTGAATGTATAGTAATAAGTGATGCAACAAGTGTACAACCTCTTTGCCGTAGCCGTGTCGACCTCAGCATCATTGGGTAGGTCGTTGAAGCAGTTGAGGCAGAGGTGGCTGTCGGAGGTGTGGAGGAAGATCTGAGGAATCTGTAGACGACATCGAGGGCACTGCTCTGTTGTGATGGATCGTTCTGTCGTTGGAGCAGCTCCGGTGAGCCATAAGACATCAAGGCTGAAGCCGCACAAGACAGACATCGTCAATCTCAAGTGGGATTCTAATAGCATTTCCAATAGATGATGTAAAATGGATGTAAAATTAATATCACCAAAAACCACCTGACTACAACAGATGAGGTAAAAACTGTTGACTCTGAACTTAACTATTGAAACTGAAATTTACTGTGGAATCTGAATGCTACTGTCGAAACTGAATGCAATGGTAGCAGAGAGGCGCTTGACATGTAGTTTAGGGAGGGCCTGCAGTTCATCTTCAACCTGCACCCCCCTAAGCCGCCAGCCACCACCGGCCGAACTGCTGGCCCCAGCGCCGCCTCGCCGCCACGAAACAACTCGCCACCGCCGCCCCGGCCAGCCCTCTAGGCCCCCGCCCTCCCACCCTGAACCCTAAGATAGATAGTGGGGTACCTCTCCGACGAGCCCCCGTCCCCACTGCGGGTGGTTCTTCCTTAACTCCGGCGAGCCCCCCAACTGACCCAAAAGTCGATTCAGTCGACTGAAGTGTGGCTTAATCGAAGCAGAGCAGCAGCACGAGCGAGGGGCAGAGCAGCAGCAGCAGCAGATCTGGCTGGTATGGACGCCGCCGCCGAAGGGCCTCGCACTGGGGGAGAGCCGCCGTGGAGATGTCACCCGCGGCGGCGGCTTCATGGTAGCCGCTCCATGGGGGTGCGGGATGGAGCACCGTCGGCGCCGGGAGGTCGACTTAAGGAGAAGGTGCGATGCGATGAGTGTACAACCTCTTTGGTGGCGCCGAGTAGGCCTCGGCTTCGTCCGAGGAGTCGGTGAGGGTGCTGCGGTTCCGGTGGAGCAGGTTAAGGCGGCGCTATGGGGATGGAGCAGCCGCGATAGACGAGGCGATCGTCGGAGCAGTTCCTTGGAGGTGGAGGACGAGGCGGATAAACCGGCGGGACGGTGAGATGGATGACGGATCCTCATCCGGGGAGGTGGACGAGGGACGTCGAGCTGTTGCGGTGGACGACGTCGTCGGGGAAGAGGCTCCGGCTGGGCAGCGGTGATGTGGCGGATGGAGGAGGGTGGGGTTTCGTGGCTGGAGCAGAGAGGTTATGGCGGCCTGGGATTTCGAACGGCGAAAAGGGGGTGATGGGAGGGGGTGAAGCATGACTTAGGAACCCGCTTGTCCAAAGTGTAGGGTGTGTTACAAAAGTACCCCCCACCGATTTGAACTAGCGACGCTTTCGGCTCAGGGTTAGAAGGGGGATTTCGTGTGTCGGGATTTGGCAGCTGGAGGGAGTTTTCGCGCGCATTGTAATTTCGGGATAGCAAGGCGCGGGTTGTGAAGGCGCCAGTTTTGGGAGCACGATATCTAAATTTTCGGGATATAACAAGACGTGGGTTGAATTTCAGGGACAAGCCTAACGTGTCGTAATATTGTACTTGTACGTACCAAATCAATTCGCACTTCCCTCAACCAAAAAGAAAACGAAAAAAAATAAAACTATTCACACCACACAAAGAGCGAGTCTTGCCCCGTTTTACTATACAAATGCTATTCAAAGCTACTCCCTCCTTCCATCTATATAGGGCCTAATGCGTTCTTCGATGCTAACTTTGACCAAATATTAGAGCAATGATATATGACATGCAACTTACACAAAGCACACCGTTAAATTCATCTGTGAAAGGTTCTTTCAATGATATAATTTTCACATTGTGCATGTCATGTACTATTAATCTTGTCAATAGTCAAAGGCGGTCTTAAAAATCTCATTACGCCCTATGTAGATGGAAGGAGGGAGTATGAATCCATGTTATGTCCGATTAAATTTTTTCGGTTGCTGTATAATGCATGTAACCTACTCATACCAACATTTTAGTGCATTCCAAATGTCTATGCTACCGCTGCAATTCGAACTAAATTTGAATTCGTTTCTCTATTTCAATAAGAATCTACAATCATGATTGTTGCCAACTTCAACCATCAAAGTTTCCTTGCTATCCGCCAGATATAAATCAGACAACCTATAATGCAGGATGGCAGGCACACCATCATCAACAACTCTGTTTTTTTATAAGAGTAGAGATAAAATATTCACACATCCGTTATATATATTCACACATCCGTTGGTTTTAAACACTATGATAAATTCTTCAAATATCTGAATTCGCTTTTTATAATGAAGTATATATGATCTCTATTCGTCTTTTACACCCACACAACCCTCTTATCCCTCTCACCCTCCCTCAGCATTCTCTAGCTCCATCGCGCAAATTCGTGTTTTCACTTTAGGTCGTTCACCCACGGTGTGTGTAGGCCCCCAGCTCCTTCTTTACGGCACACATCGATCAATATGCCTCTCTAGCCAGGTGTGCCTAGCACAAACACAAGCTTCCCCTGTTCTCTTGTCACCGTCCATGCCTCACTCCCACCACTCTTTTCATCGTTCTCGTACTTGCTCACTCCTCCCCCTCGATATAGTATGCCTCTCGTACCACCTCCTACATGCATCCCTCTCTCTCTATCCTTCTCCTCGTGCCTCATTTGCTTCTAACACACACATGCATGTATACCGATCGATCTCCCAACATATACCTAGATCGACTTTAACTAACCCCCCCATCGATCGACGTACCTCACAAGTTATGTCTCTCCTTTCTCTTACAAAGGGCGATTGATCTTCCTATGTAGTTATGTCTGCTTACCACAGCCACATCGTCCCCCTCATCATTCGTGCATGCCTCCTGACTCGTCTCTCACACGCACGTGCACAGACAACAAGCAGCCATCTCCTCTCTTATTGATATTTCGGGCATGCCCCCCGTTTGTCTAGCAAGCCTATCCCACCATTTGTTAGAAGCAACTCCACTATCACCCCCTCCAACACTCTAGCTCTGTCTCTCTCCCAACCTTATTCATCTCCTGCACATATGCATGGATGCCGGTCGATCTCCCTTAATACATGAGGCAGATCGATCTCCACACATATACCAGCCATTGTACCTCTATAGTTAATTGGGCCTCCCTCTTCCCCCACCACACACCCATAGTCGAGCGCTGTAGGTAGGTATCCATGCCACAGAGACAAACTGCACATGTCCCACCTCACATTCCAGTAGGCCAGCCACTCTATATCTTTGACGTGGGCACACACAAATTCGATGGCACTCTTTATCGATCGCGCGCGCACACACACACACATCATCCCTCTCTTCGATTCTATAGACACCTCAAGCCGATGATACCTCCACTCTCTTCTCATGGATCGCCCCCTCTATATATATGTTATATCCAGGACTCTATTTCACACACATTGCATATGTTAAATTTTTTGATTGACCCCCCCCCCAAAAAAAAACTCTCAAGAACCCACACACTATATCTCTCTAGGTTTGTATCTCTCTCACACAACTCCACGTAGCTGTTGTACATATACAAGAAGAGAATAAGTGCACCGTGCACGTAATCACGCTTCGTGCCCAGCCACACCCGCGCAGGTACACGGTGGAGCTCATTTCTTTATGAAATGGCAGCCCACGTGCTAATTTGAACGCCTGTAGCGGTTGTTTACCTAGGGAGGTCGTGTACCACGCGTGCATGAAACAAAGTTCGACTTGACGCGTTGTCGCGTTATTTTTAAATAAAGTTATAGCGCTCAATGGCACGTACATAGAATATAAAATGATTTTTATGGAGGAAAAGGTAGTCCGCTCTTCAGAGTATCTCACACAAGGCTCCGGTGGCCTCTCTCTCTCTCACTGTTGGTCACTGATCCGGCAGCATCTCGTCCGCCGGGGGAAAGGGAGTGCGGTGGCCTATCTCTCTCACTATTGGTCACTGATCCGGCTGCATCCCGTCTGCAGGGGGAAAGTGAGTGCGGTGGCCTCTCTCTCTCTCTCAGCGTTGGTCATTGATTCGGCCGCATCCCGTTCGCCGACGGAAAGGAAGGATGTGCATCGTTTCTCTGTTCGACGGCGCCGAGGCAGCACATCCCGATCTGCGGTACACGCCGTTCTCTCTGACCAAGCTCCGGTGCGGCAGGGCCTATGCCACCTGCTCGCAGATTCCGCCCGCCGCCGCTCACCTAGTTACATCCCGACGACCTCCAGGTATCCCCTCCGGCCTTGCTCCACTACCCGTTTTCCCACGTCGCTGCATGTGGATCTTCCATAGCTCTTTGCCCAAAACATAGCTCGTCTGGTGTACTTTCCATATTGCATTCTCATCCTCATACCGTTTTAGACAAACACAACCGTGTTGTTATCTTCCCTTAGGACAAGGAATATGCTTCTTTTTTGTCGTCGCATGTGTCATCAACTGTTATTGGCCAGTTATTGTTTCCTTTCTACCTCTTTTTTGCAAACAGGGCTATTCATTTCACCTCGTTGCTATTGCGACCTTTTGGTGAACTGCACAAATCACTTTTTTCTTAAGAGTGTTTTGTGCAGTTGTACTGAAATGTCACACAGGCAATGTCTCTACATTTCAGTGCGACTACACAAAGGGAGATTGGTTTTGCTCTATCCTTCTCATCCAACTTCAAGGCTAATCTTCTCCAACTAGTTAGTCTTAAGAGAGACAGCAAAGGTGACCGGCTTCTATTTGTGTGTTTATTGTTTCATTAGCAGTCCTCTATTATCGTAATCACACTTGATATCTTTGGAACAGGGACGCTCAGCTCTATTTTAGTGGAACTGCACAAAATGATGGGAATGTTGCATGCTCCAGACAGCTACTTTTTTCCCCAACATGCCTTGTTGATTTAGACAGAGATGGGGGGACGTTGCTGCCAATGAAAGCATGGATCAATTTTAATTTAACACCTTCTCACAACTTTGTCTTCAGTTGTGATGTAATTATTAGCTCTGATCTGCTAATAATTGATATGCATTAGCAAGGAAGTTAGTTTTTTATTGTTTCCGAAAGAGCATCGATGGCAAGACACGCGAAACAAAAGCTGAAAGCTCACACCATTGTACAATTTGATGTCGCTGGAAAATTATTTGTATATTACATCAATTATGTAAACAAATGAGGGAAGCTTGATAGCATTGCCAGAAGCCTCTTCATCATCCGGGTCCATGTGCCATGCACGAAATTATACTCCTTCGTTCCTAAATATTTGTCTTTTTACAGATTTCAAACGGGCATATTTTAGAGTGTAGATTCACTCATTTTGCTTCGTATGTGTACTCCCTCCGTTCCTAAATATTCTATTCGTCTTATCAGAGATTTCAACATATTTTAGAAAGACAAATACTCCGGAGTATATTTAAGAACCAAGGTGGTAGTGCACAACCGCATGGGAGACTCAGCCCGGTCGTTGCGCCGCATTAATAGTGAGTAATGAGCAGTCAAATCATAAGCCCCACCTTTCCCACTGTAAGTTGCTCTGAAGAAGCAACCATCAATACGATCTTCTTTGAATCCTCTCATACTACTCCATTCGTCACTGTTTATACAGCACGCTTCAGAAAAAAGAAAAAAAAATCTGTGGGACCAAGGCGACTAGCGATCGGCCTGAAAAATAGCATTGGTAGTTATAGCACTATGTCTATTACTAGAGGGAATAATGCATACACACATGCATGCAGTGCTTCCACCCCGGGTACACACATGCATGCACTCCGTAGTAGTATAGTACATGGAGAGAAAATTGTGGACTTGATTGCGGTTACCACGCCCTAATTAATTGAGCATTAAACCAAACGCGTCTAAAGTCTCTCTGGTGGTGGAAATGCATTGAGAGAAATGCATCATAATGAAGCGTGCCCTGTAAACTGTGACGGAGGGTGGAGTAGTATGAAGGTGCAAAACCAAGTACGCGTACTAGTACTGCGCTTGGCTCTTCGCCCCTTCATGAAGTCGAACAATGATGGTACTCCGCATGTTGGGTACTGCAGTGTATGCCTCTGACAATCTGACACCGAATGGACTGATGCATGCCCACCAAGGGTAGGTTGCATTAGTCAAAAGGCGTAAGCGAGCTTCACCTTGTCCTGCAAGCTTCTCCTCATTCTGCGAGTTGACGGGACACACCAAAAAGTAGTGCTAGTTCATACTCCCTCCTTTCCGGTTAATATGGCTTAATCTTTTTTGTGGGTAAATGAGAGAGCTTTATTCATATATAAGCATTCTTAGGACGATCAGCCAAGACACTGGTCACTAGGAAGCCAAAAAAAGAAGTAGGAAGCGAGGTGTTTCATCAAGCCAGCTCTCGGCCACATTCAAAGTGCAGCAAGCACGGTTCGCACGAAGATGCGCCGCAAGGTTTGCTGACCTGTTTACATGCTGAATAACAAAAAAGAGGAAATATTACTGAGCGCTACTATTTGTAACATGATATGAGCCAGAATTAAGCGAGAATTGTGGCGAGTGTTCCATGCAATCAACTTCCATTATCACATGCGAGAACCCTCAAAGAGAACCAAATGTGTTGAAGATTGCTTTATCATATTTTAAAATTATAATAAGAGTGCAGACGCTCCTCCATACGGTTCCTAGTAGTATAGTGTAGTATGCTTATGGCAATCTGACACCAAATTAACTGTTGCACGTCCACCGCGTGAGCGAGGGAGAGCTTGCATTAGTCAAAAGTTTCTCCTTTTCCTGCAAGCCACCGCGCGCAAGCTTCTCCCATCCTGCAACCTTCTCCTCGTTCGGCAAGTTGACGGGACACAACAAAGTAATGCTAGTCCATGCTGCCTCCTCTCCGGTTAACATGGCTTAATTTCAAACGAGATAAATACACTGTCTGTAACTGTATATTTGTAAAAATACGGCCAGTGGACTTCATAATACGCTCATTGCGCTCAATATATATATCTTCCGGTGTTCATACGGTCACTAGCTCACCCTGACTGAGTACGTGTGTGCATGCATGCGCGTGTAGGTTGAGCACTTGAGCGTCACCGTGTGTGTTCCTCGTGCGCTCGGACATGCATGCATTAGGGTGTCGCGCGCGTTTTTGCGTCCATGTGTAGGTGTGACTGTTGCATACACGTAGGGGGAGTACGTGTAGGGGCCACTAAGGAGCACTCAAATCACACAGTAAGTTAGTCGGAAGAAGCAACCATCATTTCACTCTTGAATGACACGTACGCAATATAAAATGGTTGATATGGAGAGAAAAAGAAAACTACTATACTCCCTCCTTTCCGGTTTATAAGGCTCAATTCAAAATTCTCACCAACCACGGTAGATGGTGAGTGGTTTTGTAGTTTGCAAAAGCACCCAATTAATGCTCTTGTTTTCCTCAAAAAAGTATGTTTACCAATGCATTAATTGCAATGCATGCATGCATAAATTACATGCATTGGTCAATTTTCTCTTAGTACTTGCATGCAATGATTTAATGCACCTGTTCGCACACGAACACGTCACCGTGTACCCTCGACGCCGGGGGTGATGCACCGCAGCTCACGTCGAAGGAGACCCATCCGGAAGCGCGGTACGCAAGCAATCCAGCGGTCTCTCAATATTTCTTCTAAAGATTTTTCTAATGTATGCATCAACAACTAAGTCATGACCAAATCTGAAAACAGGTAAATTAATTGCTAGACATACCTCTTCAAATATGTTGGGAGAGCATGATGGTGGTGTGACTTGAAGAATATCTTGCTCCGCCTTCGGATAGCTCCCCAACGCCTTGTCATCATCTTTTTCTTGATTTGGTGCATCATTAGTTGCAAGATATTCGTCCACCAAAATTTCTTCGGCTACTTGTTCTTGTTCTTGAAGCTCACCAATTTCTATGGCATGAAACTCATAGGGCAGGAAGTAGGTTCCATTAACTTCAGAAAAATCAAGTATGACTGTCTTGCTATACTTTCCATGCCCTTTCTCAATAATGTTTGCCTCTTTGGAATTGATGGATTCGGAATATATATAACTTGATTCGGCTTTTTCAGCCGAAGCACTTTTAGTTTCTGAGTCATCATTCTTTTCACCGTTTATATCAATTGGCAAGGATTCTTTTCTTTGAGCTAATTCCCTATCAATTCTCTCTTGGCGAAGTACTTGCACCCTATCGCGCAAAGCTTTAACTCCCCTCTCAATTTCAGCCCTCTCTAGTGTAGTTTGCCCCCAATGCTTTTAGGATCTTTCGGCAATGGACTGTTAGTGTTGCCGAAATTTTGCAACTGTTTAGGGGGTGTATAATATGCCACGGTACTAGGTGGAGGTGTATGCACTTCTGTATAACGATATGCTCTCTCGCCAATTCTATCGATTGATGAATTTTCATCTTCTTGCAAAACTCTAGCCTTTATTGCAACATAATCAGGAAACAACCCCTTTTCATATTGTTCAAGGCAAAGAGCACTAATCCTCTTGTTTTGTGCCAAGCTATTTTTTTAATGCAGCCACAACCGCTTCTGGAAGAGATTGCTCCGCAATACTTTTAGATTCTTTCGGCAATGATTCGCGAGTATTGCCGAAATTCTCAAATTGCGTAGAGTATGCATTATATGCTACAGTATTTGATGACGGCACATGTGTTCCTGTAAAATTTTCACTTATTCGGCTATGACCATGAAGATGCGGGGCCGAATTATGAACATCTACAGTTGCATACAGTGCTGAAAAATTACTAACATGAGGTGTAGCATATGATGGTTGAGGGTAAGTGGCCAAATAACTAGTAGTAACATGGCCAATTCCCTTATCCACCGGCACGTTTGGATTAACATACTGTAAGTTATTTGCCGATGAATAAAAACTTGAAACACTTTCTTGCATACCATTGGAAGTTCCTACATAGTGTGTCTCAACTTGATTAACCAAACTCATCATGTTATTCATCGGCATATAAATTTTTGGGGGTGCCGATGCATGGGAGTTGGGATACATATGTTGCATGTTGCTAAAATTATATGAAGTAGAATCATGGAGATTTTGTTGCATCGGCCCTTGCGCATAATTAGATGCATGATTGATAAAGCTAGGTCTAGCCGATACATTATGCTCATTAGATGATCTACCAACAACATACGCATTATTTGCATCTACATATGTGAATTCGGTATTCATATTACCTTTGTAGATTGCAAACCCTAGATGACGATCTCTTTGTAGCAAGAACGGGCCAGAGACCGTTCAAAGCTTCGTCCCCAGCGGAGTCGCCAAAAAGTGTGTTCGCACACGAACATGTCACCGTGTACCCTCGACACCGGGGGTGATGCACCGCAGCTCACGTCGAAGGAGACCCGTCCGGAAGCGCGGTACGCAAGCAATCCGGCGGGCACTTTTGAGGACCTGAAACCCCACATGCCCGGGAGGGACCCCGTCAGGGCGCGCGGCGGCTATGGGCTGCCCTAGGTCGACCTGATTGCCCCTAGGGCCTCGAGGTTCGTCGCCCTGCAAAAGGAAGAACGAACGAAGAATGAGGAAGAAGAAGAACAAGGGAGGGAAATAAAGGTAAAGGTAAAAGATGATAGATTGATTTGTTCGATTGTGTGTTGTTCAATCGGCCGTCACCTCTCATCTATTTATGAGGCGGCTGGACTTTCCGTACAAGAAAAGGACTAAAACTTCCGTCCAAAACATCAAAAACCCTAACCTAACTCGGACACGAATCTTTGGTAATTTCCAGATCAATCTCGGTCTCACCGATTGGTTTGCTTCGGTCCCACCGAGTGAACGTGGCCAACTCTCTATAACTTTCTGTAATTTCCGGATCAATCTCGGTCTTACCGATTAGTTTGCTTCGGTCCTACCGAGTCAACATTGCCAACTCTCTTGTAAATTTTCGGACCAACTCGGTCTCACCGATCAAATCAACTCGGTCGGTAAGAAATGACTCTGCAGCTTCTGTTTCTGACCTTGTTTTGCCTTCACAAGTTGCATACAACCTCGGATTAAGATGATTTTTATATAAAAATCCACCGTTTCGACGAGACGCGTAACTTTGATGTTCATCATTTTTCCATATAAGGACATCTTAATTGGTTTTCAAGCCATTCTTTAATCTGGTGTCAACATGAGCATCTCTGAAGTTGTCATAACTTTTGCATCCGAACTCCGTTTTAGACCATCTTCATATTCATCTTGATCTTCTCGGAGAGAGCCATCTCATAGTGACTTTCAATAGTAAGTTTGAATTACTCTTGACATAGCTTTAAGCCACTCTTTATAAATGTGCCACTTTTGAGCGTCAACAGCACCTTGGAATCTGAACATGTGATGGAAAACAACCAAATTAAGCCTTATGAAATGGAAAAACTAAAATTTTGAGATAAGCCCTATATACCGGAAAGGAGGGAGTATATACACTAGCAGGGTGCGTGTGAGAGACGGGTCAGGAGGTGAATGACACATGGCCCCAGGGGGTGGCTGGCCCACCTATCATACAGCCAAAGGCAGGTGAAGTAGAGGGCCGAGGAGTAGTACGAAATCCTACGCACCTACGCACGCTAACCAAGGGCTGAGTGATCACTCGAATCGCAAGATCAGTTGAGTATAAGCTACGCTAGACCCATGGAGGCGATGAGCGCGAGATTCAGTTGGCTGTGCCAGATGGTCCACGACGCCGGCCTACGGCCCAGTAGGTAGTATTGCTTGAGGCCGCCAAGGCGAGGGGCCGCTTGGACGACAGCTTCGCATCCTTGTTCGATGAGGTCCTCGTCGGTTTCCTCGACAAGTTCACTGTCTTCAAGAAGCTTGCGGACGACTTTGACGTAAGCCTCCAGCCGACGTGCCCAGGCTCTGCGATGCCCGCCACCCTCAACGTCCACTATGGTAACAACCTCTTGGATGCATTGGTGGCCCTGCGACTGCCCGCCGTCCCACCGGAGAATGTCCACCTCGAGGTCACGCTCGCCGCGCAGCGCCTGGCGCAGCAAGACACCATCGACATAATCACCCACCTCTACGCGCAAATCTTCCACAAGGACTAGTACATGCAAGAGGAGGACGATAGGACGCTGGCCTTCTTGGAGCGCAGGGCAACCTTGGACGGAACTGTTCAGAAGCACGTTGAGCTCGCCGCCAATGCCGCTGCTCCTCACACGTCGGTTGGTGACCCGGCGCACTAGGGTGTGAGGATGTCATTGAACGTTGATGGATCCGTATGTATTTTTATCCTTCCGTCAAATCCATGTAGTAGTATATGATACTACAGTAATTATCTTACCTTTCGCATCAACTTCATAATTTTCGTACGTACTCCATGCATGAACGGCGCCAGAAGCAAACTTCTCATTACTCTAGGCAAAATCGTTATTTTCTATCTATACATCGCGCCATGTAGCAGAACCAAATTTTACAAGTTACGAGTTCAAAAGGAAATGCCTGCCGTGTTCGCGTCGCACCCCCACACGGTTGGTCCGGCACGCCGCTCAAGCGGGAATGTGTGCGGTGTTGCATTTTCACTTACAAGTGGGACCGCAGTTGAGCAAACCGACTATCGGCAAACCCCCACCCAGCCCACCGCGCGATGGTTGTGAAAAGAGGATAGGAGGGAGAAGAGATGGTTGTAGCATGGACTCCAAGAAAATTGGTGTCGGATGGGACTCGTGTGGGTGTCCTGTGCCGTACTGCTAGACGTGAATGCTAGTTATGGCCCATGCCACCCCACTATATCGAACCTATATCGAGGTACGTAGAACAAATTTCCTGCAGTCCGTGCTCAGCCCTCCTCTATCTCTCTTCTCAGCCAGCCAGCGGACGCGCGGAGCCCATCGTCTTTTTGCTCACATGCGGCCCCACATGTCAGTGAAAACGCAAGAGGACCCACTGAACCTGCACATCTTTCACCTCGACGTGCTGGTGATGAAAAACAAATCCAATAAAGATCTTCGGTGGCCGCTTTTGGAGTTACTCAAGAGTAGTAAGATTCTATTTACAGTTTAACCCAAGATGCACATCTCGTGGCTTCAACTACCACTCTATTTTCTTTCATGACACGACCTGGATGCTGGATGTCCCACGTGTCGGCAAAAGGAGGAAGAACCCGACCAAATCTTCGGTTCTGCTCTCGGATTAGACTAGTTGTGCTAACTTAAAAAATTTATTATGTACTCCCTCCATTCCAAAATACTTGACTTCCATTTGTTAAAAAATGGATGTACCTATATACTAAGCATGTCTAGATACATATATATTTTGACAAATAGAAGGCATGTAGTATTGTGCAACGGAGGGAGTAGAATGGATGCAAGTTTTTGTATTGGGAAGAAGAGTACATCCATATATTGATAGAGCGCAATTTAGTAGATGTTCTATCACTTTTAGCTAGTATAGAATAGAGGCTAGATGAGGGAGTCCTGGATTAGGGGGTGTTCGGATAGCCGGACTATACCTTCAGTCGGACTCCTGGACTATGAAGATACAAGATTGAAGACTCCGTCCCATGTTCGGAAGGGACTTTCCTTGGCGTGGAAGGCAAGCTTGGCGATACGGATATGTAGATCTCCTACCATTGTAACCGACTCTATGTAACTCTAACCCTATCCGGTGTCTATATAAACCGGAGGGTTTTAGTCCGTAGGACAACATACACATCAACAATCATACCATAGGCTAGCTTCTAGGGTTTAGCCTCTCCGATCTCGTGGTAGATCTACTCTTGTACTACCCATATCATCAATATTAATCAAGCAGGACGTAGGGTTTTACCTCCATCGAGAGGGCCCGAACCTGGGTAAAACTTCGTGTCCCTTGCCTCCTGTTATCATCCGGCCTAGACGCACAGTTCTGGACCCCCTACTCGAGATCTGCCGGTTTTGACACCGACATTGGTGCTTTCATTGAGAGTTCCTCTTTGTCGTCGCTGTCAGGCTTGATGGCTCCTACGATCATCAATAGCGATGCAGTCCAGGATGAGACCTTCCTCCCCGGATAGATCTTCGTCTTCGGCGGCTTCGCACTACAGGCCGATTCGCTCGGCCGTCTGGAGCAGATCGAAAGCTACGCCCCTGGCCTTCAGGTCAGATTTGGAAGTTTAAACTACATGGCTGACATCCGCGGGGACTTGATCTTCGACGGATTCGAGCCACTGCCGAGCGCGCCGCACTGTCACGACGAGCATGATCTAGCTCTGCCGCCGAACAGTGCCCTGGAGGCCGCACCCGCATCGGTTCCGACCCTTAATTCGGAACCAACTGCGCCGATCGAGGATGGGCGGTTGGACGCCCCCCCGTGGGCTGTGACCCCAACGGCGATTGAGCCGAACACCAGCCCCGCACTTCGCGAGACTCGTGACTCCAAGGAGCCGGACTCCTCTCCAGACCCCGAACCCTCCGCGCCCCTGCCGATCGAATCCGATTGGGCGCCGATCATGGAGTTTACTGCCGCGAACGTCTTCCAGCACTCGCCTTTGGGTGATATTCTGAAGACACTAAAGTCTCTCTCTTTATCAGGAGAGCCTGGGCCGAACTACGGTCAGCAAGGTTGGGGTACGGACGATGAAGAAATTCAAAGCCCACCCACCACCCACTTTTTATCCACTTTCGACAATTTAACCGACATGCTCGACCTCGACTCCGAAGACATCGACGGTATGGACGCCGATGAAGGAGACGATGAAGAACCAGCGCCTATTGGGCCCTGGAACGCCACCTCGTCATATGACGTATACATGGTGGACGCACCAAAAGATGACGACGAGGAGCGGAAGGACGCACCGAAGGCTTGTTCCCTCGAAAAGCAGTCAAAGCGGCGACGCAAGCGCCGCCCCAAATCCCGCCTCGACAGAAATAGCGATCACACAGACCCAGCGCTGGAGCAGGGCGAACCGCTGCCGCACAACGGCAATCCGGATAATCAAACCGAACAAACAAATCCTATCAAGGATAATGGTCCGGACGATATAACGCCGGACAGGTACCCGGAGCAGCAGACTGCCCGTAAAAGGCTTGTTGCCACCGCGAGGAATCTGAAAAAACGGAAGCAAAGGCTCAAGGCCACGCAAGACACACTCCAAATCAGATGGAGTAAAATACTCAACACAACAGCAAGGTACGGCGACAATCGCCCCTACAAGAGCTACCCAAAGCGGAAGCTGCTACCCGAATTCGATGAGGAGGCCTCAGACCCCCCACAACCAAATATCAAAGCAGCCACCTGGTCGGATAGATGACCCCTCTACCAACACAGAGCGGCATACAACGCCGCTCACCATACAACACGCAACCAATGCGAGGGCTCGCACCCAAAGGACGGTGCAACAAGATCCATCTATGGACCACGCAAGCGCGCCCCAGCATACAATGCAACACAACAAACATCCGAACAACGCGGTACACCCAGCTACAGGGGTGCCGCACACCCCCTATGTTTCACCGATGAGGTGCTGGACCACGAATTTCCAGAGGGATTCAAGCCCGTAAACATAGAGGCATACGACGGAACAACAGACCCTGGGGTCTGGATTGAGGACTACATCCTTCATATCCATATGGCTCGAGGAGATGATCTCCACGCCATCAAGTACCTACCCCTCAAGCTCAAAGGGCCAGCTCGTCACTGGCTCAAAGGCCTCCCCGAAAGCTCCATTGGAAGTTGGGAAGAGCTCGAAGACGCCTTTCGGGCAAATTTTCAAGGGACTTATGTCCGACCTCCGGATGCGGACGATTTGAGTCATATAACTCAACAGCCCGGAGAGTCAGCCCGAAAGCTTTGGAACAGGTTTCTTACTAAAAAGAACCAGATTGTCGACTGTCCGGACGCCGAAGCCTTAGCAGCTTTCAAGCATAGCGTCCGTGACGAATGGCTCGCCAGACACCTCGGCCAAAATAAGCCGAGAACGATGGCCGCATTAACAAACCTCATGACCCGCTTTTGCGCGGGGGAGGACAGCTGGCTAGCCAGATGCAGCACCAGCGACCCCAGTACATCTGAAGTTAGAGATGGAAATGAGAAATCACGGCGCAACAGCAATAACAAACGCTGGAATAAAGAAGACAGCACGAAGGGCACGGCAGTAAATGCCGGATTCAAAAGCTCTCGGCCAGGCCAAAAGCCGCCCCCTAAAGGCACCAGGGACGAACTGTCCAGCCTCAATAAAATTCTGGACCAAGTATGTCAGATTCATAGTACCCCTGGTAAACCTGCTAATCATACCCACAGAGAATGTTGGGTCTTCAAGCAGTCCGGCAAGCTCAACGCCGTACACAAGGGGGATGATACACCAAGTGAAGACGAGGACGAGCCCCCCAAGCAAGACACGGGGGAACAAAAGCAATTTCCACCAGAAGTCAAAACAGTAAACGTGTTACACGTAATCAAGGGAAAAACAATGCGGCACTCCCAGGAAAGTATACCCAAGTGCCTATCACCACGAAGTCCTGCCACTGGTCATCTCAACCGATCATTTTCGACCATCGCGATTACTCAGCAAGTATCCGACACGCAGGATGGGCTGCCCTGGTATTAGACCCAGTAATTGGCGGATATCACTTCACAAGGTCTTGATGGACGGCGGCAGTAGCCTAAACCTAATATATCAGGATACAATCCGCGGGATGGGGCTAGACCCAACACAAATTCGCCATAGCAATACTACCTTTAAAGGAGTAACGCCAGGCCCAGGGGCTCGTTGTACGGGCTCCCTCCTACTACAAGTTACATTCGGCTCCCCCGATAACTTCCGTCGCGAGCATTTAACTTTCCACATCGCTCCGTTTCAAAGTGGCTATCAAGCACTGCTCGGACGCGAAGCTTTCGCTCGCTTTAATGCAATACCACACTACGCCTCCCTCACACTCAAGATGCCCGGTCCACGTGGCATCATTACAGTGCACGGAAATATCAAGCGATCTCTGCGCGCCGAAGAGAGTGAGGCTGCCTTGGCCGCCGCACACTAAAGGCGCCCGGACAAACGAAAGCATCCAATAGGTCGTCAAGACCTCAGATACAACTAATCAAGTCCGGCGCCGCTATTTATACGGAAATAAGTGGTCACACCCCTATTTGTCAATACAAGGGGCTCAACGCGCGCAGACAAGTGGCAATTTCTTATCATCTTGAATTATACATGGTTTCTTTAAAAACTATCCTTTTGCACGACAACTTTTTCACTTAACTTCCTCTCTTTTACAGACGATCATCGTGCTACACCCGTCCAGGATACGGCACAACGGAGACACAGGCGCAGACGTGCAGCAGGGACCCGCTCCAAGGATTCTTTTTAGATTAAGACCCTGCGTAAACCTTTTTTACTGTCTCTTGTTGATACATATCCACCGTTGAGAAGGATGCTGACGTCTTGGCATGTGGCCACGCCAGAACAATGCACGTACCTGGACACACGGGGCTTCTTACAAAGGCCACTATTTAGGCCCGGTTTATACCACAAAGACCGAATACCTTAGGGAGTGTTCGGCGTCGCGAGTTTGGCCCTATATGCATCAGCTCCGAATCATTGTCTTTGGTCAAATGTTGGGTTTGCCCGGCTCCTGTGTTTTGGTGCCTTACGTTCCGCCTTGCCGGCTAAGGTAGCACCAGGAGAACTACTGCGATTGTGCCCTGGTTCATCCGGACGAGCACCTCAGTAGAGAAAGCCGAAAACTGACTGTCATGATATAGCGTGAGACTGGTCAACCACTCGATGACCTGTGGGAATGTTAGAATTCCTCCGCCTTAACGAAGGGCCGTTTCCCGGCCAGGCATGTACGCACCCCGAGATCGGGAGAGTGCGGAGCCACCAGGGGCTATCTAGTAGCCCCACTGTCAAACTCCTATGGCTAAGTGAAAGTGCTAAAGCATTATAGTCCGGTTGCCTCGCTCGCTCCGCTATCACCTCCTTAATAGGACCAAGACGTTGGGTTAAGTGTGAATGCGTGTTTTTGCGAGCACCTCCGCATTATATGCGTGAGGGTTGAAGCCGACGGCTGCAATCTTTCAGGTTATACACATGTATACATAAACGGCCGCCCAGGAGGCATCATATTACTTTCAGGCAAAAGTATAAAAATAGCCTTATAAAAATTTATAAAAGCATTTCGCTTACAATGAGATTACATATCACTCAAACATAATATTTTTTGAGCACTGGGTCTCTATCAAACGGGCACCCTCAAGAACTTCTTCAAAGTAGTGCTCGGCAGCCTTTCGACCTATAGCCGAATCCCGCGTTGCAACATTGGTAGCATCCATCTCCGCCCAATATGCCTTAACACGGGCAAAGGCCATCCGTGCGCCCTCTATGCACGCCGACCTCCTCATCGCATTAATGCGCGGCACCACATCAAGGACCTGCTGCACCAAGCTGAAATAGCTGTTCGGTTTTGACCTTCCCGGCCATAGCTGATCCACAACAGACCTCATAGAGAGTCCGGACAACCTATTTAGTTCGGCCCATTCGGCTAATTGGTCAGTCAATGAAAGTGGACGCTCGGGAGAATGGAATTGTCTCCAAAACAGCTGGTCTACTCCACGGTCCGTCTGACCCTGGAAGTACTTGGCCGCATCGGCAGCGCTCGCCGCCAAATCCATATACACATCCTCCGAACTCCACAGCCGATCCAGAGGGGCATACCGTGGATCTCCGAATTTCCTCCGCAACATAAAGGATTTCCCAGCTACAATATCCCCGGCTTCCCGCAGCTCCTCCTTCTTTGCCCTCATAGCAGAGCGGAGATCCTTTTTCGTCGCAGCAGCCTTCTCAAGGTCCGATGCCTTCGCTTGGTTTTCCTTTTCAAGAACCCGGCAACGGTCGGCGGCGGCTTTTAATTCTATAGCCATCTTGGCCATCTTGTCTCGGGTCTCGCCATGCGCGGCCTTCTCGGCTTGCAACTCTTCGGCCGCCTTCACAGCAGCCGCATTACCCAACCTCGCTTGTTCCTTGGCTCGGGCAAGTTCTGCCCGCAAGGCTTCAACAGTGGCAGCTCCATCTGCAGTCACAACATATTAAAGATACTGGCATCATGCTGCTCTTCCTATGTGGCATTTACCAGATATTCACACTTACCCTGTGCCTCGTCAAGCCTTTTGTTAACAAGCTCGATGTCGGCGTCTGCCGCATCCAACTGCCGCTCTAAATGGGCAAACTCGCTAGTCCGGCTAGCCACCGGAGCTTCCATCACCTGCACATAGAGGCAGTATGGTTATTTCCTGGGAATATGATCCTCTGTTCGTCGTCGTTTCCGACGACAACCAGAGTCTCAGGGGCTACTATCTACACAGGGCACACCTAGCATGTGCAGGATTATCATACATTCTTTTACGTACCTCAAAGCCTGTCAGTAGACTCATAAAAGCTTCATGCAATCCGCTTTCGGCGGACGATATTCTCTCCATCACCGTATTCATCATCACACGGTGTTCATCTGAGATGGCCGCTCGCCCCACCAACTCCCTCAGAACATCCGATCGCACACTAGACGGTGCCGGACTCTTTTTCTGCTCTCTTCGGGAGCCGGACACTGGGAGCTTCGGGGGTCAATGGGATTATCTTCTGGCCTCACCGGACTCGGAGAGGCCCTCCGCGACGACACTTCAGGGTCGCCCGCTTCTGGAGCGGAGGAATCCGGAGGAGGCGTTTCGCTCTCCATCATCTCTGGAAGAAGATCCCCGAAGATGAGCTCATTTGAGAGGGGCTAAGGCCCGAACTGCAAAAATATATGCGGTGGTTATTTCCTCAGAAGAAAAAGATGGCATATCTGTACTATTAAAAGTATTTCGGGTCACTTACGACTCGAGGGAGAATTGATCCCCCCACGGACTTTGTGCGGCAACAGCGCCCCCAAGGTAGGACCCTCTGTGGGAGACTTCTTCTCCCGTTTGGAAGCTTCGGCTTCCGAATCCCCGGGTGCAATCCTTTTCCTCTTCTGGTCGCCTTCCCTCATGGAGACGCTCGCTCCCTCGGCTAGAATGGGCAGCGTTGGGGGCCGGCGTCCGCCCGCATTATCCCCCACAGTATCTTCCTTCAAGGGCTCCGGGCAAGGTGTGGTCTGGAGCATCTTTTCCAATACCGGATTTTCCAAACCCTCAGGGAGGGGGGCCGAACACGGAATCAACTTCGCCTTTGTTAGCCAGTCCTGGTCAAAAAGCGAACTCTCAGAAATAACTTCGTAACGAAGTAGAGAGAGTATGTTTGGCCGGAAGATGCTTTACCTGTTCGGCGGTGCGGTTACTACTTAGGCCCACGTCCTTGGTGATTTCCGGACACTCCACCTGCGGTCCGAAGAATGACTTGTACATCTCCTCGTGCGTCAGGCCGAGAAAATTCTGAACGGCACGCGGTCCCTCGGGATTGAACTCCCACAGGCGAAGAGGCCAGCGTTTGCAAGGCTGGACTTGACGAACCAGCATAACCTGTGTTACCGCAACCAAACTGAAATCTCCATTGAAGAGACCTCGAATGCGGCCTTGCAGTATAGGCACGTCCTTGACTGGACCCCAGCTCAGACCTCTGTTGATCCATGACATCAGCTGTGGTGGAGGGCCCGAGTGGAAAGCAGGGGGGCGCCCACTTGGCACTTCTAGGAGCCGTGATGTAGAACCACTCCTGTTGCCACAATTCAGACACCTCTGGGATGGAACCTTTGGGCCACGGAGCTCCCGTCATCTTGCATATTGAGGCACCTCCACACGCTGCATGTTGCCTCTCGACCATCTTCGGCTTCACTTCAAAGGTCTTGAGCCATAGGCCAACGTGAGGGGTGACCTGAAGGAAGGCCTCACACACGACAATAAATGTCGTGATATGAAGAAAGGAGTCCGGAGCTAGATCATGAAAATCTAGCCTGTAGTAAAACATCAAACCCCTGACGAAAGGATCTAGGGTAAGGCCTAGACCTCGGAGGAAGTGGGAAACGAACACGACGTTCTCGTTAGGTTCGGGGGTGGGCACGGCCTGCCCTCGGGGAGGCAGCCGATGCGAAATCTCGGCGGTCAGATATCTGGCCTCCCTCAACTTCTTGATGTCTTCTTCCGTGACAGAGGAAGGCATCCATCGACCTTGAAGGCTAGATCCGGACATGACTGGAGGTTCGGAGCACCTGACCTGAACTTCGGGCGTTTGAGCTTGAGGTGGGGGAAGGATTAGATTGAGCACGTGAGGGAAAAATAAAAGCCTTGTCCCCTTTATAAAGAGGGTGAATATCAAGCGTCCTCTCCGTGTCCGCTTGGACTTGCCTATAATCTAGGAGTCCTAGAAGCGGTTGGGTTACCCATGCCCATATTGATGAGAATCCCGGGATAAGGGGACACAATCTCTGCTTTAACAAAACATGCCAAGGAAACCGCCTCGCATAATGCGCTGAGGTGGGATAATGGAACGACTCGGATAAAGGCTTGGTCGTGGTGTGTACGCTACGAAATACGTCAGCTGATTAGATTGGTGTAAATATTTGTCGGTGTACAAAAAGAGGGGTACACTTTTTGTACCCCTATAACTGTGCGCGGGCAGTCTGAGCCACGGGCACCACCACACCGAGCAACGCAAGGGAGGTGAGCCAAGGTAAGGCCGAAGCTCAGGAGAAGCAGAACGACGCCAAGACCAAGACCACAAAGAGCAAAGGGGATGAAGCGGACCCCCCCGGCAAGATCCTTGCCGGGAGGCGGTTTTAGCAAACCCGGCAAGACCCTTGCCATGGCAGCTCACCCCACACCTACGGAGTGAGTCACCCTTGAGTCCACTGCCCCCATGGGGCAAGGATTCGGGAGACATCCCCGTGGTGGCATGCAGATCTTTGTGAAGACATTCAAGATCAGATACACCCTTTAGAAGATGATGATCCTTGGCGGGATCCCAGCCAAGGAGGACCACAAGGCCCCTGGCAAGAGCCTTGCCGGGGATGACAGCAGGCGCCACGGTAAGACCCTTGTCGGGGCCCCGGCAAGGCCCTTGCCAAGAACACCCGTAGGGCCACCATCAGGCCCATGCCAGTCAAACCTCCACCATCATTCGCATGCAGCTGCCGACCCAACCAGCTGGGCAGGCACCTGCGTGGCGGCATGCGGATCTTCGTGGAGACCCACCACTGCGCCACCTCAGCTGCCTGCCTGCCTACATGGCACCGCGGGCGCCGTTGGCCAGGGTGCATGTCGACACGAGAGGGAGCGGCGACGGAAGAGACAGGACTCTCCCCCGTCCCCGATAAAGCAAGGACACCTGGGCAAGACGCATTAAATGCGCCTTGTCATGTAATGTGAGGGATAACCTCACATCACTATACCCTTTCCACCTCCGGTGTGCCACTGTGGCAACCCCTTTCCTATAAAAGGAGGCCCGAGGCGACCAGGAGGAGGATTCGGCTTTTTGGAGCTCCTCACACCCCATAGGTAGCTCAAGAACACAGATATACAGTCCACCAAAGCAGGAGTAGGGTTTTACGCATCCTCGCGGCCCAAACCTGGATAAACAAACCGTGTGCTATCTGTTTGATCCGCTCTTCTCACGACCCCGCGCCCCGCAACCGTAGTAGGGATTCTTGTGATCCCATAGGTGTCGTTCCCACCGACAATATTATTCTCTCTATGGCAATATGTGGAAACTTATTTTACAGAGCCGGACACTATCTTTGTGTTCAAAATCTTCTACGAAGTACTTGGAGGAGGAACCTGCCTTGCAATGCCGAAGACAATCTGTGCACCGAACTCGTCATCATTGAAGCCTGGTTTAGGGGCTACTGAGGGAGTCCTGGATTAGGGGGTGTTCAGATAGCCGGACTATATCTTCAGCCGGACTCGTGGACTATGAAGATACAAGATTGAAGACTCTGTCCCGTGTCCGGAAGGGACTTTCCTTGGCGTGGAAGGCAAGCTTGGCGATACGGATATGTAGATCTCCTACCATTGTAACTGACTCTATGTAACCCTAACCCTATCCGGTGTCTATATAAACCGGAGGGTTTTAGTCCGTAGGACAACATACACATCAACAATCATACCATAGGCTAGCTTCTAGGGTTTAGCCTCTCCGATCTCGTGGTAGATCTACTCTTGTACTACCCATATCATCAATATTAATCAAGCAGGACATAGGGTTTTACCTCCATCGAGAGGGCCCAAACCTAGGTAAAACTTCGTGTCCCTTGCCTCCTGTTACCATCCGGCCTAGACGCACAGTTCAGGACCCCCTACCCGAGATCCGCCGGTTTTGACACCGACACTAGACATGAGACTAGATGCGAGGAAGCAACGTCTACTTCTTTACACTCGAAGAAGAAAGAAGCATGCAAGATCAAGCCTCCAAAGATCAACAATGAATGCATTGAGAAGGCACTAATCCAACTTACTACAGGAGTAGTCAAAATTATCGTTGTAGTTCGTGCAAAACGGATGTCCGTTTGGGGTCATGCATTGGAGTTGGCCTTACAAGTGGGACTGCAGTTAAGGAAACCGACTATCGGCAAACCCCCACCTCGCCCGCCGCGCGATGGCTGAAGTTAGAGAAACGACGAGGTTGAAGAGATTGCTCTCGCATGGACTCCAAGAAATAATATGGTGTTAGATGGATGTCGTGGTGGTGGCGTGTGCCGTACTCCTGGACGTGAATGCTTGTTCTGGCCTATGCCACCCTACTACTCCTACTTACTCCTACTATATACTATACTACTAGTATATCGAGGATTCGAGGTGCTGGTTACGTACAACGAACACATTAACATATGGCTACAGTAAAAACACCCGCCCGACGTGCGAAGCATGTGAAGCTAGTACAAATAGTGTACTACTATTGTTGATTGGCCTCATCCGATAACCTGTTGCAATGCACATACAATTATGTATTCGGAAAATATTTTTTTGCCTCGTCGCACCACTCACTCAGAGAAGCGACTCGAAAGCCATTCATAAATTTAGTAAGTTTATCACAGGCATATCATTTTATTACATAGTACAACAGGTCATCAACCCACATCGAGAATGAGGATACATTATAAATACTAAAGTTTTCACCACACAACAAATAACAAGCCATGAAATGAACTTCAACTCAACCATTCCGCGGCGTTGGAAACGCTCTCTTTGAACTACAAGTGATTCTCTGGGACGGGCTAGCCGTTGTCGATCTGGAGACCAACGCAGGATTGATCATCCAGGCTGAAGCGGCCTACTATATCAGTACCAGGGTAGGGAACCACCCAAATGTCCGAGGTATAGACACAGTTGCTTCTCATAAATGTGTCAACAGCAGTTGGATCGCCTTTCACCATCATCGGATAGTTTTGTCCAAGGAAGAGCGAGTTTTCTCCAAGACTATCAATTCTGTGCTAGCGAGACGGAGTTGGCGCTAGCACCCTAGTATCCATCCCGAATACCATGCAACGGGAGTTGGAATAGGTCCGGAGAGTGCGACCATGGGAGACTACACCTGCTTCCTTAGCAGTAACATCATCAGTGGGCTGTATACACACAAGAAGGGGTGATCGATCGGAATTAGGTGCAGGCGCCATAGAGTATATCGGCGTTGCTCGTCCTCATGCTCGTGATCATCACCATCGTCATCTCCCCCTTGGTTATAAAAATCTTCAAGTATAGGTGGTGGGATGTTCACAGGACCTTGGAAACACGAGAAGAAGGTTAATTAGTAAAGGGAAACTTGCTAACCCGCATGCATGTGGATGAAACAATTATAATTACGGTGGAAGACAAACGTACCGAAACAATGAGGATGCCATGCAAAAAATAGTGCCATGAGTGGTGGCAGCAAACACAAGGCCCTCGTATAATTGCATCACAGTACTCATCCGTGTACAGAAACTGATTTTTGAGGAATATCCATCGAGTGAAACCATCAAGGACGGCAACAAGCTTGTCGAAGATAGCAACAACATCATAGTTTTTGTAATTCCAAGAGCGGTTGGGAACTCGACAAATTGCTATCTTCCGTAGACGACAGTCACCATGATCATATTTGAACATGCGTACATTACCGGTGTGCTCAACCTCTGGGCAATGTGCTGAGATTTTTGGAAGTGGAACCCGGTGACCAGTGTACACATTCACAAGTTCCCACTCGCATTTGGACCCAATGTAAACAACCCAATCTCCATTTGCGCCGGCCTAAGCCTTGCCCTCAAGCGATGGCATCCTAACATCACACGTATCATTATCAAGCGGCATCAAGTTGCACAGGGCGAGGCCTCCGTCGTGTCGGCACCAGTCATCAGGGTCACGGCGAAGAAGATAGGGGAGATCAAACCGCTCCCTGACCCTTGGGTTCCTTGCAATCATGTTATTAGTTGAGTCGAGAATGATGCTAAGGAACGAGTCTCGTGTCTCTTGGTTGAAGAAGGGTAGATAGGCATGACAACGCAATAGAGAATGACCAGATCGATCGGTTTGTTGTCCTTGCATAGGAAAAAGGTGGCTAAAGAGAACAAAAATGGGACCGTAATCCACATATGCTTCCTGGATATTTGTTGCTCTGGGCAACCATACCTCCCTCACCACTCTGCGTCCATGGAGGTACATCGTACTGGTGCCTCCCATGCTCTTATTGCCACTTTTTTTGCTGTTAGTATAACGCCAGCAGTCAAGTCAAGCAATGCTACTGCTAAAGTGATGCCACATTTAACTAATGCCGCTCTCAGTCTAATGCCACCCATAAATTTAAGCAATGCCATTTAATGTCACTGGATTATTTTAGGGTTAGCTATTGATTGTGGATGTATTAAAGATTTTTCAGCTAAAGGCATTCTAATACTGTTGCACAACCAGTATACCAACGATGAAACTTGTTACTCCCGTCAGATTTTTGCACTGTTAATGCTTATAGATTACATACCTCACTTTCATGAGATAAGTTAATTTTTTTGTATAGTGTCACCAAAATGCCAAGGCACTGATGTCATTTTATTTTGGTTAAACTGCACAGACAATTATGAAGACAAGAGGAAAGGTCAAGAGTGGGCACCTCCTCCTCCGGCTGTTCTCTTGAGGAGGTCTACATGTTTGTCTCTAATGCCTGTCGACTACATACCTGACATCATGATGTAATGTTAAGTCATTTCCTTTTGTACAGTGTCACTGAATTGTCAAGGCGGTGATGGCATTTTATTTTAGTAGAACTGCACAAAATGTGCTTAAAAGAAGAGGAAAGGTCAGGAATGGCTCACTTTTCCAGAAAAAACTATGTATGCCTTCCTCACATCAGCCGCTGTTGCTTTATTTATTCCTTCAAACAGGTGGTTAGAAACAATATTGCTACCTTTTCCCATTAAGAAATTGGAATGCTTATATTTGTGAGTCTATGCTTCAACTAGTGCCACTTTTAGAGTAATCACACTTTCAATATCTATGCAAACAGGGATGCTCGATTTTAGTGGAACTGCACAAATAGTCCAACTGGTTCAACATTAGGAGCATGTTTTTTTCCCAACCTTCATATCCAATTGGTGGCACTATGAGCTGTTCATTATGAAGGTACATGGTTTGCTACTATCTTGCTACTCTTTTTGTACTGCCATTAGATAGTAATACTAGTGGTTCGCATGTGAATTTATTGGCAGGGTGGACCTACATTGGAGGTGCAGGACATGATTCAATGATTGGATGCTCAATTTCGGTTGTATTGATTTCACCTCTTCCAGCACTGTGAACATGGATATCCTTGGTCTGATGAAGAATAGGCGCTATATTTCTGCTCTGAACCAGCAAATCAATTTAGTATGAAATTGTCCATGGCAAAACATAACTGTATCAGATTGTCCAGAGCGGAACATGACAGATGCTAAGCGGAAGAGACATGTTTAAACCGAAAATACAAGGTGTGGTATGTGTTTACTAGCTTCTTGATATTTGTGCAGACAGAGATGTCTGCCCGTTGCTATTTGGCAAACCAATAAAGTGCCCGCAATTTTGGTTGAACTGCACAAGAGAATAGTATAGTCACTGCATGCAGTGCCATTTGAAAATAGACACAGAAAGATTGGATAGTCACTTCATGGACTGCAGAAAAGTAGTACTATACTATTTATTGGCCAACACTAGGTGCTTCATTGCTTTGGTCTAGTTATACAATGGACATCATTCTGCCTAAGTTAAAGTTTGTGTTCCGAAAATAATCTCGCAGTGTGATCGAGGGAAGACCAAATCATATTGCAGTGCATGTTCCTCCATCATGTCTGGTTCATTCTCATGGTTTCAGCTGTTGGTGAAACCACTTATGTTTGCAAGAGGAATTGTAAACTTCACAAACAAATTTGTCTTTCAGTCTGTACTGAATGTTGGCCAATAGAAGCATCCATGTTAGTAGGAAGAACAGATGTTTTTTCTAGATCTTTGCTTTTGGAGCTACATATTTGTATATGATCTGTGAGTCATTGAGATGCATTAACATGTTGAACTTATGTACGGGAATCGTACTAGTTAGTTTTAGTTGCGACGCAAGATCCGAAGTGGCTGATCTTTGCTTTTGGAGCTACATATTTCTATATGATCTATGAATCATTGAGATGCATTAACAGTTACTTATTTCTATTCGCTCAGTGTTTACAAGTTACTGATCGATCACTAGCTAGCCTACAAATGCGCTCCTGGCAGTTTTATTTGCGACACAAGATGCGAAGTGGCAGTTTTTTGAATAAAAATGCCTACCTCTGAAGAAACTGACAAGCTCGTACGCAAGCAAGTGCCTCCTTATTTCAAGCCAATAGAAAAAATGGCTCCTCCTAGTGGATTTCTGACATCTGGGTCCCATGCCATCGTCAACATAGTCAATAAATGAAAGAATTGCACAACGAGCGGCTGACACCAGGGACCCAGCTGCTCGCCCAGTTATTTTTGTTTTGGGTTAATTTGATAAATGCCACTCCAAATCTTGTGTATCCGAGAAATGCCACTGCAATTTCCAAACTTTGAAAAATGACATTTCATGCCATTTCTAGTGGCATTTTTCAAAGTCTGGAGTGGCATTTTTCAAAGTTTGCAAAAATTGCAGTGGCATTTTTCAAAGTTTAGAAATTGCAGTGGCATTTTTATGAATCGCCATAATTGGAGTGGCATTTATCTAATTTGTTTTTGAGACAGAAGCAGGGTGTCAACTGGGCTGTGCGGGACACTCTGGCCTGTCTAAATAGCCTTTTCTTTTATGTTTACCACAGACCAGCCCAGTAGTTTTTTTTCTTTCTGAAAATGGCTAGCCCAGTTTTTTTGTGATTTGTCAAGTAAGTTACTTTATCAGGCCTGTTGGGCTGCAAATCTTTCAAGAGGAGGAGAGCTTCATTCGGCTGGCCGAGAAAATGGCCTATCAGTAATGAGAAATGGGCTGGACATTTTTAAAACACATCAAACGGCAATTATTTTCAAATATCTTTTTTTCATTTCGAGATTTTAAATTGCATTGATTTTTATGCGTGGACAATTTATTGGATTTTATATTGATATACATTTATTTTTAAAATCAGTCTGAATGTGACTCGAAATTTCAGGATTAAAAACAGTTCAGACCGCACCGACATATGCAAAATTTCGTATAATTTTTTAACCGTGGCCACAATATGGGCTGTAATGCTAACATAAAGAATATGGGCTCCAAAAAAACCCGTAAGAATTAGCAAATGGGCTGTAAATTATTTGAAATAATGGTAGATAGGTTGTATGCTGTTTTCCACATATTTGAGGCTTTCCACAGATGGCCTGTATACTGTTGGATGTCCATCCAACGGCCGTCGTGCTTCTTCAATCTCTGCTCTTCCTGCTCCAGCCTCTCAAACAAGCGCCGGCGGGACTGCTTGCTCCCTCCTCCCCGCGGCCGGCTGTGCTGCCGCGCAGGCCTCACTGCCCCACCATACTCCCATCGCTGGCCTAGTCATCCCTCTACTCACCCACACCTGCTATTATTCTCCGGCGACGGCAGATGAACCAGTAAACCCTTGTACAGTCGTACTCCCCTCCACGTGGGAAAGAAAAACAACGGCCGAGTCTTCCCTCCCTCCGTGTCATTCCCTTCCTAGGCCTCGCTGTCGTCCACCGCCCTGGTGCTCTCGGCGTGGCGTGGTCAGCGTGGTCAACGACCGACATGCATCTGAAGTGGATTGTACGTGGAGAGGCTGACAGCTGGGTCCACGGCCGCACGCAAGGAAATGCCTCCTTATTACGCGCAAAATAATGATTTCCTCCACCTGACATCTGGGACCCACCAAAACGGCCTCTGTATTTCGCGAAAAAAACGTTACCGCCGCTGACAGCTCGGACCCACCAGCTATATCTTCGCACGCAAGGAAGTGCCTCCTTATTAAGCACAAAAAAATGAATACTCCCCCTACTAGCTGGAACCCAGTATAGTGGGCCTACTAAGTTGACGGGGACGAAGGGCTTTGTCAACTTAGTAAATATGCACGATTCTAGCTCGACTGACCGTACGATGTCCATCTACGACCATAGTGCCTCTTCAACCTCTGGACTTCTTGCTCCATCCACCCAAACCAGCGCCGGTCGTGCCGCCTGCTCCTGCCTCCCGTGGCCGGCTGTGCTGCCGTGGAAGCCTCACCGCCCCCATAGTACTCCCACCGCTGGCCAGGCCATCCCTCCACTCCACTCACCCACACCCCCTGTTATTCTGTGGTGACGGCAGCGCAGCCGAACCAGTGAACCCTTGTACTCCTCTCCGCGTGGGCATCCACTGCCGCGTCTTCCCCGGCTCCGCGTCGTCCCCTTCCTAGGCCTCGCCGTCGTCCACCGCCGTGGTGCTGTCGGCGCACCATGGTCAATGTGGTCAAAGACCGAATTCCATCGGAAGAATACTGTACGTGGAGAGGCTGACAGCTGGGTCCACGGCAGCCGCAAGGAAGTGCCTCCTTATTACGTGGAAAATAATTATTCCTCCACCTGATAGCAGGGACCCACCAGACGGGCCACCAGTATTTTGCGAAAAAAATCATTTCCCCTGACTGCTGGGACCCACCGGACGGGCCACCGTATTTCACGAAAAAACATTCCCCCCGCTGTCAGCTCGGACCCACCGGAAGTGCCTCCTTATTACGCACAAAAAATGAATACTCCCCCGGCTAGCTGGGACCCACCTTGCTGGGAGGCTGACTTGTGGGCCTACTAAGTTGACGGGGACGAAGGGCTTTGTCAACTTAGTCAATATGCACGATTCTAGCTCCAGTGACCGTACGATGTCCATCCAACGGCCGTAGTGCTTCTTCAACCTCTGGTCTTCTTGCTCCAGCCGCCCAAACTAGCGCCGGTTGTGCCTCGTGCTTCTGCCTCCCGTGGCCGGTTGCGATGCGGCAGAGGCCTCACCGCCCCTACTACTCCCACCGCTGGCTAGGCCATCCCTCTACTCACCCACACCCCCTGTTATTCTGCGGCGACGGCGGCCTCACACCGCAGCGAACCAGTGAACCCTCGTACTCCTCTACGCGTGGGCATACACTGCCGCGTCTTCCCCGGCTCCGCGTCGTCCCCTTCCTAGGCCTCGCTGTCGTCCACCGCCCTGGTGCTCTCGGGGTGGCCTGGTCAACGTGGTCAAGAAACGACTTCCATCGGACGTGGACTGTACGTGGAGAGGCTGACAGCTGGGTCCACGGCCACAGCAAGGAAGTGCCTCCTTATTACGTGCAAAATAATTATTCCTCCACCTGACAGCAGGGACCCACCGGATGGGCCACCGTACTTTGCCCCCTTGACTGCTGGGACCCACCAGCTACATCTTCGCGGGCAAGGAAGTGTCTGGCAGTCGGGACCCACCTGGTCAAAGCGTACGTAGCGTTGTCATTCTGGTCGCGAACGTGTACGCACATATATACTAGTGCATGTAGAGGTGCACACGTGTCTTAGTAGAGGCGGCCAGGGTGCAAGAAAGAAAATACGGCCACGTATGTGTATATACGGGCGGGGTCTCGAACGCCTACTCACGCATACGTACGGCGAGGGCTCGTGTACATGGCTGGGTCAGAACGGAGAAACAGCGTCGTCGTCGTGTTCATGGGTCGGAACAGAATGCGTGGTCGTGTTCATCGGGAGGGCTTGGACGGAAGAGGCAATGGAAACGAGGCCTGGCGTACCGCACAATGGAGGAAACGGACCTCCTACGGTCGAAACGGGGGTCCTGTTTATCGGGAGGGGTGTGGCGTACCCAAAACGGAGGAAACGGACCTCCTACGGTCGAAACGGGGGTCCTGTTGATCGGGAGGGGTGTGGCATACCGCAAAACGGAGGAAACGGACCTCCTACGGTCGAAACGGGGGTCATATTGATCGGGTGGGGTGTGGCGTACCGCAAAACGGAGGGAACGGACTTGTGTTGGAGCGGTACGATCGAAACTGGGTCCTGTTCATCGGGAGGGGTGTGGCGTACCGCAAAACGGGACTCCACGGGATACTGTTCATCTCCACCGTCGACCCCTCCAGCCTCCACGAGCTACTGTTCATCCACAGTTGACCTCCTCTAGCCTCCACGGGCTCCTGTTCATCCACCCTCCATCGTGCGCTACTCCACCGACTACTGTTCAACCACCCCTCCACTGTCTACTGTTCAGCCAGCCCTCCACACCACGGGGTCCTGTTCAACCACCCCTCCACCATCTACTGTTCATCCTGCCCTCCACACCACGGGGTCCTGTTCATCCACCCCTCCACGGGCACCCCTCCACCATCTACTGTTCATCCAGCCCTCCACCACACCACGGGGTCCTGTTCATCCAGAGGCAAGGCCACCGCTCACTGTTCATCCAACCCCCACCCCCCCACACCCCGCAACACTCATTGTTCATCCCATCGATCGGCTTCAGTTAGCAGCAGTAGCCAAGGAATCGCTCGATCGGGTTCAGTTAATAGCCATCGATCGATCGCTCGGGTTCAGTAACGCGTAGCCTATAGTGCAATCGCTCGGGTTCAGTTAGAGCCCAACGCCTCGCTCGGGTTCAGTTAGAGCCAACGCCTCGCACACACGCGCGTACGTGTACAAGAGAAACGTGCATCGCTTGGCCCCCGACCTCCCATCGTAACCGGGAACTCCTCGAAATTTTCCTCCCCCTCGCTTCTACCACGGTTTTTTCCGTCATGGACGGCCCAAAGAATGTCATGCAGCTGCGTCTCCGGCCCGCCCAGGACAAAAAGCCCATTTTCTGTCATGATTTTTTGTCATAGAAGTAGGAGCCCACCACATCTATGATGATACCGGGTTTTGTCACAATTATCGTCATAGAAGTGTCATATGTATGATAGAAAAAAAAATTCGTTCGGCCCAAAATGTCACGGATGTGTCTTTTTTTGTAGTGATCATACATGCACTGATCATGATCTTGTGATATAAGTCCCTCAGACTTGCTTACCAAATGGTGATCGCTCTCAGATCACAAACGGACCAACCTCGTGGTCTTTGATCAGGTTACCTCATAACCAAATGGTATCTTACCGAGATCACAAACGGACCAACAACTTGGTCTCCATCAACACAATGTTTTCCCAAACATCATCTTCTCAATGGTGCAAAGTTCATATCTTAGTGTGCAAAATTAATTAAACGTTGACCCATGGTGTGACCTACTTTTGAGCATGTCCGTAACCGTGGACTCGGCTATCAATAGATTTAATACACTCTACCGAGCTTGCGCATTGTACCCACACCACGGAACCCATGGCCTCACACTCCCATTCAGGTGGACCATTGGCATTCCGACGAAACCCCTCCATTGCCATGACACTCTCCCGGCCACTCCGACTCACTCCCCACTGGGCTAGTCCTAGGTGGCCCCGTGTCTACCAAAGACACCAACAGCCACCGTCATGGCAAAACACAAATGGTCCCAAACGGGGACAAGGTAGCATAGCAATAACAACGGGCACACAAGGTTATGTCTGCTTACCGGGCCAGGGTACCGCATGCCCATAACCTTCCCTCGTTGGAGGCACCGACCAAAGGCATGACAACGGACTGAATAAAGGCCTTCCCATAAAGGCAAATGTGGTTGCACTGGGAAAACTCGATTCAGTGGCACCATGACCTGATTAACGATATGTTCAAGTTGAGTTATTATTATGTTCAACTTAAGGTGAAAATAACCGGTGTCATGATATGCCATGAAAATGCATCACAAACATATGCATCATATATCAACGGAAATAACTGGGTCAAACATATCCACACTAAGCACAGACATCAACAGCTCATAACACCCCTCTGGTTATGATTTATCATCACTTTAGACAGAATCTTTACTTAGCAAATTTATCATTTATCTCATTTAAGAAAATAACCCAAAAATAATTACTTATATCCATAACCAGATTACTTCTTCCTAACAAATATTACTTCTAGTTACTTAACCAACCAAATTAGCTTCAAACTTCTGTAAACTAAGCATATCGACTCAAACAAGCAACCAACAGAATATAAATATTATTCTAGTGATTTAAATGCATGGATTAAACCATTAATTCAAGTTTAAAAATCAAAAATATTGTAATGGCACCATGAAAATGTTGTTGTGGCTTGCCTTAGTGCAGATGAGGTTCACAATCCTCCTGGTGATCCTCAAGACAAGCTTCACTTTATGAAAACAATTATAAACACAAAAAGAAAACATCAAGAACCATTCTGAAATTCACTAGAAAATCTAGACAGGAGAGAAAAATCTCATTTTTGGTGAGCTGCTAGATTTCTTCATAAAGAACACAATGCAAAAAGAATCAATTCATTTGGACTTATGGTTAAAAAGTTTTGGCTGTTTGAAGCTCTCTGGATAATATTGAATTTTGAAAATAAATAAACAGAACTGGGGGGTGACGTCGAAGGCGTAAACCTCACGGGCGCCACCACTCGTATCGCTTCGGGCGCGTATAGAGTGGCTGACTAGTGGGCCCCATTAGGCAGATGGGAGGGAGGGGAGAGGGAAACAGAGGGCGCCGAGGCTCCGCCAGAGCACACGCCGGCGAGGAGGGCTCCTTGGCGAGAATTGGAGGGAGGAATCGAAAGAGGAGACGGAGGCACACCTGCCCGTACCTGTAGGTTAGCTAGGGGTGGTTGGGCGACGTCCGAAACGGCCTCTCCAGCGGCGACAGAAAGTAGAGGACGCCGGAGTTGGAGACGACGGCGACTGGAGGCAGCACCAGGGGCTCCAACCGGGCAGAACGGCACCATTGAGGCACGATGGAGGCCCTGGAAAGGTGGCACGAGCCTAAGAGGGGCTGGAGCTGCGGAGACAACCCGAGGGCATCACCGGCGAGCTCGAGCTCAGGGATGGCGGCCCGCGGCCTGCCCGGCCAGGCTACGGCTCTCTAAGAGTCTATGGAGTGTGTGTGAGGAGTGGATGATGATCGAGGAGGCTATGAAGACCTGTATTTATAGCCGAGCGATGGGAGGGGCTCGGGCTCCACTGAAGGACACCTGGACACGGCGCCCGGCGATGAACGGCGTCAGTGAGCGAGGGGGAAGGTGATGCAGCTCACCCGGGTACTGTGGGCGAGCGGAGACGAGCACAGGAGCGAGGGGGTGGCGATGAACACAGTACGCAGCGCACTGTTGGGTTGGCCGGACCGTGAACATGCTCGCTGTGGCGAGCTCTAGCGTCGGCGAGCGCCAGTAGAGAGTTATGAGGGTCCGGACGATGATCGGGGCGAAGTTTGGCAAGGTTTGGTAGGCGGGGAAGCGATCACGCGAGCAACAAAGGCGCGGGCGTGATGCAGAGCACGTCGGCCGTATGCCAGCACGCCTGGACGAACGCGGTCACCACGTGAACTCTGACCTCAGGCCAAGCTAATCCTAAACTTCATGTCTGGCGTGTAGTCCATGGTAGATTGAGAGGTTACCACACTTTGGTTTGAGCTCAGGCGCAGTAACATGGATTTCAACTTCCTGGTAAGTATCTGGATAGTAACTTTGAGAGCTTACTGTGGTCAAAATACTGAGAGTTGGGACCTGGGCTTTGGAGGTTAGCAATCATCTACTAAGGTGATGATGCACAAGAAAATTCAACCACAGATGAGCAAGTAAAATGGTAGTTGCTGCAGAAACTACTATTTATGTCTAGAACAGAAATATTTTCTGTAGCAAAAATATTACAAAAAGTGATGAAATATTTTTGCTCAGAAAGGTGCCCTAGGGCTCAAAGAATATTTGGGAATTTTCTCAGATTTTTGTGGGCAAGAAAAATTGGGGTTGCTTTGGAACACAAGGGGCTTGTTAGGGTTTTAGAGAGAAAATGAGTCTTTTTCATTAGAAAAATATTCATAATATTATTTTTATATGGATCAGAGAAGAAATGATGTCTTAGGGAGAGAAATAAGTCACTTGGGTGAAAGTCAAGGGGGTACACAATTGTTTAAGTCCATCTGAAGTGATTCAGAAAATTTCAAATTCAAATCCAAACCAACTAAAAATCAGGCAAAGAGAAGAGGGCAAAACCCAGGGTGTCACAATAACCCTCGGGTTAGCTGCGCCCAAGGGAAAAAGGCATAGGTTGTTAGGCAAATGTAAAACCAAGGTTGGGCCTTGCTAGAGGAGTTTTATTCAAACCAAACTGTCAAGGGGTTGCTACGTCTCCAATGTATCTATAATTTTTTATTGTTCCATGCTATATTATATCCTGTTTTGGACATTATTGGGCTTTATTATACACTTTTATATTATTTCTGGGACTAACCTATTAACCGGTGGCCCAGCCCAGAATTGCTGTTTTTTGCCTATTTCAGGGTTTCGCAGAAAAAATATCAAACGGAGTCCAAACGGAATGAAACCTTCGGGAACGTGATTTTCGGAACGAACATGATCCAGAGGACTTGGAACCTACGTCAAGACATCAACCAGGAAGGCATGAGGTAGGGGGGCGCGCCTACCCCCCCGGCATGCCCTCCACCCTCGTGGGGCCCACGTTGCTCCACCGACGTACTTCTTCCTCTTATATATACCTACGTACCCCCAAACTACCACATACGGATCAAAAACACTAATTCCACTGCAGTAACTTTCTGTATCCACGAGATCCCATCTTGGGGCCTTTTCTGGAGCTCTGCCGGAGGGGGCATCGATCACGGAGGGCTTCTACATCAACACCATAGCCTCTCCGATGAAGTGTGAGTAGTTTACTTCAGACCTTCGGGTCCATAGTTATTAGCTAGATTGCTTCTTCTCTCTTTTTGGATCTCAATACAAAGTTCTCCCCCTCTCTTGTGGAGATCTATTCGACGTAATCTTCTTTTGCGGTGTGTTTGTTGAGGCCGATGAATTGTGGGTTTATAATCAAGTTTATCTATGAACAATATTTGAATCTTCTCTGAATTCTTTTATGTATGATTGGTTATCTTTGCGAGTCTCTTCGAATTATCAGTTTGGTTTGGCCTACTAGATTGATCTTTCTTGCAATGGGAGAAGTGCTTAGCTTTGGGTTGAATCTTGTGGTGTCCTTTCCTAGTGACAGTTGGGGCAGCAAGGCACGTATTGTATTGTTGCAATCGAGGATAACAAGATGGGGTTTATTTCATATTGCATGAGTTTATCCCTCTACATCATGTCATCTTGCTTAAAGCGTTACTCTATTCTCTTGAACTTAATACTCTAGATGCATGCTGGATAGCGGTCGATGTGTGGAGTAATAGTAGTAGATGCAGGTAGGAGTCGGTCTACTTATCTCGGACGTGATGCCTATATACATGATCATACCTAGATATTCTCATAACTATGCTCAATTCTGTCAATTGCTCAACAGTAATTTGTTTACCCACCGTAATACTTATGCTCTCGAGAGAAGCCACTAGTGAAACCTATGGCCCCCGGGTCTATTTTCCATCATATTAATCTTCCATCAACAAGCTATTTCCTTTTTCGTTTATTTTGCTTTCTTTACTTTGCATCTTTATCACAAAAATACCAAAAATATATCTTATCATATCTATCAGATCTCACTCTCGTAAGTGACCTTGAAGGGATTGACAACCCCTTTATTGCGTTGGTTGCGAGGAGTTTACTTGTTTGTGTAGGTGCGAGGGACTCATGCGTGGCCTCCTACTGGATTGATACCTTGGTTCTCAAAAACTGAGGGAAATACTTATGCTACTTTGCTGCATCACCCTTTCCTCTTCAAGGGAAAACCAACGCAGTGCTCAAGAGGTAGCAAGAAGGATTTCTGGCGCCGTCGCCGGGGAGTCTTTGCAAAAGTCAACATACAAAGTACCCATCACAAACCCTTATCTCCCGCATTACATTATTTGCCATTTGCCTCTCGTTTTCCTCTACCCCACTTCACCCTTGCCGTTTTATTCGCCCTATCTCTCTTCGTCCTGCTTCTCTTCCTCTATTTGCCTCACTACTAGGAAAAGGGCTATAGCTAATATGGACATTAATGGCACACCACATATGTGGTGCACCACTGCTATATAGCAGTGGCGCACCATGTGTAGCTGCGCCATTAGTGTCCATATCACTAATGGCGCACCATTCCCACGGTGCGCCACTACTAACAATTTTTTTCTTATTTTTCCAAAACTAGTAATGGCGTACCAGGGCATAGTGCGCCATTACTAGTTTTAACTAGTAATGGTGCACCACATGCTTTGTGCGTCACTACTAACATTTTTTTTACTTTTTTTTTAACTAGTAATGGCGCACCAGTGTATAGTGCGCCACTACTAACATTTTTTTTGCAAAACTAGTAATGGTGCACCACGTAACAGGTGCGCCATTAGTAACCAGGGTTACTAATGGCGCATTTTTAGGTGGTGCGCCATTGGTAACCTAAGAGCAGCTAGATATTTTGGACAACCACCTACCACACTCACTTTCCCCACTTCATTCTCTCCACCTCCTCCTCCAAGCTTGTCTTGGCTGCCTACTCCTCCTCACCTCATTTGCACCATAGATTCACCCAAATTAAGTTGTTAAATTACCTTTTTTGATAGGTGAGTAAGGGGAAAGCTTTCTTTATGTTGTAGATCTACTTTTTTCTCCCTCCAACAACGTGCACATGCACTTTTTATGGCCTAGATCTACGTATGTTTGTGGTGTTACATATGTTTGTGTTTGCAGGTACCGGTATTTGAAATGCGATAGTTGCCAATATTTTGTCGGAATGTTGATTCATTTCCGTTTCGGCGAGAATTTGGCACTATGCATTCTTATTGGTCCTATTTTTAGGCAAAGTCATGCCAAAAAAAAATTTGTTCTAAAATATCGTTTTGCTCTACCCCGCAGGCGACCATGTTCCGCATGATGACCGAAGGCATCGTGAATAGGTTTTTGAGCTCCGTGAAGGCCGAGATGCTTCCAAAGAACGAGACGGAGATAAGATGTCCATGTCGAAGATGCAAGCTGAAGAGCCTTATGGACCCGGATTCCGTACAGGTGCGGGACCACCTGCTCTTGTGTGGTTTCATGGATGGCTATCGGTGGCAAGGTAATGAAGATGATTATGAAGTTGTCCATGGGGGCCAGGGAAGAAATGAGGAAGGGCAGCAAGACAACCGTGGCGAGGGCGGGCGAGAAGACGCAGAATCTCCAGGACATGATCACGAAGTTGATGCAGTAGACAGTCATCATGTAGAAGATGCTGGACATGATGATGAGGAAAATGCCAGAGTAGACGAAGGGCATGATCATGAAGATGAAGATGCCGGAGCAGACGATGATGGACCATCGATGGGCTGTGTGCAGGACCCTCTTATTCAAGAGCTTCTTCTCAAGCACACGGATAACACAAGAGCTGCCGCCCGAGAGAAAGCCAAGCTGGATCAACTGGAGATAGACGCAGTTACTCCATTGTATGAAGGATGCAGGCCTGAGGATACCCGCCTGAAAGTAACGCTCATGGCTCTGGAGATGAAGGTAAAACACAAAATGACTGGCCCATCCTTCGACGAGAACATATCATTCTGGCACGAACGTCTTCCCAAGGGGAACAAGTGCCTGACCAGTTTCGAGGAGGCGAACAAAATCGTGTGTCCTCTAGATTTACCGCATGCGAAATACCATGTGTGCATGAACAATTGCATCATTTATCGAGACGAGCACGCTGAGTCTATCATATGTCCGGTGTGCGACGTCACTCTATACAAGAAGAGGAAGAAAGCTCCTCGAAAAGTGGTGTGATAATTTCTGATCACTCCTCATCTGCAGTGGTATTTCATGGACCCTAAGCTAGCAAAGCTCCTACGTTGGCATGCGGATAGGGAGGAGAAGAAGCGAGAAGATGACGGAAATGATCCGGAGATAAATAAAAAAGAGAAGATGTTGAGTCACCCTAAGGATGCGAGCCAGTGGCAAGCGTTGAACTTCAAACACCCAGAATTTGGGGACAATCCAAGGAACATCGTGCTGGGCGCGAGCATCGATGGAGTCAATCTATTTGGTAGCCAGAGAAGCACACATAGCACCTGGCCTATGTTTGTGTGGATGTACAACCTTCCCCCCTGGTTGTGCATGAAGAGGAAGTACATTCACATGAGTATGCTAATTGAAGGGCCGAAACAACCAGGGAACAACATCAATCTGTATCTAGGGCTACTGATAGAGGAGCTAGACACGCTGTGGAAAACGCCAGCCAATACGTGGGACGCTGCAGAGAAAGAATATTTCCCTATGAGAGTCGCACTGCTCATGACGGTGCACGACTATCTCGGTAACGGATATGTCGCGGTGCAGGTGGTCCACGGATTTTCTGGATGCGTCAGGTGCACGGATGACACAATGTATCACAAGCTAGATAGAGATCTCGGGTCTTCGAAAACCGTGTTCATGGGACATCGAAGGTGGCTTCGCGACGATGACTCATGGAGAAAATGCAAGGATCTGTTCGATGGTGAAACCGAACCCCGATGACGCCTGCGTACGAGGAGCGGCGAGGAAATAGACTAGCTGTTGAAAAATTGGAAAGATTGCCCATTACCGGGAAAGAAGCAAAAGGCGCCAGAGCTGGGAAAGAAGCAAAAGGCGCCAGAGCCGCTGCTGAAGGTATGGAAAACGAGGTCTATTTTCTGGGACTTGTTGTACTGGAAGATCCTCCATGCGCCTCACAGCCTTGATGTCATGCATACCACGAAGAACGTATGCGAGAGTCTGCTTGGTACCCTGCTCAACATGCCAGAGAGGACCAATGATGGGCCGAAAGCAAGGGCAGACTTGAAATCAATGGGCATCAGGGAGGAGCTTCACGCTAATGATGATGATGATGATGAGGCGAAGCAGGACACGGAAAGTCGCCGCAAAGGCAAAAAGGCCAAGAAGATCGGAAATAACTACCCTCCCGCATGCTTCACTCTAAGACAGGAGGAGATCGAGCAGTTTTTCACCTGCCTCGTAGGAGTAAAACTTCCTTATGGTTACGCGGGGAAGATAAGAAGATACCTAGACTCAGCGAAGCAGAAGTTCAACGGGATGAAGTCTCACGACTGTCATGTGCTGATGATGCAGATACTTCCAGTTGCAATCCGTGGGATCATGGACGCACACGTCCGTGAAACGCTATTTGGCCTATGCAACTTTTTCGACGTCATCTCTTGGAAGTCGGTTGGCGTGAGGCAACTCAGAAGGCTACAGGAAGAGATCGTGGTGATACTATGCGATCTTGAGATGCACTTCCCGCCCGCATTCTTCGATGTTATGGTGCATCTGCTAGTCTATATCGTGGAGGATATCATCCAACTCGGGCCGACGTTCCTGCACAACATGATGCCCTTCAAAAGGATGAATGGTGTCATCAAAGGATATGTTCGTAACATGTCACGTCCACAGGGAAGCATAGCCACGGGCTTTCTGACCGAATAGTGCATCTCCTACTACACGAATTATCTAGGCATCGAGAACCCCATTGGTCTGCCCGTCAATAGGCACCTCGGCAGGCTCGCTGGATGGGGTCACCGCGATGGTCGCCGTGAAATGCATGTCGACTTCGAGGGTCGACTCGCCGACTTTGAAAGAGCAAACCTAGTCACGCTACAACACATAGACATGGTCGTTCCTTGGATGGTCGAGCACAAAACCTTTATTGAGAAGACGTACAATGACCGAGGCCAACAGAGGACGGACGGAGATATAATCAAAGAGCACAACTCATGTTTCACGCGTTGGTTCAAGGAGAAGCTTCTGTCATACCCTTTACATGAGGATTCTTCCGCGGAAGAAAAACTCATATTCGCCTTGTCACAGGGCGCCGAGCACAACCTGATGACCTATGAGGCGTACGATATCAACGGCTACACATTCTACACCGAGGACAAGGACATGAAGAGCGATGGTTAACAGAACTCCGGGGTAACGATGGAATCCTACACTGGTAACAACAAGGACAGATACTACGGAAGGATCGAGGAGATCTGGCAGCTGAGGTACGCTGGAGAGAAGGTCCCGATGTTCCGTGTCAGATGGGCCAAGAGCGTCCTAAAAGAAGATCGGTATTTCACCACTGATACGTCTCCATCGTATCTACTTCTCCAAACACTTTTGCCCTTGTTTTGGACTCTAACTTGTATGATTTGAATGGAACTAACTCGGATTGACGCTGTTTTCAGCAGAATTGCCATGCTGTTGTTTTATGTGCAGAAAACAAATATTCTCGGAATGACCTGAAACTCCACAGAACATCTTAGAAAAAAATCCTCGCCAAAGATGAAGACCAGGGGGCCCATACCCTGTCCACGAGGGTGGGGGAGCGCCCCCCTCTAGGGCGCCCCCCCTACCTTGTGGTCCCCCTAGATGCCCTCCGATGCCAACTCCAGCTCTATATATTTTCTTTTGGAGAGAAAAAATCAGGGAGAAGAAATCATCGCGTTTTACGATACGGAGCCACCGCCAAGCCCTAAAACCTCTCGGGATGGCTGATCCGGAGTCCGTTCGGGGCTCCGGAGAGGGGGATTCGTCGCCGTCATCATCATCAACCATCCTCCATCACCAATTTCATGATGCTCACCGCCGTGCTTGAGTAATTCCATCGTAGGCTTGCTGGACGGTGATGGGTTGGATGAGATTTATCATGTAATCGAGTTAGTTTTGTTAGGGTTTGATCCCTAGTATCCATTATGTTCTGAGATTGATGTTTCTATGACTTTGCTATGCTTAATGCTTGTCACTAGGGCCCGAGTGCCATGATTTCAGATCTGAACCTATTATATTTTCATGAATATATGTGAGTTCTTGATCCTATCTTGCAAGTCTATAGTCACCTACTATGTGTTATGATCCGGCAACCCCGAAGTGACAATAATCGGGACCACTCCCGGTGATGACCATAGTTTGAGGAGTTCATGTATCACTATGTGCTAATGCTTTGTTCCGGTTCTCTATTAAAAGGAGGCCTTAATATCCCTTAGTTTCCAATAGGACCCCGCTGCCATGGGAGGGTAGGACAAAAGATGTCATGCAAGTTCTTTTCCATAAGCACGTATGACTATATACGGAATACATGCCTACATTACATTGATGAATTGGAGCTAGTTCTGTGTCACCCTATGTTATGACTGTTACATGATGAACCGCATCCGGCATAATTATCCATCACTGATCCGGTGCCTACGAGTTTTCCATATACTGGTTCTCGCTTATTTACTTTCCCGCTGCTACTGTTACAATCACTACAAAATATCAAAAACATTACTTTTGCTGTCTTTACTTTTGTTGCCGCTACCACCACTATCATATTACTTTGCTACTAAACACTTTGCCGCAGATATTAAGTTTCCAGGTGTGGTTGAATTGACAACTCAACTGCTAATACTTGAGAAAATTCTTTGGCTCCCCTTGTGTCGAATCAATAAATTTGGGTTGAATACTCTACCCTCGAAAGCTGTTGCGATCCCCTATACTTGTGGGTTATCAAGACTAATTTCTGGCGCCATTGCCAGGGAGCATAGCTCTATTCTTTGAGTCACTTGGGATTTATATCTGCTGGACACTATGAAGAACTTGAAATACGCTAAGACAACAATTTATCCCTCAACTACGAGGGGAGGTAAGGAACTGCCATCTAGCTCTGCACTTGATTAACCTTCTGTTATGAATAAGCTAGCGACACCTAAACCTGCTTCTGCTATTCGTTCTGATATGTCGCATGTTATTGATGATGCCACTTCTGCTATGCATGGTACTTATGATGAAACTGCTTCTATGCCTGATACTACTATGCCCCTTGGTGAATTTCTTCATGAACAAATTGCTAACGCTAGAGAAAAAGAAATTATTGAATCTGAATACGATGATGATAGTGATGATGAAAATATGCCTGTTATCCCTGAGGGTTATCTTTTTGATATGGAATCTTTTGTCGCTATTTTAGCTTGCAGGGATAGATATGAGCTTAAGAGGTTATTAGTTAAATGGAACAAAGAATCACTTAGAGATAAAATGAAACCCGACCCTGCTTTTGCTACTTCACCTATTTGTGTTCCTGATCAGGATTATGAATTCTCTGTTGATCCTAATATAATTACTTTGGTTGAATCTGATCCGTTTTATGGCTATGAATCTGAAACTGTTGTGGCACATCTTACTAAGTTAAATGATATAGCCGCCCTGTTTACTAATGATGAGAGATCACGTTACTTTTATATACTCAAAATATTTTCGTTCTCATTAAAGGGTGATGCTAAGATATGGTTTAATTCTCTTGACACTAGTTGTGTGCGTAGTCCCCAGGATATGAATTATTACTTCTCTGCTAAATATTTCCCTGCTCATAAGAAACAAGCTTCTTTGAGGGAAATATACAACTTTGTGCAAATTAAAGAAGAGAGTCTCCCACAAGCTTGGGGGAGGCTTCTCAAGTTACTTAATGCTTTGCCTGATCATCCTCTTAAGAAACCTGAAATACTTGATATCTTTTATAATGGACTAACTGATGCTTCCAGAGATTACCTCGATAGTTGTGCTGGTTCTCTTTTCAGGGAAAGAACACCCGATGAAGCTGAAATTCTATTGAATAATATGTTGACAAATGAAAATAATTGGGCACCTCCTGAGCCAGCTCCAATTACTGAGTCTATTCCTAAACCAACTCCGAAGAAGAGAGGTGTTCTATTCCTAAGTCCCGAAGATATGCAAGAGGCAAAGAAATCTATGAAAGAAAAATGTATTAAAGCTGAAGATGTTAAGAATTTACCTCCTATTGAAGAAATACATGGTCTTAATATAGCGCCTGTTGAAGAAACATATGCTCTCAATTCTTTATTTATTGACGAACCTCCTGATCCCGATATCCCTACACAGGTAGTAAAGTTAAATTCTCTCTATAGATATGATAAAGCTGAAGTCCCTCCTGCTAAAATTGCTAGTCAGTTCTTGGATGAGCTTGATAACATTATGTTTAAGAAAGACGACTTCAATGCTTATTTTGGTAGACAATTAAAAGAAAATGCTTATATGATTAGATGCTTGGGTGATTATATCGCTAATATTAAAGGTGAACTTAAACTTGTTAGCAAACATGCTTCTATGGTTACCACTCAAGTAGAGCAAGTACTTAAGGCTCAAAAAGAAGTGCTTGATGAAATGAATAGTAAGAAAAATGATTATGCTGTTAGAGTGGCTACTAGAACTGGTAGAATGACTCGGGAACCTTTGTATCCTGAAGGCCACCCTAAGAGAACCGAACAAGATTCTCAAAGAAATAATATTGATGTTCCTAGTTCTTCTAAAAAGAAGAAGAAGAAAAATGATAGAACTGTGCAAACTTCTATTGAACCTATTGCTGAACCACCTGATAATCCAATTGATATATCTATGTCTGATGCTAAAACACAATCTGGTAATGAACATGAACCTAATGAAAATATTAATGATGATGTTCATGATGATGCTCAACCTAGTAATGACAATGATGTAGAAATTGAACCTGCTGTTGATCTTGATAACCCACAATCAAAGAATCAACGTTATGATAAAAGAGACTTTGTTGCTAGGAAACATGGTAAAGAAAGGGAACCTTGGGTTCAGAAACCTATGCCTTTTCCTCCGAAACCATCCAAGAAAAAGGATGATGAGGATTTTGAGCGCTTTGCTGAAATGATTAGGCCTATCTTTTTGCGTATGCGATCAACTGATGTGCTCAAAACAAATCCTTATGCTAAATATATGAAGGATATCATTACTAATAAAAGAAAGATACCGGAAGCTGAAATTTCCACCATGCTTGCAAATTATACTTTTAAGCGTGGAATACCAAAGAAACTTGGAGACCCCGGAGTACCTACTATACCTTGCTCCATTAAAAGAAATTATATTAAAACTGCTTTATGTGATCTTGGAGCCGGTGTTAGTGTTATGCCTCTCTCATTATATCGTAGACTTGACTTGAATAAGTTGACACCTACTGAAATATCTTTGCAAATGGCTGATAAATCAACTGCTATACCTGTCGGTATCTGTGAGGATGTGCCTGTTGTGGTTGCAAACGTTACTATTTTAACGGACTTTGTTATTCTTGATATTTCCGAGGATGATAGTATGTCTATTATTCTTGGAAGACCTTTTCTTAATACTGCAGGGGCTGTTATTGATTGCAACAAAGGCAATGTCACTTTTCATGTTAATGGTAATGAGTATACGGTACACTTTTCGAGGAAACAACCTCAAGTTCATAGTATCAACTCCATTGGAAAAATTCCATCGATTATAATTGGAGGTTTTGAATTTCCTCTTCCTACTGTCAAAAAGAAATATGATATACTTATTATTGGGGATGTGCATATCCCCGTTGAGGTAACTTAGTGTTATTTGAAATTTCTCCGGTTTCATGATTATCGGAATGAGTTTGTTAACAAGACTTGATCAACCTTGTTAGTGGATTCTTTTTGATGAGCATGAGATGGATGAAACTAGAAGCACAACCTTCTGTACCCTCTCTATAGTTTTTGTTATTTAGTAGAAATAAAGTAAAAATAGTATTTTCTGTCTGTTTCCTGGCTTATCCGTGCAATATAAAAATATCTCGAAAATAAAAGTCCTCAAAATGACATGCCAATTTAATATGATTTTTTCGGGAATATTTGAGGATTTAGTGTGCAAAAATTACCGCGGGAGGAGCTGTCACCCTGGCCACGAGGGTGGTGGGCGCCCCCTCCCCTCTAGGGCGCGCCTCCCTGCCTCGTGGGCCCACGATGGCCCTCCTCCACTTATCCAAGCACCCATCTTCTTCCTCTATCTCGCACAAACCAGAAAAAACCAACTCAAGCACGAGTTCCAGCCACTTTTGCTGTGATTTTTGATCTCCTTGCTCAAAGCACCTCTCGCAAAACTGCTTGGGGAGATTGTTCCTTGGTATGTGACTCCTCCATTGTTCCAATTAGTTTTTGTTCTAGTGCTTGATTCTTTGCAAATTTGTGCTGCATAGGTGACCATGTTCTTGAGCTTGCATGTCAAATTTATATGGTTCCAAGTAGTTCTAATTCTTGATATAGGCTCCAGGCACTTGTAGGAGTAGTTGCTATCAGTTTTATTGAAGTTGGTTCACTTTTGTTTGAAGTTACTAAAAATTTCAGATTATTTCAGAAAAATAATGAGGAGACTTTTGAGGGATTCATCGAGCCGAAGCTCAAAGGATAAACAAAATGAAGAAGCTCAAAGGCCCAAATATAATTTGCCTCGTACCACAGAGATCCGACCGTGTGAATGGCCTTCTGTTAATTTCTTGAGAAGGCCGGGATTTATGAGGATTTATATTCATTGATTAAGAATGCTGGCCTCACCGACTTCGTCCGCGACCAACGTCCACGGTATCTCTTACTCACAAATACTTTTGTGCAAAACTTCTACTTTTTCCCTAAAGAGTCACCTCCTTCAGTAGAGTTTCATTTATATGACGTTGTGAAGAAAATGCCATTGTCTGAATTTTGCACAGTCTGCAACATACCTCCTGATGGTATCTTAGAGGAACCACCTCGTAAAGAGTTGGAACCATTTATTAACCTTATCTCTATGGGAGAAACCAGGAAGGTTTCTGATGCAAGAATCACTAGCATACATTTTCCTGTGTTACGCTATTTTGCTTTATTTGCTAGTCGATGCTTGATTGGTCATGGGAACTGTGGGAACCTTAGTGTTCCTGATATTATTATTCCGTTCCATGGTTTATACCGCGACAGCACTGTCAGTATGGGCGGAATTATTGCTAGGCGGTTGAGTCTGAACCATACTAAAGGCCACATCTTTGGAGGAATTTATGCAACCCGCTTAGCTCATTTTCTTGAGATAGACATTCGTGAGGGTGATACGGAGTTGCCTCCTGCATATTTAGATTATAACTCTATGGCTTCGCACCAGTTTGTCGAGAGGCCTGAATCACCTCTCTTATATCATTTAATTTTTGATAAACGACGTGTTTTCCGTATTACTCTCCCTGCTCCTGCCTTCTTTGATTCACAGACAAAAAGAAGATATGTTATTACCAGAGAGGAGGTAGAAGAGTACGAGAGAAGAGCGGAGGCAGCTCGACTCCATGCTGCATCTCAGCAGGCGATAACCGCTGCACATCAGTATGATCCCAACTATTATTTGTCGCAGTACGACCCCAGCTACACCTACGGGTACCCGCCAGGCTATCCCTGGCAATAGACCAACTTAGGCCAAAATCCTAAGCTTGGGGGAGTACGTATTTCTCACCGACATTACATTTATGCTCACACACACTCATTACTAGATGTCGGTGCTCATACTCTTTCACTGTAATATCCATGCTAGTTTATTTTCTTTTTCCTGCTTTCTTCTTGTGTGTTTGTTAAACGTTAAGAAAAACAAAAAAAATAGTTGTAGTTTACTTTTCTGTTGTAGTAGTAGTAATAAAAAAAGAAAACCCAAAAATATTTCCCGTTCTTCTTTTGCTTGTTGAGAGCTTTCCCGTGTAAATAGTTTTATTTCTTTTCTTTTCTTTGGGGTCAGTAGGAGAAGACCATAATTAAATTGTTGAAGTGGCTCTTATATGCATTATTGTTGATTTAACCAAGAGCCCATATTGCCTTGTCTTCTCCTGTTTATTGAATGCTCGTAGATTCCAGCTTAGTGAAATGCATGTAGACTCTTATTATTATTCACACCGTTCGTTCGTGCAAGTGAAAGGCAATTATGATGATATATGATGGACTGACTGAGATGAGAAAAGCTGGTATGAACTCGACCTCTTTTGTTTTTGTAAATATGATGAGCCCCTCGTTCTTCATTCAGCTTATTATGAATAAACATGTTTGCAATGACAATTAGAGATCATAGTTGCTTGTGCCATGCTTGATTAGCTATGAGTTATAATGGTTTACCTTGTGTGCCAACATGCTATTGAGATGATTATGATGTGGTATGATGGGGTGGTATCCTCCTTTGAATGATTTAAGTAACTTGACTTGGCACATGTTCAGGCATGTAGTTGAAACAAAATCAACATAGCCTTCACGATATTTATGTTCATGGTGGATTATATCATACTCATGCTTGCATCCAATGTTTACTAATTTTAATGGATGTACATGGCTGTTGTCGCTCTCTAGTTGGTCGCTTCCCAGTCTTTTGCTAGCCTTCACTTGTACTAAGCGGGAATACTGCTTGTGCATCCAATCCCTTAAACCCCAAAGTAATTCTAGATAAGTCCACTATACCTTCCTATATGCGGTATCTACCCGCCGTTCCAAGTAAATTTGTATGTGACAAACTCTAAACCTTCAAATAAACATTCTGTTCTGTATGCTCGAATAGCTCATGTATCAACCAAGGCTGTCCTTATCTTCCGTGTTAGGCGGGTTATTCTCAAGAGGAGTGGACTCCGCTCCTCACTCACGAGAAAATGGCTGGTCACCGGGATGCCCAGTCCCATGCTTTATGCAAACTAAATCAAAATTAATTGCAAACAAAACTCCCCCTAGGACCTGATGTATGTTGGAGACACTCGTTGTTTTGAGAAAGTCATGGATTGATGCTTGTTGGTGGAGGGGGAGTATAAACTTTACCATTCTGTTTGGGAACCGCCTATAATATGTTTAGCATGGAAGATATTGCCATCTCTTAGTTGCTACGTTGACAATGAAAGTATACCGCTCAAAATGCAATTTATCTCTATTTCAAAACCAAGCTCTGGCACCTCTACAAATCCCTACTTCCCTCTGCGAAGGGCCTATCCATTTACTTTTATGTTGAGTAATAACCCTCTTATTAAAAAGCACTAGCTGGAGAGCACAGCTGTCATTTGCATTCATCACTATTAATTTATATTGGGTGTGACTATGATTGGATCTCTTTTACCATGAATTACAATGTCTAGTCAGTCCTTGATCTTTAAAGGTGCTCTGCATTTATGTTTTGCGTTCTCAGAAAGGGCTAGCAAGATACCATCTTGTTATATCATATTATGATTGTTTTGAGAAAGTGTTGTCATCCGAGATTTATTATTATGACTTGCTAGTTGATTATGCTATTGATATGAGTAATTATGAGACCTGAGAATTATTGCAAATGTGGTTAGTTATGATCTATGCTGAAAACTTGAATGCTGGCTTGACATAGTTACAACAACAAGAGCAAACAGAGTTTGTAAAAGTTTTTCTTTCTTTCTTTCAGTTAGTCAACTGAATTGCTTCAGGACAAGCAAGGGTTTAAGCTTGGGGGAGTTGATACGTCTCCGTCGTATCTACTTTTCCAAACACTTTTGCCCTGTTTTGGACTCTAACTTGTATGATTTGAATGGAACTAACCTGGACTGACGCTGTTTTCAACAGAATTGCCAAGGTGTTGTTTTATGTGCAGAAAACAAATATTCTCGGAATGACCTGAAACTCCACGAAACATCTTAGAAAAAATAATAAAAAATCCTCGCCAAAGATGAAGACCAGGGGGCCCACACCCTGTCCACGAGGGTGGGGGCGCCCCCCCCTCTAGGGCGCGCCCCCTACCTCGTGGGCCCCCTGGATGCCCTCCGACGCCAACTCCAACTCTATATATTTGCTTTCGGAGAGAAAAAAATCAGAGAGAAGAAATCATCGCGTTTTATGATATGGAGCCGCCGCCAAGCCCTAAAACCTCTCGGGAGGGCTGATCTGGAGTCCATTCGGGGCTCCGGAGAGGGGGATTTGTCGCTGTCGTCATCATCAACCATCCTCCGTCACCAATTTCATGATGCTCACCGCCGTGCGTGAGTAATTCCATTGTAGGCTTGCTGGACGGTGATGGGTTGGATGAGATTTATCATGTAGTCGAGTTAGTTTTGTTAGGGTTTGATCCCTAGTATCCATTATGTTCTGAGATTGATGTTGCTATGACTTTGCTATGCTTAATGCTTGTCACTAGGGCCCGAGTGCCATGATTTCAGATCTGAACCTATTATGTTTTCATGAATATGTGTGAGTTCTTGATCCTATCTTGCAAGTCTATAGTCACCTACTATGTGCTATGATCCGGCAACCCCGAAGTGACAATAATCGGGACCACTCCCTGTGATGACCATAGTTTGAGGAGTCCATGTATTCACTATGTGCTAATGCTTTGTTCTGGTTCTCTATTAAAAGGAGGCCTTAATATCCCTTAGTTTCCAATAGGACCCCGCTGCCACGGGAGGGTAGGACAAAAGATGCCATGCAAGTTCTTTTCCATAAGCACGTATGACTATATACGGAATACATACCTACATTACATTGATGAATTGGAGCTAGTTCGGTGTCACTCTATGTTATGACTGTTACATGATGAACCGCATCCGGCATAATTATCCATCACTGATCCAGTGCCTACGAGTTTTCCATATACTGGTTCTCGCTTATTTAATTTCCCGCTGCTACTGTTACAATCACTACAAAATACCAAAAACATTACTTTTGCTGTCTTTACTTTTGTTGCCGCTACCACCACTATCATATTACTTTGCTACTAAACACTTTGCCGTAGATATTAAGTTTCCAGGTGTGGTTGAATTGACAACTCAGCTACTAATACTTGAGAATATTCTTTGGCTCCCCTTGTGTCGAATCAATAAATTTGGGTTGAATACTGTACCCTCGAAAGCTGTTGCGATCCCCTATACTTGTGGGTTATCAACCACCATGGTTATACCCGAAGCCAAATCCAAGACCGCGGGCGCAAACGTCACCACCAAAAATGAGCCATGGTATCACACCCTAGCTAGTTCATGCATTAGAGTGTTGCATCATGTCTATTCTTTCATCAGAAACCTGAAATGGGGATGACAGAACCCCCAGCCCCCTCTGAAACCAACTAGGGTTTACTAAAAACTTTTTCAATGAACCTGAAATGCCCTTCTAAAATGCCCATCATTTTTGTCTTGGGTCATAACCTCTGCCAGAAATGATGCACATTTTCCTAGGCCATCTTAGGGTCTTTGAATTAAATCATAGATATTTGAATTTGGGCATTTAAAATTATATAAAATATTTCAAATGCTCAAATATCTCCAAACTAAAATGTTTCATGTTGGAAATAATCCAACTATGGACCAGGAGTAGTTTGGTGATTTTAGGAGTTTCCTAAGTATTTTTAATAATTCAACAAAGTTGCAGAGGAATAAAAAAACAGAAAATAGGGAATAACAGAAAACTTACCTGGCGCCCAGCACCCGGCCCACCTGCCGGCCCAGCCCAGCGCCGCGCCAGCGAGCTGCTTGCCGGCCAGGCAGGCAGGCAGGTGCCCGACGGCGGCCGTAGCGTGCGCCACGCAGCTGGCCGTCGCCCTGCTTCACCTCCTCACCTTGTTGCTGGATGGATGAACTCCACGTCGAGCCGTGAACCTCCAGGACACCTCCATTCTCCCCCAACTCCTCTCTCTCACGTTCCCCCGCCATGGCCGACGCCATCGCCGCCACCCCCTCGCCGTAGCCACGCCCTCCGTCAACCCCACGCCGTGCCGCCGTGTCCAGGAGCTCCGCCACCCTCCTCTCCTTCGAGCAAGCCGAGCCCCGAGCGCTCGCAAGGCCCGAGCCCACCGCATCGACCTCGACCGAACCGCCGTCGCCGGAGATCCCCTTCAACGCCGTCGTCGCTCCGGCCCGTCCCCGGCCGCACCAAGTGTTTCATCGAACTCCTTGTGAGCTTAGCCATCTTCTCCTCCCTTCTTTTCTTGCCCCCGAGCTATGTAGTGACCTCCCGGAGCTCAACCGCACCCACCGCTGCGGAGCTCGTCGCCGACGTGCTCCCGGTCACCCTCCGGCCACCACTTGGTGTCCATCGTGCTCACCACGTCACGTAGCACATAACCAACTACTCCCCGCACCTCACCGACCCCTCTAGCCTCAAGTTCGCCTTCGGCCGAACTCCGGTGGCCGCCAAAGTCATCGCCGACGCCAACTCCGGCCACCCCGACCCCAACGGACTCCACCAAGGGCTGCGGCTCCTCCTCAGCTCCACTCCGATGGCCTCCGCGACTCGTTTGGTTGTCAGAACGGCCAAAACCACTTCCGCCACCACGTCGGGCTCGCCGGCGGCTAAACGCCGGTGCAGCCGACCTGGCTTTGACCACGGGTGGGCCCTGGTTGACTCCGATGAGTCAATGACAGGTGGGGCCCAGCCCTGTTAACTAAATAGGTTTAGTTTTAATTAAACTTTAACTAAACTAATTACCCTGACACCCTGGACCCACAGTCAGGTTTGACCTGGACGTCTCCGTTGACCCTGACGTCATTCTGACGCATGGCTGACGCAATAAATTAATTTCTGGATTTATTCTAATATAGGAAATTCCAGAATATAGTTTAAACTTCAAAAATTCATAACTTTTAATCTGTAACTCCAAATCAAACAAGTTATATATGAAAAATGATCAAAAAAATCCAATCTATCCATCTGTACTGTTTTCATGCATGATTAAACAAGTTAACTTGATGTTTAATGCAGAACAAGATAAAACACTTTAAAGGGCCATGTATGAGTTTGAAATTTGAATCTTTGGTTCAAATTGGTTCAAACCCTTCTGGTCTTAGTTGCATTAGCCCAACACACTCATATTGCCATGTTTCATGCATGCATCATATTGTCGCACATTGTTTGGTGATGGTTGTGTATCGGTGTTCTTTGCGGCAGGTTCTGCCTCCAAGGAGTACCGTGATTACCCTAGCGAAGAACCATATCAGTGCATCGAACCATCAGGCAAGCAACCAACCATTTGATCATATCGATACAATCCCATGTTCTCGCCCTTGCTCTCTTTTACTGCATTAAGACAACGCGTTTCAAACTGCTGTGTGCTGCGGTAGTTGAACCCATTTCCTCTGCATGACCTGTCATTGCCATAGTAACTAGATGAAACCCACTAGCATGTGTAGGAGTTGTTTGAGCCATATGTATGTGTTATTCCTACCTTGCTATGCCTGCTATGCTTAGAGTCGTGTCAGGTCTGGTTCATCTGGGTGATGGGCTAGAGTGAAATGATTATGTCGGTAATGAGAGTGATGTGGTGAACACGATTTGGTAAAGGTATCGATGAGAGGCCATGTAGGAGTACATGGTGGGTTGTTTCATTGAAGCCGACCTTAAGCACTGAGATCTGTATGTGTGATTTAAGATACAGCTACTACCATGCATTGGGCCCTGAAATATGACCCCGCTCGACTTCTTATTCACCCTAGTCCTCTGTCCAGGAGTTGCAAGTAGTTTCTGGTGTTTGTAGCCTACTGGAGGCCGTGGACAGCGCTGACCATAGGGGTGGGCTGTGATGCGGTAGGTACGTGGCCGGGTATGCCGGGCACCCGTTAGGTGTCTCGGAACCCTGTTCACATCGTTTGGGGCTATGAGCGAAACCTCGGCCGGATCTCCTCATGGATGGAACCCGAATAGGCGATAAACCTGGACTAGAGACTTAGGTGTTTAGGTAGGTTGTGGTCTACACCCACGTCGGCTTTCGCTTGAAGTCTGCCGAGCACATGTCGTGTGCAGACGCTAAGTGGTGGAAAACATGTATGAAGAAGTACACCCCTGCAGGGTTAACATGATCTATTCGAATAGCCGCGTCCGCGGTAAAGGACTACTTGGTTGCCTATACAGTTCATAGACAAGTAAATGGAAACTACTAAAAGCCTCAAGATAAGTGTGAGTGCCGAGGATGGCTCTTCCGTAGGAAGACGGAGGTGGATCCTCGGTAGTGTATTGAAGTGGTGAGTAGTGGACTCGTGTGCGCAAAACCATTTCAAGTTGGAGTCTCGTAGGATAGCCTAGCCAAGAGTCAAAGCTGGCTTGCTGCAATAACCCCACCAACCCTTCTTGATAATGTGCATGTATGTAGGATCTAATGTAAGTCTTGTTGAGTACCTTTTGTACTCATGTTGCTATAATTTACATTTTTACAGAAGACGCTACAACCCCTTCTGATGGGTTCTTTGTAGACGTTGACATCAATGAGTAGGCTAAGGCCCAGGTGGTGATCCTGAGCTTGTGAAGGACCACGTAGTATAGCTAGGCTTTCCAAGCCTCTTTTATTTTACTAGTTGTCTGTACTCAGACAAGTTACTTCCGCTGCTGGTTTGTATGACTGTATGACTTGAATGCTGGGTCGTGTGACCCGTACCTATGTGTATGTTATGTATGGCTCTATGAGCCTTAAATAAAGTACTTGTGTCGTAGAGTCATGTTGTGATGCCTTGTTGTATTTGCACATATCGAGCATATTATGTGTATGATTGAAATGCTTGGTATGTGTGGGATCTGACTATCTAGTTGTTTATCTTTAGTAGCCTCTCTTACCGGGAAATGTCTCCTAGTGTTACCACTGAGCCATGGTAGCTTGCTACTGCTCCGGAACACTTAGGCTGGCCGGCATGTGTCCTTCGTCGTTCCTGTGTCTGTCCCTTCGGGGAAATGTCACGCATTGAGTACCGGAGTCCTGTTAGCCCGCTACAGCCCGGTTTACCGGAGTCCTGCTAGCCCAGTGCTACAGCCCGGACCCACTTGCTGATGACCGACACGTTCGTTGCTGGGTCATGGATGCCTGTCCCTGTAAGTCTGTGCCACTTTGGGTTTATGACTAGCCATGTCAGCCCGGGCTCCTTATCATATGGATGCTAGCGACACTATCATATACGTGTGCCAAAAGGCGCAAATGGTCCCGGGAAAAAGTAAGACGACACCCGTGGGAATACCGTGTGTGAGGCCGCAAAGTGATATGAGGTGTTACATGCTAGACCTATGTGGCATCGAGTCGGGGTCCTGACAGCGTTGGCATCAGAGCTGGACTGCCTGTAGGTTCTCCAAGCCAAACTGGTCGATGTTGAGTCTAGAAATTCTTTAGTTATATGTAGGGGAATTGTTTGTGGGTTGGAACGTAAGGCTCTTTTACTCCTTTATCTTATGACATTCTGATCTGAGTCAGTCTATTCTTCCACCGGGGGTTAAGGAATTAGGATCTTTTCTCTCTATCAGGTTCACGTGTTACTAATCAGTAGTACCTTATAGGTTTGATGGATACAAGCCTAGTTCAGTTCTACTACCACATTATGTTGCTAGGATGGACTCAGAACTTTGATATGATGTTGTTGAGTGTGTATGAAATCCTTTGTCAAATGTCTCAAAATCCTTTTTGAGCATTTACAGCCGTTATGCTGTCGAAATTTTGCTAGAAATTCTAATGCCTTTGCATTATGGTTGTGCTTTCAGATGGCCACTCGCGACCTCAATCAAGTGGTTCGCCTGACTCGATGCCTAGATGTACCCGGCCATACTGCCATGTTGGTCAGGGTAATGACTGAGGCTGGATACCGTTGGTATCCTGAGTACACGGTCGAAGAGCAATTTCGAGACTTTAACCAAAGCCAGTATCTTTGCACTGTCAGGATATTTCCATCTTATCCTGGATCCACCGAGCCCCTTCACTGCTCCTATGGACTCGGGGTTACTATTAAGATGGCTGTGCAGGATGCCGCCTACTCTATGATGACCATCATGCGAGTCAGGACTGGCCTATTTCGGGACTCTGATTTCCGGTATATGCCAGCATCACTTCCGGGAGCACAAGGGTATCTCCAGGCTATCTATGCTAACCCCACTCAGGAGGATTCACGGACTCGCACCACTGCTGAGATGCTCGAGGATAAGGACCGTGAAAATCGGGCCTTGAGGCTAGAGCTTTTCAATACCCGTGCTGACCATTGGGCCACGTTGACTCGGTTTGCACCGGCTGTGCAAGCTAGATATTCAGATATGCGCGATCTCTATCCTGTGAGATCTGCTCTGCCAGACGTGATGGGTTGGCGTGATGTAGGAGGCATCACCCCACCTCGTGGTCCCCGCAGGCCACCGTCTGTTGGTCCAAGACCTCATCCTAGCCCCTATGGTCCACAAGCTCCGCGAGATCGTCTGTTCCCGGATGATCATGTTGAGCTTCTAGGCTATGGAGGTGACTTCTACGAGGACTACTACGGATCGGTCTGAGTTAGTGGTAGTATCACTAGTTCGTACTAGCGGTGTCGTCTATCGTCCTGAGTGACTCGTGGGATATGACCTAGTTTGTACCGCCTTCCGGAGGTGTAGAAAAATAATGTATAGGAGCTTGGGATACCTCCGATGAGATTTAATCCTCTTTTCACCGTAATAGTACCTTGTTTGGTCTTGTACTAAACCTTGTATGGTGTGTATGACGATGGAATAAAAGAAGCAGTTCTGTATCTACCATGTCATACGGATGATCATCTTGCATTCCGAGTTATTCCTTACATTCTGTATTCTATGTCGGAATCTTATCATTCTGGCTAAATCATTGTCTTGTTTACCTAGGATGGTCAACACGCGCAATAACCCTACTTCCCAAGAGCAGGCCGAAGGCAGTGAAGTCGGGAATGCAAACCTGCCTCACCCTCCTTCCCTAGCCGAAGTTATGCTGGAAGCCGAAAGAAACAAGCGGGAGACCAACCGTTTGTTGGAGCGTATTGAACAGAACACAGCACACCATCAGAGGACTAACTTGGTGTCACTCAGTGATTTCATCAAGTTACATCCACCCACGTTCCACCACTCCGTCGAGCCTCTCGACGCTGATGACTGGCTTCGCAGTATTTCTCACAAACTGCGTTCCGTGCTAGTAGCTGAGGCTGACAAGGTCACCTTTGCTGCATATCATCTTGAAGGCCCCGCCAGTCTCTGGTGGGAGAATTATGGAGCTATGCGCCCAGCGGACCATGTCACTACTTGGGCTGAATTCAGCGAGGCTTTCCGTGAACATCACATTCCGGAGGGTCTCATGGACCGTAAACGTGAGGAATTTTGCAGTTTCACTCAAGGCCGACTCTCTGTGGATGCTTACAGCAGGGAGTTCGGTAACCTCGCACGATATGCAACTGAGGAAGTTTCTACTGATGCCAAGAAGCAAGCAAGGTTCCATAAGGGACTTAGTCCTGAGCTTCGCCGTGACCTCCGCCTGCATGAGTGCACATCTTTTCAGAAGCTTGTTAACAAGGCCATCAGTGCTGAGACTGGTCAGACTGATTATGACGCAACACGCAAGCATGGCCGTGACGCGGGTTCCTCATCCGGTGCTGGTCCTCAGAAGCGCCGCGTGTGGGTGCCTAACACTGCCCTGCCACCCAGGTTCACACCGAGGCCATCCTTCCAGGCGCCTCGCCCCGTTCAATAGTTTGCACCAGCCAAGCCCTATGGTGGTCCAACCAACAATGCTCCTCCACGCACCAGTTCCGTGACTTGTTTCAAGTGTGGGGAATCGGGCCACTATATGCGCGAGTGCCCCCAAACTAATCCCAACCAATCTGCTAAAGCTGTTGGCCGTGGCAAGCCGACAGGGAAAGTGTTCTACACCAAGCCGGCCACCGCTGCACGTGGCCATGTCAACTGTATCTCTGCCGAAGAAGCTCAAGAGGATCCCAACGTCGTTCTCGGTACGCTCCTTGTTAATTGCCACCCGGCATCTGTTCTTTTCGATACAGGAGCATCTCATTCATTTATATCCGAGAACTATGCTCGCTTGCATAACATCGCATTCTGTGACATGCCTTCTACCATGGAAATTTCCACTCCCAGTTCTAGATGGCAAACCTCCAGGGTAAGTCATGGAAATGAAATCCAAGTCGACAGACTTGTTTTCCTTGCATCTTTGATAGCTCTCAAATCTTCAGATATTAATATCATCTTGGGTATGGACTGGATGTCAGCCCATCATGCCAAAATTGATTGCTTCTCTAGAACTGTTCAACTCACCCATCCTTCGGGGAAGATAGTCAATGTCTTGACCCGAATAGCCAAGCGACAGTTATATTCTCTTAACGCCAGCCCTTTGCCAGACCTTGAGGACGTTCCGGTAGTCCGTGACTTTCCGGATGTCTTCCCAGAGGAATTGCCAGGTGTTCCACCTGACAGGGATGTTGAGTTCGTAATAGACCTCATTCCAGGAACCGTCCCGATTGCTAGAAGACCCTATAAGATGGCACCACTAGAACTAGCCGAGCTTAAGAAACAACTCGATGAGTCCTTGAAAAAGGGTTTCATCCGACCTAGTTCATCTCCGTGGGCTTGCCCCGTCCTCTTCGTCAAGAAGAAGGATGGTACGGACCGGATGGTTGTAGATTATCGACCTGTTAATTTGGTCACAATCAAGAACAAATATCCGCTCCCCAGGATCAACGACCTGTATGATCAGCTCGCTGGATCCTCAGTCTTCTCCAAAATGGATTTGAGGTTGGGCTACCATCAAATCAAAATCAGGAACAGGGACATTCCTAAAACGGCCTTTGTTACTCGTTATGGCCAATACGAGTACACTGTCATGTCCTTCGGTTTAACCAACGCTCCAGCCACCTTTTCTCGGTTAATGAACTCAATCTTCATGGAGTATTTGGATAAATTCGTCGTGGTTTACCTCGATGATATACTCATCTACTCCAAGAACGAGGAAGAACATGCCGAACATCTAAGGCTAGTGTTGAAGAAACTTCGAGAGCATCGTCTTTATGCCAAATTTTCTAAATGTGAATTTTGGTTGTCAGAAGTGACCTATCTGGGTCATGTAATATCTGGTAAAGGTATTGCTGTTAACCCTGAGCGAGTTCAAGCCGTCCTTAATTGGACTCCACCTGAATCGGTCAAGCAAGTTCGGAGTTTCCTTGGCCTAGCGAGCTATTGTCGTCGCTTTGTCGAGAACTTCTCCAAAGTTGCTAAACCTCTAACCGAACTCCTCAAGAAAGATAAAAAGTTCGAATGGACTCCACAATGTGAGCACAGCTTTCAGGAACTGAAAAGACACCTGACATCTGCTCCCGTACTGGTACCGCCAGATTTCTCTAAGGACTTTGTTATCTACTGCGACGCCTCGCGACAAGGACTAGGCTATATTCTCATGCAAGATCGACACATAATTGCTTACGCTTCACGACAATTGCACCCACATGAGGAGAATTATCCTACTCATGATCTAGAGCTTGCAGCTGTAGTCTATGCACTTAAAACCTGGCGACATTACCTCATCGGTAATCGTTGCGAAATATTCACTGATCACCAAAGTCTAAAGTACATCTTCACCCAACCGGATTTGAATCTCAGGCAAATACGTTGGGTCGAGTTGATCACAGATTTCGACTTAGGAATAACTTACACCCCAGGGAAAGCCAACGTCATGGCTGATGCGCTAAGTCGTAAATCTTATTGTAACAACCTGATGTTACAACAAAGTCAACCACTTTTCCATGAGGAATTTCGGAAGCTTAACCTTCACATTGTTCCTCAAGGATTTCTTTCCACCTTGGTGGCGAAACCTACTCTTACGGATCAAATCATCGCTGCCCAAAAGCGAGATAAGGGAATATCTAAGATCAAGGAGAACATTGCTAGCGGAGGTGCTAGATGTTTCTCCACAAATGATCATGGTGTTGTGTACTTTGAGAACCGTTTAGTGGTTCCCAAGAACCAGCATCTACGGCAGTTGATCCTTAAGGAGGCTCATGAATCTCCTCTCACCATTCATCCCGGTAGCACTAAGATGTATCAGGACCTACGCCAAAGGTTCTGGTGGACTAGGATGAAGAGAGAAATTGCTCAGTATATTGCTAACTGCGATGTCTGCCGTCGTGTAAAAGCAGAGCATCAACGGCCTGCTGGCACCCTTCAACCCCTAGCTATTCCTGAATGGAAATGGGATAAAATTGGTATGGACTTCATCACCGGTTTTCCCAGGACCAAGAGAGGGAATAATGTTATCTTCGTCGTTGTCGATCGTCTTTCCAAGGTAGCCCATTTCTTACCTGTTCGTGAGAGTATAACTGCTAGTCAGTTAGCAGACTTGTACATCTCCCGAATAGTGTCTCTCCATGGTGTTCCTTTGGAAATTAACTCGGATCGAGGAAGTCTTTTCACCTCTCGATTTTGGGAAAGTTTCCAAAATGCTATGGGAACCCGCCTTTCTTTAGTACCGCTTTTCACCCTCAATCAAGTGGTCAAGTAGAACGCGTCAACCAGATTCTAGAAGACATGCTTCGAGCTTCTGTTATCTCATTCAGAATGGAGTGGGAGAAATGCCTTCCATTTTCCGAATTTGCTTACAACAACAGCTATCAATCTAGCTTGGGTAAAGCCCCTTTTGAAGTTCTCTATGGACGACGGTGTCGAACACCCCTTAATTGGTCAGAAACCGGGGAAAGACAATTCTTTGGCCCGGATATGATCTAGGAAGCAGAAGAGCAAGTTCGCATCGTTCGTGAAAAGTTGAAAACAGCCCAATCTCGTCAAAAGAGTCAATATGACCGAAAACATAAGGCTATGACTTTCGAGGTTGACGAGAAGGCTTACCTTCGGGTTACTCCTCTGAAGGGAACCCATCGTTTCGGTATCGAAGGCAAATTGGCTCCCCATTACATTGGACCTTTTTGTATTCTCGCTAAACGAGGAGAAGTTGCCTACCAGTTGGAACTACCTCCGCATCTCTCCAGAGTCCACAATGTCTTCCACGTTTCTCAACTCAGGCGTTGCTTCTCGGATCCTATCCGTGGAGTGGACCACGAAATGCTTGATCTCCAAGATAATCTCACGTATCGAGAGTACCCCATTCGTATCCTCGATCAGGCCGAGCGTACCACTCGACGTCATAATATCAAGTTTCTCAAAGTTCAATGGTCACACCATTCTAAGGATGAAGCAACTTGGGAAAGGGAGGATCGTCTTCGACTCGAGTATCCTGCCTTCTTTCCGGAGGAACCCAAATCTCGGGACGATATTCTTTTCAGTGGGGGTGAGTTGTCACACCCTAGCTAGTTCATGCATTAGAGTGTTGCATCATGTCTATTCTTTCATCAGAAACCTGAAATGGGGATGACAGAACCCCCAGCCCCCTCTGAAACCAACTAGGGTTTACTAAAAACTTTTTCAATGAACCTGAAATGCCCTTCTAAAATGCCCATCATTTTTGTCTTGGGTCATAACCTCTGCCAGAAATGATGCACATTTTCCTAGGCCATCTTAGGGTCTTTGAATTAAATCATAGATATTTGAATTTGGGCATTTAAAATTATATAAAATATTTCAAATGCTCAAATATCTCCAAACTAAAATGTTTCATGTTGGAAATAATCCAACTATGGACCAGGAGTAGTTTGGTGATTTTAGGAGTTTCCTAAGTATTTTTAATAATTCAACAAAGTTGCAGAGGAATTAAAAAAATAGAAAACAGGGAATAACAGAAAACTTACCTGGCGCCCAGCACCCGGCCCACCTGCCGGCCCAGCCCAGCGCCGCGCCAGCGAGCTGCTTGCCGGCCAGGCAGGCAGGCAGGTGCCCGACGGCGGCCGTAGCGTGCGCCACGCAGCTGGCCGTCGCCCTGCTTCACCTCCTCGCCTCGTTGCTGGATGGATGAACTCCACGTCGAGCCGTGAACCTCCAGGACACCTCCATTCTCCCCCAACTCCTCTCTCTCGCGTTCCCCCGCCATGGCCGACGCCATCGCCGCCACCCCATCGCCGTAGCCACGCCCTCCGTCAACCCCACGCCGTGCCTCCATGTCCATGAGCTCCGCCACCCTCCTCTCCTTCGAGCAAGCCGAGCCCCGAGCGCTCGCAAGGCCCGAGCCCACCGCATCGACCTCGACCGAACCGCCGTCGCCGGAGATCCCCTTCAACGCCGTCGTCGCTCCGGCCCGTCCCCGGCCGCACCAAGTGTTTCGTCGAACTCCCTGTGAGCTTAGCCATCTTCCCCTCCCTTCTTTTCTTGCCCCCGAGCTATGTAGTGACCTCCCGGAGCTCAACCGCACCCACCGCCGCGGAGCTCGTCGCCGACGTGCTCCCGGTCACCCTCCGGCCACCACTTGGTGTCCATCGTGCTCACCACGTCACGTAGCACCTAATCAACTACTCCCCGCACCTCACCGACCCCTCTAGCCTCAAGTTCGCCTTCGGCCGAACTCTGATGGCTGCCAAAGTCATCGCCGGCGCCAACTCCGGCCACCCCGACCCCAACGGACTCCACCAAGAGCTGCGGCTCCTCCTCAGCTCCACTCCGATGGCCTCCGCGACTCGTTTGGTTGCCGGAACGGCCAAAACCACTTCCGCCACCGCGTCGGGCTCGCCACCGGCTAAACGCCGGTGCAGCCGACCTGGCTTTGACCGTGGGTGGGCCCTGGTTGACTCCGATGAGTCAATGACAGGTGGGGCCCAGCCCTGTTAACTAAATAGGTTTAGTTTTAATTAAACTTTAACTAAACTAATTACGCTGACACCCTGGACCCACAGTCAGGTTTGGCCTGGACGTCTCCGTTGACCCTGACGTCATTCTGACGCATGGCTGACGCAATAAATTAATTTCTGGATTTATTCTAATATAGGAAATTCCAGAATATAGTTTAAACTTCAAAAATTCATAACTTTTAATCTGTAACTCCAAATCAAACAAGTTATATATGAAAAATGATCAGAAAAATTCAATCTATCCATCTGTACTGTTTTCATGCATGATTAAACAAGTTAACTTGATGTTTAATGCAGAACAAGATAAAACACTTTAAAGGGCCATGTATGAGTTTGAAATTTGAATCTTTGGTTCAAATTGGTTCAAACCCTTCTGGTCTTAGTTGCATTAGCCCAACACACTCATATTGCCATGTTCCTGCATGCATCATATTATCGCACATTGTTTGGTGATGGTTGTGTATCGGTGTTCTTTGCGGCAGGTTCTGCCTCCGAGGAGTACCGTGATTACCCTAGCGAAGAACCATATCAGTGCATCGAACCATCAGGCAAGCAACCAACCATTTGATCATATCGATACAATCCCATGTTCTCGCTCTTGCTCTCTTTTACTGCATTAAGACAACGCGTTTCAAACTGCTGTGTGCTGCGGTAGTTGAACCCATTTCCTCTGCATGACCTGTCATTGCCACAGTAACTAGATGAAACCCACTAGCATGTGTAGGAGTTGTTTGAGCCATATGTATGTGTTATTCCTACCTTGCTATGCCTGCTATGCTTAGAGTCGTGTCAGGTCTGGTTCATCTGGGTGATGGGCTAGAGTGAAATGATTATGTCGGTAATGAGAGTGATGTGGTGAACACGATTTGGTAAAGGTATCGATGAGAGGCCATGTAGGAGTACATGGTGGGTTGTTTCATTGAAGCCGACCTTAAGCACTAAGATCTGTATGTGTGATTTAAGATACAGCTACTACCATGCATTGGGCCCTGAAATATGACCCCGCTCGACTTCTTATTCACCCTAGTCCTCTGTACAGGAGTTGCAAGTAGTTTCTGGTGTTTGTAGCCTACTGGAGGCCGTGGACAGCGCTGACCATAGGGGTGGGCTGTGATGCGGTAGGTACGTGGCCGGGTATGCCGGGCACCCGTTAGGTGTCTCGGAACCCTGTTCACATCGTTTGGGGCTGTGAGCGAAACCTCGGCCGGATCTCCTCATGGATGGAACCCGAATAGGCGATAAACCTGGACTAGAGACTTAGGTGTTTAGGTAGGTCGTGGTCTACACCCACGTCGGCTTTCGCTTGAAGTCTGCCGAGCACATGTCGTGTGCAGACGCTAAGTGGTGGAAAACATGTATGAAGAAGTACACCCCTGCAGGGTTAACATGATCTATTCGAATAGCCGCGTCCGCGGTAAAGGACTACTTGGTTGCCTATACAGTTCATAGACAAGTAAATGGAAACTACTAAAAGCCTCAAGATAAGTGTGAGTGCCGAGGATGGCTCTTCCGTAGGAAGACGGAGGTGGATCCTCGGTAGTGTATTGAAGTGGTGAGTAGTGGACTCGTGTGCGCAAAACCATTTCAAGTTGGAGTCTCGTAGGATAGCCTAGCCAAGAGTCAAAGCTGGCTTGCTGCAATAACCCCACCAACCCTTCTTGATAATGTGCATGTATGTAGGATCTAATGTAAGTCTTGTTGAGTACCTTTTGTACTCATGTTGCTATAATTTACATTTTTGCAGAAGACGCTGCAACCCCTTCTGATGGGTTCTTCGTAGACGTTGACATCAATGAGTAGGCTAAGGCCCAGGTGGTGATCCTGAGCTTGTGAAGGACCACGTAGTATAGCTAGGCTTTCCAAGCCTCTTTTACTTTACTAGTTGTCTGTACTCAGACAAGTTACTTCCGCTGCTGGTTTGTATGACTGTATGACTTGAATGCTGGGTCGTGTGACCCGTACCTATGTGTATGTTATGTATGGCTCTATGAGCCTTAAATAAAGTACTTGTGTTGTAGGGTCATGTTGTGATGCCTTGTTGTATTTGCACATATCGAGCATATTGTGTGTATGATTGAAATGCTTGGTATGTGTGGGATCTGACTATCTAGTTGTTTATCTTTAGTAGCCTCTCTTACCGGGAAATGTCTCCTAGTGTTACCACTGAGCCATGGTAGCTTGCTACTGCTCCGGAACACTTAGGCTGGCCGGCATGTGTCCTTCTTCGTTCCTGTGTCTGTCCCTTCGGGGAAATGTCACGCATTGAGTACCGGAGTCCTGTTAGCCTGCTACAGCCCGGTTTACCGGAGTCCTGCTAGCCCAGTGCTACAGCCCGGACCCACTTGCTGATGACCGACACGTTCGTTGTTGGGTCATGGATGCTTGTCCCTGTAAGTCTGTGCCACTTTGGGTTTACGACTAGCCATGTCAGCCCGGGCTCCTTATCATATGGATGCTAGCGACACTATCATATACGTGTGCCAAAAGGCGCAAACGGTCCCGGGCAAAAGTAAGACGACACCCGTGGGAATACCGTGCGTGAGGCCGCAAAGTGATATGAGGTGTAACATGCTAGACCTATGTGGCATCGAGTCGGGGTCCTGACACATGGGTACTGGCTTCCCAAGTGGACCAATGGTTCTTCATTACCGACCCGTCAAAGCCCAGTCGTGTTGTCGTGAGGAGAGGCAAAAGGAAGATCATCGGAATGGATGGAGTCGCCAATGAGCAAGACTTCGACAAGTACGGCGACCCGAAGATGGAACATGACGACGACGATGAAGTGCCATACACCACAAGACGAAGCAGGACCACCCTACCTAAAGGACGTCCGTTCAACAGAAGAACTCCATTTGCGAAAAAGAAGGGCAAGAAGATTGTGAAAAGATAGCTAGCTAAGATCGATTGTATATAAATTGTAGTCTTCATTTCTCGATTGTATTTCGACATATTGAAATGATATTTCTTCTGTTCTAGTCCTCATGAGTATTTATTTATGTTTATTCTAGTATTGAATTTCTAACTCACTAAATGTATTGAATTTGTTAATATTTTTGAACTCATGAATATTTTTAAATTTCATGGGCACTTTTTGAATTCATGAATTTTTTTTCATATTTCATGATATTTTTTCATATTCATAAATGTTTTACCAATTCACAAATGAATGCAACTAAAAATCCAAAAAAATTGATGATATTTTCAAATAACAAATTTGATGATATTTTCAAATAAAAAATTTGATGATATTTTTTTCGCATTCATAAATGTTTTCAAATTTGATCGTCATTTTATAATAAATATATTAGATGCAACTAAAAATCCACAAAAAAGTTAGTAATGGCACACCAGGGGAAGGTGCGCCATTGCTATCGAAGGACTTATGGCGCACCCCTAGGAGGTGCGCCATTGGTATACAAATTTTTATGATATTTTTTCAAATATTTTCAAATAACAAATTTGATGATATTTTTTCATATTGATAAATTTTCAATTAACAAATTTGTTGATAATTTTTCACATTCATAAATGTTTTCAAATTTGATCGTCATTTTCTAAAAAATATTAGATGCAATTAAAAATCCAAAAAAAGGTTAGTAATGGCGCACCAGGGGAAGGTGCGCCATTGCTATCAAAGTATTTATGGCGCACCCCTAGGAGGTCTGACATTGCTAACCTTCCCCCCTCGCTAACCCCCCTCGCCAGATCCCCCTCTCCTGCTCTCCCTCTCCACCGCCGCCGAGCAAACCCCCCGCGCCCGCTCTCCACCGCCGCCGCCGACCCCCTGCACCCGGTGACCCCCGCGCCCGCTCCGCCGCTGGAGTCGCCGCCGACGCACTAGGAGGAGTCCTTCTTGTTCCTCCAGCCATCACCATCTCGCGGTCACCGCCGTCTCTCCGGTCCACCCCGCCCTTCACCGAGCCTACCACGATGTCCACGGTGAGTCCCTCACCCGTTCCCCCCTTCGATCCGCCTCCATAGGCCGCCGTAAGCCGCCACCATCGACCTCGCGCTTACCCCGCAGCCGGCCCATGTCCCAGGCTCCTCTGCCGCGCACCGGCGCACGCCCTCCCCGCTGCTCCTGCCCTTGGCCATCCCTCACCCTTGCTCGTCCACTCATTGCCGCTCGCGCGCGCCCGTGCTGACTGTTGTCGCGCCACCCCCGCTTCTGCTGTTACTCTGTTGACTGCACTACTGCTGATGTTGATGTTTCGCTGCTTGGCCGCTGCTTGCTGCTGCCTTGGCGTTGCTCTTTCCCGCTGCTGATGCCGCTCTCTGCTGCCGCCACACTACTGCTCTACCAGTTGTTTCTGCAAGTATTTTGGGTCTTTCTTGCATGATTAAGTTAACTGACTGATGGTTATGTTGTTTCTTCTTCTTCAGAGGAGAGGATCAAGAAGCAGCAGTGACCAGAGAAAGGCTGCTCCACCTGCCGCTTCCTCAAACAAGAGGCCCAGGGTGAGTGCTTGCTTCTCCCATTAATAAACACATCAATTTAACCAAGACAACATGATTAGTGTTTTGATGAACGAGTTGGGTTCATCATCCGGTATTTTTTCAGAGGAAGGGTCATCGGGGAACGGAGGTCCAACGGTAGGGTTTGGTGGTTGTTGCTTTAGGTTCACACGTTGTTGCTGCTGCACAGCTGTTTGGTTCGCTTATGTCGTTAGGTAGGTTGTTAATTATCAGTGGAAGGATCAAGGGTTGGTTCTAGTTTGCTGGTTTAGGCGATGATCTGGTAGCTAGGGAGTGGGTCTCAGGTTTGGTTACAGTGATAATAATTGAAGTTTATGTGTGCGTGTGTGGGTTGAAGATTAAGATTAAGACTATTATGAGTACAAGTTATTATACTGAGAGGTAAGTATGGTAGTTGCATCATCAACTAAGCTATGTGTAGTTGGTGTAGCAACTAAGAAGTGTGTCTAGTTGCATCAGCTAGGCTATGTGTAGTTGATTTAGCAGCTGAGTATATCCTAGGTAAGAGTTGTTCATCTTCCTTTGTAAGATACTGAAGTCTGTATCGGTCGATGATAGTGTTATAATCCGTGAAATAAAATATGACAGTGGTAGATTATATGAGCTCTTGTCTTCAATCTTGATGGTGTGTGATCATCATCTGTTCTTGATTATTGTTCATAATGATTTGGTGAACTTTCACAACAGTCTGATAAGAATTCACCGAGATCTCTACCTTTATGATGATCTCCATTATGATCTGATAATTGATATCCACCAGTGATGGAACATATAAGTGATAGTTTGCAAACTCCGGTCCGTCGTCTCTAGAAATTCGTTTGGTTTTGGGATGTTGTGGAGTGCTAGCTAGTTTGCGTGCTCCGTAACCTTGTGTTTGGCAGGCCTTGCTTTCTAAGGTGGTGGTGATTGAATGCCACAAGCACTTGTCTCTCTGGCTAAGCAAGGCCAAATCAGACTCCACCAGCCAGACGTGTTAGCTGATTATCCTTCAGTTTGCTGGAATGTTGATTAACTTCCATTCCGGCAAATTTGGGTACTCCATATGTCCTATTTTCAGCAAAGGTCATGCTGAAATTTTCCGTGAATTTTAGCATGACTTTGCTAAAAATAGGACATCTGGGGTACTTGCGACTAATGCATGGGCCGGTGTATCTTAGTACTTAATCAAGTAGGATCAATTGCCTCTTGTGTTATACATATAGAAGTGTGATATCAACTCATTGTTATTACTAATGTTAGTTTCTCTCTTTCTGTGCCTTTTTACAACATGAGCAATGCATAGTTATTACTAATGGTATAATCTATTCTAGGTTCAGCATTTGAGCCATTATTCTAGGTTTGCCAGTACTAGTTCAGAAGCTCAAACAGTTCGGCATTTGAGCCATTATTCTAGGTTTGCCAGTACTAGTTCAGAAGCTCAAGCTAAGGACTAGTTCTGAATCTTCTATCAACAGCTGATATGTTTACTGCCTCTTGGTGTTTGTCCTTCGAGAAGTACCTAGTTGAAGTGTCTCATGGTGTTATATTTGCAAATGCAAGTGTTGAGATGTCTATTTTGTGTTAATCAGATAAAAATATTAGGGTGTGCAGATAACAGTTAACTTAGTTAAGTCTGACAAATACAGTTTGGACAGGTAGAAAGTAGAATGCACCATAAGCCTGGTTATATATGCACTGTCACGTTAGGCTCAATTGTGAAATTTTGGATGCGAGATTTTTGACATGTGTTGTCCCTTTATTCTTTCCGCATTAAACACATATGCTGAATTCATGTGTGGACAGACGAAACCATGAGTCGTTTATAGTTCAGGAAAAGAATGTTATCATTATAGTTTGGGGGGTTGAAATAATCTGTTTGTTGCACTTTGTGCACTTTCTAGTTGAAAATTGTTAAATGGAGATACTAGATTAGCTTTTTGAGGTATCCCATTAAATATTACTCATTACTTCCCGCTCTTAAAAAAATTTGCACAACTAAGATGCCAGTGCCATAGGTGGCAATAGAGCCAAGTGATTAGGCCCAACTTAGAATTCTCCATCCCTTTTCTGTCGGCACTTGCATGTCACTGTTGGCTATTTTTTTAACTATTGTGCCATACTTGATAGGGTATATTATTAGAAGATACCCATATATATTAGTCAACCTAGGGTGCCTCGGCATCGATAAACCCTAAATGATGAAAACTTAACTTAGCATTTAGGGTGCCTCAGCGTCGACAAACCCTAAATGATAAAACCTTGGCTTTTAGGGTACCTCGGTGTTGATAAAAAGCTAAATGATGAAAGCTTAGGCTTTTAGGGTGCCTCGGCATCGACAAACCCTAAATGATAAAAGCTTAACTTTTAGGATGCCTCGGTGTTGACAAACCCTAAATTATGAGACCATGATAATTCCTCACAAACCAACCCTTAAATAACACCGAGCCATTATGCAACAACACACTAACAGGTTCCGTCCCAAAACACCTAGGCAATATCACAAACATCTCTCAATTGTTCCTTGACAATAACCAACTTTTTAGCGACATTCCTCGAGAATTAGGTTATTTGGTAAACTTAGAGATCGTGTTCCTTGAAAATAACCAACTTTTTGACCAAACTTTTTTCCTATTTAGAGCGAAACATGGCCCACAACGATGAGGCTGGCGGTTCGGGCAAGCAATTCTGGGAGCTGTCCCAGGAGATGGAGGAAGAACCTCACCGCTATGAGAACGCCGCGGAAGACACCAATCCCGACTACACAACCCCTAGTGGCGTCGGGGATGACACCACTGATGGTGCCGCCGAGGATGACACCACTGATGATGGCAGCGCACGCACAGATGGCAGCCAACCGAAGAGGCAACGGAAGGACTGGTGCCCAAATGTGCTTGGCACGGTCAAGGAGGAATTTACTGAAGTGTCCTCCAGTGGGCAGCCAACAGCACCCAAAGAATTAGTCAAGGGGTACGCGGGACAGCTCTGGTGCATTCTCCGGAGCACCGTCTCAATCAGCACCGAGAACCTAAGGCATCGTGACCAAGGGAATTTGGGCAACCTCCTCTTCATGAAGCTGCACGAACGATACAAGTTCCCCGGTGACTTCGCAAACACATGCCTCTCAGGGAATAAAGTGAACAGTGCCACCCTCATGAAGATGAGCACGGCCTTGGCTACTTGGAGAGTCGCGGTGAAGAGAAGGATTGAAAAAGGTGATAGTTATGAGAAAATCAAGGAGACAAATCCTTCGATCAGCGAAGCTGACTACCTGGAGTTCAAGATCAAGTGTGAGAGCAACGCAACTGCGGAATCAAGTCAGTGGGGGAAAGATATGCGGGACTTGAACTTAGGGGTCCACAAACTCGGTCCCAGCGGTTACAGAGTGGCGGAACCTATATGGGACAAGGAGGACACGGAGCGTGCCGAGCAAGGCCTAGTGCCCCTCTTTGATAAATACCATGACAAGCAGACCAGGAACTATGTCAGGGCCCGGTACAAGATTGACCTGGTAACCAAGGAGCTTACCATGGATCCGAAGACCAAGGCGCTTGAGCTAGTTCTGGTAAGGAATACACCCCGTGTAATTATCTCCATATATATGGTTGCATTATAATTAATGAAGCCAAATTTCTAAATGGTTCACGTTCCTTCCGCAGGAAACTGAAAAAAGTAGCACGGGGTCGTCTCAGAGCTCCCCTTGGGACACCACTTTAAATAGGGCGTTGAGCGTAATGAAGCACAAGGATAAGCTCAGTAAGCCGACGTCAGCTAGTCGTGTGGCCAGCAAAGGCTTGTCCACGAAATGGTCGGAATACTATACCGCTGGGCGAAAGGAGAGAAAGACCAGCTCAGAAAGCCAAGAGCACAAGGTTCAAGAACTCAAGGCACAAGTGGCGCGGATTCCGGAGATAGTAGAAGACCAAGTGCGAGACCAACTGGGACCGACGATCACCGCCATTATGCCTACCTTGCTTGAGGGGCTGCAGGGGTGGATTGCGGGCGGCCAACAGGGGCCGCCCCTGATTCCCAGCTTCACGAGCAGCAACTCGCACAATGCGCAGGCGGCGCCGTTGGTGTCTCCGACGGAGGTGGCATTGGTGTCTCTGGCGGAGGCGGCATTGGTGTCTCCGGCGTCGGTGCCGACATTGGAGCTTAATGCACCCGAGTGTGGGAAGAATACGCCGCCCGGCACCTCGGAAGCAAGCGGCCCCTCCATCACTTGCACGCCCGCCATCGGCGGTGCCTCGACATTAGCCGAGCTCGACGCCATCACGGTAACTAAGCCTCTCGGCTGATGAATTCATCTCCTTGCCTTTGACTGGGCATCCCTGATGCCCTACATGTTTTCGCAGGTCGCCGCTGACATTCCATGCACTCTCCTGTACTTCCTGAACGGCGAGTTGATCGATGGCGCCAAGGCCAGAATCGTTTAACCGGGCAACGCCTGTTCCACAGTAATCCGATGCCACCCAATGTGTATAGGGTTCAACTGGTTCGGGTGCTGTGGGGCTGCGACAACTTGTTACCTCCGTATCGACCCCCTAGGGCCGACGAAGATGATGTGATGACCCTCAGCGCCTGCATAAGCTGGTCCATGCTTTGGCCGAAGAGCCAAATTCGTTTGGGGGCGGGGGACACCACCCCACAGACAACACCACTAGTCGTGCCGGCGCCAAGCCATGGCAACACCGCCGCAACGCTACCGGACGACGACGACGAACATATGGCCGATCCGGACATGCATATGGCACATGATCTGGACGACGACGACAGTACATTTACTAGGGTCGATAAGTACTTCAATGAACATGGGTACGGTGACGAATTATTGGGGCCTCCGTCTCAAGAACCCAACCTGCAAAAGACGATCACGATCTAGCTGGTACGGTGGAGAAACCCAATTGCAATAGGCGTCGTCTGGCGTTTAGTTCTCAGGAGATGCCTCCAGCTGCCGCCTTCATCGAGCCTCAGATAGCCGAGGTGCGAAATATTATCAGCACCAACACACTCAAGAAGGTGGTCTCTAAGCAGAATTTGATCCCATTACAACAGAAGAAAGGATGGAAAAGAAAGAATAACAAGGGTGCGAGCTAGCCTACACCGAGTATGATCCGTGCTCAGGACAGGCCACCTTCATCTAAGGATATCTCGAGGAGGGTGCATGTGGCGGGTAGGCCGATGCTACTGACTAATCTGCTCAATGCTGCAACCGGTGCTATGCGGAGTCTGCATGACAGTGTTCTTTCTTTGGAGAAGCGTCGTCTCTCCGAGAATGATGTGGCATACCCGGTTTTCATGGCCAAGGTGCCAAAGGGCAAGGGCTTTGTCGATAGCGCCATCGGGGGTATGACCGTCCTGTGGTTTGATAACATCTTCGCTATGTTTAACCTTCATCCGCTGCACTACACCTTCATTCGGCTATTTTTGTTAAGTATGGAGATGCGGATCATTAGAGAGAAGACCCCGGAAAGGTTTCCATATCGGTGCAACAAGACCAAGACCAGCAGGACAGCAGGACGGAGGTCGTCGTGAAGCCCACGGCGGCGTCACCACCAGAGCCTTTGGCAAGCGAAGACCACCTTTTGTCATGATAGCTTGTACTAGCTGACCCCCTTCAAATTGGCCGTTGTGGGATCCCTTCCCGCCTAATATTTGGGAAGAGGAACATGGCCTCTATAAATAGGACTAGCCACCACCGGGGGGCTCGGATCAGATCCACTCCAGCCTGTTACGCACCAGCTCACCGAGCTTAAGAACACCTCTCCTCAGGAGGTTGTTCATCCCTTGTACTTGTTCATCCTCAGCCTACAAGGCAATCCACCACACCACACTGGAATAGGGTATTACACCACATCGGTGGCCTGAACCAGTATAAACTCTTGTGTCCCTTGTTCTTCAAGTTCGACAAGCTGAGCTTTAAGATTGTGGTGAGTGAGTGAGCTATGGGGAAGGAGAGATCTTCGTGCGCACCCCAGAGTTCAAACCTTAAGGGTTTTGCCGGAACCTGAAATCCGACATTTGGTGCGCCAGGTAGGGGGCAATGAGATTTTCTTCCCCATCAACCGATCCACCGTCTCCCTGAATCTCCGATGTGTGATGATCCGAGGGCCCAGGCCGACCGCTGGGCGGCCCGGCCAGCTAGAGCACCTCCATCCATTCCAGAAGACCTCAACTCCGCACTCTAGGCGGCCCACGCGCCGCCCAGCGCCCGCGGATGAGGGCAACATGGATCGACGTCCGCTGCCCTCACGTCGTGGCGCGCGGGGGCCGCTGCAAGATCCGCAAGCTACACAACAGCAACGATGCAACACACCCGATGGGAACTGGCGAACATGCGAGCCGCGCTCGTGGTGGTGCATGAGCTACTGCGGTGCCGACTGATGGAGAGCGGCCGCGAGGCGCTGCTAGAATGTGTCGCCGAGCCATTGGATGTTGTGGCTAGTGGTATACCGCCTTTCTGCTCCCTACTCACATCTCAAGTTGTGGCCAGGTCACACGACGGGCCTCGTTGCGCCCGCGTGCTCCCAGGTGCACCATGAGGGCCCACCAGTGTTGGCATGACCGGCGGTATCGGACACCCGGCCGCGCCCTCACCTCCCCTAGGCGGCATGGGCACAGGCGTTGCTCCTCACGGGTCCCAATCGAGCACCACCCCACGGCCACCAGGAAGGCACGCCGGGCTCGGCGGCGTGGGGTGCAGGGTGCCTTGGCAGAGGTTCCGGCGAGGCAGCCCAGGAAGCCTATGTGCCCCGCATGGTGAATTAGGAGTACGCGCTAGAGGACGACCCCTGCATGTTCCACGAGCCGGGTGATACGTCTCCAACGTATATATAATTTTTGATTGCTCTATGCTATATTATCTACTGTTTTGGACTATATTGGGCTTTATTTTCCACTTTTATATTATTTTTGGGACTAACCTATTAACCAGAGGCCCAGCCCAGAATTGCTGTTTTTTTGCCTATTTCAGTGTTTCGAAGAAACGGAATATCAAACGGGATAAACCTTTCTGGAATGTGATTTTCTTTCCGAATATGACCCAGGAGACTTGGACCCTATGCCAAGGAAGCTTCGAGGTGGGCACGAGGTAGGGGGGCGCGCCCTATACCCCCAGGCGTGCCCCCACCCTCGTGGGCCCACCGAAGCTCCACCGACGTACTTCTTCCTCCTATATATACTTACGTACCCCCAAACGAACAGAGACGGAGCCAAAAACCTAATTCCACCGCTGCAACTTTCTGTATCCACGAGATCCCATCTTGGGGCCTATTTCGGAGCTCCGCCGGAGAGGGCCGTCATCACGGAGGGCTTCTACATCATCATAGCCTCTCCGATGAAGTGTGAGTAGTTTACCTCAGACCTTCGGGTCCATAGTTATTAGCTAGATGGCTTCTCTCTCTTTCCGGATCTCAATACAAAGTTCTCCCCCTCTCTCGTGGAGATCTATTCGATGTAATCTTCTTCTTTTTATGGTGTGTTTGTTGAGACCGATGAATTGTGGGTTTATGATCAAGTCTATCTATGAATAATATTTGAATCTTCTCTGAATTCTTTTATGTATGATTGGTTATCTTTGCAAGTCTCTTCGAATTATCAGTTTGGTTTGGCCTACTAGATTGGTTTTTCTCTCCATGGGAGAAGTGCTTAGCTTTGGGTTCGATCTTGCGGTGTCCTTTCCCAGTGATAGAAGGGGCAGCAAGGCACGTATTGCATCGTTGCCATCGAGGATAACAAGATGGGGTTTATTTCATATTGCATGAATTTATCTCTCTACATCATGTGATCTTGCTTAAAGCGTTACTCTGTTTTTAACTTAATACTCTAAATGCATGCTGGATAGCGGTCAATGAGTGGAGTAATAGTAGTAGATGCATAATAGTTTCGGTCTACTTGTCACAGACATGATGCCTATATACATGATCATGCCTAGATATTCTCATAACTATGCTCAATTCTGTCAATTGCTCAACAGTAATTTGTTCACCCACCATAGAATACTTATGCTCTTGAGAGAAGCCACTAGTGAAACCTATGGCCCCCGGGTCTATTCTCATCATATCAATCTCCATCACTTTAATCTTGCTTTGCTTTTTTACTTTGCCTTTTACTTTTCACTTTGCATCTCTATACCAAAAATACCGAAAATATTATATCTATCAGATCTCACTCTCGTAAGTGATCGTGAAGGGATTGACAACCCCTAATCGCGTTGGTTGCGAGTAGCTATCATTTTGTGCAGGTACAAGGGACTTGAGCGTGGCCTCCTACTGGATTGATACCTTGGTTCCCTAAAATTGAGGGAAATACTTACGCTACTCTGTTGCATCATCCTTTCCTCTTCAGGGAAATCCAACGCAAGCTCAAGAGATAGCAAGAAGAATTTCTGGCACCGTTGCCGAGGAGTCTACGCAAAAAGTCAACATACCAAGTACCAATCACAATCCCTATCTCTCGCATTACATTAGTTGCCATTTGCCTCTCGTTTCCCTGTCCCCCACTTCACCCTTGCCGTTTTATTCGCCCTCTCTTTCTCAATATCCTTCTCCTTCTCTTTCTCAGTTTGCCTTTTTCTCGCTTGCCTTTTTGTTTGCCTGTGTGTTGGATTGCTTGTTTGTCGCGATGGCTCAAGATACTACCAAATTGTGTGACTTCACCAATACCAATAATAATGGTTTCCTTAGAACTTCGATTGCTCCTCTTGCCAATACTGAATCTTGTGAAATCAATACTGCATTGTTGAATCTTGTTATGAAAGATCAATTCGCCGGCCTTCCTAGTGAAGATGCCGCTACTCATCTGAATAGCTTCATTGATTTATGTGATATGCAAAAGAAAAAAGATGTCGATAATGATGTCGTTAAATTGAAGCTATTTCATTTTTTGCTTAGAGATCGTGCTAAAGCTTGGTTTTCGTCTTTGCCTAAAAATAGTATTGATTCTTGGAACAAGTGCAAAGATGCTTTTATCTCTAAGTATTTCCCTCCCGCTAAGATCATCTCTCTTAGAAACGATATTATGAACTTTGAGCAACTTGATCATGAACATGTTGCACAAGCTTGGGAGAGAATGAAATTAATGATACGTAATTGCCCTACTCATGGTTTGAATTTGTGGATGATTATACAAATTTTTATGCCGGATTGAATTTTGCTTCTAGAAATCTTTTAGATTCGGCCGCGGGAGGCACTTTTATGGAAATCACTTTAGGAGATGCTACTAAACTCCTAGATAATATTATGGTTAATTATTCTCAATGGCATACTGAAAGATCTTCTAATAAAAAAGTGCATGCGATAGAAGAAATCAATGTTTTGAGTGGAAAGATGGATGAACTTATGAAATTATTTGCTACTAAGAGTGTTTCTTCTGATCCTAATGATATGCCTTTGTCTACTTTGATTGAGAATAACAATGAATCTATGGATGTGAATTTTGTTGGTAGGAATAATTTTGGTAACAACGCTTATAGAGGGAATTTTAATCCTAGGCCATATCCTAGTAATCCTTCTAATAATTATGGGAATTCCTACAACAACTCTTATGGAAATTATAATAAGATGCCCTCTGAATTTGAGAATAGTGTTAAAGAGTTTATGAATTCACAAAAGAATTTTAATGCTTTGCTTGAAGAGAATTGCTTAAACTTGATGATTTGGCTAGGAACGTTGATAGAATTTCTCTTGAGGTTGATTCTTTAAAGCTTAGATCTATTCCCCCTAAGCATGATATCAATGAGTCTCTCAAAGCCATGGGAATTTCCATTGATGAGTGCAAGGAAAGAACCGCTAGGATGCGTGCTTCCAAAGATGCCTTTATTAAAGCGTGTTCTTCCAATTCCTATGAAAATCAAGATGAAGATCTAAAAGTTATTGATGTGTCTCCTATCAAAACTTTGCTTTGCAATATGAATCTTGATGAAACTGAATATGATCTCCTTTACCTAGAAGGCGTTCTAAAAATTCGGAGTATTTAGATCTTTATGATGAAATTGATGAAAGTGGGATTGAAAGAAATAAAAATCTAGATGTTGCTAAACCCACTATATTGGATTTCAAGGAATTTAAATATGAAAGTTGCTCTTTAATTGATTGTATTTCCTTGTTGCAATCCATGCTAAATTCTCCACATGCTTATAGTCAAAAGAAAGCCTTCACCGAACATATTGTTGATGCCTTGATGCAATCTTATGAAGAAAAACTTGAGTTGAAAGTTTCTATCCCTAGAAAACTCTATGATGAGTGGAACCAACTATTAAAATTAAAATTAAAGATCATGAGTTTTATGCTTTGTGTGATTTGGGTGCTAGTGTCTCCACTATCCCCAAAACTTTGTGTGATTTGCTAGATTTCCGCGATTTTGATGATTGCTCTCTAAACTTGCATCTTGCGGATTCTACTGTTAAGAAACCTATGGGAAGGATTAATGATGTTCTTATTGTTGCAAATAGGAATTATGTGCCCGTAGATTTCATTGTTCTTGATATAGATTTCAATCCTTCTTGCCCTATTATTCTTGGTATACCTTTCCTTAGAACGGTTGGTGCGATTATTGATATGAAGGAAGGGAATATTAGATTTCAATTTCCATTAAAAATGGCATGGAACACTTTCCAAGAAAGAAAATAAAATTGCCATATGAAACTATCATGATGGCAATACCTAGGGGCGTTAAACGATAGCGCTTGTTGGGAGGCAACCCAATTTTATTTTTATTCCTTGACTTTTTCTCCTGTTTAGTAATAAATAATTTATTTAGCATCTGTTTTTGTTGTGTTTTTTGTGTTTAATTAGTGTTTGTGCCAAGTAGAACCGTTGGGAAGACTTGGGGAAAGTCTTGTTGAACTTTCTCTAAAAAAACAGAAACTTTAGCGCTCACGAGAACTGCTGTCATTTTTATTTGGAGAGTGATATTTAGTTAATTATTTTTGAAGATGATTAATAGATAAATTCCGCACGTCCAGCAATTTATTTTAGAATTTTTGGGGTTCCAGATCTTGCGTTAGTTACAGATGACTACAGACTGTTCTGTTTTTGACAGATTCTGTTTTTTGTGTGTTGTTTGCTTATTTTGATGAATCTATGGTTAGTAAAATAGTTTATAATCCATAGAGAAGTTGGAATAAAGTAGGTTTAACACCAATATAAATAAATAATGAGTTCATTACAGTACCTTGAAGTGGTCTTTTGTTTTCTTTCTCTTACGGAGCTCACGAGATTTCTATTGAGTTTTGTGTTGTGATGTTTTCAAGTTTTGGGTGAATTCTTTTGATGGATTATGGAACAAGGAGTGGCAAGAGCCTAAGCTTGGGTATGCCCATGGCACCCCCAATATAATCCAAGGACACCAAAAATTCAAAGCTTGGGGATGCCCCGGAAGGCATCCCCTCTTTCGTCCACTTCCATCGGTAATTTACTTGGAGCTATATTTTTATTCACCAACATGATATGTGTTTTGCTTGGAGCATCTTGTATTATTTGTGTCTTTGTGTTTTAGTGTGCCACAATCATCCTTGCTGTACACACCTTTTGAGAGAGCCATACATGAATTAAAATTTGATAGAATACTCTATGTGCTTCACTTATATCTTTTGAGCTATGTAGTTTTGCTCTATGTGCTTCACTTATATCTTTTGAGCTATGTAGTTTTGCTCTATGTGCTTCACTTATATCTTTTGAGCATTATAATTTTGCTCTATGTGCTTCACTTAGATCTTTTAAGAGCACGGTGGTGGATTTGTTTTAAAGAAACTATTGATCTCTCATGCTTCACTTAAATTATTTTGAGAGTCTCTTAATAGCATGGTAATTTGCTTAATAATAATATGCTTGGTTTTCAAGATTTGTGAAACTTTCTTTTGAGTGCATTGAATACTAAGAAAAGATTGAAGCATGATAATTGTTTTGAGATATGGAGGTGATAATATTAGAGTCATGCTAGTTGAGTAGTTGTGAATTTAAAGAATACTTGTGTTAAAGTTTGTGATTCCCGTAGCATGCACGTATGGTGAACCGTTATGTGATGAAGTCGGAGCATGATTTATTTATTGATTGTCTTCCTTATGAGTGGCGGTCGGGGACGAGTGATGGTCTTTTCCTACCAATCTATCCCCCTAGGAGCATGCGCGTAATACTTTGCTTTGATAACTTCTAGATTTTTGCAATAAGTATATGAGTTCTTTATGACTAATGTTGAGTCCATGGATTATATGCACTTTTTCCCATCCTTCAACCATTGCTAGCCTCTCTAATACCACGCACTTTTCGCCGGTGTCATACACCTACCATATACCTTCCTCAAAATAGCCACCATACCTACCTATTATGGCATTTCCATAGCCATTCCGAGATATATTGCCATGCAACTTTCCACCGTTCCGTTTATTATGACACACTCCATCATTGTCATATTGCATATCCCGGTACACCGCTGGAGGCATTCATATAGAGTCATATTTTGTTCTGAGTATCGAGTTGTAATTGTTGAGTTGTAAGAAAAATAAAAGTGTGATTATCATCATTATTAGAGCATTGTCCCAGTGAGGAAAGGATGATGGAGACTATGATTCCCCCACAAGTCGGGATGAGACTCCGGACGAAAAATAAATAAAAGAGGCCAAAGAAGCCCCAAAAAAGAGAAAGAAAAGAGGCCCAAAAAATAAAGAGAAAAGGCCCAAATAAAAAAATAAAAAAATGAGAGAAAAAGAGAGAAGGGACAATGTTACTATCCTTTTACCACACTTGTGCTTCAAAGTAGCACCATGATCTTCATGATAGAGAGTCTCTCGTTATGTCACTTTCATATACTAGTGGGAATTTTACATTATAGAACTTGGCTTGTATATTCCAATGATGGGCTTCCTCAAAATGCCCTAGGTCTTCGTGAGCAAGCAAGTTGGATGCACACCCACTTAGTTTATTTTGATGAGCTTTCATATACTTATAGCTCTAGTGCATCCGTTGCATGGCAATCCCTACTCACTCACATTGATATCTATTGATGGGCATCTCCATAGCCCATTGATACGCCTAGTTGATGTGAGACTATCTTCCCCTCTTTTTGTCTTCTCCACAACCACCATTCTATTCCACATATAGTGTTATATCCATGGCTCACGCTCATGCATTGTGTGAAGATTGAAAAAGTTAGAGTATGAAACAATTGCTTGGCTTGTCATCGGGGTTGTGCATGATTTAAATACTTTGTGTGGTGAAGATAGAGCATAGCCAGACTATATGATTTTGTAGGGATAAGTTTCTTTAGCCATGTTATTTTGAGAAGAGATAATTGCTTTGTTGGTTTGCTTGAAGTATTATTATTCTCTATGTCAATATGAACTTTTGTCTTGAATTTCCCTAGTCTGAATATTCATACCACAATTAAGAAGATTTGCATTGAAATTATGCCAAGTAGCACTCCACATCAAAAATTCTCTTTTTATCATTTACCTACTCGAGGATGAGCAGGAATTAAGCTTGGGGATGCCTGATACGTCTCCAACATATCTATAATTTTTGATTGCTCCATGCTATATTATCTACTGTTTTGGACTATATTGGGCTCTATTTTCCACTTTTAAATTATTTTTGGGACTAACCTATTAACCGGAGGCCCAGCCCAGAATTGCTATTTTTTTGCCTATTTAAGTGTTTCGAAGAAACGGAAGATCAAACAGAGTCCAAACGGAATAAACCTTTCTCGAACGTGATTTTCTTCCCGAATATGACCCAGGAGACTTGGACCCTATGCCAAGGAAGCTTCGAGGTGGGCACGAGGTAGGGGGGCGTGCCCTATACCCCCAGGCGCGCCCCCCACCCTCGTGGGCCCACCGAAGATCCACCGACGTACTTCTTCCTCCTATATATACCTATGTACCCCCAAACGAACAGAGACGGAGCCAAAAACCTAATTCCACCGCCGCAACTTTCTGTATCCACGAGATCCCATCTTGGGGCCTGTTCCGGAGCTCCACCGGAGAGGGCCGTCATCACGGAGGGCTTCTACATCATCATAGCCTCTCCGATGAAGTGTGAGTAGTTTACCTCAGACCTTCGGGTCTAGATGGCTTCTTCTCTCTTTTTGGATCTCAATACAAAGTTCTCCCCCTCTCTCGTGGAGATCTATTCGATGTAATCTTCTTTTTGTGGTGTGTTTGTTGAGACCGATGAATTGTGGGTTTATGATCAAGTCTATCCATGAATAATATTTGAATCTTCTCTGAATTCTTTTATGTATGATTAGTTATCTTTGCAAGTCTCTTCGAATTATCAGTTTGGTTTGGCCTACTAGATTGGTTTTCTTGCCATGGGAGAAGTGCTTAGCTTTGGGTTCGATCTTGCGGTGTCCTTTCCTAGTGACAGAAGGGGCAGCAAGGCACGTATTGCATCGTTGCCATCGAGGATAACAAGATGGGGTTTATTTCATATTGCACGAATTTATCTCTCTACATCATGTCATCTTGCTTAAAGCGTTACTCTGTTTTTAACTTAATACTCTAGATGCATGCTGGATAGCGGTCGATGAGTGGAGTAATAGTAGTAGATGCAGATTCGTTTCGGTCTACTTGTCACGGACGTGATGCCTATATACATGATCATGCCTAGATATTCTCATAACTATGCTCAATTCTGTCAATTTCTCAACAGTAATTTGTTCACCCACCGTAGAATACTTATGCTCTTGAGAGAAGCCACTAGTGAAACCTATGGCCCTCGGGTCTATTCTCATCATATCAATCTCCATCACTTTAATCTTGCTTTGCTTTTTTACTTTGCCTTTTACTTTTCACTTTGCATCTCTATACCAAAAATATTTATGACCTCTAATCTCACTCTCGTAAGATTAGATCTATCAGATCTCACTCTCGTAAGTGACCATGAAGGGATTGACAACCCCTAATCGCGTTGGTTGCGAGTAGCTATCGTTTTGTGCAGGTACGAGGGACTTGAGCGTGGCCTCCTACTGGATTGATACCTTGGTTCTCAAAAACTAAGGGAAATACTTACGGTACTCTGCTGCATCATCCTTTCCTCTTTGGGGAAATCCAACACAGGCTCAAGAGGTAGCACCGAGCCGGGAAGAAGAGATGTTGGATGCCGAGGCCTTCTACGAGCCACCCAGGAGCCTCGCCGACCCCGCCAACGGCAACCACCGTAGGGTATCATTGATAACTCAGGAGCAGGCTTACGCTAACCATGGATTGTAGGTGGACTAGGCCGTGTCGGTGAACGGCGCCCCCAGCACTGTAGTCCCACCCCAGCCAGGGCGGCGCACTGGGGGCTGCACGGAAGGGGTCTGGAGCAAGGCCCACCCCCATGTCACGCATGGCAAGGCGTCACCCAGAGGTATGTCCTCTGTCAGGGAGGCGTCGGCAAGCCCTCCCCCCGGCAGAGGGCCCGTGGTCTCCGAGGGCGCCACCGGCGTCCCCTCTGACCCTTGGCCTAGTCCTGGTTTCCGGACGCCCCAACGGTGGTCGAGGGTGGCGCAAGGCGGGCCCCTTGTCTAGCGATATGAAGCAAGGCTCGCCCTTGTGAAGGTCTCCGCTCGTGCCACTCTCACATAATAATGAGTGGGGTTGTACACACCCCAGAGTCTCCGGAGAGCCGCCCTCGGGCCTTGGGGGCTCTCGCCCACATCCTAGTGGAAGCACCATGCTCCGCACTGGCCGTCGACACTGCCCCTAATGACTAAGCTCACAGCTGGCAAAGGCACTAGGCTCCGCACTAGTGAGAAGACAAGAAGACTAGCTAGGTGCCGGACGCGGCCTTTTGTTTTCAACCCCTTTTTTCTGTAGCTCAATTTGTAGCCTTTGGATTTGAATTTGAAGTCGTATTTTCATTGGCAATCGCGGGGGTGTATTTTCTCGTTCATATTAATTTCATGAGTTTTCTGGATTCGTGCCTTGTTTTGGGGTTTGCGTCTGCCACCTCCCCCTTCCGAGTGAAGGAAATATGCCCTAGAGGCAATAATAAAGTTTTTATTTATATTTCCTTATATCATGATAAATATTTCTTATTCATGCTAGAATTGTATTAACCGGAAACTTAGTACATGTGTGAATATATAGACAAACAGAGTGTCACTAGTTTGCCTCTACTTTACTAGCTCGTTGAATCAATGATGGTTATGTTTCCTAACCATGGACATGAGTTGTCGTTTGATTAACGGGATCACATCATTAGAGAATGATGTGATTGACTTGACCCATCCGTTAGCTTAGCACGATGATCATTTAGTTTGTTGCTATTGCTTTCTTCATGACTTATACATGGTCCTATGACTATGAGATTATGCAACTCCCGATTACCGGAGGAACACTCTGTGTGCTACCAAACGTCACAACGTAATAGGGTGATTATAAAGGTGCTCTACAGGTGTCTCCGATGGTACTTGTTGAGTTGGCATAGATCGAGATTAGGATTTGTCACTCCGATTGTCGGAGAGGTATCTCTGGGCCCTTTCGGTAATGCACATCACTATAAGCCTTGCAAGCAATGTAACTAATGAGTTAATTGTGGGATGATGCATTACGGAACGAGTAAAGAGACGTGCCGGTAACGAGATTGAACTAGGTATTGAGATACCAATGATCGAATCTCGGGCAAGTAACATACCGATGACAAAGGGAACAACGTATGTTGTTATGCGGTTCGACCGATAAAGATCTTCATAGAATATGTAAGAGCCAATATGGGCATCCAGGTTCCGCTATTGTTTATTGACCAGAGAAGTGTCTCGGTCATGTCTACATAGTTCTCGAACCCGTAGGGTCCGCACACTTATTCGTTGACGATATAGTATTTGTGAGTTATGTATGTTGGTAACCGAATGTTGTTCGGAGTTCTGGATAAGATCACATACATGACAAAGAACTCCAGAATGGTCCGGAGATAAAGTTTGATATATGGGATAATAGTGTTTGGTCTCCGGAAGGGTTCCGGATGTTTCCCGAAATGTTTGGGTACGAGAACACTTTATTTGGGCCAAAGGGGAAAGCCCACAAGGTTTTTGAAAAGCGCAAAAGGAAGTTTGCAGAGTCCAAGGGCCAGACGCCGGGGTCCCTGGCATCTGGGTCCAGACGCCGAGAACCCTAGCGTCTGGCCCTGGAGTCCGAGAAGGACTCTTGCCTTTCGGGTGAAACCGACTTTGTGGAGGCTTTTACTCCAAGTTTTGACCCCAAGGCTCAAAATATAAATAGAGGGGTAGGGCTAGCACCCAAGACAGATCAAGAAACACCAAGCCGTGTGCCAGCAATCCTACCCCCTCTAGTTTATCCTTCGTAATAGTTTTCGTAGTGCTTAGGCGAAGCCCTGCGGAGATTGTTCTTCACCAACACCGTCACCACGCCGTCGTGCTGCCGGAACTCATCTACTACTTCGCCCGTCTTGCTGGATCAAGAAGGCGAGGACGCCATCGAGCTGAACATGTGCTGAACGCGGAGGTGCCGTACATTCGGTACTTGATCGGGACGGATCGTGAAGGTGTACGACTACATCAACCGCATTGATAAACACTTCCGCTTACGGTCTACGAGGGTACGTAGACATACTCTCCCCTCGCGTTGCTATGCATCACCATGATCTTGTGTGTGTAGGAAATTTTTGAAATTACTACATTCCCCAACAGTGGCATCCGAGCCAGTTTTATGCGTAGATGTTATATGCATGAGTAGAACACAAGTGAGTTGTGGGCGATACAAGTCATACTACTTACCAGCATGTCATACTTTGGTTCGGCGGTATTGTTGGATGAAGCGGCCCGGACCGACATTACGCATACGCTTACGCGAGACTGGTTTTACCGACGTGCTTTGCACATAGGTGGCTGGCGGGTGTCAGTTTCTCCAACTTTAGTTGAACCGAGTGTGACTACGCCCGGTCCTGATTGAAGGTTAAAACATCACTAACTTGACGAACTATCATTGTGGTTTTGATGCGTAGGTAAGAACGGTTCTTGCTCAGCCCGTATCAGCCACGTAAAACTTGCAATGACAAAGTAGAGGACGTCTAACTTGTTTTTGTAGGGCATGTTGTGATGTGATATGGTCAAGGCATGATGCTATATTTTATTGTATGAGATGATCATGTTTTGTAACGGAGTTATCGGCAACTGGCAGGAGCCATATAGTTTTCGCTTTATTGTATGAAATGCAATCGCCATGTAATTGCTTTACTTTATCACTAAGCGGTAGTGATAGTCATAGAAGGAATAGTTGGCGAGACGACAATGATACTATGATGGAGATCAAGGTGTCGCGCCGGTGACGATGGTGATAATGACGGTGCTTTGGAGATGGAGATCAAAGGCACAAGATAATGATGGACATATCATATCACTTATATTGATTGCATGTGATGTTTATCCTTTATGCATCTTATTCTACTTTGATTGGCGATAGCATTATAAGATAATCTCTCACTAAATTTCAAGGTATAAGTGTTCTCCTTGAGTATGCACCATTGCAAAAGTTCGTCGTGTCGAGACACCATGTGATGATCGGGTGTGATAAGCTCAACGTTTTTATACAACAGGTGCAAGCTAGTTTTTGCACACGCAGAATACTCTGGTTAAACTTGATGAGCCTACCATATGCAGATATGGCCTCGGAACACTAAGACCGAAAGGTCGAGCGTGAATCATATAGTAGATATGATCAACATAGTGATGTTCACCATTGAAAACTACTCCATTTCACGTGATGATCGGTCATGGTTTAGTTGATTTGGATCATGCGATCACTTAGATGATTAGAGGGATGTCTATCTAAGTGGGAGTTCTTAAATATGATTAATTGAACTTTAATTTATCATGAACTTAGTCCTGGTAGTATTTGCATAACTATGTTGTAAATCAACAACTCGTGATGTAGCTCCCCATTTATTTTGATATGTTCCTAGAGAAAAACTAAGTTGAAAGATGTTAGTAGCAATGATGCGGATTGGATCCATGATCCGAGGGTTATCCTCATTGCTACACGGAAGAATTATGTCCTTGATGCACCGCTAGGTGACGGACCAATTGCAGGAGCAAATGCAGACGTTATGAACGTTTGGCGAGCTCTATATGATGACTACTTGATAGTTTAGTGCACCATGCTTTATGGCTTAGAATCAGGGCTTCAAAGACGTTTTGAATGCCACAGAGCATATGAGATGTTGCAAGAGTTGAAATTAGTATTTCAGACTCATGCCCATGTCGAAAGGTATGAGACCATTGACAAGCACTTTGCCTACAAGATGGAGGAGAATAGCTCAGCTAGTGAGCATATGCTCAGAATGTCTGATTACTACAATCACTTGAATCAAGTGGGAGTTAATCTTCCAGATGAGATAGTGATTGACAGAGGTCTCTAGTCACTATCACCAAGTTACTGGAACTTCGCGATGAAGTATAATATGCAAGGGATAACGGAAACGATTCCCAAGCTCTTCGTGATGCTGAAATCGACGAAGGTAGAAATCAAGAAAAGCATCAAGTGTTGATGGTTGACAAGACCACTAGTTTCAGAAAAAGGGAAAAGGGAAAACAGGGAACTTCAAGAAGAACGGCAAGCAAGTTGCTGCTCAAGTGAAGAAGCCCAAGTCTAGACCTAAGCCTGAGACTAAGTGCTTCTACTGTAAAGGACTGGTCACTGGATGCAGAACTGCCCCAAGTATTTGGCGGATAAGAAGGATGGCAAAGTGAACAAAGGTATATTTGATATACATGTTATTGATGTGTACTATACTAGTGTTTATAGCAACCCCTTGATACGTCTCCGTCGTATCTACTTTTCCAAACACTTTTGCCCTTGTTTTGGACTCTAACTTGTATGATTTGAATGGAACTAACCCGGACTGACGCTGTTTTCAGCAGAATTGCCATGATGTTGTTTTATGTACAAAAAACTAATATTCTCAGAATGACTTGAAACTCCACGGAACATCTTAGAAAAAATAATAAAAAATCCTTGCCAAAGATGAAGACCAGGGGGCCCACACCCTGGCCACAAGGGTGGGGGTGCGCCCCCCCTCTAGGGCACGCCCCCCTACCTCGTGGGCCCCCTGGATGCCCTCCGACGCCAACTCCAACTCTATATATTTGCTTTCGGAGAGAAAAAAATCAGAGAGAAGAAATCATCGCGTTTTACAATACGGAGCCGCCGCCAAGCCCTAAAACCTCTCGGGAGGGCTGATCTGGAGTCCGTTCGGGGCTCCGGGGAGGGGGATTCGTCGCCGTCATCATCATCAACCATCCTCCATCACCAATTTCATGATGCTCACCGCCGTGTGTGAGTAATTCCATCATAGGCTTGCTGGACGGTGAGGGGTTGGATGAGATTTATCATGTAATCGAGTTAGTTTTGTTAGGGTTTGATCCCTAGTATCCACTATGTTCTGAGATTGATGTTGCTATGACTTTGCTATGCTTAATGCTTGTCACTAGGGCCCGAGTGCCATGATTTCAGATCTGAACCTATTGTGTTTTCATGAATATATGTGAGTTCTTGATCCTATCTTGCAAGTCTATAGTAACCTACTATGTGTTATGATCCGGCAACCCCGAAGTGCAATAATCGGGACAACTCCTGGTGATAACCATAGTTTGAGGAGTTCATGTATTCACTATGTGCTAATGCTTTGTTCCGGTTCTCTATTAAAAGGAGGCCTTAATATCCCTTAGTTTCCAATAGGACCCCGCTGCCACAGGAGGGTAGGACAAAAGATGTCATGCAAGTTCTTTTCCATAAGCACGTATGACTATATACGGAATACATGCCTACATTACATTGATGAATTGGAGCTAGTTCTGTGTCACCCTATGTTATGACTGTTACATGATGAACCGCATCCGGCATAATTATCCATCACTGATCCGGTGCCTACGAGTTTTCCATATACTGGTTTACGCTTATTTAGTTTCCCGCTGCTACTGTTACAATCACTACAAAATACCAAAAACATTACTTTTGCTGTCTTTACTTTTGTTGCAGATACCACCACTATCATATTACTTTGCTACTAAACACTTTGCTGCAGATACTAAGATTCCAGGTGTGGTTGAATTGACAACTCAGCTGCTAATACTTGAGAATATTCTTTGGCTCCCCTTGTGTCGAATCAATAAATTTGGGTTGAATACTCTACCCTCGAAAGCTGTTGCGATCCCCTATACTTGTGGGTTATCAAGACTAATTTCTGGCGCCGTTGTCGGGGAGCATAACTCTATTCTTTGAGTCTCTTGGGATTTATATCTGCTGGACACTATGAAGAACTTGAAAGACGCTAAGACAACGATTTATCCCTCAACTACGAGGGGAGGTAAGGAATTGCCATCTAGCTCTGCACTAGATTCACCTTCTGTTATGAGTAAGCTAGCGACACCTAAACCTGCTTCTGCTATTTGTTCCGATATGTCGCATATTATTGATGATGCCACTTCTTTTATGCATGATACTTATGATGAAACTGCTTCTATGCCTGATACTACTGTGCCCCTTGGTGAATTTCTTGATGAACAAATTGCTAGGGCTAGAGAAAAAGAAATTATTGAATCTGAATACGATGATGATAGTGATGATGAAAATATGTATGTTATTCCTAAGGGCTATCTTTTTGATATGGAATCTTCTGCCGCTATTTTAGCTTGCAGGGATATATATGAGCTAAAGAGGTTATTAGTTAAATGGAACAAAGAATCACTTAGAGATAAAATGAAACCCGACCCTGCTTTTGCTACTTCACCTATTTGTGTTCTTGATAAGGACTATCAATTCTCTGTTGATCCTGATATAATTACTTTGGTTGAAGCTGATCCATTTTATGGCTATGAATCTGAAACTGTTGTGGCACATCTTACTAAGTTAAATGATATAGCTGCCCTGTTCACTAATGATGAGAGATCGCGTTACTTCTATATACTCAAAATATTTCCGTTCTCATTAAAGGGTGATGCTAAGATATGATTTAACTCTCTTGATCCTGGTTGTGTGCATAGTCCCCAGGATATGATTTATTACTTCTCTGCTAAATATTTCCCTGCTCATAAGAAACAAGCTGCTTTGAGGGAAATATACAACTTCATGCAAATTAAAGAAGAGAGTCTCCCACAAGCTTGGGGGAGGCTTCTCAAGTTACTTAATGCTTTGCCTGATCATCCTCTTAAGAAACCTGAAATACTTGATATCTTTTATAATGGACTAACCGATGCTTCCAGAGATTACCTGGATAGTTGTGCTGGTTCTCTTTACAGGGAAAGAACACCGGATGAAGCTGAAATTCTATTGAATAATATGTTGAAAAATGAAAATAATTGGGCACCTCCTGAGCCAGCTCCTGAGCCAGCTCCTGCTCCAATTACTGAGTCCATTCCTAAACCAACTCCGAAGAAGAGAGGTGTTCTATTTCTCAGTCCCGAAGATATGCAAGAGGCAAATAAATCTATGAAAGGAAAAGGTATTAAAGCTGAAGATGTTAAGAATTTACCTCCTATTGAAGAAATACATGGTCTTAATATACCACCTGTTGAAGACACATATGATCTCAATTCTTTATTTATTGAAGAACCTCCTGATCTTGATATCCGGACAAAGGTAGTAAAGGTAAATTCTCTCTATAGATATGATACAGCTGAAGTTCCTCCTACTAAAATTGCTAGTCAGTGCTTGGATGAGTTTGATAATTTTATGTTTAAGCAAGATGACTTCAATGCTTACTTTGGTAGACAATTAAAAGAAAATGCTTATATGATTAGACGCTTGGGTGATTATATGGCTAATATTAAAGGTGAACTTAAACTTGTTAGCAAACATGCTTCTATGGTTACCACTCAAGTAGAACAAGTACTTAAGGCTCAAAAAGAAGTGCTTGATGAAATGAATAGTAAGAAAAATGATTATGCTGTTAGAGTGGCCACTAGAACTGGTAGAATGACTTAGGAACCTTTGTATCCTGAAGGCCACCCTAAGAGAATCGAGCAAGATTCTCAAAGAAATAATATTGATGTTCCTAGTTCTTCTAAAAAGAAGAAGAATAAAAATGATAGAACTGTGCAAACTTCTAGTGAACCTATTGCCGAACCACCTGATAATCCAAATGATATCTCTATGTCTGATGCTGAAACACAATCTGGTAATGAACATGAACCTAGTGAAAATATTAATGATGATGTTCATGATGATGCTCAACCTAGTAATGATAATGATGTAGAAATTGAACTTGTTGTTTATCTTGATAACCCACAATCAAAGAATCGATGTTATGATAAAAGAGACTTTGTTTCTAGGAAACATGGTAAAGAAAGGGAACCTTGGGTTCAGAAACCCATGCCTTTTCCTCCAAAACCATCCGAGAAAAATGATGATGAGGATTTTGAGTGCTTTGCTGAAATGATTAGGCCTATCTTTTTGCGTATGCGTTTAACTAATGTGCTCAATACAAATCCTTATGCTAAATATATGTGTCAGGTCCCCGACTCGATGTCACATTGATCTAGCTGGTAACACCTCATATCACTTTGCGGCCTCACGCACGGTATCCCCACGGGTGACGTCTTACCTTTTCCCGGGACCGTTTGCGCCTTTTGGCTCACGTATATGATAGTGTCGCTAGCATCCATATGATAAAGAGCCCGGGCTGACATGACTAGTCGTAAACCCAAAGTGGCACAGACTTACAGGGACAGGCATCCATGACCCAGCTTCGAACGTGTCGGTCATCAGCAAGTGGGTCCGGGCTGTAGCACTGGGCTAGCAGGACTCCGGTAAACCGGGCTGTAGCGGGCTAACAGGACTCCGGTACTCAAAGCGTGACATTTCCCCGAAGGGACAGACACAGGAACGAAGAAGGACACATGCCGGCCAGCCTAGGTGTTCCAGAGCAGTAGCAAGCTACCATGGCTCAGCGGTAACACTAGGAGACATTTCCCGGTAAGAGAGGCTACTAAAGATAAACAACTAGATAGTCAGATCCCACACATACCAAGCATTTCAATCATACACACAATATGCTCGATATGTGTAAATACAACGAAGCATCACAACATGACTCTACGACACAAGTACTTTATTTAAGGCTCAGGGAGCCATACATAGCATACACAAAGGTACGGGTCTCACGACCCCACATACAAAGTCATACAGTCATACAAACCAGCAGCGGAAGTAACTTGTCTGAGTACAGACAACTAATAAAATAAAAGAGGCTTGGAAAGCCTAGCTATACTACGTGGTCCATCACAAGCTCAGGGTCACCACCTGGGTCTTTAGCCTACTCGTTGATGTCAACGTCTACATAGAACCCATCAGAAGGGGTTGCAGCGTCTTCTGTAAAAATGTAGATTATAGCAACATGAGTACAAAGGTACTCAGCAAGACTTACATCAGATCCTACATACATGCATAGTATCAAGAAGGGTTGGTGGAGTTATTGCAGCAAGCCAGCTTTGACTCTTGGCTAGGCTATCCTACGATACTCCAACTTGAAATGGTTTTGCGCACACGAGTCCACTACTCACCAATTCAATACACTACCGAGGATCCACCTCCGTCTTCCTACGGAAGAGCCATCCTCGGCACTCACACTTATCTTGAGGCTTTTAACAGTTTCCATTTACTTGTCTATGAACTGTATAGGCAACCAAGTAGTCCTTTACCGCGGACGCGGCTATTCGAATAGATTATGATAACCCTGCAGGGGTGTACTTCTTCATACATGTTTCCACCACTTAGCGTCTGCACACGACATGTGCTCGGCAGACTTCAAGCGAAAGCCGACGTGGGTGTAGACCACGACCTACCTAAACACTTAAGCCTCTAGTCCAGGTTTATCGCCTATTCAGGTTCCATCCGCAGGGAGTCCGGCCGAGGTTTCCCATACGGCCCCGAACGATGTGAACAGGGTTCCCGAGATACCTAACGGGTATTCGGTACACCGTGCCACGTACCTACCGCATCACAGCCCACCCCTACGGTCAGCGCTGTCCACGGCCTCCAGTAGGCTACAAACACCAGAAACTACTTGCAACTCCTGGACAGAGAGCTAGGGTGAATAAGAAGTCGAGCGGGGTCATATTTCAGGGCCCAATGCATGGTAGTAGCTGTATCTTAAATCACGCATACAGATCTCAGTGCTTAAGGTCGGCTTCAATGAAACAACCCACCATGTACTCCTACATGGCCTCTCATCGATACCTTTACCAAATCGTGTTCACCACACCACTCTCATTACCGACATAAACATTTCACTCTAGCCCATCACCCAGATGAACCAGACCTGACACGACTCTAAGCATAGCAGGCATAGCAAGGTAGGAACATCACATACATATGGCTCAAACAACTCCTACACATGCTAGTGGGTTTCATCTAGTTACTGTGGCAATGACAGGTCATGCAGAGGAAATGGGTTCAACTACCGTAGCACACAGCAGTTTGAAACGCGTTGTCTTAATGCAGTAAAAGAGAGCAGGAGCGAGAACATGGGATTGTATCGATATGATCAAATGGTTGGTTGCTTGCCTGATGGTTCGATGCACGGATACGGTTCTTCGTTAGGGTAATCACGGTACTCCTCGGGGACAGAACCTGTCGCAAAGGGCATCGATACACAAGCATCACCAAACAATGTGCAACAATATGATGCATGCATGAAACATGGCAATATGAGTGTATTGGGCTAATGCAACTAAAGCTAGAAGGGTTTGAACAAATTTGAATCAAAGATTCAAATTCCAAATTCAAATATGGCCTTTTTAAGTGCCTTTTCTTGTTCTGCTTAAAACATCAATTTAACTTGTTTGATCATGCATGAAAATAGTACAGATGGATAGATTGGATTTTTCTGATCATTTTTCATATATAATTTGTCCAATTTGGAGTTACAGAATAAAAGTTATGAATTTTTGAAGTTTAAATAATATTCTGGAATTTCCTGATTTAATTTAAATCCAGAAAATCAATTACTGCGTCAGCCTGACGTCAGTGTGACGTCAGCAGGTCAACGGAACTGGTCCAGGTCAAACCTGACAGTGGGTCCCGCATGTCAGGGTGATTATTTTAATTAAAACTTAATTAAAACTAATCCTGTTTAATTAACAGGGCTGGGCCCCACCTGTCATTGACTCAGGGGAGTCAACCAGGGCCCACCCGTGGTCAAAGTGGATGTCGGCTGCCGGCGTTTAGTCGCCGGCGAGCCCGACGCGGCGGCGGAAGTGGTTTTGGTCATTTCGGCCACCAGAGGGGCCGCGGAGACCACCGGAGTGGAGCTGAGGCCAACCCGCAGCTCTTGGCGGAGCCCGTTGGGGTCGGGGTGGCCGGAGTCGACGGCGGCGAGCTCGGCTGCGGCCGCCGGGGTTCGGTCGTGCACGGGAACGGTGCTGGAGCTCGAAGTCGAGCAAAGCGAGGCGCTAGGAATGCTCTACGGGGTCTTGCGAACTCGTTGGACTCGCCGGGGTGACCAAATGGTCACCGGAGCTGCGTCGACGGCGAGCTCGGCGACGGCGGAGGTTCGGCCGTGGTGGGGAGGTGGCTACGGTGAGGGAACGAGGGGAAGGAGAGGGGGAAACGGTGGCGTAGCTCACCGCGGTTGCAGTGGGCGTCGAAGCGGGCTCGGGGACGCGCTGGAGACGGCGAATTCGACGGCGACGGTGGTCGGAGCCCGAAGAGGGGAACGGCGACGTGGCGGCGATGCAGGGCTTCCGGGGAGCTGTGGAGCGGTGGGGAGGAAGAGGGAGTCGAGGCGGAGCTCCTGAGCTAGTCGGGGGAGCGAGGGGTGGTCGGAGACAGCGGCTAAGGCGAACGGCGGCGACGGTGGTGTTCGGCCGGGCGAGAGAGAGAGCGAGGGAGAGGAGGGGAGAGCCGGGGGAGAGTGAGAGAGAGCAGGGGGGAGGGCGTGGCGTCGTCCAGGGCGTCGAGCGAGGAGGGGAGGCCAGGCAAGCAGGCGAGCAGGTGGCGTGGCGCGGTGGCGCGCGCGCGCGCCGGCCACACTCCCCTCCCTCTGTCGGGACGAAGACGACAGAGGAGGGAGGTGGGCTGGGCCGGCTGCCGGCTGGGCCAGCCAGCTGGCTGGGCCGCACAGTGGAGGAGCCCAGGTAAGCTCCTCCTGTTATATATTTTTCTGTTTTTTAATTTCTGACATTTGTTTTGATTTAAATAATATATTAAATCATTTATTTAACTTATGCCAATTTTTGCAGGAGCTATTTATATTATTCCAGAGCTCTTTTATAATTGGCATAATATTTGGGCATATATTAATATATATAATTAATATATTTCCAATGCAAATATTTATGCATTTATTCCAAATGCCCAAAATAAATGTCCATGAGCCACTAAAAATATTGGTTTGATTTTTATCTCTGTCCAATATTTTCAGAGAGCAACATGAGCATTTTCTTGGACCCTTTTGGAGAAATTTTTATTTAGGTCATTTTCAAAATGGTTCTGAGGGTTTCACAGATCCCCATTTCAAGTTTCTGATGAAAGAGTAAACATGATGCAACACTCTAATGCATGACTAGCTAGGGTGTGACAACTCACCCCCACTCAAAAGAATCTCGTCCCGAGATTTGGGTTCCTCCGGGAAGAAGGCGGGATACTCGAGTCGAAGACGATCCTCCCTTTCCCAAGTTGCTTCATCCTCGGAATGGTGCGACCATTGAACCTTGAGAAACTTGATATTATGACGTCGCGTGGTACGTTCGGCTTGATCGAGGATACGAATGGGGTACTCTCGATATGTAAGATCATCTTGGAGATCAAGCGTTTCGTGGTCCACTTCACGGATAGGATCCGAGAAGCAACGCCTGAGTTGAGAAACGTGGAAGACATCGTGGACTCTGGAGAGGTGCGGAGGTAGTTCCAACTGGTAGGCAACTTCTCCTCGTTTGGCAAGAATGCGAAAAGGTCCAATGTAACGAGGAGCCAATTTGCCTTTGATACCGAAGCGATGGGTTCCCTTCAGAGGGGTGACCCGAAGATAAGCCTTCTCGTCAACCTCGAAAGTCATAGCCTTATGTTTTCGGTCATATTGACTCTTTTGACGAGATTGGGCTGTTTTCAACTTTTCACGAACGATACGAACTTGTTCTTCTGCTTCCTGAATCATATCCGGGCCAAAGAATTGTCTTTCCCCGGTCTCTGACCAGTTAAGGGGTGTTCGACATCGTCGTCCATAGAGAACTTCAAAAGGGGCTTTACCCAAGCTAGATTGATAGCTGTTGTTGTAAGCGAATTCGGCGAATGGAAGGCACTTCTCCCAGTCCATTCCGAATGAGATAACAGAGGCTCGAAGCATGTCTTCTAGAATTTGGTTGACGCGTTCCACTTGACCGCTCGACTGAGGGTGGAAAGCGGTGCTAAAGGAAAGACGGGTTCCCATAGCATTTTGGAAACTTTCCCAAAATCGAGAGGTGAAAAGACTTCCTCGATCCGAGTTAATTTCCAAAGGAACACCATGGAGAGACACTATTCGGGAGATGTACAAATCTGCCAGCTGACTAGCGGTTATACTCTCACGAACAGGTAAGAAGTGGGCTACTTTGGAAAGACGATCGACCACGACGAAAATAGCATTATTCCCTCTCTTGGTCCTGGGAAACCCGGTAATGAAATCCATACCAATTTTATCCCATTTCCATTCAGGAATAGCTAGGGGTTGAAGGGTGCCAGCAGGCCGTTGATGCTCTGCTTTTACACGACGACAGACGTCGCAATTTGCAATATACTGAGCAATTTCTCTCTTCATCCTAGTCCACCAGAACCTCTGGCGTAGGTCCTGATACATTTTAGTACTACCGGGATGAATAGTGAGAGGAGATTCATGAGCCTCCTTAAGGATCAACTGCCGTAGATGCTGGTTCTTGGGAACCACTAGACGGTTCTCAAAGTACACAACACCATGATCATTTGTGGAGAAACAACTAGCACCTCCGCTAGCAATGTTCTCCTTGATCTTAGCTATTCCCTTATCTCGCTTCTGGGCAGCAATGATTTGATCCGTAAGAGTAGGTTTCGCCACCAAGGTGGAGAGAAATCCTTGAGGAACAATGTGAAGGTTAAGCTTCCGGAATTCCTCATGGAGAAGCGGTTGACTTTGTTGTAACATCAGGTTGTTACAATAAGATTTACGACTTAGCGCATCAGCCATGACGTTGGCTTTCCCTGGGGTGTAGGTTATTCCTAAGTCGAAGTCGGTGATCAATTCAACCCAACGTCTCTGCCTGAGATTCAAATCCGGTTGGGTGAAAATATACTTCAGACTTTGGTGATCAGTGAATATTTCGCAACGATTACCGAGGAGGTAATGTCGCCAGGTCTTAAGTGCATAGACTACGGCTGCAAGTTCTAGATCATGAGTAGGATAATTCTCCTCATGTGGGTGCAATTGTCGTGAAGCGTAGGCAATTACGTGTCGATCTTGCATGAGAATGCAACCTAGTCCTTGTCGCGAGGCGTCGCAGTAGATAACAAAGTCCTTGGAGAAGTCTGGCGGTACCAGTACGGGAGCAGAAGTCAGGCGTCTTTTCAGTTCCTGAAAGCTGTGCTCACATTGTGGAGTCCATTCGAACTTCTTATCTTTCTTGAGGAGTTCGGTTAGAGGTTTGGCAACTTTGGAGAAGTTCTCGACAAAGCGACGGCAATAGCTCGCTAAGCCTAGAAAACTCCGAACTTGCTTGACCGATTCGGGTGGAGTCCAATTAAGGACGGCTTGAACTCGCTCAGGGTTAACAGCAATACCTTTACCAGATATTACATGACCCAGATAGGTCACTTCTGGCAACCAGAATTCACATTTAGAAAATTTGGCATAAAGGCGATGCTCTCGAAGTTTCTGCAACACTAGCCTTAGATGTTCGGCATGTTCTTCCTCGTTCTTGGAGTAGATGAGTATATCATCGAGGTAAACCACGACGAATTTATCCAAATACTCCATGAAGATTGAGTTCATTAACCGAGAAAAGGTGGCTGGAGCGTTGGTTAATCCGAAGGACATGACGGTGTACTCGTATTGGCCGTAACGAGTAACAAAGGCCGTTTTAGGAATGTCCCCGTTTCTGATTTTGATTTGATGGTAGCCCAACCTCAAATCCATCTTGGAGAAGACTGAGGATCCAGCGAGCTGATCATACAGGTCGTTGATCCTGGGAAGCGGATATTTGTTCTTGATTGTGACCAAGTTGACAGGTCGGTAATCTACAACCATCCGGTCCGTACCATCCTTCTTCTTGACGAATAGGACGGGGCAAGCCCACGGAGATGAGCTAGGTCGGATGAAACCCTTTTTCAAGGACTCATCGAGTTGTTTCTTAAGCTCGGCTAGTTCTAGTGGTGCCATCTTATAAGGTCTTCTAGCAATCGGAACGGTTCCTGGAATGAGGTCTATTACAAACTCAACATCCCTGTCAGGTGGAACACCTGGCAATTCTTCTGGAAAGACATCCGGGAAGTCACGGACTACCGGAACGTCCTCAAGGTCTGGCAAAGGGCTGGCGTTAAGAGAATATAATTGTCGCTTAGCTATTCGGGTCAAGACATTAACTATCTTCCCCGAAGGATGGGTGAGTTGAACAGTCCTAGAGAAGCAATCAATTTTGGCTTGATGAGCTGACATCCAGTCCATACCCAGAATGATATTGATATCTGAAAATTTAAGGGCTATCAAAGATGCAAGGAAAACAAGTCTGTCGACTTGGATTTCGTTTCCATGGCTTACTCTAGAAGTTTGCCATTTGGATCCCGGAGTTTGGATTACCATAGAGGTTGGCATATCACCGAATGCGATGTTATGCAAGCGAGCATAATTTTCAGATATAAAAGAATGAGAGGCTCCTGTATCGAAAAGAACAGATGCCGGGTGGCAATTAACAAGAAGCGTACCGAGAACGACGTTGGGATCCTCTTGAGCTTCTTCGGCAGAGATACAGTTGACATGGCCACGTGAAGCGGTGACCGGTTTAGCATGAAACACTTTCCCTGTCGGCTTGCCACGGCCAACAGCTTTAGCAGATTGATTTGGGTTGGTCTGGGGGCATTCACGCATATAGTGGCCAGATTCCCCACACTTGAAACAAGTCACGGAACTGGTACGTGGAGGAGCATTGTTAGTTGGACCCCCATAGGGCTTGGCTGGAGCAGACTGTTGAACGGGGCGAGGCGCCTGGAAGGATGGCCTCGGTGTGAACCTGGGTGGCAGGGCAGTGTTGGGTACCCACACGCGGCGCTTCTGAGGACCAGCACCGGATGAGGAACCCATGTCACGGCCATGCTTGCGTGTTGCGTCATAGTCAGTCTGACCAGTTTCAGCACTGATGGCTTTGTTGACAAGTTTCGAAAAAGATGTGCACTCATGCAGACGGAGGTCGCGGCGAAGCTCAGGACTAAGGCCCTTACGGAACCTTGCTTGCTTCTTGGCATCGGTAGACACTTCCTCAGTTGCATATCGTGCGAGATTACCAAACTCCCTGCTGTAAGCATCCACAGAAAGTCGGCCTTGGGTGAAACTGCAAAATTCTTCACGTTTACGGTCCATGAGACCCTCCGGAATGTGATGTTCACGGAAAGCCTCGCTGAATTCAGCCCAAGTAGTGACATGGCCCGCTGGGCGCATAGCTCCATAATTCTCCCACCATAGACTGGCGGGGCCTTCAAGATGATATGCAGCAAAGGTGACCTTGTCAGCCTCCGCTACCATCGCGGAACGCAGTTTATGAGAGATACTGCGAAGCCAGTCATCAGCGTCGAGAGGCTCGACGGAGTGGTGGAACGTGGGTGGATGCAATTTGATAAAATCACTGAGTGACACCACGTTAGCCCTCTGATGGTGTGCTGTATTCTGCTCAATACGCTCCAACAAACGGTTTGTCTCCCGCTTGTTTCTCTCAGCTTCCATCATCACCTCGGCTAGTGAAGGAGGATGAGGCAGATTTACATCCCTGGCTTCACTGCCTTCGGCCTGCTCTTGAGAAGCAGGGTTAGCGCGCGTGTTGACCATCCTAGGTAAACAAGACAATGATTTAGTCAGGATGGTAAAATTCCGACATAGGATTCATAATGTAAGAAATAACTCGGAATGCAAGATGATCATCCGTATGACATGGTAGATACAGAAACTGCTTCTTTTATTCCATCGTCATACACACCATACAGGGTTTAGTACAAGACCAAACAAAGTACTATTACGGTGAAAAGAGGATTACATCTCATCGGAGACATTCCAAGCTCCTATACATTATTTTCTACATCTCCGGAAGGAGTACAAACTAGGTCATATCCCACGAGTCACGCGGGACGATAGACGACACAGCTAGTGCGAACTAGTGATACTACCACTAACTCAGACCGATCCGTAGTAGTCCTCGTAGAAGTCACCTCCATAGCCTGGGAGCTCAACATGATCATCTGGAAACAGACGGTCTCGCGGAGCTTGTGGACCATAGGGGCTAGGATGAGGTCGTGGACCGACAAACGGTGGCCTGCGGGGACCGCGAGGTGGGGTGATGCCTCCTACATCACGCCAAACCATCACGTCTGGCAGAGCAGATCTCACAGGATAGAGATCGCGCATATCTGAGAATCCAGCTTGCACCGCCGGTGCGAACCGAGTCAAAGTGGCCCAGTGGTCAGCACGGGTATTGAAGAGCTCTAACCTTAAGGCCCGATTTTCACGGTCCTTATCCTCGAGCATCTCAGCAGTGGTGCGAGTCCGTGAATCCTCCTGAGTGGAGTCAGCATAGATAGCCTGGAGATACCCTTGTGCTCCCGGAAGTGATCCTGGCATATACCGAAAATCAGAGTCCCGAAATATACCAGATCTGACTCGCATAATGGTCATCATAGAGTAGGCGGCGTCCTGCACAGCCATCTCAATAGTAACCCCGAGTCCATAAGAGCAGTGAAGAGGCTCGGTGGATCCAGGATAAGATGGAAATATCCTGACAGTGCAGAGATACTGGCTTTGATTAAAGTCTCGGAATTGCTCTTCGACCGTGTACTCAGGATACCAGCGGTATCCAGCCTCAGTCATTACCCTGACCAACTTAGCAGTATGGCCGGGTACATCTAGGCATCGAGTCAGGCGAACCACTTGATTAAGGTCGCGAGTGGCCATCTGAAAGCACAATCATAATGCAAAGGCATTAGAATTTCTAGCAAAATTTCGGCAGCATAACAGCTGTAAATGCTCAAAAAGGATTTGAGACATTTGACAAAGGATTTCGTACACACTCAACATCACCATATCAAAGTTCTGAAACCATTTTGGCAACATAATGTGGTAGTAGAACTGAACTAGGCTTGTATCCATCAAACTTATAAGGTGCTACTGATTAGTAACTCGTGATCCTGATAGAGAGAACAGATCCTAATTCCTTAACCCCCGGTGGAAGAATGGACTGACTCAGATCAGAATGTCATAAGATAAAGGAGTAAAAAGAGCCTTACGTTCCATCCCACAAACAATTCCCCTACATATAACTAAATAATTTCTAGACTCAACATCGACCAGTTTGGCTTGGAGAACCTACAGGCAGTCCGGCTCTGATGCCAACGCTGTCAGGTCCCCGACTCGATGTCACATCGATCTAGCTGGTAACACCTCATATCACTTTGCGGCCTCACGCACGGTATCCCCACGGGTGACGTCTTACCTTTTCCCGGGACCGTTTGCGCCTTTTGGCTCACGTATATGATAGTGTCGCTAGCATCCATATGATAAAGAGCCCGGGCTGACATGACTAGTCGTAAACCCAAAGTGGCACAGACTTACAGGGACAGGCATCCATGACCCAGCTTCGAACGTGTCGGTCATCAGCAAGTGGGTCCGGGCTGTAGCACTGGGCTAGCAGGACTCCGGTAAACCGGGCTGTAGCGGGCTAACAGGACTCCGGTACTCAAAGCGTGACATTTCCCCGAAGGGACAGACACAGGAACGAAGAAGGACACATGCCGGCCAGCCTAGGTGTTCCAGAGCAGTAGCAAGCTACCATGGCTCAGCGGTAACACTAGGAGACATTTCCCGGTAAGAGAGGCTACTAAAGATAAACAACTAGATAGTCAGATCCCACACATACCAAGCATTTCAATCATACACACAATATGCTCGATATGTGTAAATACAACGAAGCATCACAACATGACTCTACGACACAAGTACTTTATTTAAGGCTCAGGGAGCCATACATAGCATACACAAAGGTACGGGTCTCACGACCCCACATACAAAGTCATACAGTCATACAAACCAGCAGCGGAAGTAACTTGTCTGAGTACAGACAACTAATAAAATAAAAGAGGCTTGGAAAGCCTAGCTATACTACGTGGTCCATCACAAGCTCAGGGTCACCACCTGGGTCTTTAGCCTACTCGTTGATGTCAACGTCTACATAGAACCCATCAGAAGGGGTTGCAGCGTCTTCTGTAAAAATGTAGATTATAGCAACATGAGTACAAAGGTACTCAGCAAGACTTACATCAGATCCTACATACATGCATAGTATCAAGAAGGGTTGGTGGAGTTATTGCAGCAAGCCAGCTTTGACTCTTGGCTAGGCTATCCTACGATACTCCAACTTGAAATGGTTTTGCGCACACGAGTCCACTACTCACCAATTCAATACACTACCGAGGATCCACCTCCGTCTTCCTACGGAAGAGCCATCCTCGGCACTCACACTTATCTTGAGGCTTTTAACAGTTTCCATTTACTTGTCTATGAACTGTATAGGCAACCAAGTAGTCCTTTACCGCGGACGCGGCTATTCGAATAGATTATGATAACCCTGCAGGGGTGTACTTCTTCATACATGTTTCCACCACTTAGCGTCTGCACACGACATGTGCTCGGCAGACTTCAAGCGAAAGCCGACGTGGGTGTAGACCACGACCTACCTAAACACTTAAGCCTCTAGTCCAGGTTTATCGCCTATTCAGGTTCCATCCGCAGGGAGTCCGGCCGAGGTTTCCCATACGGCCCCGAACGATGTGAACAGGGTTCCCGAGATACCTAACGGGTATTCGGTACACCGTGCCACGTACCTACCGCATCACAGCCCACCCCTACGGTCAGCGCTGTCCACGGCCTCCAGTAGGCTACAAACACCAGAAACTACTTGCAACTCCTGGACAGAGAGCTAGGGTGAATAAGAAGTCGAGCGGGGTCATATTTCAGGGCCCAATGCATGGTAGTAGCTGTATCTTAAATCACGCATACAGATCTCAGTGCTTAAGGTCGGCTTCAATGAAACAACCCACCATGTACTCCTACATGGCCTCTCATCGATACCTTTACCAAATCGTGTTCACCACACCACTCTCATTACCGACATAAACATTTCACTCTAGCCCATCACCCAGATGAACCAGACCTGACACGACTCTAAGCATAGCAGGCATAGCAAGGTAGGAACATCACATACATATGGCTCAAACAACTCCTACACATGCTAGTGGGTTTCATCTAGTTACTGTGGCAATGACAGGTCATGCAGAGGAAATGGGTTCAACTACCGTAGCACACAGCAGTTTGAAACGCGTTGTCTTAATGCAGTAAAAGAGAGCAGGAGCGAGAACATGGGATTGTATCGATATGATCAAATGGTTGGTTGCTTGCCTGATGGTTCGATGCACGGATACGGTTCTTCGTTAGGGTAATCACGGTACTCCTCGGGGACAGAACCTGTCGCAAAGGGCATCGATACACAAGCATCACCAAACAATGTGCAACAATATGATGCATGCATGAAACATGGCAATATGAGTGTATTGGGCTAATGCAACTAAAGCTAGAAGGGTTTGAACAAATTTGAATCAAAGATTCAAATTCCAAATTCAAATATGGCCTTTTAAGTGCCTTTTCTTGTTCTGCTTAAAACATCAATTTAACTTGTTTGATCATGCATGAAAATAGTACAGATGGATAGATTGGATTTTTCTGATCATTTTTCATATATAATTTGTCCAATTTGGAGTTACAGAATAAAAGTTATGAATTTTTGAAGTTTAAATAATATTCTGGAATTTCCTGATTTAATTTAAATCCAGAAAATCAATTACTGCGTCAGCCTGACGTCAGTGTGACGTCAGCAGGTCAACGGAACTGGTCCAGGTCAAACCTGACAGTGGGTCCCGCATGTCAGGGTGATTATTTTAATTAAAACTTAATTAAAACTAATCCTGTTTAATTAACAGGGCTGGGCCCCACCTGTCATTGACTCAGGGGAGTCAACCAGGGCCCACCCGTGGTCAAAGTGGATGTCGGCTGCCGGCGTTTAGTCGCCGGCGAGCCCGACGCGGCGGCGGAAGTGGTTTTGGTCATTTCGGCCACCAGAGGGGCCGCGGAGACCACCGGAGTGGAGCTGAGGCCAACCCGCAGCTCTTGGCGGAGCCCGTTGGGGTCGGGGTGGCCGGAGTCGACGGCGGCGAGCTCGGCTGCGGCCGCCGGGGTTCGGTCGTGCACGGGAACGGTGCTGGAGCTCGAAGTCGAGCAAAGCGAGGCGCTAGGAATGCTCTACGGGGTCTTGCGAACTCGTTGGACTCGCCGGGGTGACCAAATGGTCACCGGAGCTGCGTCGACGGCGAGCTCGGCGACGGCGGAGGTTCGGCCGTGGTGGGGAGGTGGCTACGGTGAGGGAACGAGGGGAAGGAGAGGGGGAAACGGTGGCGTAGCTCACCGCGGTTGCAGTGGGCGTCGAAGCGGGCTCGGGGACGCGCTGGAGACGGCGAATTCGACGGCGACGGTGGTCGGAGCCCGAAGAGGGGAACGGCGACGTGGCGGCGATGCAGGGCTTCCGGGGAGCTGTGGAGCGGTGGGGAGGAAGAGGGAGTCGAGGCGGAGCTCCTGAGCTAGTCGGGGGAGCGAGGGGTGGTCGGAGACAGCGGCTAAGGCGAACGGCGGCGACGGTGGTGTTCGGCCGGGCGAGAGAGAGAGCGAGGGAGAGGAGGGGAGAGCCGGGGGAGAGTGAGAGAGAGCAGGGGGGAGGGCGTGGCGTCGTCCAGGGCGTCGAGCGAGGAGGGGAGGCCAGGCAAGCAGGCGAGCAGGTGGCGTGGCGCGGTGGCGCGCGCGCGCGCCGGCCACACTCCCCTCCCTCTGTCGGGACGAAGACGACAGAGGAGGGAGGTGGGCTGGGCCGGCTGCCGGCTGGGCCAGCCAGCTGGCTGGGCCGCACAGTGGAGGAGCCCAGGTAAGCTCCTCCTGTTATATATTTTTCTGTTTTTTAATTTCTGACATTTGTTTTGATTTAAATAATATATTAAATCATTTATTTAACTTATGCCAATTTTTGCAGGAGCTATTTATATTATTCCAGAGCTCTTTTATAATTGGCATAATATTTGGGCATATATTAATATATATAATTAATATATTTCCAATGCAAATATTTATGCATTTATTCCAAATGCCCAAAATAAATGTCCATGAGCCACTAAAAATATTGGTTTGATTTTTATCTCTGTCCAATATTTTCAGAGAGCAACATGAGCATTTTCTTGGACCCTTTTGGAGAAATTTTTATTTAGGTCATTTTCAAAATGGTTCTGAGGGTTTCACAGATCCCCATTTCAAGTTTCTGATGAAAGAGTAAACATGATGCAACACTCTAATGCATGACTAGCTAGGGTGTGACAATATGAAGGATATAATTACTAATAAAAGAAAGATACCGGAAGCTGAGATTTCCACCATGCTTGCTAATTATAGTTTTAAGGGTGGAATACCAAAGAAACTTGGAGACCCCGGAGTACCTACTATACCTTGCTCCATTAAAAGAAATTATATTAAAACTGCTTTATGTGATCTTGGAGCCGGTGTTAGTGTTATGCCTTTCTCTTTATATCGTAGACTTGACTTGAATAAGTTGACACCTACCGAAATATCTTTGCAAATGGCTGATAAATCAACTGCTATACCTGTCGGTATTTGTGAGGATGTGCCTGTTGTGGTTGCAAACGTTACTATTTTAACGGACTTTGTTATACTTGATATTCTCGAGGATGATAGTATGTCTATTATTCTTGGAAGACCTTTTCTTAATACTGTAGGGGTTGTTATTGATTGCAACAAAGGCAATGTCACTTTTCATGTTAATGGTAATGAGCATACGGTACACTTTCCGAGGAAACAACCTCAAGTTCATAGTATCAAATCCATTGGAAAAATTCCATCGATTATAATTGGAGGTTTTGAATTTCCTCTTCCTACTGTCAAAAAGAAATATGATATACTTACTATAGGGGATGTGCATATCCCCGTTGAAGTAACTTAGTGTTATTCAAAATTTCTCCAGTTTCATGATTATCGGAATGAGTTTGTTAACAAGACTTGATCAACCTTGTTAGTGGATTCTTTTTGATGAGCATGATATGGATGAAACTAGAAGCACAAACTTCTGTACCCTCTCTATACTTTCTGTTAATTAGTAGAAATAAAGTAAAAAAGAGTATTTTTATGTCTGTTTCCTGACTTATCCGTGCAATATAAAAATATCCCAAAAATAAAAGTCCTAAAAATGACATGCCAATTTAATATGATTTTTTCGGGAATATTTGAGGATTTATTGTGCAAAAATTACCGCGGGAGGAGCTGCCACCTGGCCACGAGGGTGGTGGGCGCCCCCCCCCCCTCTAGGGCGCGCCCCCTACCTCGTGGGCCCATGGTGGCCCTCCTCAACTTATCCCAGCACCCATCTTCTTCCTTTGTCTCACACAAACCCGAAAAACCAACTCAAGCACGAGTTCCAGCCACTTTTGCTGTGATTTTCGATCTCCTTGCTCAAAGCACCTCTCGCAAAACTGCTTGGAGAGATTGTTCCTTGGTATGTGACTCCTCCATTGGTCCAATTAGTTTTTGTTCTAGTGCTTTATTCTTTGCAAATTTGTGCTGCATAGGTGACCATGTTCTTGAGCTTGCATGTCAAATTTATATGGTTCCAAGTAGCTCTAATGCTTGATATAGGCTCTAGGCACTTGTAGGAGTAGTTGTTATTAGTTTTATTGAAGTTGGTTCACTTTTGTTTGAAGTTACTAAAAATTTCAGAATTTTTCAGAGAAAAACAATATTCTTAGGAAGATGTTCCAAGGTGGTTCTTCTAAGAAGCAAGGACCGAGGATTGCTATGCGCGATGCTGACGAGGATCCACCAAGAGACGCTCCAGTACGGCCTTGCGAATGGCCGTCGGAAAATTTTATGGGCCGTGCAGGAATTAAAGAAGAATTCAAAGCATATTTGTGCAATGCCGGTCTTGAGGATTTTGAGGCTAACAAATGCCCCCAGTATCATGATCTCACAAGTTCATTTGTGAGGAGGTTTGAGTATTCATCTTCGCGTAATTCTCCTTCAGTCATGTTTGATCTCTATGACAAATCTTATACCATGGACTTAGAGGATTTCACTTCTGCTTGCAAACTTCCATCACGGGTTAGTGTTAGGGATCCCCCTAAATCTGAATTTAAAAACTTTCTTGCTTGTATAATTGTGGGGGAATCTAGAGATATAACGCAGGCTACCATAGGGAGCATTCACTTTCCTACTATACATTATTTTGCTCTCTTCATCGATAGATGCATAAATGCTAAGGATGAAGCATGTCACATGTGTGTCCCTGATCTTAGCATTCTTAGGAGTGCTGTGTTAGGAGACCAATCTTATCATATGGGAGCCATTGTAGCTCGTAGGTTGCATCATAATAGGCATAATGGAGATTTCTTTGGAGGAATTTATGCAACCCGCTTAGCTCATTTTCTTGAGATAGACATTCGTGAGGGTGATACGGAGTTGCCTCCTGCATGTTTAGATTATAACTCTATGGCTTCGCACCAGTTTGTCGAGAGGCCTGAATCACCTCTCTTATATTGTTTAATTTTTGATAAACGACGTGTTTTCCGTATTACTCTCCCTGCTCCTGCCTTCTTTGATTCACAGACAAAAAGAAGATATGTTATTATCAGAGAAGAGGCAGAAGAGTACGAGAGGAGAGCGGAGGCAGCTCGACTCCACGCTGCAGCTCAGCAGGCGAGAACCGCTGCACATCAGTATGATCCCAACTCTTCTTCGTCACAATACGACCCCAGCTACACCTACGGGTATGCGCCAGGCTATCCCTGGCAATAGACCAACTTAGGCCAAAAGCCTAAGCTTGGGGAGTATGTATTTCTCACCGACATTACATTTATGCTCACACACACTCATTACTAGATGTCGGTGCTCATACTCTTTCACTTTAATATCCATGCTAGTTTATTTTCTTTTTCTTGCTTTCTTCTTGTGTGTTTGTTAAACCTTAAGAAAAACCAAAAAAATTAGTAGTAGTTTATTTTTCTGCTGTAGTAGTAATAATTAAAAAGAAAACCCAAAAATATTTCCCGTTCTTCTTTTGCTTGTTGGGAGCTTTCCCGTGTAAATAGTTTTATTTCTTTTCTTTTCTTTGGGGGTCAGTAGGAGAAGACCATAATTAAATTGTTGAAGTGGCTCTTATATGCATTATTGTTGATTTAACCAAGAGCCCATATTGCCTTGTCTTCTCCTGTTTATTGAATGCTCGCAGATTCCAGCTTAGTCCAATGCACGTACACTCTTATTATTATTCACACCATTTGGTCATGCAAGTGAAAGGCAATTATGATGATATCTGATGGACTGACTGAGATGAGAAAAGCTGGTATGAACTTGACCTCTTTTCTTTTTGTAAATATGATGAGCCCCTCATTCTTGATTCAGCTCATTATGAATAAACATGTTTGCAATGACAATTGGAGATCCTAGTTGCTTGTGCCATGCTTGATTAGCTATGAGTTATAATGGTTTACCTTGTGTGCCAACATGCTATTGAGATGATTATGATGTGGTATGATGGGGTGGTATCCTCCTTTGAATGATTTAAGTGACGTGACTTGGCACATGTTCACGCATGTAGTTGAAACAAAATCAACATAGCCTTCACGATATTTATGTTCATGGTGGATTATATCCTACTCATGCTTGCATCCAATGTTTATTAATTTTAATGCATGTACATGGCTGTTGTCGCTCTCTAGTTGGTCGCTTCCCAGTCTCTTGCTAGCCTTCACTTGTACTAAGCGGGAATACTGCTTGTGCATCCAATCCCTTAAACCCCAAAGTAATTCCAGATAAGTCCACCATACCTTCCTATATGCGGTATCTACCTGCCGTTCCAAGTAAAATTGTATGTGCCAAACTCTAAAACTTCAAATAAACATTCTGTTTTGTATGCTCGAATAGCTCATGTATCAACCAAGGCTGTCCTTATCTTCCGTGTTAGGCGGGTTATTCTCAAGAGGAGTGGACTCCGCTCCTCACTCACGAGAAAATGGCTGGTCACCGGGATGCCCAGTCCCATGCTTTATGCAAACTAAATCAAAATTAATTGCAAACAAAACTCCCCCTGGGACCTGATGTATGTTGGAGACACTCGTTGTTTCGAGCAAGTCATGGATTGATGCTTGTTGGTGGAGGGGGAGTATAAACTTTACCATTCTGTTTGGGAACTGCCTATAATGTGTTTAGCATGGAAGATATCTCCATCTCTTAGTTGCTACGTTGACAATGAAAGTATACTGCTCAAAATGCAATTTATCTCTATTTCAAAAAAGAGCTCTGGCACCTCTACAAATCCCTGCTTCCCTCTACGAAGGGCCTATCCATTTACTTTTATGTTGAGTCATCACCCTCTTATTAAAAAGCACTAGCTAGAGAGCACAACTGTCATTTGCATTCATCTCTATTAATTTATATTGGGTGTGACTATGATTGGATCTCTTTTACCATGAATTACAATGTCTAGTCAGTCCTTGATCTTTAAAGGTGCTCTGCATTTATGTTTTGCGGTCTCAGAAAGGGCTAGCAAGATACCATCTTGCTATATCATATTATGATTGTTTTGAGAAAGTGTTGTCATTCGAGATTTATTATTATGACTTGCTAGTTGATTATGCTATTGATATGAGTAATTATGAGACCTGAGAATTATTGCAAATGTGGTTAGTTATGATCTATGTTGAAAACTTGAATGCTGGCTTGACATAGTTACAACAACAAGAGCAAACAGAGTTTGTAAAAGTTTTTCTTTCTTTCTTTCAGTTTGTCAACTGAATTGCTTGAGGACAAGCAAGGGTTTAAGCTTGGGGGAGTTGATACGTCTCCGTCGTATCTACTTTTCCAAACACTTTTGCCCTTGTTTTGGACTCTAACTTATATGATTTGAATGGAACTAACCCGGACTGACGCTGTTTTCAGTAGAATTGCCATGATGTTGTTTTATGTGCAGAAAACAAATATTCTCGGAATGACCTAAAACTCCACGAAACATCTTAGAAAAAATAATAAAAAATCCTCGCCAAAGATGAACACCAAGGGGCCCACACCCTGTCCACGAGGGTGGGGGGCGCCCGCCCCCCCTCTAGGGCGCGCCCCCTACCTCGTGGGCCCCCTGGATGCCCTCCGACGCCAAATCCAACTCTATATATTTCCTTTCGAAGAGAAAAAATCAGAGAGAATAAATCATCGCGTTTTACGATACGGAGCCGCCGCCAAGCCCTAAAACCTCTCGGGGGGCTGATCTGGAGTCCGTTCGGGGCTCCGGAGAGGGGGATTCGTCGCCGTCGTCATCATCAACCATCCTCCATCACCAATTTCATGATGCTCACTGCCGTGCGTGAGTAATTCCATCGTAGGCTTGATGGACGGTGAGGGGTTGGATGAGATTTATCATGTAATCGAGTTAGTTTTGTTAGGGTTTGATCCCTAGTATCCACTATGTTCTGAGATTGATGTTGCTATGACTTTGCTATGCTTAATGCTTGTCACTAGGGCCCAAGTGCCATGATTTCAGATCTGAACCTATTATGTTTTCATGAATATATGTGAATTCTTGATCCTATCTTGCATGTCTATAGTCACCTACTATGTGTTATGATCCGGCAACCCCGAAGTGACAATAATTGGGACCACTCCCGGTGATGACCATAGTTTGAGGAGTTCATGTATTCACTATGTGCTAATGCTTTGTTCCGGTTCTCTATTAAAAGGAGGCCTTAATATCCCTTAGTTTCCAATAGGACCCCGCTGCCATGGGAGGGTAGGGCAAAAGATGTCATGCAAGTTCTTTTCCATAAGCACGTATGACTATATACGGAATACATGCCTACATTACATTGATGAATTGGAGCTAGTTCTGTGTCACCCTATGTTATGACTGTTACATGATGAACCGCATCTGGCATAATTATTCATCACTGATCCGGTGCCTACGAGTTTTCCATATACTGGTTTACGCTTATTTACTTTCCCACTGCTACTGTTACAATCACTACAAAATACCAAAAACATTACTTTTGCTGTCTTTACTTTTGTTGCCGCTACCACCAGTATCATATTACTTTGCTACTAAACACTTTGTTGCAGATGCTAAGTTTCCAGGTCTGGTGGAATTGACTACTCAGCTGCTAATACTTGAGAATATTCTTTGGCTCCCCTTGTGTCGAATCAATAAATTTGGGTTGAATACTCTACCCTCGAAAGCTGTTGCGATCCCCTATACTTGTGGGTTATCACCCCTCAGTATTTGATACTAGTTCAGTTGCTAAAGATTAGTAACTCGAAACAGGAGTTGCTGAATGAACAGAGACTAGTTAAGGGTGAAGTGATGATGTGTATTGGAAGTGGTTCCAAGATTTATATGATCATCATCGCACACTCCATATACTTTCGGGATTAGTGTTGAAACTAAATAAATGTTATTTTGTGTTTGCGTTAAGCATGCATATGATTTGATCTTGTTTATTGCAATATGGTTATTCATTTAAAGTTAGAGAATAATTGTTGTTCTGTTTACATGAATAAAACCCTCAATGGTCATACACCCAAGGTGAATGGTTTATTGAATATCGATTGTAGTGATGCACATATTCATAATATTGAAGCCAAAAGATGCAAAGTTAATAATGATAGTGCAACTTATTTGTGGCACTGCTGTTTAGGTCATATTGGTGTAATGCACATGAAGAAAATCCATGCTGATGGGCTTTTGGAATCACTTGATTATGCATCAGTTGATGCTTGCGAACCATGCCTCGTGGGCAAGATGACTAAGTCTCCATTCTTCGAAACAATGGAGTGAGCAACTAACTTATTGGAAATAATACATAGTGATGTATGCAATCCGATGAGTGTTGAGGCTCGCGGTGGGTATCATTATTTTCTGACCTTCACAGATGATTTGAGCAGATATGGGTATATCTACTTGATGAAACATAAGTCTGAAACATTTGAAAAGTTCAAAGAATTTTAGAGTGCAGTGGATAATAATCGTAACAAGAAAATAAAGTTTCTGCGATCTGATCGTGGAGGAGAATATTTGAGTTACGCTTTTGGTCTTCATTTGAAAGAATGCGGAATAGTTTCGCAACTCACGCCACTTGGAACACCACAGCGTAATGGTGTGTCCGAACGTCATAACTGCATTTTATTAGATATGGTGCGATCTATGATGTCTCTTACCGATTGACCACTAGCATTTTGGGGTTATGCATTAGAGAAAGCTACATTCACGTTAACTAGGGCACCATCTAAATCCATTGAGACGACAACATATGAACTATGGTTCGGCAAGGAACCAAAGTTGTCGTTTCTTAAAGTTTGGGGTTGCGATGCTTATGTGAAAAAGTTTCATCCTGATAAGCTCAAACCCAAATCGGAGAAATGTGTCTTCATAGGACACCCAAAGGGGACAGTTGGGTACACCTTCTATCACAGATCCGAAGGCAAGACATTCATTGCTAAGAATGGATCCTTTCTAGAGAAGGAGTTTCTCTCGAAAGAAGTGAGTGGGAGGAAAGTAGAACTTGATGAGGTAATTGTACCTGCTCCCTTATTGGAAAGTAGTTCATCGCAGAAATCTGTTCCTGTGACTCCTACACCAATTAGTGAGGAACATAATGATGATGATCATGTAACTTCAGATCAAGTTACTACGGAACCTCGTAGGTCAACCAGAGTGAGATCCGCACCAGAGTGGTACGGTAATCCTGTTCTGGATGTCATGTTCTTGACCATGACGAACCTACGAACTATGAGGAAGCGATGATGAGCCCAGATTCCGCGAAATGGCTTGAGGCCATGAAATCTGAGATGGGATCCATGCATGAGAACAAAGTATGGACTTTGATTGACTTGCCCGATGATCGGTGAGTCATTAAGAATAAATGGATCTTCAAGAGGAAGACGTACACTGATAGTAGTGTTACTATCTACAAAGCTCGAATTGCCGCAAAAATGTTTTCGACAAGTTCAAAGTGTTGACTACGATGAGATTTTCTCACTCGTATTGATGCTTAAAAGTATGTCTGAATCATGTTAGCAGTTGCCGCATTTTATGAAATCTGGCAATTGGATGTCAAAACTGCATTCCTTAATGGATTTCTTAAAGAAGAGTTGTATATGATGCAACCAGAAGGTTTTGTCGATCCTAAAGGTGCTAACAAAGTGAGCAAGCTCCAGCGATCCATCTATGGACTGGTGCAAGCATCTCGGAGTTGGAATATATGCTTTGATATAGTGATCAAAGCATATGGTTTTATACAAAAAACGGTGAAGCCTGTATTTACAAGAAAGTGAGTGGGAGCACTACAACATTTCTGATAAGTATATGTGAATAACATATTGTTGATCGGAAATAATGTAGAATTTTCTGGAAAGCATAAAGGAGTATTTGAAAAGAGTTTTTCAAAGAAATACCTCGATGAAGCTACTTACACATTGAGCATCAAGATCTATAGAGATAGATCAAGACGCTTGATAAGTTTTTTCAATAAGTACATACCTTGACAAGATTTTGAAGTAGTTCAAAATGGAACAGTCAAAGAAGGTGTTCTTGCCTATGTTGCATGGTGTGAAATTGAGTAAAGACTCAAAACCCGACCACGGCAGAGAATAGAAAGCGAATGAAAAGTCATTCCCTATGACTCAGCCAAAGGTTCTATGAAGTATGTTGTGCTGTTTACCAGTCCTATTGTATACCTTAGCATTATTCTGGCAAAGGAGTACGATAGTGATCTAGGAGTAGATCACTGGATAGCGGTCAAAATTATCCTTAGAGAACTAAGGAAATATTTATCGGTTATGGAGGTGACAAAAGAGTTCGTCGTAAAGTGTTATGTCGATGCAAGCTTTTTACATCGATCTAGATGACTCTAAGTCTTGATCTGGATACATATTGAAAGTGGGAGCAATTAGCTAGAGTAGCTCCGTGCAAAGCATTGTAGACATAGAAATTTGCGAAATACATACGGATATGAATGTTGCAGACCCGTAGACTAAACTTCTCTCACAAGCAAAACATGATCACTCTTTGGGTGTTAATCACATAAGTATGTGAACTAGATTATTTAATCTAGTAAACCCTTTGGGTGTTAGTCACATGGAGATGTGAACTAATCACATAAAGATGTGAACTATTTGTGTTAAATCACAAGATGATGTGAACTAGATTATTGACTCTAGTGCAAGTGGGAGACTGAAGAAATATGCCCTAGAGGCAATAATAAAGTTTTTATTTATATTTCCTTATATCATGATAAATATTTCTTATTCATGCTAGAATTGTATTAACCGGAAACTTAGTACATGTGTGAATATATAGACAAACAGAGTGTCACTAGTTTGCCTCTACTTTACTAGCTCGTTGAATCAATGATGGTTATGTTTCCTAATCATAGACATGAGTTGTCATTTGATTAACGGGATCACATCATTAGAGAATGATGTGATTGACTTGACCCATCCGTTAGCTTAGCACGATGATCGTTTAGTTTGTTGCTATTGCTTTCTTCATGACTTATACATGTTCCTATGACTATGAGATTATGCAACTCCCGAGTACCGGAGGAACACTTTGTGTGCCACCAAACATCACAACATAATAGGGTGATTATAAAGGTGCTCTACAGGTGTCTACGATGGTACTTGTTGAGTTGGCATAGATCGAGATTAGGATTTGTCACTCTGATTGTTGGAGAGGTATCTCTGGGCCCTCTCGGTAACACACATCACTATAAGCCTTGCAAGCAATGTAACTAATGAGTTAGTTGCGGGATGATGCATTACGGAACGAGTAAAGAGACTTGCCGGTTACGAGATTGAAGTAGGTATTGAGATACCGACCATCGAATCTCGGGCAAGTAATATACCAATGACAAAGGGAACAACGTATGTTGTTATGCGGTTCGACCGATAAAGATCTTCGTAGAATATGTAGGAGACAATATGGGCATCCAGGTTCCGCTATTGTTTATTGACCAGAGAAGTGTCTCGGTCATGTCTACATAGTTCTCGAACCCGTAGGGTCCGCACGCTTAACATTTGTTGACGATATAGTATTTATGAGTTATGTATGTTGGTAACCGAATGTTGTTCAGAGTTCCGTATAAGATCGCGGACATGACGAGGAACTCCAGAATGGTCCGGAGATAAAGTTTGATATATGGGATAATAGTGTTTGGTCTCCGGAAGGGGTTCCGGATGTTCCCCAAAATGTTTGGGTACGAGAACACTTTATTTGGGCCAAAGGGGAAAGCCCACAAGGTTTTTGGAAAGTGCAAAATGAATTTTTGCGGAGTCCAGGGGCCAGACACCAGGGTCCCTGGCGTCTGCGTCTAGACGCTGGGAACCTTGGCATCTAGCCCTGGAGTCCGAGAAGGACTCTTGCCTTTCAGGTGAAACCGACTTTGTGGAGGCTTTTACTCCAAGTTTTGACCCCAAGGATCAACATATAAACAGAGGGGTAGGGCTAGCACCCAAGACAGATCAAGAAACACCAAGTCGTGTGCCGGCAACCCCGACCCCTCTAGTTTATCCTCCGTAATAGTTTTTATAGTGCTTAGGCGAAGCCCTGCGGAGATTGTTCTTCACCAACACCATCACCACGCCGTCGTGCTGCCGGAACTCATCTACTAGTTCGCCCCTCTTGCTGGATCAAGAAGGCGAGGACATCATCGAGCTGAACGTGTGCTGAACACGGAGATGCCGTACGTTCGGTACTTGATCGGGACGGATCGTGAAGGTGTACGACTACACCAACCGCGTTTCTAAACGCTTCCGCTTACGGTCTACGAGGGTACGTAGACATACTCTCCCCTCTCGTTGATATGCATCACCATGATCTTGTGTGCGTAGATTTTTTGAAATTACTACATTCCCCAACACCGAGCACCTAGCAAGCAGGGGCTGGGCATTGCGTACACGTGCCGCGCACGCATCCCGCCATGACTAGCGCTCACTCCTCGCGAGGCCCTCTCAGGCGGACTAGCAGACTCCTCAGGAGCCCCAAGCCTCGCGAGCCCGCGAAGAACTCTCCTCGAGAAAATACACATCCATGGCAACCAAATCAGTGTAAAGCTTGCCTGGGCCAAGGTAAGTTACAGCCGCACGCTCGCTAGGGGCTCGCGATCTTAGAAAAGCACGCTTTAAGTCTGGTTCAAGGAATAAAACAATAGTCTGATTACATGAGAGGCTCCCACGCCCCAAAATTCTCTTACGCCCTGAGGGGCTGTGCACAAACTTTTGCATGCAGGTTCAAAACAAAGGAGTGCGGGCTCAGTCGGACATGTCTCTCACAGCGTCCTCCGAGTCGCTCTCAGGCGCATTGTTGGCACCACTGTCGCTGTCGCTGGCACCATCTTCACCATCATCAACCGTGTCGCCCTCGTCCGCCACGACCACCACCACATCGTCCTTGGAGGAGAAGGCATTGACTAGAATATCCACGTTGTTGTCCACCTAGCATGCTAGGTTGTCTCGGATAACCTCGGGCACCGAGGCGATGGCGGCGTCAAAGTCAAAATGAGGATTGATGTTCTGGAGATGGCTGAAAATGCGGGAAAACATGCGCCCGAGGAGGCCTCGGCTTTTCTCCTCGACAAGCTTGCAAGCCCTCTCAGCCCAGTTCTCCAGGCGCGTCATGACATCAGTGAAGAAGCGAAGGTGGCTGGCGTAGTCTTCTGTGTGGGGGTGAGGGGCGTGTTCGTCACAAATGGCGCCCAACGCCTGGTTTGCCCTCGTCCTGAGGTCCCGGAGCATGTGTCGGCATTCTGGGAATGGGGGTCCCCAGACTTGCCTGCCTGCGGCCTGCGGCGTGGCTCAAAGGGGGGCCCAGCATGGCCCATCTTCATCAACACAGACCCAAGACCCTCGCGAGGGGCCAAGCCTCGTGGGGCGGATGACACGGAGCTTCCTCAGGCACGGCCTCATCAGGATGGCTCGTGAGGAGGCGGAGAGATCAAGGCGGGGTACCTCACGAGGTGCCCGTGATGCAAGCCATGACGACCAAGGGTGCCAGGCGGGCGCAAGCCTGCGCAGTGTCCTCCTTTCCTTTTTGGTGCAAAGGGAGCAAGCACAGGAGAGAGCATCAAGCAAAGGCACCCGTTTCGGTGCAACAAGACCAAGACCAGTCCAATGGCAGGGAGGAAGTCATTGTGGAGCCCAAGCCAGCATCACCACCAGAGCCTTTGGCAGGCAAGGACCAACTTTAGTCAGGATAAGTGTACCAGATGTTCCCCTTCAAAATGGCCAATTGTTGGCGCCCTTCCCGCTCAATATTTGGGAAGAGGCCCAGGGCCTTTGCCTATAAATAGGACTAGCCACCCCCAGGGGAAGAAGAGGGAAAACAGAATCGGAAATGGAAATCGGAGAGAGAATCAAGAAGAGGGAGAGAGAAGGGTGACTGAACTCCTCCTAGCAGTTCATCCCCCCAGCCAAGAACAGACCCTCGCGAGGCTGCTCTTCCTTGTATTGCTCATCGTCATCAGCCCAAGAGGCAATCCACCACACCACACACTGGAGTAGGGTATTACACCACAACGGTGACCCGAGCCAGTATAAACCCTGTGTCTCTTGTGCTGTTCTTTCCATAGCTTAGATCTTAGCGAGGCGGAAGGGTGCAGGTAGGTAGAAGGCGAAATCTCCGTGCGCACCCCAGTGTTCGAACCTCAAGGGTCTGCCAGAACCCGAAATCCGACATTTGGCGCGCCAGGTAGGGGTGCACCGGAGTTTTCCCTTCCGCCACCGCCACGACCTGCCCCGCGATGAGTAGCGCGTTGCCCGCTCCGGCCGCCGGCGCCAGCACGGGGGCCAGTGGGCTCCGATCCCTGGCCCCAGCCCTGCAACGGGTACGGTGGCCAGACAAGTTCAAGCCAACGACGCCGCCACGCTATAGTGGCGCGACTGATCAGCTGGCCTTCTTACTGGCGTACGAGGAGGCCATCCTCAAAGCTGGAGGTGATGATAGGTTCATGGCCAACTGGCTTCCCATGGCCCTCACCGGCGCTACGCGCGCATGGCTGCTCCACCTGCCGGCAGCCTCCGTGGCCTCTTGAGAAGAGCTCTACAGCCTCTTCCTCGCCCACCACACTGCACCAACACCCCCGGTCGTCGCGGCCCTCCTGGGCGGCTCACAGGCGCTGCCTATGAGTCACCACGTCAAGCCGTTCATCCGCCGGGTCAGCGCTGCTTCCACGCGGCAGGGGGCTCTCCCGGACCGGGCGGCGCCCAAGGCCAGCCTGACCTTCAGCTCGGAGGACCACCCCTCCAACTTGGCCTGCTCGGGTGCGCTCCCCATGCTGTGCACCCCCACCATCTGCCAGGTGGCCGTCACCAGAACTCTCATCGATGGCGGTGCGGGCCTCAGCATGCTCTCGGTTGAGGCCTTCAACCTCCTCTGCATACCCCTGGAACGGATGCAACCCAGCCGGCCCTTCTCAAGCATTGGGGGCAGATCATCCAGCTCCTTGGGACAGATCCGGCTCCCAGTAACCTTCGGCACCTACAACAAGTTCCGCACAGAGCTGGTCGACTTCGACATTGCCCCCATCGGCCTCCCCTACAACGCCATCCTCGGCTACCCAGCGCTGGCCCAATTCATGGCCGCAACGCACCCGGCGTACAACCTCATGAAGATCCCCGGGAGCAGCGGTGTCCTCACCGTGCATGGGGACACCGGAGACGCGCTGCGAGTGCTCAAGCTCGCCTTCAAGACGGCGGCGGCGGCACAGCCCGCTGACTCGGAGACCCCCGAGCCCAAGGGGGCTGCACCCGCCAAGAAGAAACAGTTGTTCACCCAAGACAAGGCAGAAACCAAGCAGATACCCGTCGATGAGGACGGGTCCACCAATGCCACTTTCACCATAGGCGCCAACCTCGAGCCCGAGCTGGAGGAGGCCCTGGTCAGGTTCCTGCGCGCAAACAAGAAGGTATTCGCTTGGGAGCCTGACTAGTTGGCGGGGATCCCTAGGAGCGTAATCGAGCATCACCTCAACGTGTGCCCCAACGTGCGCCCTGTGAAGCAGAAGGCAAGGCGGCAGTCCACAGAAAAGCAGGCCTTCATCGTCCAAGAGACCCGCAAACTAGAAGCCGCTGGGGTCATTCGCGAGGTCCGATACCCGGATTGGTTGGCCAACCCTGTCGTTGTGCCAAAGAAGGGAGGGAAGGAGCGCTTGTGTGTCGACTTCACTAACCTCAACAAGGCATGCCCGCAAGATCCGTTCCCGCTCCCCCGCATCGACCAGATCGTCGATTCCACCGCAGAATGCGACCTGCTATGCTTCTTGGATGCCTTCTCTGGGTATCACCAGATCAAGATGGCGGTAGAAGACATCGAAAAGACAGCCTTCCTAACCCCGTGTGGGGTGTACTGCTATACATGCATGCCATTCGGGCTGCGTAACGCAGGGGCGACCTTTCAGCGGCTGATGCACATCACCTTGGGCCCGCAGCTCGGGAAGAATGTTGAGGCTTACGTCGATGACATTGTGGTGAAGTCTCAGGAGGCCAGGACCCTAATACAAGACCTGGAGGAAACCTTCGCGAGCCTCAATGCAGTGAACCTGCGGCTCAACCCAGAGAAGTGTGTGTTCAGAGTCCCCTCGAGCAAGCTCTTGGGTTTCCTCGTGTCCCACCGAGGCATCGAGGCTAACCCGAAAAAGGTCAAGGCGGTCGAGCACATGAGCCCGCCAAAGACCCTCAGAGAAATGCAGAAGCTCACTGGGCGCGTGACCGCGCTAGGGCGCTTCATCTACAAGTTGGGGGAGCGAGCGCTGCCTTTCTTCCAGCTAATGAAGAAAAAGGGGCCCTTTGAAAGGACTGAAGAGGCCGACAAGGCATTCCAGGATCTCAAGAGATACCTGACCAGCCCTCCGGTCATGGTGGCTCCGCGCCCTCAAGAGCCCCTGGTGCTTTACCTCGCTGCCACTCCCTACTCCGCCAGCGCAGCCCTGGTGACGGTTAGGGAGGAGCGTCGAATCAAAACCACAGCAGCAGCCTGGGACAAGGCAAAACAGGAACAAGGAAGGCCCACAGAAACCGCCACCGTGGCTGAGGAGGATCAGCTGCCACAGAGGAGTGCACCGGAGGCGGAAGAAGCCCCTCTCCCAGAGGGCCAGCCTCAGGAGGCCTCATCGCCTCAGGAGGCACCATGGTCTTCGGAGGGCGCCACCAGCACTGACGCACCCAACCTCGTTGAGCACCCAGTGTACTTCGTCAGCACGGTGTTGCGGGACGCGAGGGCACGGTACCCCATGCCTCAGAAGCTCCTCCTCGCGCTACTAGTGGCCTCGCGCAAGCTGCGGCACTATTTTCAGGGTCACCCCATCAAGGTCGTCTCGTCATACCCCCTGGAGAGAGTGCTCAGGAGCCCTAACTCAGCTGGAAGGGTCGCTGAGTGGAACATAGAACTGCAAGCGTTTCAGCTCGAATTCAGCACGACCAGAGTCATCAAGGGAGCAGCATTAGCGGATTTTGTGGCAGAATGGACGGAGGCACCAGGCCTCAAGGCCGACAAGGATCGGTCCCTCTCCCCGGGAAGCAAGGCGCCAGAAGGCTGGGTCATGTACTTCGATGGGGCGTTCTCCAGGCATGGCGCTGGGGCTGGGGCGGTGCTTATATCACCTACTCAGGACAAGCTCTACTACGTTGTACAGCTCTGTTTCCAGCAAGGTGAAAAGGTCTGCAGCAACATAGCGGAGTATGAAGGTTTAATAGCGGGCTTGAAGGCCGCAGCTGCCCTGGGGGTGAAACGCCTCACCATCAAGGGCGATTCGTAGCTCCTTGTCAATTTCTCCAACAAGGTGTACGAGCCGAAAGATGAGCACATGGAAGCCTACCTTGCGGAGGTCCGCAGGATGGAGAAGCAGTTCTGGGGGTTGGAGTTACAGCATGTGCCCCGTGGCACCAATCAGGAGGCCGACGACATCGCCAAACGGGCGTCCAAGCTATTACCTCAGGAGCCTGGCGTCTTCGAGGAGCGGCTCTTCAAGCCCTCAGCCCTACCGTCATTGTCAAACACGGCTCAGCCTCAGGAGGAGCTCCCCCAGCCACCTGCCTCAGGAGCCCTAGTCTGTGGCCTGGCCTCGGGAGCATGCCAGCTCCTGACGATGGAACCTCAGGAGGGGTGCTGGATCACGGAGCTCCGGAGTTACTTAACACAAGGGACCTTGCCGGAGAAGGAGGAGGAAGCGGAGCGTGTGGCACGGCAGGCCACGGCATACTGCATCAAGGATGGAGAGCTCTACCAGAAGCGACCAAACGATGTATCCCTGCGCTGCATCTCTAGGGAGCAAGGAAAGAACTACTAGAAGATATACACGGTGGAGACTGTCAACATCATTCATCATCACGGACCCTCGTCGGCAAGGCGTTCCGCAGTGGGTTTTATTGGCCCACCGCACTCAATGACGCCGTCGGACTGGTGAAAGCTTGTGAGGCCTGCCAGTTCCACGCCAAGCAGATCCATCAGCCGGCAGGAGGCCTGCAGACTATACCCCTTTCACGGCCATTCACAGTCTAGGGGCTGGACATCCTGGGCCCGTTTCCTCGGGCGCCAGGGGGCTACCGCTACCTCTACGTCGCCGTGGACAATTTCACCAAGTGGGCTGAAGTAGAGGCCGTCTGCACCATCCCCGCGGGTTCCGCGATCAAGTTCATCCGGGGCATCGTGAGCCGGTTCGGGGTGCCGAACCGCATCATCACAGACAACGGTTCGCAGTTCACCAGTAACCTCTTCAAAACATACTGCGACGATATCACTGCCGCAACATCCGCCCCAGAACTCTCGAGGTAGGAGACCTCATGCTCAGGCAGGTTCTCTCCAGGGAGGGACTGCACAAGCTCTCTCCCATGTGGGAGGGCACGTTCAAGGTTGTTCATGTTTCCAGGCCCGGCTCCGCGCGCTTGGAGACTCAGGAGGGGGTGCCGGTCCAGAACGCATGGAACATCTAGCACCTACGAAGGTTCTACCCCTAAAAAGGCCCAGAGCCTGTGAAGAAGGCGAATGCCTGTGAAGCTGTCGCGTTTTGGAAAAGGCCCAGAGCCTGTGAAGAAGGCGAATGCCTGTGAAGCTGTCGCGTTTTGGAAAAGGCCCAGAGCCTGTGAAGAAGGCGAATGCCTATGAAGCTGTCGCGTTTTGGAAAAGGCCCAGCGGCTGTGAAGAAGGCGAATGCCTGTGAAGCTGTCGCGTTTTGGAAAAGGCCCAGAGCCTATGAAGAAGGCGAATGCCTATGAAGCTATCGCGTTTTGGAAAGGGCCCGGAGCCTGTGAAGAGGGCAAATGCCCGTGAAGCCTGCTTCCCCCAAGAAAGGCCCGGAGCCTGTGAAGAAGGCCAACGCCTGTGAAGCTCGCCGCCCGTGACACTCACGTAATAATGAGTTGGGGTTGTACACGCCCCGGAGTCTCAGGAGCGCCGGCCTCAGGCCCTGGGGCTCCCTCCCACGCCCAGTGGCAGCACTTAGCTCCGCGCTGGTGAGAAGACGTCGAAGACTAGATTAGGTGCCGGACGCGGCTTTTTCATTTGCTTTCCGCAGTTGGCTTGTTCATTCTCATTCGAAGTTTTATTGAAGTTGTTGCCGTCTTTGGCTTTTGGTTCTTTGACTTTTCACTCTCCTGCCTCGATTTCTCTTATGCAAGGCCTCGCAAGGGGGGCAGCCCAGCGCCCTCGCGAGTGTTCCTGTCCTAGTCGTTCAAAGGTTTCGCGACCTAGGTCCATTACAGGAGCACCCCTCCAGTTCGTGCCCCACGGGCACCGCGACACGAACACAGGGCCTGGGTCGGTCGCCCCCCCATGGCTGGGGCCGGGAACTATCCACGCGCGGGCACGTAGCCGGAAGGCACGATAACGGAAGCAAAGTGATGATTAACAGCAATAACCCAAACACGCCCCCGCGGGGCTCCACGCTACTATCTTTTTACGCAGGAAAAAGGAAAAGGAAGAACAAATCAGGCGCAACTCGCCTCACACAGGCCTGCAGGGAAGACTCGAGCTGCCTCCGGGGCTCAGGCAGACTCCCTCTCGCGCTTCACCGAGATGCAACGGCAGGAAGACACGCTACCACCTCCCAAGCAGGTACGACGGCGTGGAGGCTGACCGCGGCCACCGCTAGAAGAGTCGCCGCCTGAAGAAGAACTGGTGAAGCTTGGGGAACCCTGAGCGCCGCCAATCACGCGAGCGCTGTCCTCTCCATCATCGCCGGGGCTGGGTTCCCGGCTGCGGTCGTTGTCCTCAGGGCAGCACCCTACGCGGCGACCATCTTCCCCAAACACCCTCATGTAGAGGGTGGCATCGCCTTAAACTTGAAGTGCAGGGTGCACCGATGGCTCAGGCCACGTGCGCGGGCAAACATCTGCCAACCGCGGGTCAAGGCCAGGCTCCCGGCTGCGGAGACCTCCAGTGAAGCCCATGAGGCCCGGCTGTAGCAGCCGTCTGCCTGAAGCCAGAGGCCGCCCGGAGCGCCGGCCGGGAGCTCGCCGAGGAGGAAGCGAGGAAGTTGAAGCCGGGTGCTAGTCGGCTCCGCCGACCAAGCAACGAACTCCGGCAGCACCTCTGCAGCGTGAAAGCGCGGCCTAGGGGAACGCGCGACCAAAGCGTGCCCCCCGGCCGCAGCAGTCCGCCCGTCACCGTGCTGGAAATCGTCTCCACGGTCGCGGGGAGCTGCCGTGGTGGCCACAGGATGTTTGTGAGGGCGCCCTCGGCCGCGCTTGGGCGGGGGAGAGGCAGGCTCAACCTGGCGAGCCTTCCCCTTCTCTGCGGCCGAGAACCTCCTCGACGGGGCCATGAAGAAGAAGGAGAAGCAAGGGGGGATGAACTGGAAGGGCGCGCGCGGATCCGTACTTATAGCCGGCGAGGGCCAACCGTTGGCCCCCATGATCACAGGTAATCATGACCCGCTTTGCATGCAGGGACTTGTCCAATCCGTGTAGTTGCCGAGGCGCCATGGGGAAGTGGAGACGCCCACGTCCAATCAACCGCCACGCGGCGCCCAAGGCCGCAGGCTGTTAGGGCCCGCGGCGCTTCGCTCTTGCCTTCAGCCTCCCTGCACGGCCAAGTCCGGGCGCGCCTTGGGCCCGGGGGCTACTGTCGGCGTTCTGGGAACGGGGGTCCCCAGACTTGCCTGCCTGCGGCCTGCGGCATGGCTCAAAGGGGGGCCCAGCACGGCCCATCTTCATCAACACAGACCCAAGACCCTCGCGAGGGGCCAAGCCTCGCGGGGCGGACGACACGGAGCTTCCTCAGGCACGGCCTCATTAGGCTAGCTCGCGAGGAGGCAGAGAGATCAAGGCGGGGCACCTCACAAGGTGCCCGTGATGCAAGCCATGACGACCAAGGGTGCCAGGCGGGCGCCAGCCCGCGCAGTGTCCTCCTTTCCTCTTTGGTGCAAAGGGAGCAAGCGCAGGCGAGAGCATCAAGCAAAGGCACCCATTTCGGTGCAACGAGACCAAGACCAGTCCAACGGCAGGGAGGAAGTCATTGTGGAGCCCAAGCCAGCGTCACCACTAGAGCCTTTGGCAGGCAAGGACCAACTTTAATCAGGATAAGTGTACCAGATGTTCCCCTTCAAAATGGCCAATTGTTGGCGCCCTTTCCGCTCAATATTTGGGAAGAGGCCCAGGGCCTTTGCCTATAAATAGGACTAGCCACCCCCAGGGGAAGAAGAGGGAAAACGGAATCGGAAAGGGAAATCGGAGAGAGAATCGAGAAGAGGGAGAGAGAAGGGTGACTGAACTCCTCCTAGCAGTTCATCCCCCCAGCCAAGAACAGACCCTCGCGAGGCTGTTCTTCCTTGTATTGCTCATCATCATCAGCACCAAGAGGCAATCCACCACACCACACACTGGAGTAGGGTATTACACCACAACGGTGGCCCGAACCAGTATAAACCCTGTGTCTCTTGTGCTGTTCTTTCCATAGCTTAGATCTTAGCGAGGCGGAGGGGTGCAGGTAGGTAGAAGGCGAAATCTCCGCGCGCACCCCAGTGTTCGAACCTCAAGGGTCTGCCGGAACCCGAAATCCGACAGCATGGGGCGTGCTCGCGTAGCAGTGTCTATCGCTGGATCGCCTTGTCCCTGCTCTGCTGCGCAAGGGACTCAGTAGCAGTAACCCGCTGCTGCTGCGGGAGCAGCTCAGCACGGGCGGAGGCCAACTCAGCCTGCACGGAGGCCAACTCGGCCTTTGTGCAGATCAGGGCAGCTACGACGGCTTTCTTGCACTACTCTGCCTCCGCCAACCTTGACCTGAGGGTGGTGGTTCTGCCCTTAGCTTCGGCCTCAACAAACTTTAGCTTCAGGTCATACCTATTGGCAAGATCAGCACGGGCCTCCGCCAACCCGCGGTCCACTTCCTCCTGGATCCTGGCCTCGCGTGCGCTGGCGACATCTTCCGCCTGAGCAACCTGACGCTCCCTCGTCTCCAACCGCTGGAGCTCGAGGCTGCGCTCTGTGGCCTCCAACATCAGCGCTTCCTCACGCCTCAAGATTTCCCCCTCGTCGGATGGCACCCCCTTCATTGATGCCAAGGCAGCTCTACGTGCCTCCACTTGCTGCTCCAAGGAGGCATTCAAGGCCTGGAGCTCCCGCCTGCGCTCCTCGGCAACCTCGCAGAGGTGGTCTTCCTCCCTGGCCTCCTCCAAGGCTCGGGCGATGGCCTCGGGCGAGGTTGCAAGGGATGCCTCGACGTCCGCGCTAGCATGCTCATGCTGTAAGCGCCCGAGGATGATGGCCACCTTTAGTTGATGCCATTCGTCCACCAGCCGGAGGCCCTCGGTTTCAAGACGAGTGTCAACATCCACGAGTTCCTCCCCAAGCCTGCTCAGCGCACCCATCGCCTCCCGGAAGAGCTCATGGCGGATGCCACCCCACTTGCGTGCAAGCTCGAGCGCACGACCGGGTCTGTCCTCCACGCCAGAGGATGTCGAAGAGTCCGAAGTGGCTCGCTTCCTCCCAGCAGAGGGCTGCAGGCTGGCGCCTTCCCGGTCGCCTTTCGGGCCTCAGCGAAGGCCCGGAGGTGCAAAGGCTCATTGCTTGAAGAAGAGGCCAAGACCGAGG